>NC_136381.1:150294015-150894015 GCF_965140285.1 Lepidochelys kempii
CTGGTTGAGGTCAGGCACCAAAACGCTACAGAAATCAGTCTTCCCAAAGAATGTTATGCCACTGTGTATGCTCTGGAGAAGCTACGCCTATACATTGGGGGATGGCGTTTCCACCTGCAGATTGACCATGCTGCACTGAAGAGGCTTCTCTCAGTCAAGACTTTGATTTTGAAATACAACACATTTCAGGAGCCTCTAACAAAGTGGCTGATGCACTCTCCTGGGAACCTATCTTGCAACAAAGCTCGTTGCCAACTGTGTCCACATATCTATTCAGGGGACACCATCACAGGGCCTAATCACATCAGCCACACTATCAGAGGCTCATTCACCTGCGCATCTACCAATGTGATATATGCCATCATGTGCCAGCAATGCCCCTCTGCCATGTACATTGGGCAAACTGGACAGACTCTATGTAAAAGAATAAATGGACAGAAATCAGACGTCAAGAATTACAACATTCAAAAACCAGTCGGAGAACACTTCAATCTCTTTGGTCACTCGATTACAGACCTAAAAGTGGCAATCTTTCAACAAAAATATTCAAAAACGGACTCCAACGAGAGACTGCTGAATTGAAATTAATTTGCAAATGGAATACAATTAACTTAGGCTTGAATAAGGACTGGGAGTGGATGTGTCATTGCACAAAGTGAAACTATTTCCCCTTGTTTAGTTCCCCCCTTACTGTTCCTCACACATTCTTGTCAACTTCTGGAAATGGACTACCTTGATTATCACTAAAAAAGGTCCCCCCCAACCCTGCTCTCCTGCTGGTAATAGCTCACCTTACCTGATCACTCTTGTTACAGTGTGTATGGTAACACCCATTGTTTCATGTTCTCTGTGTATATAAAATCTCCCCACTTTATTTTCCACTGAATGCATCCGATGAAGTGAGCTGTAGCTCACGAAAGCTTATGCTCAAATAAATTTGTTCGTCTCTAAGATGCCACAAGTATTCCTTTTCTTTCTCCTGGGAAGGTTTCCCAGAATCATCTGGGTAAAAATGTCCCTGTATTCTAAGTAATTGTAGTCTTTGAAATGTTAAAAGTACTGTTTAGTTCTTCATGTAATTATTAGTAAGAATAAAGGTTCATGTATCTTATTAACTCTGTTTCCTAAACATCCAGGAAGAAATGCACCCGATCTGAACCAGGTTGGCCAGCACCATCTGTGATTTGGGGGGCATGTGATAAATGAAGGTGTGTGGGGGGGGAAGGGGGTGGTAGCTCCCTTTTATGAACACCCAGACAGTTAGCTATAAAGTCCCTCTTGATGGCTGTTCTCTGCTTGCTTTACCTGTAAAGGGTTAACAAAGTTCCCCAGGTAAAGGAATTTTTTTTATGAATAAACCTTTAGATTTTGGATTCTAAAGGATTGGCAACAGCGTGATTTGTGGATAAGTTCTAACTTGTATATTGACCTGAGTCTGGGGCTTGGTCCTTTGGGATTGGGAGAAACTTTTTTTAAAATAAATCTAAAGTTTTTTTTTAATAAAAGAAATCTTCCTGAGTTCTCAAAAGGAGGGGGAAGGAGTTTGCACTTGGGTGGTGGCAGCATCTACCCAACCAAGGTCAGAAAGAAACTGTGACCTTGGGAGTTTAATATCAGCTTGGAGTGGCCGGTATTAATTTTTTTAGAATCCTTGCGGGCCCCCATCTTCTGCACCAGAAGTGCTGAGTGGGGACTGTTACCTATGGCAGTAATATGTATGACTAAGTTTAACTGACAAATAATTATTTGTATAGCAAAAGGTATAAAATGTGTGACATTCAGGTTTGAGAGAAAGCAGATATATGTGGGTATGTGTAGAAAGCCCTCCTGCACTTTGTTGAAGCCCTGGCTCTGAGGCTCCAGCTCTGTAAAGAGGTAAGATTCCAGCAGATTCTTTCCCCATCTCAATGCCCATAGGGGAGGCAGGTGGAAGTTAGATTGAAGATCCAGTATGCTGTTTACTCCCTGTGCTATGAAATCCTCAACTACTAAAGGAGAATTTCAGCTCTTCCTGAGTTATTGAGTGCTGATGTTAAGTCTCATTTTCCCTTCTCCCATTTAGCAAGACTGAGGAGCCAGAGGTCAAAGCCAGAATTTGCCAAAGCTCAAGGAAACATAAGAAAAGCAGGCCTCAACCCCACAAACTCTTGGTCCTCTCCACAGTTGTATGATCATGATGGACAAGAATTGTCATTTCTATGGCCACATCTTCTACTGCAAAAGGAACTCTAGTTCTGCATCCATGACCAGCACTTCTAGGAGCATATGCGGGTTTCACCACTTAATCCCCTCCCCACTTTCTGGATGCACTGGAGGAAGAAGAGAGAAAGTGGAGTCAAGCTGCTGCAGTACTGAGTACAGGTTGGCACCAGTGAATGCTTGATTCCTCGGTCCAAAGTTTGTTGACCTAGTATATGGAAGGAGCCTGAGTGAGTGTGTGTGTACTGTTTCTTTAAATCTATAGCAGGGAAACTGGTAGAAAGTGCCTGTGGATTATTTTAAACAGAAGATTTACAGGGAAACAAATAGAGACAGACAATTTTAGGGAAAATTTTGTTTTACTTATTCTAATACATTTTTTTATTTAAAAGCTCAACTACTAGGCAATCACCTATATATTCTTCCATTATTGCCAACCCTAAACATTTAAAAAATCAGGTTACATGCCCCAAAATCATGTGATTATCTTACAAATTATGGGGTTTAAAATAATAATAAATTGGGTTATTCTTTTACCTGCCTTCTGATTTTTTTAAACTGTAGGAGGAACCACCCCATTTATGTGTGATCATCTCAGACTCAATATTCAGCCTTAAATATAGACACAAAAGTGTGGTCTCCCTGTTCTCTACTTACTTACAGACTCTCTTTTTTCCTGGGGTGTGAGGAGCTGGCCTTCTATCCCCCTTTATAACAATACAGAATAGTTAGGCAGGGGGATTTACATCATTCCTTTGCATCCATCTCACTCTGCTTCTTGCTCTCTACATTCCTCTGCACCCCTTTGGTCTGCCTTTTTTTTCCTAGAATCATAGAAGATTAGGTTTGACGATACCTCCGGATCATCTGGTTTCTCACATTCCTCTGACTCCTCATGGTTTCTATGCCAAGTTCTATGCGACTCTATGCAAGATATTTTTGCAAATGATTTCGTGAGCTAATTTGTATTTTTGTAGATAATTTACATATTGCCATTAACCTCAATACAGCCTCCCCCAATCCTGTTGATGGGTGTCTGGGGTAGGTGCATAAGTGTTGGGCTGTCTGGGAGTGCTGAGTTAGATAGGTGGGTGTTGTCTGTGAGGACAGGCTGGGCTAGTGGCTAATGTCTCTCTGGAAGGCAGGAATCTGGGATCTGGCTGGGCAACAGGAGTCTTGTGAAGTCTCTTTGAGGGTCTTGATGAGAGGAAAGGGGCTCCCTCTAATCTTGCTAGGGCTTGGACAGGGGGTCTGAGGAACTGGCTAGGAGGCAGAGGTCTGGGGCCAATATGTGGCAGAGATCTCTCTCTGTGGGGGCAGGTGCTTGGGGGTTGGGCAGAGGTTCCGGTGCTTCTCTGGGAAGGGCAAAGGGCCTGACTGGAAACTCACGGGAGCCTGGGGCTAGTATTGAACTGCCCTTCACCTTTTGTCCCTGCCAGCTAGCTACTTCTCTGCATCTTCCCCACCTCTTTGCTGCTGTTGCTTCTCCTGCACCTTTCCTGCTCCGATCCAGCAAGACAAGCAGCCAAAAGAAGTAACCATGTACCCTGGCTGCCTGAATCTAGGCTCCACAGAAGCATCTAATAGTTGCAGGTAAAATTACAGCTCTTACCCGTAGCTCTGGCAATTATGTGACATTCATGATGGGCTGTGTGCAGCCATGACAGGGCTACGGATACATGAAGTTCAGGTGAGATGTGTGACATTCAGCAGCTCTGGGTTTCCTCTCTCCTTACACAACCCCATTCCCTGTTGTCTCCATAGTCCCATTCTCTGCACATCTATATTCTCTTGTGCACTGCCTATCAAATGGTCACTAAGGGACCACCATCATCTCTGAGGGCAATCTGACTTCTGCCACATTTGCAGCAGTGGGAGATGGCAGAAATCTTTGCTTAGGCAACCTCACTTGCACTTGCAACACCTGTCTCTCTTCTCATTTAAGTTATTTCATGGGCTTCTTAAATGGAAGGGCTTGTAGAAGGCTGAAAATTGGGTCCCCACTCTTATTGTGCTGGTTTAAAATGAGTCAAATTTGACACCATGGCATGTAACAATGGTAAGGAATCATAGGCCATGTCTACATTTACCAGGGATTGATGCTGATGTGATTGATGCAGCGGAAGTCAATTTAGCAGGTCTAGTGAAGTCACTAGACCTGCTAAATCAACTGCAGAGTGTTCTCCGGTCGACTGCGGTACTCCACTGGAACGAGAAGAGTAAGGTCAATTGACCGGAGAGTGTCTCCCGTCAACAGCGTGATGTAGACACTGCAGTAAGTTGACCTAAGCTACATTGACTCCATCTATGTTATTCACATAGCTGGAGCAGCATAACTTAGGTCAACTTACCCCGGTAGTGTAGAAAAGGCCAAAGACAGAAGCCAAAATCCACAAAGGTGCTTAGGCTTTTCAATACCTAGTCTCTAGATTCCCTACTGCCAACTGGAATACTCAACTTCAAGCTGGGCATCCAGGCACCCCACACAGTGCATGGAGAGAGATGCCTAAAAAACGGTTTCACAGAAGTCAGCAAGCTGAATAGGGAGCCACTTAATAGACAGGAATGAAATGCAGGAGGGAGGTGGGGCTTGGGCCCTGCCCTCTAAGATATTTAGCCATCTAATTCCCATTGATGGTTGATCGAGTCATCTCTTATCAGTGTCCTGCAGTTATGGGTGCACATTGAGAGGGCAGCCCTTTTTCTGGCCCCTGAGATTCTTCACAGCCTCTTGTCGACTGAACTCCCCACCACCATCATAGAATGGATTGAGGAGCGCACAAGAAGTTGGGGCCCATTGATTCGTGTTGAAAATGCTGCAAGAACTCAACACAAAAAGCAGCCAAATTAGACTGAAGATTAACCTCTCCAAAATGAAATTTATGCATTCTGATACCTTGCCAAAAGCCCAAATAACAATCAAGGGAGAAAAAAATAGAAAAAGTTGAGCAATATGCTATTTGGGTCAAGAAATAAATATGCATCCCGATCAGGAAGGTGAACTCTCGCGAAGAAAGAAAGCAGGTTGGTGTGCATTTAGTTCTATCAAGGATGTCCTCCAAGGAAAAATCAACAAGGCAGCATGTGCCAGCCTCTTCAACACAACAGTACTTCCAGCAATGTTGTATGGCAGCGAAACATGGGTGCTGACGAAGACAGAGGAGCAGCAACTGTGTGTCACGGAGAGGGCGATGAAAAGAAGAATTCTGGGAATTTCAATCCACAACCGAGTCCCCAGTGAAGTGATTAGACAGCAGAGTGGAGTGCAGGACGTCATTGTTGAGAGCAGGCATAGTAAAATGCAATGGGCTGGGCATATAGTAAGGCTCACTGACGATTGATAGATTGCAGCTGTTGCTGAGTGGTACCCATGGGAATTGAAATGACCACTTGGCCGACCTCCAAAGAGATGGAAAGATTTTATCATGAAAAGACATGGCTGCACATGGAGAAGGAAGGCCAGGATACGAGAAGAATGGAAGACATGTTGTGACCGGTACAATCTATACAAGGGCTGAAGGACCGATCAATCAAGGTGACCAAGGAGAACTCCCATTGATCTGCACCTCTAGGCACCTATCTCCACTTGAGATTCTCAGCTATGAACTTTCTCCTGGAGTTAGGCACCTAAGCCAGGTCAGTGAGTGCCCTGGAGGATGAAACCTGGAACTTTCTTGTGTAAAACCACATACAGAGAGAAAGAGCTCATTATAGCCAATAGGTCAGTGGCTAGGGCACTGACTAGGGTTGTGTGAGACCTCTTTTTTAAATCCCTGGTCTCTCTAATATGGGTCACAGACTTGAACATAGGCCTCGCCTGTGAGTGCCCTAACCACCAGGGTATTTTGGGGTGCATCATTTTCTGTTTCTCCTGTTGAAGTTCTTTCAATTTAATTAATTTATTTATATATGGAAAGGCAAACCTAAAGTTGTTATTCTAATATGTTTAAGAGGTTGGGGAGGAGAGTGAATTCAAGATAAAAAGAGAATATGGGGAAAAAAGAATTACATATCTGAACCCATCAAGTTTTAAATATGCATCCAGTTTAGATGATATAACTAATATTTAGAAGAATATTTTCATATTAGAAGCAGTTTAATAAAAGGTCAAGAAAACTGTTTAAATAGCCCTGCACAGAGGAGGGTTAGCATATTCTGATAAAATGTTATATTGTAGTTTTTGCATTACTCTTAGCCTAATTAACAAATGCAATACTGGCAGAAATGAGCCTAGAACAATTGCCAGTCAGAATGCTCAAAATGAAGCCACTGGGGGGAACACCAGATAGCAATAAAAAAGCAATGGCTGCTTATTTTCAATTCTTTGGAGGACCAACTCAAACTGCAAATGTAATTAAAATTCTGTAAATAGAACACACCAAAGCACTCCTTCTGGCATTACTATGCATATCTTTGATATTTGTCTAACAAATGATCAAGTAGCTCTTTTATACATTGGTTCTTATTTAAGATTTTTCATAAATGTTAAGAGTAATACTTTCAAAATATTGTAGTCAGTGCAGAATATCCTATTGAAATATATTGAATTTATTGGATTCTGTTAGGCCTATTGTCTGAATCTTACTTTTTTATGTTCTCCGTGTCTCTGTTGCTATGTTGTAAAACCATCTACATGATCTTTATTACATTTGGACAGCTAAAATTAGTTCAAAGAGAGTGACATTAGTTGTGACATTTAATCTCAGTCTGTTATAGCATGTTTTCTTAAATTGTTAAGTAAAGGTGTTTTAACCCCAATCTCTGTATATTGGACATATATTGTTTATAATTGGTATTTTTGAGTTAGACCCATTGTATAGATTCCTGGAGGTTCCCAAGGCATGCCATTGAGTGTGCACAGGGCCCAGCCAGGTGGAGACACCACAAATTTTAATTTCCTTTACAAGTAAAAGGACTGCAGCAGAGGGGTGGCTAGAGGATTCCCACCTATCCAACATCACCACTGGGATACTCAGGATCTCCTGACCTCCAGAAGAAGAAGGGGGAATGTCCGGGTTCCAGCAATGCGGACACAGGTAACTAACCGCTCTCATGTTCTCTCCACAGGTACCATTGCGGAGAGTGGACCAGATGATATGTCTGGGGGGAGAAAGCAGAAGGAGACTCCGCTGGTTGGAAGGCATGAGATGCGCTGTCCTGAGATGGGGGGTTCCACGACCACCACTCCCAAGAGAAGGAGGTGGGTGGTGGTGGTCGGGAACTCTCTCCTCCGGGGGACTGAGTCATCTATCTGCCGCCCTGACCGGGAAAACCGAGAAGTCTGCTGCTTGCCGGGGGCTAAGATTCGCAATGTGATGGAGGGACTGCCGAGAATCATCAAGCCCTCAGATCGCTTGATGGGGGCTAAGATTCTTAGCCGCTTGATGGGGGCTAAGATTCGCAATGTGATGGAGGGACTGCCGAGAATCATCAAGCCCTCAGATCGCTACCCCTTTCTGCTTCTCCACGTGGGCACCAATGATACTGCCAAGAATGACCTTGAGCGGATCACTGCAGACTACGTGGCTCTGGGAAGAAGGATAAAGGAGTTTGAGGCGCAAGTGGTGTTCTCGTCCATCCTCTTCATGGAAGGAAAAGGCCTGGGTAGAGACCGTCGAATCGTGGAAGTCAACGAATGGCTACGCAGGTGGTGTCGGAGAGAAGGCTTTGGATTCTTTGACCATGGGATGGTGTTCCATGAAGGAGGAGTGCTGGGCAGAGACGGGCTCCACCTTACGAAGAGAGGGAAGAGCATCTTTGCGAGCAGGTTGGCTAACCTAGTGAGGAGGGCTTTAAACTAGGTTCACCAGAGGGAAGGAGACCAAAGCCCTGAGGTAAGTGGGAAAGCGGGATACCGGGAGGAAGCACAGGCAGGAATGTCTGTGAGGGGAGGGCTCCTGCCTCATACTGAGAATGAGGGGTGATCAGCAGGTTATCTCAAGTGCTTATATACGAATGCACAAAGCCTTGGAAACAAACAGGGAGAACTGGAGGTCCTGGTGATGTCAAGGAATTATGACGTGATTGGAATAACAGAGACTTGGTGGGATAACTCACATGACTGGAGTACTGTCATGGATGGTTATAAACTGTTCAGGAAGGACAGGCAGGGCAGAAAAGGTGGGGGAGTAGCACTGTATGTAAGGGAGCAGTACGACTGCTCAGAGCTCCGGTACGAAATTGCAGAAAAACCTGAGTGTCTCTGGATTAAGTTTAGAAGTGTGAGCAACAGGAGTGATGAAGTGGTGGGAGTCTGCTATAGACCACCGGACCAGGGGGATGAGGTGGATGAGGCTTTCTTCCGGCAGCTCGCAGAAGCTACTAGATCACATGCCCTGGTTCTCATGGGTGACTTTAATTTTCCTGATATCTGCTGGGAGAGCAATATAGCGGTGCATAGACAATCCAGGAAGTTTTTGGAAAGCGTAGGGGACAATTTCCTGGTGCAAGTGCTAGAGGAGCCAACTAGGGGGGGGAGCTTTTCTTGACCTGCTGCTCACAAACCGGGAAGAATTAGTCGGGGAAGCAAAAGTGGATGGGAATCTGGGAGGCAGTGACCATGAGTTGGTTGAGTTCAGGATCCTGACACAGGGAAGAAAGGTAAGCAGCAGGATACGGACCCTGGACTTCAGGAAAGCAGACTTCGACTCCCTCAGGGAATGGATGGGTAGGATCCCCTGGGGGACTAACATGAAGGGGAAAGGAGTCCAGGAGAGCTGGCTGTATTTCAAGGAATCCCTGTTGAGGTTACAGGGACAAACCATCCCAATGAGTTGAAATAATAGTAAATATGGCAGGCGACCAGCTTGGCTTAACGGTGAAATCCGAGCGGATCTTAAGCATAAAAAAGAAGCTTACAAGAAATGGAAGGTTGGACATATGACCAGGGAAGAGTATAAAAATATTGCTTGGGCATGTAGGAATGAAATCAGGAGGGCCAAATCTCACCTGGAGCTGCAGCTAGCAAGAGATGTCAAGAGTAACAAGAAGGGTTTCTTCAGGTATGTTGGCAACAAGAAGAAAGCCAAGGAAAGTGTGGGCCACTTACTGAATGAGGGAGGCAACCTAGTGACAGAGGATGTGGAAAAAGCTAATGTACTCAATGCTTTTTTTGCCTCTGTCTTCACGAACAAGGTCAGCTCCCAGACTGCTGCGCTGGGCATCACAACATGGGGAATAGATGGCCAGCCCTCTGTGGAGAAAGAGGTGGTTAGGGACTATTTAGAAAAGCTGGACGTGCACAAGTCCATGGGGCTGGACGAGTTGCATCTGAGAGTGCTAAAGGAACTGGAGGCTGTGATTGCAGAGCCATTGGCCATTATCTTTGAAAACTCATGGTGAACGGGGGAAGTCCCGGATGACTGGAAAAAGGCTAATGTAGTGCCAATCTTTAAAAAAGGGAAGGAGGAGGATCCTGGGAACTACAAGCCTGTCAGCCTCACTTCAGTCCCCGGAAAAATCATGGAGCAGGTCCTCAAAGAATCAATCCTGAAGCACTTACATGAGAGGAAAGTGATCAGGAACAGTCAGCATGGATTCACCAAGGGAAGGTCATACCTGACTAATCTAATCGCCTTCTATGATGAGATTACTGGTTCTGTGGATGAAGGGAAAGCAGTGGATGTATTGTATCTTGACTTTAGCAAAGCTTTTGACACGGTCTCCCACAGTATTCTTGCCAGTAAGTTAAAGAAGTATGGGCTGGATGAATGCACTATAAGGTGGGTAGAAAGTTGGCTAGATTGTCGGGCTCAACAGGTAGTGATCAATGGCTCCATGTCTAGTTGGCAGACGGTGTCAAGTGGAGTGCCCCAGGGGTCGGTCCTGGGGCCGGTTTTGTTCAATATCTTCATAACTGATCTGGAGGATGGTGTGGATTGCACTCTCAGCAAATTTGCGGATGATACTAAACTGGGAGGAGTGGTAGATACGCTGGAGGGCAGGGATAGGATAAAGACGGACCTAGACAAATTGGAGGATTGGGCCAAAAGAAATCTGATGAGGTTCAATAAGGATAAGTGCAGGGTCCTGCACTTAGGACGGAAGAACCCAATGCACAGCTACAGACTAGGGACCGAATGGCTAGGCAGCAGTTCTGCAGAAAAGGACCTAGGGGTGACAGTGGACGAGAAGCTGGATATGAGTCAGCAGTGTGCCCTTGTTGCCAAGAAGGCCAATGGCATTTTGGGATGTATAAGTAGGGGCATAGCGAGCAGATCGAGGGACGTGATCGTCCCCCTCTATTCGACATTGGTGAGGCGTCATCTGGAGTACTGTGTCCAGTTTTGGGCCCCACACTACAAGAAGGATGTGGATAAATTGGAAAGAGTCCAGCAAAGGCAACAAAAATGATTAGGGGTCCGGAACACATGACTTATGAGGAGAGGCTGAGGGAACCGGGATTGTTTAGTCTGCAGAAGAGAAGAATGAGAGGGGATTTGATAGCTGCTTTCAACTACCTGAGAGCTGGTTCCAGAGAGGATGGTTCTAGACTATTCTCAGTGGTAGAAGAGGACAGGACAAGGAGTAATGGTCTCAAGTTGCAGTGGGGGAGGTTTAGGTTGGATATTAGGAAAAACTTTTTTACTAGGAGGGTGATGAAACACTGGAATGCGTTGCCTAGGGAGGTGGTGGAATCTCCTTCCTTAGAAGTTTTTAAGGTCTCCTGGCTGGGATGATTTAATTGGGGATGGGTCCTGCTTTTGAGCAGGGGGTTGGACTAGATGACCTGCTGAGGTCCCTTCCAACCCTGATATTCTATGATTCCTTTACTGTCAACATCAGGCACCTGGGCACACAGGTGAATGTTGCCTCCTCCCGAGTAACCCCAGGAGGAAAGGGAGGTTACAAGTGTTTTGTCTTACTCTTCTGCTTTGCTGGAGTTACTCTGAGCATGGGAAGCTGTATCCATCTATCTTTCTTTTAGGCTTCCCCTCTCCTTTCAGTGGCCCTTCTATTCATTACTGCTGTCTCGGGGAGGCTTTGAGGAAAAAGCCTATATTTGGTGGTGGGAACTAGAGCTAGTATTTTCAATTCTCCTCGTCTTCTTCAGCTGCTCCATATCAAGCGGCAGGACATGATCAGAAAGGAAGATATTTGAAGCTTAACCCAGCAACCACCTCCATCTGCACAGGTTCTGTTTTGGTGACTTTCTTGGTATGGATATATTATTAGAATGGAAAAAGAAAGAATTCTGAAGTGTGTTTACCAACGAATGCCTGTGCATGGCTGGCAATCATGTGAGCACCGAAAGCTTCAGTGGGGCAATAAGATTGCCAGTGATGGACATAAATTGAATATCCCAGAGCTAGAGTCTACATGTGGCATGTGAGAGAGGATGGGCGCATCAGCAGAATTCGTTTGTCAATGGGTGTCTCAGCAGAGAGCACGTATACAAAATGGGAGGGGGCGGGATAAGAAGATATCTGAAAGAAAGTTTGCATTCTTATGCATTAAAACTAATGTGATCTATATATTTTTGCTCATAAATTCAGACTACACAAGGTTTTTTTACAGCCTTTTCTGGGCATTTGAAACAGAAAAATATGTTGCACTTAGATCCTTTATCTTGTGCCTCTTTGTAACTTCTCAGTGGTCCTCATCCAGTGCCCATTTTCCAAAGTCATTTAGGAAGACCCAAATGTTTAACTGTGTTACTGTACTATAGCAGTGCATAATATGGCAACGGTGTGCTTTCTTAGGTAAGAATGTTCTGTTTGCCATGTTTTAGGAAAACTTATGGGAAAGGTTATTCTGTACTAAATTCAGGGGCTTTTAAAACCTTTTTCTTTCTGTTGGAATAGTTATTATGATGCTTATTAGCATTTCACATGTGAATACATCTAAGAAAGTGGAGGCCAAAGGGTTTATCTCTTCTTTCTGTATTTATGTTCCTCTTCTTGCTTGGTGTTTTATCTGCCTTGAACTGAAGTATGATGCCAAGCTGGGAACTGTGAATAAATTGGCAGATGCATGTTTATTGTGGAACAGTATGGTGAGATAGAAATCATTAAAGGAAATCATATAGCTGAAGAAGAATCTATTAGTTAATAGGAATGGCAGAGATTTTAATAAGTTCTACTTTATTAATTACATAGTTCTGTATTTGTAGATCTAGCTAAGGGAGGGTTTTCAATGTCTCCACATGTGCAGCATGAATGCAGCCAGCTGTTCTGGGACCACAGCAGCCTTTGGTGGGAAAAGGGAAGAACTGCAGCACTTCTCTGCAAGAATGTATTTTCTGCAGGTAAAAAAAATTCTGTGCCTGTGCAGTGGCGCAGAATTGCCCCAGGAGTAGAAGTTCATCACAGCATCCTGCCTACAAAGCCAGGTTAGGACAGACAGAGTGGGGCACTTGGAGCTGCTGAGGGGGTCACAGACTGGCTAGTGAGGGGGCAGACAGGTGCGCGGACTCAGGAGCTAGTGGGGTGACAGCATTGAGTTAGGGTCTGAATGGGAGTGGGGCTCCATTGCCACCTGGGGATGGGAGAGGGGGCTTCAGGGACACATGGAGATGGGGCAGGACAGTGCAGAGACATTTGGGGATGTGGGGGTGCAGGGACAGTGGCAGATGTGCCTGACTGAATGGGAGAGGCTTGGGATCAGCCAGGGTCTGTATGGGGGAGGCTTCCCAACTCCCTAGCAATCCCTCCCCCTCCCAAAAAACCTGTTCCATATTTCTCCTACTCATACCCAACAACCCTCCAGATTCACTCAAGGCTCCTTTCCTCTCCCTTAGCTCCTCCATTATCCCTGATTCCCCCAAGCCTTTGCACTGCTTCTGGCGGGTGTGGGAAATACCTTTCTGAATTGTAACTTATAGTTCTGCATTAATATGCCTAGTTAGGAATCCATATGTCAAAAAAATATATAATTTTTTTGGTTGTGTTGTTGCAGATATAGTTGCTGATAGGTATTTTGAAATAAATTACCAAAATAAATGAAACTGACATGATTATATTGTGTTATTTTGACAAATACAATGTACAGAATTTTGCAAAAATTTAAAATATTGTGTGCAGAACTTTAAACTTTTGATGCAGAATTTTCATTTTTTTGGTGCAGAATTGCCCCGGGCGTAGCACATCCAGTTACCACAATAGCACATGTAAATTAAATGTTCATGTGTGGCATTGCAATAATTGCACATGCAAATCAGTTGCTCAGCTGCACTTATTAATTTTTTAAATGAAGACCTAAATATCCTTTTTGTAGTTGTCATACTTAAAATGTTTTTTCAGTTTTGGA
Organism: Lepidochelys kempii; assembly: GCF_965140285.1. Lineage (NCBI taxonomy): Eukaryota > Metazoa > Chordata > Testudines > Cheloniidae > Lepidochelys > Lepidochelys kempii. The sequence continues at coordinate 150,307,462 of NC_136381.1, forward strand.
AGATTCTAGCATTTTAAGAGAAATTCCCTGTATTCATAATCAGGAATGACTCTGGAGTTAACAATATCTTTCAAAACAGTCAAAACTTTTTTAAGTATGACTATTATATTTCAAATTTTAGGTTTTTCTTTAAATTACATATATTAGTTAAGCTAAAAGGAAGTGTAGCGGAAAGATAAATATGTGACAGTGCTAACAAAGAATTTACAAAGGATTGGTGTGTGTGTGTGTATGTATATATCACAGAGAGAAAGACTATAAAATAGAAGAGGCATACAGTATCAGACAAATAATATTTAATATTCAAAAGTAGCAGTGTTGTGTATTTATAGAAATATGAAAAGAGGAAAATATAAAAACATACACCTCAATATAGACTTTGCTCAAATCAGTGTTTCCATTATCTTATATTTGATACAAAAGCACAAAATAATGCATTGTGTGAATGTTTATGAACCCACAACATTGTTTTTTGTGCTGACCTTTTAATTTAATTTAATTGTATTATATTTTATCTTGACTTTCAGGAGAAAGATGACAAGTGTGTGTTTGCATGAATAAACCCATTTTTTTTCTGAAAAGCAGACTAGTATGAAGATGTGACACATTTGACACTTTTTGCGCAGAATGAACTGGAGGCTTCTCTTCATTTGGAGATTCATGAAAAGCTTACTGTATCCTTTCCGAAATGGTTGCATCTTTTTAGAACTTTGGTTGCTGTGATGGCACAATCCGGTGTTCAAATACACTTCCTTCTAATATAATTATTTACAAGGCCTGCATGAAGTGGCAGGATTTCTTAATAAAAGGAAGGTGTAGCTTGCACAGGGAACTACAGCTTGTGCAAAAATTCTTTGGTTAAACTTAACTCCATTTTTAAATTTTACAGTTAGGAAAATGAAAACTGTATAGACTTTACTTACTGAAAAATGTGAAGCATCATGCCAAATATTCTCTTGTTGATTTTAATGGAGTCACAATTTCACCTCTGGAGTCCTGGTGGTGATATCTTGTTTTTTCAACAAAGGATAAAAAAAATCAAACATCTAATAATTTCATTAGGTGCAAAATAAGCACTCAGATACAGTATGAGTATACCAGCAGTTTTCAGCCCGTGGGCCGCATGTGGCCCAATTAGCACACAGCTGCAGCCCGGCTCAGCACAGCTGTGTGCTAAAGGCCATGAGCTCTGGACTAACCTGCTGCATGATGGGCTCCGCAATCCCAGTTGCCCTTCCACATGGCAGACTCCCGGCTACCCGCTCCCGGCTGGACTGCTGGCTCCCCTGTTGCATGGAAGGGCTTGGGGTCCAGGCAGCTGGCTGCCACCTGGCCACATGTGGCGGGGCTCCGGGTCCAGGAAGCCAGCTGTCCCCCATCGGGTCCTAGGGTTCTGCCTGCCCCCCTCCCCTCCCTCCCCCTGGCAGGTCTCGGGGCAGTCATCTACTGCTTGGCACCCCACAGTGGGCTCCATGTCTGGGCAGCCAGCTACCCCCCAGCCCTCCACAGCAAGCTCTGGGTTTCTGGCTGTCCCCCCAGTAGGGCTCGGGATCTGGGCATCTGGTGGGGCTCGGGATCCGGGCAGCTGGCTGCTGCCATTCCCCCACCGCCCACATGATGGGCTCTGGGGTCCCGGCTGATCCCTGCCCCCAGACAGGGCTCGGGGCCCTGGCAGCTGGCTGCTGCCCAGCCCCCTGCCATGGGGTCTGGGATTGGGATCTTGGTAGTCCTCCCTCCACCCCACATGGCGGGGTTTGAGGTCCCTGGCCCCCACCCAGCCCTCCACTCCTGGTCACTCTGTGGAGGGGTCTCTGGGCAAAGGGTGCTGAGTATAGGTATTGGGGGGGGGGGGATTAGGTTGGGGGCACAGTGGTTCTCCACCTGTGGCCCAGCTAACACTTTGTGGGCTGCGTAAGCGGCCCACAATAATAAATAGGTTGAGAACCACTGAGCTAGAGACATGAAGGGTAACAAGAGAACATTCTATAAATATATTAGAAGCAAGACACAGGCAAAAGACAGGATAGGTCTGTTACTCAGTGAGGCAGGGGGACGACCATTACAGAAAATGTGGAAATGGCACGGTGCTAATTCACCTTTTTGTTTCAGTTTTCACCAAAAAGGTTAGTAGCGATTGGATTTCTAATATAATTAGGGCCCTACCAAATTCATGGTCCATTTTTGTAAATTTCATGGAAGTAGGACGTAGCATTTTAAAAATCTCGAATTTCATGGTTTCAGATATTGAAAGCTTAAATTTCACGGTATTGTAACAAAACATGGATACCTGTGGCACTGCCTTCAGAGCTGGGTGGCTGAAGAGCGACGGCTGCTGGTCAGGAGCCCGCTCTGAAGGCAGCACTGCCGCCAGCAACAGCATAGAAGTAAGGGTGGCAATACCATCGCCCCCACAATAACCTTGTGACCCCTTTTGGGTCTGGACCCCCAGTTTCAGAAAACAGTGTGAAATTTTGCCCTATGCAAAAGACCAGATTTCATGGGAGAAATCAGATTTCATGGTCCGTGATGCATTTTTCACAATCATGAATTTGGTAGGGCCCTAAACATAGTGAATGCCAGTGAAAACAAGGTAGGATCAGAGGCTGAAATAGGGAAAGAACAAGTTAAAAATTACTTAGACAAGTTAGATGTCTTCAACTCACCAGGACCTGATGAAATACATCCTAGAACACTCAAGGAGCTGACTGAGGAGATATCTGATCCATTAGCGATTATCTTTGAAAACTCATGGAAGATTCCATGTCAGGGAGAGATTCCAGCTGGAAGGACATATCGAGTGGGGTCCCACAGGGATTAGTTCTGGGTCTGGTTCTGTTCAATATCTTCATCAATGATTTTGATAATGGCATAGAGCAGTGGTTCTCAAACTTTTGTACTGGTGACCCCTTTCACATAGCAAGCCTCAGAGTGTGACACCCCCTTGTACATTAAAAACACTTTTAAATATATTTAACACCATTATAAATGCTGGAGGCAAAGCGGGGCTTGAGGTGGAGGCTGACAGCTCGCGACCCCCCATGTAATAACCTCATGACCCCTTGAGGGGTCCTGACCCCCAGTTTGAGAATCCCTGGCATAGAGAGTACACTAATAAAATTTGTAGATGATACCAAGCTGGGAGGCATTACAAGTGCTTTGGTGTATAGAATTAAAAGTCAAAATGATCTGGACAAACTGGAGAAATGGTCTGAAGTCAATAGGATGAAATTCAGTAAGGACAAATGCAAAATAAGCAAACATCATTCTGGGATGTATTAGCAGGAGTATTGTAAGAAAGACCCAAGAAGTAACTCTTCTACTCTATTCTGTGCTGATTAGGCCTCAACTGGAGTATTGTGTCCAGTTCTAGGTGCTACATTTCAGGAAAGATGTGGACAAATTGAAGAAATTCTAGAGAAGAGCAACAAAAATGATTAAAGGTCTAGAAAACATGACCTATGAACAAAGAAAAATTGGAGTTGTTTAGTCTGGAGAAGAGAAGACTGAGGGGGACATGAAAACAATTTTGCAAGTACATAAAAGGTTTTTACAAGGAGGAGGGAGTTACACTGTTCTCATTAACCTCTGAGGATAGGACAAGAAGCAATGGGCTTAAATTGCAACAAGAACAGTTTAGTCTGGACATTAGGAAAAACTTTCTTCTGTGTGTTTTAAATACAAGTTCAGTATTGCATACCCTAGACATTCAAATACTCTGAGTTAGAACTCACAAAAGAATGGTTTTTGAATAGTGATTTTGATTTAAATGGAGTATTTTTTAATTTCACTTCTGGTTTTTGAGGGTTCATATTTGCATACTTTTTGTTGTTGTCGTCCCCCCACCCCCCCAAATAGGATTGCTAACCACATTTTTTTATGAATGCTGAGATTCTCCCATTAGCAGGAAGTCAGAGTAATTATCACAATAGTATTTTTAGGCTTTATAATCTATGAATCTATAATATATAAATCATATGAATTCAGGAGCTGGGGAATTAAAAAAAATACACAACCAAATATCACAAGATTTGTGATAAACAAGAGAAGGCAAAACTGAATTCACCCCCTCACCCTGCCATTGCTGGGCTGATCCTGCATAGGCCTCACTCATGTCAAATGCAATTAACATGAGTGTAGGAAGGATGGAGAGGGAGCATAGCTTCAGGCACCATTCTTAACATACACTAAAATTTTCCTTCTCTCTGTTGTGTTTCCTCCTAAGGTTTTGAGGGAAACATCCACAACCAGGTGATAAAGGAAAGGGCCCCCTCCATCCCAGCTAATTTTATCCATTCTCCCTGACACATGGAGCAAAGATTATTGATCAGTTGTTACTGGTCACCAGGGAAGTTGGGAGGAGACTGTTAGTGCTTGAAGTATCTGGAGATGTTGTGTTGTCATTATTTGCATCCATGTGGGGTAGTGGCTTTGACTAGTAATTGTGTGGTGTAGCTGCTATTATGTTAGGGTGTCAGGTGTGATCAAGTGAGTTCAAAAGGTCACTCTTCTTATACTGGGCTTTGAATGCTGGTCAGAAGAAAGAGCTACCTGCTGCAGCTGGGGGGGGGGGGTCTGATTTGAGTGCTGTTAGAGGGATAAAATGAAACAAAGTTAAAATAAAAGGACATTTTTGTGTAACACAAGCTCTCTTTACATTAGTGTGCAGAACAACACAGTTACTAAACCTGTGCTTCTGTTGCTGTGCTTTCAACTGCCTTTTTCTTCTCTTGCAGGGTGTCCAGAGCCATGGCAGCTCTTAGAAGGGCAGCACTCTCCAGCCAGAAAGATAAGGAGTACCTTTCCGCATATCCTCTCTCTTATTACTCTCAAGTTTTTTGTTGGTTATTTTACTGTTTTGTAACATTTTGTATTTGTTTGTTTTGTAACAGAAGAAGAAAGTCCACTAATCTGTTGACGTTTCATTTGTTTTCATATTTCCCATTTGTTACTGTTTAAAGTTACTATGTGACTATTATTTCTGTGCCCTGTGTTTGTCCCAGGGTTTCAATACACTCCTAGTGAGTACTGCGGTCTGGGTCCCAGCACTGAAGGATGAAGTTAGCTTCTGGTAGGATTTACTGGCTATTTTTTTGAAAGATCAGATGAAAAAGGATAATAGAATTGTGAATGACGATGAAGATGAAGAGACATTATTCCCAGCAGGGCTTTAAGCCCAGCATACTTGAAGATTGTAGTTTCAAAATTCTGCTCTAGGGAAGAGAATCCTCACGCACAGCAGGGTCCCGCTGACTCCCAGATCAGCAGGGTGGAACATTGCCCCCATTCCACTTTCATTGCTCAACTTTTTCAAGTGAGGAGGCCTATTATATCCTCTAATCCCCAAGTTCCCACTCTTGGAAAGGGGACTTTTGGATTGTTCAAAGGGAAAGTTCTCTTCTTCCCTGAAATGCCACCTCCCCATGTGGCTGATACTTGGCATTTCCCTCTCCCCCCCGTAATAGTCAGAAGCTCTAAAGGGAGGGAGTGGGTACTAGTCATTGCCAGCCGGGCAAACAGACAGATGCATGAGGAGACTCCCTGCCAAGCCCAAGAAAGCCCACTTTTGTCATTTCCAAAGAGGAGGCATGTGGGATGGTGCAAAGCAAGAATACGTTAGAGAAAGGGAAATAGAGTATCATTAGGGGTTATAGTTTGCTATCCCCCTGTGTGTAAGATCATTGAATGGAAATGGGAAATCCTCCTGTTAAAGTCCCATGAAGTGGATTAGTATTATGGGAGAGGAGTGAAATTGAAGACAGGATCTATGGTATAATCACAGTAATTTTACTTTTATAAAGCATTTTTCATTTTGCAGTATCTTGTCCTGGTTAACATCTTGCACGGCACCTCGGTTTAGATTTGTTCAGTTTACCAATGCCTTAATTCTGTTTTTCTGTATCATGGCCAGCGAACAAAAATGAAAGAAAAGTACAACCATAGATCAGTCTTTCAGCTATGGTACTTGGATCAACACAAGGAAAATGAAGGGGTGGAAGTGGTTTTTCTTGTACGAACTAGTTAAATTGATTTATATCTGTCTGGCACTGAAATTCTGTTTTAAAACTAATGATTGTGGCTTCACGTAGAATAGTTGATATTCCTATCCACATCCTAAGGGCCTCCTTCAGTCCTTAGCAAATACATATAAAAATGAACCCAGGAGCTAGCAGCCTCCACTGAGGTGTTGGATCAATGACATCTTCTTCTTCATCCATCCAATTCTTTTTCTTAAAAAAAAAAAAATGCTTGAGGGCAAGCTGTTCTTCCCCTTTCTCTTTTGAATGTTGCTGATGTACCAGGTTCTTCCCAAGCTCCATAACAGGCCCTAAAATATAACTGGCTGGGCTTGGGTGCCAATCTATAATGTTCCTGGCCATGATTAATCTGATAAATAATAAATATATCAATCTAGTCTTTTAGACAAGGACAAATTCTTACCAGCGGGGAGGCACGAGGCCTCTTTTACAGCTGCCTGTAGTGCTGGAATTAATTATTTAATGCTTAATTCTTCAGGAAATGAGAAAGTTTTGATTAATGTTGTCCAGTGTCATTTCTTGCTTGTTTGATATGTGTCAGATAATTTTTCCTCAGCAGTTGCTCTGAAGAAGCCAGAGGCTACTGTCACTGGGATCAGACACTGAATTGCTAGAGATTAATTGAAGTGAAAATTTAGAGAAATGTTCCGTAAGTGCCTGCCCAATATAACCTTTCACAGGCTAAATTTAGCTTCTTTTGGTAACGTTAACCTCCCATTGCCCTGATGTAAAACATTTATTTTTAATACTCTGAGAAACTCTGTTTTGTTTCTTTTTTTTTTATTTTTAAACTTGCACTGATGTCAGCATGATTAAAATGTTTAGGGCCTGATTCTCCTCTCACTTACACTGTTTTAACTCCTTGACTTCCGTGGAGTTACAAGTAATTTGTATTGGTTTAAGTCAGAGGGGAATCATGCAGTTAGATGGTAATAGGGAAAGGGCTAATCCAGGGCACTGGGCAGTGTACACTGAAACTTTGGAGAAGTTAGAATAGTATTCAGTGCCAGAACCAATATGTACCAGTCAAACCTATCTATTTAATGGATGGATCCTAAATATCAAGGCTCTTTTTCTACTCTCACATGTACTAGATAATACCTCAACTAATCTCAGCAGAATTACTCCACACTTAACATTAGTGTGATTTAGATGAGAATGAGTGCCTTTATATGGATAACCCAGAACTTTATGACAGGTTTCAGAGTAGCAGCCGTGTTAGTCTGTATTCGCAAAAAGAAAAGGAGTACTTGTGGCACCTTGGAGACAAACCAATTTATTTGAGCATAAGCTTTCGTGAGCTACAGCTCACTGAAAATTTGGGTTCAGGTTTTGATTTCAATTAGAGTTAGGCACCTAGGTGCTTTTGAAAATCCCATTGGGCACCTATATTCATCTTTGCGCACCTAAATACTTGTAAAACTCTGGGCCTTGACTGTCAGATAAGTGGATCCATGTTGGTTATAATTGTGGTAATACCATAACATAAAATAAAACAAGTGACAATAGGAAATCAGATGTTTTCTTCCCTTTTTAAAAACTTGTGAGTGAATCTACTACTCATGAAAGTAAGGAACTAGAACCAGCTTTTCTGTACTCTGGCTCTGTACATGCTCTTTTTCCTCTCCCGAACCAAATCTCCCAATACGTTTCAATCTGGAGCTGAAGCACTCTGGTATTTGTTAGTCTCTAAGATGCCACAAGTACTCCTGTTCTTTTTGCGGATACAGACTAACATGGCTGCTACTCTGAAATCTGGTACTCTAGTCATAGCCCTCACTTGAGCACAGATTATCAAGCAAGCCATATTATGTGATAATGTTGTCCTGTGCACAACAGGTCCTAAAATGAGACCATAAAATAAAATTTTACTTGAGACACAATCAGAATATGTGACCATGTACCTATACAGATATAAAATTTCTTTCTGAATTACCTCACTCCCAAAAACAATTTTTCCCCACAGTTTGGCACCTTTTCAGTCTTTATTTCCATTTTTACCATTTTTTTTCATCCAAATGATGAGAAACCTCTCTCAATATCCATTTATCTCACAGAGTTTGATTTTAAAATCTGTGAATTCCAGTTCAGACATTCCAATTCCAGACATTTCATTCCTTTATAAAAGACCAGAAGCTTATGACACAGTCTAACATGTTTTCCTATTGGAAGTGTGTATGTATGTGTGTGCACATGCACACACATGCATGTGTATATTTGTATAAAATATGTGATTGTGTGATATAAAGAACAGGAGGACTTGTGGCACTTTAGAGACTAACAAATTTATTAGATCATAAGCTTTCGTGGGCTACAGCCCTCTTCATCGGATGCAGAGAATGGAACATATAGTAAGAAGATATATACATACAGACAGAGAAGATGGAAGTTGCCATACAAACTGTAAGAGGCTAATTAATTAAGATGAGCTATTGTCAGCAGGAGAAAAAAACTTTTGTAGTGATAATCAAGATGGCCCATTTAGACAGTTGACAAGAAGGTGTGAGGATACTTAACTTAGGGAAATAGATTCAATATGTGTAATGATCCAACCACTCCCAGTCTCTTGATTATCACTACAAAAGTTTTTTTCTATCTATATACGTATAGAGAAGGTGGAAGTTGCCATACAAACTGTACGAGGCTAATTAATTCAGATGAGCTATTATCAGCAGGAGAAAAAAAACTTTTGTAGTGATAATCAAGAGACTGGGAGTGGTTGGATCATTATCTATATATATCTTCTTACTATATGTTCCATTCTGTGCATCAATTCTGAAGCACTTAGAGGAGAGGAAAGTGATCAGGAACAGTCAGCATGGATTCACCAAGGGCAAGTCATGCCTGACTAATCTAATTGCCTTCTATGATGAGATAGCTGGCTCTGTGGATGAGGGGAAAGCGGTGGACGTGTTGTTCCTTGACTTAAGCAAAGCTTTTGACACGGTCTCCCACAGTATTCTTGCCAACAATTTAAAGTAGTATGGGTTGGATGAATGGACTATAAGGTGGATAGAAAGCTGGCTCGATCGTCAGGCTCAACGGGTAGTGATCAACGGCTCCATGTCTAGTTGGCAGCCGGTATCAAGTGGAGTGCCCCAAGAGTCGGTCCTCGGGCCGGTTTTGTTCAATATCTTCATAAATGATCTGGAGGATGGTGTGGATTGCACCCTCAGCAAGTTTGCAGATGACACTAAAGTGGGAGGAGAGGTAGATACGCTGGAGGGTAGTGATAGGATACAGAGGGACCTAGACAAATGAGAGGATTGGGCCAAAAGAAATCTAATGAGGTTCAACAAGGACAAGTGCAGAGTCCTGCACTTAGGACGGAAGAATCCCATGCATCGCTACAGACTAGGGACCGAGTGGCTCGGCAGCAATTCTGCAGAAAAGGACCTAGGGGTTACAGTGGACGAGAAGCTGGATATGAGTCAACAGTGTGCCCTTGTTGCCAAGAAGGCCAATGGCATTTTGGGATGTATATGTAGGGGCATTGCCAGCAGACCGAGGGATGTGATCGTTCCCCTCTATTCAACATTGGCGAAGCCTCATCTGGAGTACTGTGTCCAGTTTTGGGCCCCACACTACAAGAAGGATGTGGAAAAATTGGAAAGAGTCCAGCAGAGGGCAACAAAAATGATTAGGGGACTGGAACACATGACTTATGAGGAGAGGCTGAGAGAGAGGCTGAGGGAACTGGGATTGTTTAGTCTGCGGAAGAGAAGAATGAGGGGGGATTTGATAGCTGCTTTCAACTACCTGTAAGGGGGTTCCAAAAAGGATGGATCTAGACTGTTCTCAGTGGTAGCAGAGGACAGGACAAGGAGTAATGGTCTCAAGTTGCAGTGGGGGAGGTTTAGGTTGGATATTAGGAAAAAACTTTTCACTAGGAGGGTGGTGAAACACTGGAATGAGTTACCTAGGGAGGCGGTGGAATCTCCTTCCTTAGATGTTTTTAAGGTCAGGCTTGACAAAGCCCTGGCTGGGATGATTTAGTTGGGGATTGGTCCTGCTTTGAGCAGGGGGTTGGACTAGATGACCTCCTGAGGTCCCTTCCAACCCTGATATTCTATGATTCTATGATCCTATGATCCAATGAAGTGGGCTGTAGCCCACAAAAGCTAATGCTTTCTGTATCCTGTTCTTTTTGTGGATACAGACTAACACGGCAGGTACTTTGAAACCTGTGATATAAAGGTTTCATTGCATGAGTTTGACCTGGTTATATTACACCACAGGTGAGTTATGTGGATCAACACAAACAAGTAGTGATAAAATATTTACACTACACCATTGTATATTTTGTATATACTTTATTTATGACAGGGATAGGGTTAGAGTTAGGGTGTTTTAGAGCGCTCTCAAATAATATTCGGACTGTTCTGCATACCCCCTCACTTGTAAATCCAGGGTCCTTAGTTATCCTGAGTGAAACTGTGTAGATCTTAGAGGGAGAGAAAAATTAATACATGTAAAACACCTCCAGAAATCACCTAGAAGAACTTTTCTAGGCATAAAAATGTAACAATTTAAAAATCTGTTAACCCAGGCCCTTCCATGGCTAGAAGCTCTCTGTGTGTGTTTGTGTGTGTGTGTGTCCTATTAGAAAAAAAGGGGAGGAGAGTGTCTCCCTTTTCCAATGGTATAAAGTTCCCATTCCTAGCCCTGCAGGGCTACAAGATTAAAGTTGAGACATTTTTATGTCTACAAAAGCTGTTACTGCCCCAGGTCTGAATTTTGCCTGTCCTAACCCTCAAGCAGAGGTAGCTTTTTCAAGGAAATTCCACATTTACAAGTAAAAAGAAATATTTATTGTTATATTGATTTTGTTTAAATAGCAATAGTTTGTAGTTGCTCAGGAGCTGGGAATGTTAGACTAAGTCCCAGGGAGATTGATTAGCAGGCAGGTGATGTGGTTATAAGCATGTGATTAATTTCACAGGGATTTGATAAATACATTTATCACATACCTCTCCAGTTTATTGCACGAATATCACACACACGTAGACTTGTCAGAATTCAATTTTTATATTTTTAGAATTTTGATGGATAATATTGCTGTTAAAAATTAAAAAATACTTTAAAATAATCAATTTCAGTTTTCACTATTCTGGGAAATTATAGCGGGGAGTCAGACAATAATTATTTAATGAGAGTAGACATTGAGATTCAAAAAGTTAAAGCTTTATAACTTTTTGAATACAATTGTCAACCTCACATGTCAAAATATACCTAAAAATAAATCCTTAAATCAAACTCTAATAAATTCTAAAGTAGCATTTTTCTTACTTTTCCTATCTGTAAATTTTGATTGTGATGGACAGAAATATTTTTTCCTTGGTTTGTGTGTGTATGTTGAAATTGACATTCACCAACTTTTAACAAAAAATCTCTACTCCTTCCAAGCCCCTCTCTCTCTGTGTGTGTGTGTGTGTATATATATACACACACACACACACACACACTCGCATATTAATGATACACATACAAACTGGCATATGAAATACTTCACACAGATATTTAAAATTAATGTCACAAGACATAAGTGGTTTCTATTATGTTAATTCATTTTATAATTAGATATAATAAAAGCCATTTAGAAATAAACCTAAACATCTACCAACATCAGGAAATAAACCATTACACACATACCTTTTTGCATTTATTTGACTTTTTTAATCTTTATGAGATCTGAGCTTTTGATTTCATTTTTTTTCTGCAAACAGAAATTTTGCTTTTATGGATGAAAAAAAATAACTACACTGCATAAACTTTGAATAAATCTTGGGCCACAAAACATAACTCAGCTTAGGTAAGATAAATACACGGCACAAGAAAAAGGCTTTGCAATCTGTGAATGCTACTTCAAAAGTTGAATTTGTTTAGGGAATTTGTATTTTCTGCTCCTTTCTTCAGGAACCTATTTGCATTTTAAATAATTAAAACATTAAAACTGAAAAATTTATAAATGAGACCTGCTAAGAGAATCCTGCTTGGCAGACAATAGAAAAGAAATTATTACCCTGCTAGGTTTGCTTTAATGTCATATCTGTCACTCTCCCCAAGGTAGGTTCATTATCATACCAAGTACACCCCCTGCCAATCCCCCCCCCCACACACACACACTCTCTTTCTCTTCCACTTCCTGCTACTTAAGGACTCTCGATCTCTGGGGGACTTTGATCTCATTGTACACACTAACCCAAACAGAACCTCTGCTGTTCTCAATATTTTTTTTTAAAAGGGAGTGTGTGTGTGTGTGTGTGTGTGTGTGTGTGTGTGTGTGTGTGTGTGTGTGTGTGTGTGTGTGTGTGTGTGTGTGTGTGTGTGTAGGGGGGTGAATTCATGTGAAGAGTGACAGAACGCTTTGTCCAGCACAGCTTTGGCTGGTTGTAACAAGCGTCAGGACATTAGATGGAACAAAAGCTGGATTGGCAGTATCATCAATCACAGGCCTGACAGTCAACTTCAGTTTGTTTGTTCCACTCTGCATAATAAGTGATTGGATCGGGTTTAATTAGATATTGGGTAATCAATCATTGCCAACAAGGCAACTCAGCTTGGGATCGAGATGTTGTAAAGGGGTGAAAAAAGCAAATCTCATGTATGGTGCATAAATACTCATATGTATAAGCGCACAGGGTAAAGCTTCTGAGGAAGGGTATAAAGATGTCTGAAAGATGGCACATAATAGTATAATTCACATATATACTACTTGTAACCAGACATCTGCAGTTTGACATTTTATTTTCACTGCATAATTACTTTTCAATATGAAATAATATACAGACCTGAGGGAGAAAGACAAAGCAATTAAATTATGCATAAACACCTTCTCATCTGCCCCCCTTTCTCCTCACCACCACACACAAAAAGAGAGCAGGAGTTATCATTCTAATGGCTACTTAAGGAAAAAGACTTAAACTCTCATTCTTGCCCTCTGATGTGAGGGTGGGTTCTGCTGCATGTTTTGTCAAATCAGCTACTTTGGTTGAGATCACAGGGAATGATTTTTTACCATACTTTGCAATGTGTATCTATAGATTATGGCCTTGAGAATGAAGTGGGAGGTGAGAGAGATTGCACAACAGCACTAATCCTGATAATCTGTTTTAAATGGTTAATGGAATTTTAAGATATTTTTCATAATTCAAAGGGGAAATGGGCTTCAATTTTTCTTTTAAATATATAATAGTTGTGCAAAATAAAACCCAATTAGATGCACCCTCTCATTCACAGGGATGCCATATTATCATAAATCAAGGGTTAATATTATGGGCAGAGGTAGTGTCTGCTATAGTTAAGGCTAACCATAATATAAATTAAATTAGCCTTAATTTGCCCCCCCCCCCCGTGCATGTGCACAGCTAACCTTAATCTCAGCATTGCCTAATGTTTTAGTGCTTGACTTTGCAAGCTTAATGTTCTTGTAATGTAGTTTTTGTGTGTGATTTTGCTAGGTTTAAAAAAACCCTGAAAAAAAAAACATATAACCAAATTCCATCACATGGGATCATAATGACACACATGCGTTGTCTGCAGGATTAGAACCCTTAGATCCACCACACAGATTTCTGCCACTGGAGCTAGAGGAATAATTTATAGAAGTGGTAGTTTATCATTCTTAATGTGGATCAGACATGGAGGGGAATGGGGCACTTATGCTAGTGGGTTTCAGAGACCTTTGCTAACAGTAGAGAAATGTAAAGTGGGAAAGAGTCCAGTGTGGCATGGCGTACCGGCAAGAGCCGGTACGCCGTACTGGACCGTACTGGCTTACTTTCACCTCTACCTCCTGGTAAAGTTCAAGGCCCTGATTCAAAGCATAGAGCTCTTAGAGCTTCTCAAAGAAAAGGTTGCCAGAACTGTTTAACATGGACAGAACAACTTGTTTTTCTCTAACCTCATTCTCAGAAATGGCTAAACCACTTTGTCTGAAATTTCCCTTCCCCCGAAACAAAACAAAAAACAAAACAAAAATCAGTTTAAGGCAGGCACACAGCTTGAAAACAGGGTCTTGTAATGGAAATAATAATAACACAATCATTAAGACAGCCAGACAATGTAGGTTTATCTCTTGGTATACACACATGCTTGAGTAATTGGAATAAATACTATTTATAGAAATGTGTAAGATAAACTATTTGTCCCTGGTTTTTACTCAGAAAAAAATGTTTTCTAGACACATTCAACAAATGCAGAATATCTGGCATGTATAAACTTTACATCTGGGATTTTCAAATGAATTTAATGATGTTAAGGAGTTAGGCACTCAAATCCCATTAGTATTTAGAGGCTCCTGACTCTCCTGTGCTGAGTTGCAAATCCCAGTCATAAAGTTCATAAGTGCCAGATATTAAGCATTCATTGAACATGGGTAGAACAAATGATGGCAGAAGCACAATGCCAATTCATATTCTGAACTAGATGACAGAATAATTTTTTGGCATGTTTTGGGGCTTTTGTCTTTCTCATGTGTAATTAATTGATCCAGCATACTGACATGAAATGGTTCTTGAGATGGCTCGTAGTGTCAGCCTGTGGAAGCTAATCGCAGAAATGAGACCCAAGTGTAGCATTTTGCTGAGACTTTTATTTTCATATTTATTTTTAGCAATTCTGGGAAATGAGTGTCTCATGAACTGATATATATGGTAATCAAAACAAATTCACATAAAAGCCAATGAGGATTTTAATTTCATTTGACTGTCTTAGAGAATGATAAAATCTTTATGGTATTAACATTCCAAAATGTCTGTCTTCTTGTTATTTTTCCATACTATAACATAAAATGAAAGACCAATATATATTGCATTTAAAAATGTGTTAAGAAAATAGCAAAGATACTCAGTGAAACATTAAAAATTAGGAAATATAAAAATTAAGACAGAATGCATAAACTTAGCCCAGACTGCTTGTAATTAAACATTGGATTTAGGGCCGGATTCTGATCAGAAGTACTCCAGTGTAAATCAGGAGTGGCCATAAGGAACTCAAAGAAATCAGTGGAGTTACACCAAGGACAAAGAATCAAGCCCATCATCTATGATCATAGACCTAAATACATTACAATACTGCATGGTGCAGTATAACTTTATTTATTGACAGTTTTATCATATGATCATCTCTGTGATCTACAAAATAGTTTACTTTTAATTATTTTGTTCACTGCAGGTGTAGTGCAAATTGTTGTCTGCATTCAATTTATGCTGGATGCAGCAGAGGGGAGCAGGGCAGGTGCTGGAACTGTGGGTGCTGCCACTCTCCCTGGCTTGAAGTGCTTTCCATCATATTCAAGGTTTACCGTTTGGTCCAATGGTTCCAGCACCCCTGGAGCAAAGGTCTGAGGGAACCAGCTATAGTCCATTGATTTTCTGTCCTGGTTCAAGCCTCAGTACAGTTTAGGGAAGCCTGAAAGCTACTCTAAACTATGCCAGCTGACTATGGTCCTCTAGACACCGTATGCCCACTGGAAATTGCCAGACCACCATGACAAGGAGGACTATAAACAACAGGAGTATTTACTTTGAAAACTCCTAGTGTCAGTGGCCTTCATTAACCAGTTCTTTTCCAGTTACCATGACTACGGGAATTCAGTTCATATATTCATAGAGTTTAAGGCCAGAAGGGATCTTTAGATCATCTAGTCTGACCTCCTATATATCACAGGCCATTACATTTCACCATTACCCCTGTATTGAGCCCATTAATGTGTTTGTCTAAGACATATCTTCCAGGAAGGCATCCAGTCTTGATTTGAAAACTTCAAGAGATGGAGAATTCAACACTTCCCTTGGTAGTTTGTTCCAATGGTTAATTACTTGACTGTTAAAAATGTGTGCCTAATTTCTGATTTGAATTTTTCTGTTTTCAGCTTCCAACTGAAGTCAAACAGTGACAAAAATACCTGAAATACCCCCGAGCTGCTCCTCAGTAGCTAGTGTACTCTAAGATATGTGGCCTAGGTCTAGATTTTAAATCCAGAAGGGCACATTATATTAATCTGATCTGACCTCCTGTATAACACAAGCCATATACCAGAATCACATCCATAATTTCTGCCTACAGAGCTAGTAATGCTTTTGAATAAAATATAATGAAGGGTAGTTAACTAGTTGCAGGTACATGTACACAGCACACATCTGTAACTGCACGAGTTATTATACATTAATGGAGTTGTTTAAGCTATATCTGTGAAGACACACCTTTTCAAACATTAGAAACTTGTTTTCAAGTTATCTAAATGTTTTGGACAGTTATCAATGACTGAAAACAGGAAGGTACAATGGAAACTGTTTCACAACCTTAACACTAGCACCCACTATAATATTCAATAGAAAGCCCTATCTGTGCATAATATTTGTTGTGCATAAAATATTCAGTCTATTGTTATTATTAAAGTTGTGAAGGAAGGTAATCCTGTTTCATGGAGGATATTTTAAAATTTCATTTCATCCCAGTTTGGAAAAAAATATTTTTTTTAAATTCTTCACAAAAGGGAATGGAACCATGGCTCCAGGTCAGTCTGTGTGTGGGCTGCCCAAAACCTAGGGACACTGGAAGCCCTGGGAGTCCCAGTTGAAAGCTTGGCATCTGGCACTCTGAGGAATTCCATGCTCCTGCCCAGGGCCAGCCCACAACATTGTGGCACCTGAGGCGGGGAGCTCAAATGACGCCCCCATGCTCCCTCGCTTGGGCCAAAACTTTGAAAGGTCTCAATTCTGCCTTCTTAGAATCATAGAATCATAGAATATCAGGGTTGGAAGGGACCCCTGAAGGTCATCTAGTCCAACCCCCTGCTCGAAGCAGGACCAATTCCCAGTTAAATCATCCCAGCCAGGGCTTTGTCAAGCCTGACCTAAAAAAAAAAAAATGTTCCATTTCTACTCCTCTCATGGTACTGCTCTGCTACCTACCCCAATAAAGGAGAACTAACAACTTAAAATGCCTTGTTCAAAAATTTTAAGTAACCCTTAACTTTCAAATGCCTGATCAGCAAATGTAACTTTTCTTGTCTGCATAGTAAACACTGGCATTTTTATCTGTTTGAATAATCAAAGTGGTGCTTTCCGTGCCTTCTTGGTTGCAAAGATTTGAACTGCTTCCTGATGAAGGTCCACAGTCTGGGCCAGCTCATGCTCTTTGAGATGGTTGCAAGGCCAGCCAGCCTCTTCTTTGTCATTGTGGGGCATAGATGTGTTTTTATTAACTTCAGCTTGGCAACTGTTACAGGAATTGTTAGAAGTATGCACAGAGCAACAAAAGCATTTGGAAAGAGGGTGGTCATCTTATTTGTGCACATATATTCCAGAACAGCCTTTAGAGTTGATCCTGCTGAAATGTATCTTGAAAGGGTTTTCCGTTCATCACCTAAATCACTCGCATCAATATCGCGCATGTCATCATGTGTCAACACTGTCTCTAGTGCCCTGCATTGCTGGTGTAGGTCTTCTTCAGGTATAGTGAGGAGTTTTGGAATATCATACAACATACCAAATATACTGCTGTGTTCCTTGACCTGCATGAAAAGTTCTTCAACTGACTGTATTGCACAATCTAGGACCTGGTTAAAGAATTCAACTTTGAATTGTTGTTTGTGGTTTCTTATGGGATTATCCCATGCCTCATAATCAAAATGTCATCTTCTTCAGTGACTCTTGTATTCTTGAATGGGTGGGAAAATAGCTTCAGTGTGAAGTTCCTCTGCCAACTTCTGTGCACTCTTCAGAATGTTTTGAAATCCCTCATCTGACTGGGACAACTGTAGGTATGTTTCAGAGTAACAGCCTTGTTAGTCTGTATTCGCAAAAAGAAAAGGAGTACTTGTGGCACCTTAGAGACTAACCAATTTATTTGATGCTTTCAGGAGCATCCGATGAAGTGAGCTGTAGCTCACGAAAGCTTATGGTCAAATAAATTGGTTAGTCTCTAAACTGTAGGTATGACTTCGCTTTGTCCAGTTGTTCCATTGCTCCAGATATATCAAGGTCAACACCTTGGAGTCTCTTGCTTACAACATTTATTTCAAACAGTATGTCATGCCACAACACTAAGCCACACTGAAATTTGAAGTTATGTATGTTTCTGGTGATTCCACTTCCCTCTGCCTCTGTTCTCTCACAAACAGTTCCTGTCATAGCATTATCCTCCATAATGGCAACTATGGCATCATCTATCTTCCCAATTTGGTGTTTGATAGGCTTTATCACCTCCACTCGACATTCCCATCATGTGGCACTCAGTGGTCTCAGTGTCAGAGAGGATGTTCCCAGATGTTGCTTCAAATTTTTCCATCTATGAGTTGATGCAGAGAAAATACATAGATGCTTTGAAAATTCAGCATCCTCACTAGAAGCTGATGCTGCATCACTGACCACCAAGTTCAATGAATGAGAACTGCATGGGACAAAAAAAGCTCAAGAGTTTAACTCTCGGATCTGTGTCTGCACTCCTCTTTCTTTCCTCTCATGTTGGCACCATCATTGTAGCCCTGACCTCTCATGTCAGCTATCGCAATTCCCGTATCTTCCAGCTTTTTAAGAAGCACATTTGTCATACCAGCTCCTGTGGCATCATCAATGTCAATAAATTCTAGAAAATGCTCTCTGACAGTCACCATTGCAGGGACATTTTCACTAGGTTCTGTTGTTGTTTCAAAACGCACCATTAAAGTTATTTGTTCCATAGGGCTAATGTCAGGTGTGCAGTCCAGAATAACAGGGTAATATCTTGTTGACTTCAGATCTGCCACAATCTTCTGATTGACTTTTGTTGCCAGTAACTTTATGATCTTATTTTGAATTGTTTTTCCAAGGTAGTGGTGTGTGTACATTTCTTGGGTGATGACTCTTCTTAGATGCTCCTGGAGTACAGCATCAAACTCAGCCATCAGCTCCACAATTTTAAGGAAGTTTCCATTGTTTGCACATATAGCTAATCTGAAGTGCCATGCAGTGCTAGGTTTTGGGTAGCAAGCATTCTCACAATGACAATGAGCCTTTTCAGAACATTTTGCCAGTAAAGATGCAATCTTCTCTTGATGCTGATCATCTATGGTGGCCTTTAACCGTAGTCTCATCTGAAGCTCTTTCCACCTATGGAATGCTCTCTGGTGATTTGCTGCCTTCTCATGACATGCCAGATTTCTAGCCAGATTTTTCCAGTCCTTTGTTCCTGTACAACCCAGTGTGGCTGGAATATTAGCCTGGAGGAGTTTGCAACAAAAACAGTATGCAGCATTCTGGGTTTTTGAGTATATAAGCCATGGCCTCTCCACTTCGTCACCATTGGGGATTTCATGACAGTAATATGTTGGATGGAAACTTCTATTTTCACTGTCTTTGGGGAACATGAAGTTTTTCACTTGCTGTGGCCCATGCAGTACAAGGAAGTTCCTAAGGGTACTGCTCAAGTAGGTCCACAGTCCTGGATCATCTAGACTTAAGGAACTAAACTCAGCAGCAGCTGTTTCTTGCATCTCCACCACACTCTTCTCTGATCTACACTTCAGGAATGTGCATGGTTACATCCATTTGAGATGGATCCTGCAGTAGTTGCAAGGTTACCTGCACTCTGACTAACTGGAAGATCAGGCATCTCCTCAGCACTCACATCCTCACTGGGGCTGGACGGCTCACTGTGAACATCTGTGTTTATGTATCTCAGGAGAGCTCCTTCCTGCTGAGATAGAAAAGCTTCCTTTGCTTGCTTGCTTTTTCTGAATGCTGCCCCAGAGGGGTGTTTTCTTCTTTCACTTATGACTGCTGTTCTGTGCCAGCTATAGTGGCTCTCAACACTCAATTGAAGGGGACAAATAAGCAGGCTGGTAGCAGGGCCTGAGTGAGGGAAAATATGAGCGTCTTGAGGGCCTAACAGGCTCCTACTATTTCTGTTGACTGCCTGTTCTCCTCAAGTGCGTTCAGGGAAGCAGCAGGAAACAGGAAGCTACCTGAGAAGCTGGTGTTAATCAGTCCAGGCTCCTGGGGGTGCTAGAGAGGTACATAAGAGGCTTCTCCTCTTCTCTCTCCCTGCAGCTTCTGCTGTTTTCTGTTATTCCCTCTCACCTTTTCTCCTGCCTGCCTGTTATGTCTTTTGTGCCCTCCTTCCTCCAGCACAGCACGCCACCATCTCTGTACATCTAGAGCAGAGAGAATACATACGCACCAGCAGCAGACACAATTTTCTACACTCTGGGGCCTAGTGGCACCCCCCCGCATACACAGTGTGGCACCTGAGGTGGCTGCCTCAGTTCGCCTCATAGTAAAGCCAGCCCTGCTCCTGCCAAACAATCCGATAGGGAGCCAGGAGCCTGGAAACCCTGGGAACCCAGCTCTATGGCAGACCAGTAGATGAGCTGTGGAGGAGCCTATGAGCTTGGGAGCTGGAGGTCCCAGTGCTTCCAGGTTCTTAGCTCCCTGTTAGCCCAACAGGAAGACTGCCAAAGAGCTGGATGGTTGAGTGGGCTGGAAACTAGGTAGAATTCTACCCGAGTCTGGGTTTGGTCACAACTTTGTTGCATTGAACTGTCTCCATGAAACACTCTTATTTCAACGAACTGGTATTCTCTCACAGAAAATATTTTCGTTGGAGCAATTCCAACCACCTCTAGTTACTACTACTACCACACCTAATACGACATTTAGAACCCCCAGACTCAAATCAGGTTCAGGGCTCCATTGTGCTTGGCCCTATACAAACAGTGATGGACACACTACTACTTTTTTACCAGGTACTAGCATTTTTATTTGCAAAATAATACTTTCACTAGCCCTGCCAGTTCCCATTGCTTCTCAGATGCAAATAGTCATCCAGAAAGTGAAAGGAGCTCTGTACCCCCTCTCTAATGAGTCCTCGGCTCCATGAAGTGTCCCAATAAAGGGTACACTCTCCTAGCCCCAGACTCAGAAATAGCACCAGCTCTGATACATTTACTGGCAATACCCTTTCCAGGGGAAGGATGTACATGCACGGTCCTCTAGAGCAGTTCAAGAGGATAATGTCTTCATATTAGTGACAAAGACAGAAAGTGAAACTCATCATCAAGAGACTGGAGAATCTGGCAAAACATTGTTAGGTATCTGGCATAAATGAAATGAAAAAAAAATAGAGAAAAAGTATTTGTGCTGATTTCTTTCAGTTATAGTAACCTTGTTGCTTGTAATTTAACTATAGCATGTAAACAATTTTGAGACAGAAATATAATTTGCAAGTTCACAGTGTCCATCAAAGTGATTTAGAAGGAAAGAAACAAAAAGAAAACAAAAGCAAAAGAGGTAATCAAACAGTAACTTTTTATATGAATCCATTTCAGCCTCCTGTGGTGACAACTTTTTTGAATTCTTCACTTCTTTCCAAATATGTGTTAAATACATCTCATAGTGAACTATGGGCTTCTTGACATCCTTAATTATATTTTTCCCATTTACACTTATACATTTCATGTCTGATTGTGTGTGAACCTGAAATAAATAACCTTAGCTAATAGTATGTACACTTTCACCAGATTCCCACTGTGACGGGTTCAGTCACAGAGACACCTTTGGGACTGTGACGGGTTTGGTTATAGAGACCCCCTTGGGACTGTCACCTGATGTGCTCTGACTCTGAGCCTGTCTTCCCTGCATGTTTGGGACTCCAGAACCCTGCCTTGTTGAGCTAGACACGCTAGCTTGCTGCAACACAGACTCAGGGTCTGGGCCACGCTGCAGGGACAGGATTTTATAATTGTATAATTTAAGAATAGAGGTACTAATGTATGTTTGATTTCATTTTACCAGCCACCCTTTTTGAATGGCAGAAAGGAATGACCCTCTAGGACATTGGTAGGAATGCATCTGACAGACTGCCAGTGTCTGTACCAGAACAATCCTTATGACTGATTGTGGTCACCCTTTTGTTTTAGGATAAGTTATAATGTCTACTATGGTTTCCTATATGTATTACAAATTAGGCACTCTAGTTAAATATACATTTCTTTTAAAATTGTGAAATTACCACAATATCACTCACAAACACACTGCCCAAACTCCTATACCCTTCAGAGTTTGGTTTAACAGAGCAAGATCTCTTTAGAAGGAGAAATCTCTTGAACAAAGTATCGTCTTTGAATTTCTTCCTTTTAAACATTTCTTACACAGGTGCTACCACTATTTGCCCACACTCCTATATCCTTCAGAGTTTGGTTTAACAGAGCAAGATCTCTTTAGAAGGAGAAATCTCTTGAACAAAGTATCGTCTTTGAATTTCTTCCTTTTAAACATTTCTTACACAGGTGCTACCACTATTTGCCCACACTCCTATATCCTTCAGAGTTGGGTCTTACATAGAAAATACTGCCTGAATATATTTCTTACTCCTGATTGCCCGTGCCAGTGCCGGGGCTTTACAACCCTCTTTGGGCCAGAGGGAGAGACGCTAAGCCTCCCTCTATATCACTCGGCCTTCTACCACCGAGGGTTCATACATCAAATATAAATAACCCTCCCAGGGGCAGAGTGAGAAACCCTAAGTTCTCCTCTTATGCTCTGTCTTGCTACGGCCGAGAGTATATGCACCTATAGTTTTTATAGTTTTCCCTGACAGACGGGTTGGAGTGAGGACTCTAATCCTCCCCCTATTGCCTGGCACTTCTACAACCAGGGGTATACCCACCTCCAGTTATTTCCCCCCAGCAGTCCGGGGTGGAGAGAGGGATGCTAAACCTCTCCCCTTTTTCTCAGCCCTGCTACAACCGAGGGTGTGAATACCTTTTAATCATAAAAATTCTCAATTCATAAGATACCAACAGTGAATACAATATTAACCACAACTGGTTCCCTCTTTACTGCCCGGTATCTCTATGACTGGGAGTGTGCACACCTGAACGATCGGTCACTTAGCAGTATTGTTAATAATTACAGTGAATATACTCTTTCCCCCTTCCACAATTCTCCACCAAAAATGTTATGCTATACAAAGCACATGGGATCTTTTATAGGAGTGAAGGCAAAACACCCCATCTTTATAGTTGTAAATTCTCATTTGCGTCCATGCATTTTGCAATGTCATCCTGTAATCATTAGTCCTTAAATGGTGTTAATCTTGGGGTTTTCTGCTGTTATCATTTGATGGTTATTGTCGGGCTTCCCATCGTTATCTCCTATTTGTTGTCTCGCCTTCGGGGGTGCCTGCCTCACCTCTGAGGTCATCAATGCTGCTAACATGTTTAGCCTCGGATACAATTGATATTTTCTGATTGTCTCCTGGTGTTTCCAAGTCTCTCACTTTTTCTTGACCATCTGGACACCTGTGATGGCTTTCACACCTTATCTTTTCCTGAGGCATGCATTCCTCATTTACACAAACAGTCTCTCACAGAAATCTTCAAAGGTATACAGAATACATTGTAAATTAAGTCTTGCTAAATCTTATAACTAAAACAATTCACACTGGGACTTCAGGCCCTCAACATTTCTCTAATCTAATTAACATAGACACAATACAAGATCCTGTCTTTTATTCACTAAACCTTAAAACAAAGAAATGTATATTTAACTAGAGTGCCTAATTTGTAATACATATAGGAAACCATAGTAGACATTATAACTTATCCTAAAACAAAAGGGTGACCATAATCAGTCATAAGGATTATTCTGGTACAGACACTGGCAGTCTGTCAGATGCATTCCTACCAATGTCCCAGAGGGTCATTCCTTTCTGCTATTCAGAAAGGGTGGCTGATAAAATGAAATCAACACATACATTAGTACCTCTAGTCTTATAGTACAATTATAAAATCCTGTCCCTACAATGCCCCCAAAGCTGCAGACTTTAACCAAAACCAGCTCAGCAGCTTACCTCTCCAGCACCCAGACACCCAGTTCCCAGTGGGATCCAAACCCCAAATAAATCCATTTTACTCTGTATAAAGCTTATACAGGGTAAACTCATAAATTGTCCGTGCTCTATAACAGTGATAGAGAGACCTTTTGTATAAAGTATATTCCGGTTACATCATATTCATAAGCATATTTTCATAAAGCATATGAAGTGCAACGTCACACCCTCCTCTTGAACTTACTGCCAGAGACTTGGACACTGTCCATGGCAGAGGCAGTGTATCTAAAATTCCTCTTTTCTGGACAGGGCATCTGCTACCCAGTTCTCTTTTCTTCTTCTCCTGAGCATGCTGCCTCTCTCTTTCCTTCTCCTCCTGGGCAGCTTTCTGTACTTCAGTCTCTTTGTCTTTTAAGTTCAGTTCTTGCTGGTGTGCAGCCCTTTGCCTGGCTGCTTCTGCATCCATGGCAGCCTTTTTCCGGGCAAATTGTGTATCAATTTCCATTTGTCTCCCCTCAAGACTGTCACTCAATGAGCTAGGATACCACTGAGAACAACCCTCCTGCCAGAACAGGCACCCCTCCACTCCTGTCTTGCTGAGTTAGACACTCCAGTCAGCTCCAGCACAGACCCAAAGGTTAGGCCACACTTCTCTGCAGTTCACTGAAACTGAGATTCACTCATCTCAGAGGCTTCTCAGTTAACAGGGACTTTCCCAGCACCAGTGTTCAGCCTTTCTGGGCAATTTGCAACCTGTGCAGTTCTAGCTTTTTCTGAGCTTCACTCTCACTCATTTTGCTTACTTTTCTGTACCTATTTCCCTCACCCTAAATAAGCAAACAGAAAATAACAAACCAGTAGCCACTTTGTCTGTTCTCCAGCCACCACACTTAAAACTCACTCAAAATCACTACCAATGTCTCAGAGCAATCAGGTGTGCACATATCCTGTTCGACTATGCCACTGTGATGGGTTCGGTCACAGAGATCCCCTTGGGACTGTCACCTGATGTGCTGAAATTACCTCTGAGCCCATTTTCCCTGCCAGCTGGGGACCTCCAGAACCCTGCCTTGTTGATCCAGACACGCTAGCCTGCTGCTGTTATACCAATAAAATAAAAAACAGAAGGATCTTATTAAAGGGAAAAAGGCAAAATACCACATTTATTGTGAATACAGAAAGAATCATAGTAAGCAGTTACTTATAGCTATAACATTCCATTCAATCTAATATTTATTCACACATTCATTCATGCACATACATTCATTCATACACACACACACACACAGGTTCTGCAAGGTTGTTATCATAGTTACCAGCCTTAGAGTTGCTCATGCCAAGCCACTGGCCAGGTGGCCTGGACATGAGGAGGGAGCAGGGCCTTGTCAGATGCACATCTGATGCTCCTGGAAGTTGGTCTGCAGAATCAGACCCCAAAGTTCTCACTTTCTAGAGTCCATTTTTATAGGAATTTCTTCCTATGCCAGTCTATGGGAATTGCTTCATCATGCTGTTGCTGAATCAATCAGCAGATGTCACGTTCCTGACGGCTCCGTGCTGCCAGATGTTATCTTGTTCTTTGGTTCTCCCATTCTTGAGGCTGTTGGGTGGATTCCAGTCTGCCCTCCAGGGGTCCTCTGGTTATTTCCACTTCACGCCTTCTTCAGCCGCTGGACACTGCACTCTTAGGCTGGCACCTCCCTGATCATTCAGTTATTATTCACACCAAGCATCCATCCACATACATCCTCTATCTCTATTTTAATCACAATTGTTAACAAAGCAAGATGAATACAACAAAAGGGCGGGGAGTCTCTGGGTGCTGTTTCTATTGTTACAGAGTATTGCTTTGAGTTTCTCTCTGTGTGAGTAGTTGTTGTTACAAAGAATTGCTTTGAGAACAGACTCTGTCTCAGAATGTACTAACACAATTAGCAGCTTGCAAGTTTCGCACATAGAGGGAGAGAAACAGTACCAAAAACCAAGAGACCTCTTAATTAGTAATACCCTGGAATATAAACTATGGGGAATCAAACTCATTTGTGATTTTAATACAGAACTTCTTTAATATGATCCAACACTGCAACACAGACCCAGGTCTGGTCCATGCCCCCAAAGCTGCAGACTTTAAGTGAAAACAGTTCTGCAGGCTACCTGACTCCAGCATCCAGACACCCAGATCCCAATGGGATCGAAACTCCAAATAAATCTGTTTCACTCTGTATAAACATTATACAGGGTAAATTCATAAATTATTCACCCTCTATATCACTGATAGAGAGATATGCAGTTGTTTGCTCCCTCAGATATTAATTACTTACTCTGGGTTCATTAATAAGCAAAAGTGGTTTTATTAAGTATAAAAAGTAGGATTTAAGTGTTTTCCAGTAATAACAGACAGAACAAAGTAAGTCACCAAGCAAAATAAAGCACAAACACGCAAGTCTAAGCCTAATACATTAAGAAACTGATTACAGGTCATACCTCACCCTCAGAGATGTTCCAATATGCTTTTTTCACAGACTAGACTCCTTCCTAGTCTGGGCCCAATGCTTTCCCCTGGTACAGTCCTTGTTAGTTCCAGAAGACATCTCAGATGGTAACTAGGGGTTTTCTCATGATCTTTCATCTCTCTGGGTCCCCACCCCTCCTTGTAAATGGAAAAGTACTAGAGTTAAGATGGATTCCAGTAGTATCAGGTGACATGATCACATGTCCTGTGAGACCCCAACCTCCATTCTTCCTGGGCTGGCCCCCATGTGCTCAGGAAGGTTTGCAAGTAAACAGAGTCATTTACAGTTCATTGAGTCTGAAGCACCCTTAATGGCTTCCACTTAATATTTTTACATCAGTAATACAAGTTTATATCTTATTCTCCTAACTTTAGACCTAGAACTAATATATGCAAACAAATAGGATGAACACACTCAGTAGATTATAAGCTTTGTAATCATACCTTACAAGAGACCTTTTGCATAAAGCATATTTCAGTTACATCATATTCACATTCATAAGCATATTTTCATAAAGCATATCAAGTGCAATGTCACACCCACTTTAAAAATATCTGTTTTGTTTCCTCTAGGACATATGGGCTAAAGGTTTCTCTGTCAGTCTTCAAAGCTCATCTTCTTTTATCCTGGATTATCCTTGTTGCCCTTTTCAAGTACTATAATATCTTTTTTCCCCAATGCAGTGGTGAGAGAAGAACCCAACACTCAAAATGTTTTAAATTTTGACCAGGGCAATTTATAATCTCAGCATATCCTCCCTAGATATTATATATTCCTCTAATATTCTGTTGGCCTTTACAACAGATTTTTTTCTACACTGTCTTGACATTGTTAAAGAGAAGGTGACTATTGTTTGAAGGTCCTTTCACAAAAATCTGACTGCTCTAATTTTATCTCATTCTTTCTATTGTGTATAGACAGGACTTTTTGTCAATGAGCAAGTTTGCCATAAAATAATGTTCAGTTAGTTTGTTAAGGTTTGGATTCCATAATAAGAGTTTGTAGCCCTATGTAGGTGTGTGTGTGGGGGGGGTATCGGTAAGGATGGGTACAAGAAAGAGATAATAGTGGCTTTGGTATGTCAGAAGACACTACAGAAACAGCATTGAAGACAGCAGTACAAGTATAAATTAGTGTTTTAAATAAACAAAAATGTTGTTCTAGAGCTGGAAAAACTGTGTTATATAATCCTTTGTGACCTCCCAGATATTTGAATTCAAGTCCCTGAGTTTTTCTTCTTTTTTCTACTCTGTTGTAGTGGTGAGTGGATTAAGGGTTGTTTCTGTAACTTCAGTTTCCTACAGGGAGTGATTAAATAACAGTAACTAACTAACTAAATAAAAAATTCTGCAAACATTTAGCTAAGTGACACCTTTTCCAAGAGGCAAGTTGCTGCACATAGTCAACCTATATAATTGGAACCTGGAAATGCAGACATTCAAACATGAAAAGTAATTGGCAAAATGTAAACCACATTTTTCCAATCCCTAAAAATGACTGTCTTGCACCTTTAAGCGGGGGCGGAGGGTGTATTTGGCTGGCTGGCCGAATGAAGGGAACAGTGCTACAGATAAGGGAGCAAGAGAGTGATGTGAACAAAAAGAAGCTGGATGAGATCTTGCACTCTTGCCACCAAACCGGCAGCTGGCGTAGATGAGACAGTGTTACAAGTTTACAACAGCTGCCAACTAATGTTTGATCAGGGATAAAATATGCTGAGGTGACAACATCTTGCTGCCCTGCATTTCAGGGACCATCATTAAAAATGCAGCATGGCTCGTACAGGCCCAGAAGGTCCCATGTTCTCTCAAGATACAAGGGAGAGAGACAAGTTCACAAGATGTCAGGAACAATATCCATTTGTGTTTACTATGCAGACCCGCTGTATAACCTTTCTATGCATGTTTGTACTAAGGGACCATTGAGAATTTCAAAAAATGGGCCACTTAGGATGTTGGGGGAGAGGGTCAGCAATGGAACAATAAAAGGCTATTTATTTATTTATTTGTGAAATGGAAAGATTTCATATTCACTGGCAACTGGCTTCTCTGACAAAATAACGCAAGAAGAAGAAATGATCTATATACAGCTAAAGAAGCTCTAGTACCTAAACAGGTTTATGTCTGTGTCCCTTTCCCTCCTCCCCACCCCTGCATGCCCTTTAATAATATATTGATGTGAGCAGCTTGGGCATGCCAAACAAATTCTCTACATAAAAAGTCAACTGTCGGAATGAGGCTCATCAATCTCACAAAGTGCACTCAGGTAGAATGCCTCTCTGGGAGTGATCCCTGGCAGCCATGTTGTTCAGAGGAAAGGGATTACTCCATCTGATGAGTTCATAAATGCTTATTAAAGAGCATTTCTGCCAGTGTACAGAAAAAGCAGCTGTATGGTGGGAACGTTAGTAATTGACTTCTCAATTATATTGTGATACAGCTTTCATGGGATAATTGGACTGTAGGAATTTTTTGTGTTAAATTAGCACTGAAACACCTGGACATGGACAATGAGCCAAACTCACTCAATCAGTACCTGTGACTAGCAGAGCAAATTCAGAAATGTTTGGTTTAGATTCTTTTGCTGCAGCTCATTAGGGGCATATCACCCATTGCTTACCCTCATTTCTCACATTGCCTCACCAGTTACTCTGTCCTAAAGTGGAGACAGAGGAAGTCATTCATAGTCCCTGTTGGATAACACATGAGTGATTTTTACAAAGATGAGAAAGGATCCCAAATTTCTGGACAAGCAACCACAGAACAGTAACATTACACTTGGTTAAATTAGGACACTACCTCATAACTTTGGAAATGGTTCCACATCAGAAGTCAAGCACCTCGTTCATTTAGGACTCAATCCCCTCCCACTAAAGTCACTGGCAAAAATCCCTGAGGCCCTTAGCTATTTCCTTCATAAAGATATTGTTTGAAACAGCTAGATGGTTTTGTTGTTATTCTAATTTTTATAGCCACAGAGTTCTGGATTTTGGTTTTAGAGTAGAAAAGGTAGTGAAACACTTGTAATGGCAGGTTGTATTGCCCCAGGGGTGTGTTACTCATTCTCCAGTAGACAGCAATAGCAACTCTGACATTGACTTTAATGGTTCCCACTGACTAGGTCTCCCAGAAGAATGTCTATAGAGGATAGTAGTAACAATTTAGTAATGAGTTTAGCATTGATAACATTTAGGGAGGATAAAAGCCTTTGAGATGCAAAGCATACAGAAAACCATGCTGAGAATATTCTATTTATTTTCTCCAATTAACTTCTTGAAAAATAACATCTTTTTTTAAAAAAAATCATAGAATCAAAAGGACAGTGGTTAGCTGAGTAAACTAGCTCACAAAACTAAAAGTCTGTAAGAATGTATTAAAGAATGCACTAGCACACATATTTTAGGGGATTAAAGTATAGACATAGCTTTAAAGAATAATGCTAACAATGGTAATACATGTTACATAATTTCATTTTCAGAAATTTACATCCTGGGAAAAATGGCCACTTGAAAGGTATTAAAATTATTAGACTTCAAGGGCCAAAGTTAGACGAGGCATTGATTTCATTGGAGTTGCACCCTTTTACACCACCCAGGAATTACAGTCCTGAGGAGACATTAGTTTTTGAGATTAGGCTTCTGAATCAGGTTGAATTATCTATCAAGGTGAAGTTCAACCAATTTGCTCAATCACACTAAACTACTGTTCTGGAAATCAGAGATTAGATCTGTTTAATACATTTCTTTGATGGTACAGTGAGTGTTCATATCTGGTTGAGAATTTTTATAGCTTGTCTACATGAGAAAATTGCTCTGATTTAACTTAACGTGTAATTTTAAACTGGGTAAGTTAACCAGTGTGAAAGGTCATATGAACACTCTTATTTCAGGTTAGGTTAAACTGACCAGGAAGTCACTTAATCTAAACCAAAATAAGACGTTTAAACTAAAATAAGCATATCCACTCAGCCTTTTGCACTGGTTTAAATAAATCACTTCTTAAACCATTGTAGCTTCTGCATGTCAATGAGACTTTTTTCAAAGGTCTTACTACCTAAGCATGAAACTTTGAAGTGACTTAAAGAATCCAATTTTTCACAATCCTAGAGGCATTACATAATAAAGATAAAGAATACATCAAGCTATATGGCAAATATAGCCCATTAAGACTTGACAGGGTTGTTCAGAACATAAGAACGGCCATACTGGGTCAGCCCAATATCCTATCTTCTGATAGTGGACAATGACAGGTGCTTCAGAGGGAATGAACAGAACAGGTAATCATCAAATGATCCATCCTGTCGCCCATTCCCAGCTTCTAGCAAACAGAGGCTAGGGACACCATCACTGTCCATCCCGGCTAATAGCCATTGATGGACCTATCCTCCATGAACGAATCTAGTTTTTTTTTTAACCGTGATATAGTCTTGGCCTTCACAACATCCTCTGGCAAACAGTTCCACCAGTTAACTGTGTGATGTGTGAAGAAATACTTCCTTTTGTTTGTTTTAAATCTTCTGTATATTAATTTCATTTGGTGACCCTAGTTCTTGTGAGAACAAGTAAATAACACTTCCTTATTTACTTTCTCCACACCAGTCATGATTTTGTAGATCTTTATCATATCCTCCTTTAGTCATCTCTTTTCCAAGCTGAAAAGTCCCATTCTTATTAATCTCTCCTCATATGGAAGCTGTTCCATACCCCTAATAATTTTTGTTGCCCTTTTCTATACCTTTTCCAATTCCAATATATCTTTTTAAAGATCTACATGCAGTAGTCAAGATGTGGGCACACCACAGATTTATATAGAGGTAATATGATATTTTCTGGCATATTATCTATCCCTTTCCTAATGATTCCCAACATTCTGTTTGCTTTTTTGACTGCTGCTGCACTTTGAGTGGATGTTTTCAGAGCACTATCTATAATGACCTCAAGATCTCATTCTTGGGTGGTAACAGCTAATTTAGACCCATCAGTTTATATGTATAGTTGGGATTATGTCTTCCAATGTGCATTACTTTACATTTATCAATATTGAATTTCATCTGCCATTTAATTGCCCAGTCACCCAGTTTTGTGAGGTATATCATATCACTGGAATCCAATACTTCATAAAGAAAACTATCTAGATAATGATGTGAATAAAGAAACTCTACTGAAATTCTCTCAATGACTTTCTTTGGTCCTTGATACAATTTCAAGGCAAAAAATATAAACAATTAGTAAAGTGATATTATTGGTGATGATACAAATCTTTTTCTTTAGTCATGTAAAGTCTAAATGTGTATCTAAAACTTATCTAATTTTTTTGAACATTCTCTTATTTGTTTTCCATTCTTCTCTCTTCTCCATCCAGTGAGAACCCTTTCCCTCTCTAATGACTCATGCTTCTAAATCCCATCTTAATCTTTTTGATTTATGACTTCCTGTGTCTTCCTGTGATTGTCCCTCAGAATTACAGGAAACTTGTCTTTCAACAGGTCTAACTCTCTAATCTCTCCCAAAGTACATCCAACCTTTCACGTTGATATTCCCATCACTGAGCTGTCAGGTCTACAACCTCTCTACTGAGACAAGCCAGCTGAATTTGTTTTATAACACTCTCTAGGGTTTCCATGGCTAATGGTGTTCTTCTCACTTGGGAGTGTAAGGCTTGGATTGAATGAATTTTCTCAAACTGTAAGAATAACTTCTAAGGCGAGGAGGGAAGAAGTTAGAAGGATTCAATTTTTTGGTTCCTAGAAACAGGTAAAACAAACCCAGAAAAAATGTGGAGTGACAGGGAAAAGGAGGAAGGAAAGAAAGAAGAATGGTCTTATTTTGACTTAGGACTTGTCAAAAAACAGAACTGAGTATTGATAACTGCTGCATATTTAACAGCTAATCATTAGATGATTCCTCATTTGCTGAGTCCAAATTGGAAAAGGCCTGGCAAAAAAGAAAAATTAATGGGATATCCCCATCCACATATTAAAATAAAATATGTAAGCCCTGTGGCCTGAAGCCTAAGAGAGGAGGTAGGTATCCGAGTGACGTTTCTGCTGGCATCTGCTGGAGAGCAAGGGGAGTTGATTGAGCAAAGCAGTACATATTTATTTGCATATTAACTGTGAATAAGTTGGCTTTGTTTTATATGTGGAGCTGATATTTTGGAGATCCCTCTGTTGGGAACCACCTGGGCAAGTCCTGGACAATGGCTGGGCTTGGGATCACTCTGATGTTTAATGAGTTTGGGTAAGAGGCCCCTGATGGAGCAGAAGAAAGGACAAAAGATTGGAAGCGTCTGGGTTGCTGTTGGAAGTAGCTTTCTGGATGTTAGGGACTCTGTGTAGGGTTCCTTATACCACTAACCCCTTTCTGAAAAGCTCCCTTTGAGCTCAGCTGAGAGTAGTAGCTGCATCCTGTAAAGAAAGCAGAGCAGCTGATCCAACACTGAGTTGAGAGCTGTAGTCTATACATAGAACAGCACTGGTCCCAGCTGAGAGTGAACAGAGTGGAGTAGCAATTACAGACCACCAGTAGCACCCAGGTGAGAGAAACTAATCACAGACAAAGGAGATAGTCAAGTGGCCGTTGAGCCCCCTAACAGTGCTGAGTTGGCAGCAGCATTCATGAGGGCCATGTATATACACAGTTCCATATACACAGCTACTGAGGGCTGTGTATATGGAGAGCAGCTGTGTTTGTACAGAAGGAGCATTTCTGAGGGGTTATGAGCATCAATTTGCAACTGCCTAAGAGCTCTGGTGTGGCCTCCCTGACCCAGCATCACAAGCTATGTCACTATGGTGGATCAGGTAGCAGAGCCCCAGAGCTGTTTAGGCAGTCCGGACGTCGATACAGACAAATATCATCTTCCTTTCCAAATGCAAACAGATGGGCATCATACCAAAAGGACTGAAGGTAAAAAATCCATTACAATCGACATACCACACAGACTATGCTGACAGCTTGTGCCACACACTCTCAAAGAAACTGCAGAACCACCTGATCAACATCCTCTACAGCAAACAGGGAAAGATTAAGAATGAGCTCTCAAAACTGGATACTCTCATAAAAAAACAACCTTCCACACAAGCTTCCTCGTAGCTGGACTTTACAAAAACTAGACAAGCCATTTACAACACACACTTTGTTTCTCCACAAAAGAAAAAGGACACTAAACTATCTAAACTGCTACATGCCACAAGGGGCCACAATAGTGGTTCCCTTAAGCCACCCAGCAATATTGTTAATCTATGCAACTATACTCTTAGTCCAGCAGAAGAATCTGTCCTATCTCGGGGCCTCTCCTTCTGTCCCTCCACCCCCACAAACATGATACAGTTCTGTGGTGACCTAGAATCCTATTTTCGACGTCTCCGACTCAAGGAATATTTCCAACACACCGCTGAACAACATACTAACCCACAGAGACCTTCCTACCAATACTATAAACAGAAGGATTCTGGGTGGACTCCTCCTGAAGGTCGAAACAACAGACTGGACTTCTACATAGAGTGCTTCCGCCAACGTGCACGTGCTGAAATTGTGGAAAAGCAGCATCACTTGCCCCACAACCTCAGCTGTGCAGAACACAATGCCATCCACAGCCTCAGAAACAACTCTGACATCATAATCAAAAAGGCTGACAAAGGAGGTGCTGTCATCATCATGAATAGGTCAGAATATGAACAAGAGGCTGCTAGGCAGCTCTCCAACACCACTTTCTACAAGCCATTACCCTCTGATCCCACTGCAGGTTACCAAAAGAAACTACACCATTTGCTCAAGAAACTTCCTGAAAAAGCACAAGAACAAATCCGCACAGACACACCCCTGGAACCCCGACCTGGGGTATTCTACCTGCTACCCAAGATCCATATACCTGGAAATCCTGGACGCCCCATCATCTCAGGCATTGGCACCCTGACAGCAGGATTGTCTGGCTATGTAGACTCCCTCCTCAGGCCCTACGCTACTAGCATTCCCAGCTATCTTCGAGACACCACTGACTTCCTGAGGAAACTAGAATCCATCGGTGATCTTCCTGAAATCACCATCCTGGCCACTATGGATGTAGAAGCCCTCTACACAAACATTCCACAAAAAGATGGACTACAAGCCGTCAGGAACAGTATCCCCAATAATGTCACAGCAAACCTGGTGGCTGAACTTTGTCCTCACCCATAACTATTTTACATTTGGGGACAATGTATACCTTCAAACCAGTGGCACTGCTATGGGTACCTGCATGGTCCCACAGTATGCCAACATTTTTATGGCTGATTTAGAACAATGCTTCCTCAGCTCTCGTCCCCTAATGCCCCTACTCTACTTGCGCTATATTGATGACATCTTCATCATCTGGACCCATGGAAAAGAAGCCCTTGAGGAATTCCACCATGATTTCAACAATTTTCATCCCACCATCAACCTCAGCATGGACCAGTCCACATGAGAGATCCACTTCCTGGACATTACGGTGCTAATAAGCGATGGTCACATAAACACCACCCTATAGCGGAAACCTCCTGACTGCTATACTTACCTACATGCCTCCAGCTTTCATCCAGACCACACCACACGATCCATTGTCTACAGCCAAGCTCTACAATACAACCGCATTTGCTCCAACCCCTCAGACAGAGACAAACACCTACAAGATCTCTAACAAGCATTCTTACAACTACAATACCCACCTGCTGAAGTGAAGAAAGATTGACAGAGCCAGAAGAGTACCCAGAAGTTACCTACTACAGGACAGGCCTAACAAAGAAAATAACAGAACGCCACTAGCCATCACCTTCCGCCACCAACTAAAACCTCTCCAACACATCATCAAGGATCTACAACCTATCCTGAAGGATGACCCATCACTCTCCCAGATCTTGGGAGACAGGCCAGTCCTTGCTTACAGACAGCCCCCCAACCTGAAGCAAATACTCACCAGCAACCACACACCACACAACAAAAACATTAACCCAGGAACCTATCCTTGCAACATAGCCCGTTGCCAACTATGTCCACATATCTATTCAGGGGACACCATCATAGGGCCTAATCACATCAGCCACACTATCAGAGGCTCGTTCACTGTGCATCTACCAATGTGATATATGCCATCATGAGCTAGCAATGCCCCTCTGCCATGTACATTGGCCAAACTGGACAGTCTCTACGTAAAAGAATAAATGGACACAAATCAGACGTCAAGAATTATAACATTCAAAAACCCGTCGGAGAACACTTCAATCTCTTTGGTCACTCGATTACAGACCTAAAAGTGACAATTATTCCAAAAAAAAAACCCCTTCAAAAACAGACTCCAATGAGAGACTGCTGAATTGGAATTAATTTGAAAACTGGATACAATTAGCTTAGGCTTGAATAAAGACTGGGAGTGGATGTGTCATTACATAAAGTAAAACTATTTCCCCTCCTGTTCTTGTAAAGTGCTGGAAATGGCCCACCTTGATTATCACTACAAAATGTTTCTCCCCCCCCCCCCTCACCCCCGCTCTAATGCTGGTAATAGCTCACCTTACCTGATCACTCTCATTACAGTGTGTATGGTAACACCCATTGTTTCATGTTCTCTGTGTATATAAATCTCCCCACTGTATTTTCCACTGAAGGCATCCGATGAAGTGAGCTGTAGATCACGAAAGCTTATGCTCTAATAAATTTGTTCGTCTCTAAGGTGCCACAAGTCTTCCTTTTCTTTTTATAGATTCTCCTTCTCCTCCTCCCCTGTCAGTGGGGAGGTAACAATATTACATCAGCCACTCATGGCTCTTTATGGGGATGGACATAAGTTGGGACTGTGACTCATGCAACTTGGGATAATACTAGTGGAGACTGAAAATGCAAGGTTTAAACAAGT
Organism: Lepidochelys kempii; assembly: GCF_965140285.1. Lineage (NCBI taxonomy): Eukaryota > Metazoa > Chordata > Testudines > Cheloniidae > Lepidochelys > Lepidochelys kempii. The sequence goes on from NC_136381.1 coordinate 150,343,693, forward strand.
TTATCCTGTCATTTCCTTTACCTCTCCCCACTGGAGTTTTCCTGTTTAAAACCCTCTGGTCACTTTGCTTTTGAGAGGGGAATCAATTGCCCACCAGTGGTGCTCGGAGTTATATATATATGTTCCCAGGTTACTGGGTGGAGGCTTAAGCCTGAGTTATTTAAATGTTAGGAAGAAACCTGAGAAAGCAGTCATTGATTGCTGCCAATGTCACTGGCAGAAGGGTTACAAATAATATACCGTGCCACTGTTCAGCTTCTCCTCTGTAGCCACAGAGCGCCCTGGTGCAGTTCTGCTGATCAGGGTGTGGGAAGCTAGAGTTAGGGGGCAATGCAGAGATTGTGCACCCCTCTAATGGGATCTATCAGACCTGCTCAAGCAAAAGGTACTCAGACACTGCTACCAACAAGAATTAGTCCTCCAGAGGTTTAGAAAAGCCAGGAGGAACACTGACTAATTGAGAGCCACCAGACCAGTTAATTAGGCTTGTCTGCTTCTTTTCAGGGGCAGTGTGGGTGAGAGTGGGCCAGAGCTGGAGCTCCTTAATGCAAGTGCAGAACCCCAGTGCCAGGTCAGGATTTTGGCCACAAGCGCTGCCACTTAGTGCCTGCCTTTGAGTTGGTTTGCTTGTTTAAAGGCATAGACAGCCAAATTCTGAGTTTTGTTATCTATTTACAGACTGAGGCTGAACTTACAGCTTGGCCCCATGGGGGACGCTACTGAGCAGCCTCCACCTGTGACAACCCCCATGAGTTGTAAAGGAAGAGAGAGGTTATAAACAGGACGTAGAGGCACAGAAATCTTCTCTTGAAGAACTAAAAGGGCTGGATTCTTCCAGACCGATATTCATTGGATAGTATTTATTTATTTGTCACAGTTGTATTTTACATTTGTATTTTTGTCCCTGGCTTAAAAATCCTCTCTGGTCTTTAAACTTGTGTGTCCTGACAAACCTGGAGAACTTTGAGTTTATTTAAGTGGGAGCTTCCTGATCATGTGGGGTTTTCCAGGCTCACTCATATCTACGAATTAGATATGCATAATAAACTAATTATAAACCTGCTTTACAAAAGCAGTAGGAGAAAGACTGTGCTAGGCTGGATACAATCAATATGTAAGACTGAAAGAGAAAGTATCAGAATAAGCACAGACAACATTTTCCTTGCATGGGGTGTCTCTTAACACTTTTGACCGTGAAAAGCATTGTATTTTATAGGAGAAGCTGTTAACTGCTGATGAAAAAAAAGAGCTTTACCTGCTGTAACCATTTTAGTGTTATAATGAAAGTACTGAAATACAATACACAAATAGGAAAGGTAGATATATAGTAATATCTAACTGGAATGAGCTTTTTGGTTCAGCCCAGAATATAGAGAGGTCTGGCAACAGCACCACCACAGGTGTAGCCTCGAGAGGAATTGTGTCTTTCTTTGCAGCTTACTCTTCTCTCGTGGCAGTGGGGCAACACTTTGCTATGCCACAGGTGCAACCCCTCCAGTACACTCTCTTTGCTAGAGTGCTGAGGGAGTGGAGCCATGGCTCCACCCATTCCATATCCCTCCCTTGCCACTCCTCATGTTTTGCTTGCGGGGAGAAGCATTTGATACATGGCCCCTGCATCCCCCCTTGAACTTCCATAAACAATAATCCAGGCAAGTGTGACATAGAAGTCCAAGGAAATAAGCGGGCAGGTGAGTAAGGTTTACTCCTTTCTTCCATGTATTTCTGCAAAGCCAGAGCTGCAACCTAGCCCATATTGATTAGCTCCATACACGTAAATAAAGGAGAGGGGAAAGCTGTAAGTCAGCAGTGTCATTCATTGTTTATGTTGCATATGATTTTAACAAGAAACACTGTAATAACTTCTATCTTAATAAAATGTTTTCTTAAAATTATATCTCAAAACATTGCTTATATATTCATCTCTTTGTCTGATACTTTAGTATGAGATTCAGTCATTTTACCATGATACTGAAGACTCAACACTGGGCAGAGGTAGTGGGTTAAGGATCCTGAGGCATTCCCAGAGTGTCATCCCAGCTGTTCTATACAAGTACATTACAATCAACTCAAGAGGACGATGCCAGATCATTCTTCTGCCTAGTGGAAAGGGGCTATGGTCACAGCCTCTACAAAAGGGCATGGGAATAGAAGCAAGAAGAAAAGTTTTGATGAGAAGAAGCTTAATAAAAAGAACAAAAAAATTCAGCACTTTACTTTCTATTATCTCGGAAAACTTTAACAATTAAAGCACACCCATTCAAGAGGTCTGTAGAAAGTAACAACTGGTACTTCCCAAAAATGTAAGCACATTTATGGCTGTATTCGTTAATGTGTATGTGTTGCATACACACTATATATTCATGGAATGTCTTGGGCTTTCAGTTTTGTCTTAGGTTTATGTTTTATTTGGGGGATTTATGTATATGTGTTGAACTGCATTCCTCAAGGTTTTATGTATTGCTTGTATTATTGGACATTTAAAGTTTTGTCTCTTCAAACAGAATTTGGATGAAATTCACCCAGGGCAGAGGGACAGCATGTGACTGACCACTGTGTAAGGTGCATTTGCCACCTCTTTTGCTGTCTCTTTGCACTGGGGTAAATTTCAACCTGTATTTATTTCTTTTTCTGTCATTGGTTCTTCCTTCCCACCCCCCACTTTCATCTCCACAAATACTCACCTATGTGATTTTCCTTTAACTCCTCCCTACACACTCTCACAAACACTAGCTTCTAGTACAATCAATAACACATCAGGACCTGTGTTTGTTTGGTAATATATGTTTGCCTTGAATGCAAAGGTGAATCCAATTGTATACACATAAAAGAATGCAACATTGTAATTCCCACATCCCACAAATGATTACAGCATATTATTGGGCTTAATTTTATTAATTATTATTAAAAGGGATTTTTTTTCACTTAAATGATATGTGAAAACTCCCCCCCCCCCTTAAATTGCTCAGACAGCAATGATGGATAGACATAGAGTAAAGGGGATGGGAATTTAAGAGATATAATACTATTTTGTCATGGACTCTGATACTTCTCATTTTGGGTGGCACTTAGATGCCAAGCTGATAGGTATTTCTAAGGTAAAATGCACCTAAGATAGACAGATAGTGAAGTCAGCAAGACTCTACCAAAGTTCCACTATTGGATGAGCAGGGTAAGTTCAGCTTGTACTCCCTGAGCTTCCCCATCACTTCAAATAGAAAAGATACCTTACTCCACTTCGAGCTTTCATCTGCTTAGCTGAGCAAGTGGAAATAAAAATAACCCCCAGGCTTTCCTCCTAGCAGAAGACATATAGTACCTGTCTTGAAAACCTAAGAAGGGAAGAAAAAAATATTGGATATTTTGTGGATGGGAAGAAAAGAGGAAAAGACCTTCTTTGATTCTGGGATAGACTAGGGTAGAAAGGGATGCAGAATAGAGTTAGGCAAAAAATTATGGACAAATAGTTTATTCACCAAAACATGTAGTTTCGAGTCTACCAAAGCTGTTTATGAATTTGACACAAATTAACAAAATACTTTTGGCCAAAACATTTTTTTGGTCTAAGTTCACAAGCAAACTTAGGTGCCATTCACAAAACCACATGAGGTGGAAGTAGTACTATCCACCCTGGGCTTACAACCTATCGCCCTGTACTTCAAGTATTCACTTAGAATGTGGAAGATCCAGGTTTGAGTCTCTACTCTACCGGATTTGGAGCAGAGACTTGAACGTGTGTCTCCCACAGTGCAAATTAGTGTGCTGGTTATAGGATACTCTAGGGTGCGTCTTTCTCAGTCATTTATGTTGAAGTTGGTCTACTTCATATAAATACTTAAACATTCATTTGGCCAAAGAGAGTGGGAGAACAACTCCATAGCCTCCTGCTAGTGGTGGTGGGGCTAGATACCTGGGTTCCAATTCCCGCTGCAATAAATATTTAAGTATTTATAACCAGTGGAACACTTTCAAGAGGAGAGAGAGAGAGACCAAGCCCAGAACATCCCGTAGCCTAGCAGTTAATTGTGATGGAAATAATACAACACAGACAAAGGTTTTATTGTGACCCTGTCACTGTACAATACTGAACAGTTAAACTCGGTTCGGGATTTTGAATAAGAAACTTCAACCTGCTTAGTCCCATGGCACACATACCATTAAAAATATTGTAACCTTTCATTAAAGATAAAGAAAAAGGAAGAAAAAACAGTTAAGGCATTTGAAAAGTAAAGTATAAAGTAAGGCTTTTATTTTAACAATATTCCTTATTTGTTTTCCCTTTAGCTACAGAGAGTTTTTAGACGGACCCTCCCCCCCACCTCATTCGATTTGACAGTCTTTTAGTTTGTATTAAAGATGGTAATTACTGTCCTTTTGGGATTGGGGAGGAAAAGTAGAAGTTAGTTGAGATTTGCTGATGTTATTGCTGTTGTTGTTAAAATCTGATCCTATTTCCTTGAAGACAAAACAAGACAAACACACACAAGGAGGGAGAAAAGAGCAGCTAAGATATATAGTTTCTGTCTCTGATGCTGCCTCTTATTTACAACATCCCTGAAAGAGAAACACAGACACAACATGCAGCCTTATCAGCCATTCCAAGACCTTAGGACGGAAGAATCCCACGCACTGCTACAGGCCGGGGACTGACTGGCTAAGCAGTAGTTCTGTAGAAAAGGACCTGGGGATTATAGTGGATAAGAAGCTGGATATGAGTCAGTAGTGTGCCCTTGTTGCCAAGAAGGCATATTGGGCTTCATTTATGGGAGCATTGCCAGCAGATCGAGGGAAGTGATTATTTCCCTCTATTCGGTACTGGTGAGGCCAAATCTGGAGTATTGTGTCCAGTTTTAGGCCCCCCACTACAGAAAGGATGTGGACAAATTGGAGAAAGTCCAGCAGAAGGGAATGAAAATGATCAGGGGGCTGAGGCACATGATTTATGAGGAGATGCTGAAGGAACTGGGCTTGTTTAGTCTCCAGAAGAGAAGAGTGAATTGGGATTTGATAGCAGCCTTCAACTACCTGAAGGGGGTTTCAAAGAGGATGGAGCTCGGCTGTTCTCAGTGGTGGCAGATGACAGAACAAGGAGCAATGGTCTCAAGTTGCAGTGTGGGAGGTCTAGGTTGGATACTAGGAAACACTATTTCACTAGGAGGATGGTGAAGCACTGGAATGGGTTTCCTAGCGAGGTGGTTGAATCTCTATCTGTCAAGGTTCCTCCCCCACTCTGAACTCTAGGGTACAGATGTGGAGACGTGCATGAAAACCTCCTAAGCTTACTTTCACCAGCTTAGGTTAAAACTTCCCCAAGGTACAAATTAATTTTATCCTTTGTCCTTGGAAAAACCACTACCACCACCAAACTTTAACTGGGTTTACTGGGAAACATAGTTTGGACACGTCTTTCCCCCCCAGAATCCTCCCAACCCTTGCACCACACTTCCTGGGAAAAGTTTGGTAAAAATCCTCACCAATTTGCATAGGTGAGCACAGACCCAAACCCTTGGATCTGAGAACAATGAAAAAGCATTCAGTTTTCTTACAAGAAGACTTTTAATAGAAATAGAAGTAAATAGGAGTAAAGAAATCACCTCTGGAAAATGAGGATGGTAGATACCTTACAGGGTAATTAGATTCAAACATAGAGAATCCCTCTAGGCAAAACCTTAACTTACAAAAAAGACACACAGACAGAAATAGTCATTCTATTCAGCACAATTCTTTTCTCAGCCATTTAAAGAAATCATAATCTAACGCATACCTAGCTAGATTACTTACTAAAAGTTCGAAGACTCCATTCCTGTTCTATCCCCGACAAAAGCAGCATACCAACAGACACAGACCCTTTGTTTCTCTCCCTCCTCCCAGCTTTTGAAAGTATCTTGTCTCCTCATTGGTCATTTTGGTCAGGTGCCAGGGAGGTTACCTTTAGCTTCTTAACCCTTTACAGGTGAGAGGAATTTTCCTCTGGCCAGGAGGGATTTTAAAGGGGTTTACTCTTCCCTTTATATTTATGACATCATCCTTAGCGGTTTTTAAGGCCCAGCTTGACAAAGCCCTGATTGGGATGATTTAGTTGGTGTTGGTCCTGCTTTGAGTAGGGGGTTGGCCTAGATGACCTCCTGAGGTCTCTTCCAACCCTAATATTCTATAATTCTATAACCTGGCAAACTTGTACCAATATCCAGTTTTTTAAGATATTTCTTTTAGCTGCCCCTCTGGTCACAGGCTCACAGCAGTGCTGCAAAAGAGACAGTCTTAACCAACTAAGACAGATTCCTCTTAAGCTACGTCTACACTACACATCACACTGTGCTATGTGGCTACACGTGTCAGTGAAAGACTCTGACAAAGGGCACGCAGTGAAGAAATCTTCAGCTGCTCTCCACTGCCAGAGCCTTTCACTGAGGTGAGGAAAGGCTCTGGCAGGGAGAGGCAGTGGGGAAAGGCTGAGTTCTGGCGCAGTAGGGCTCCAGCAGTAGGGAGCTTCCCTGCCAAGCCTTTCCTGTTGTGGAAAAGGGCTCCAGCAGCAAGAAGCCAGAAGCATTCTGCAGTATAGACACACTGTTAGACAGAAGGCAAAAGGGAAGATAGAGGAAAAAGAAGATAGAAGACGGGGAGAAAAGGATACATGAGGAGGGGGTGTTAAAGTTGTGCTTAGCCCCTGCAACCTCAGGCTGGGGCATGTTCAGAACAGATAGAATCATCAGAGAATTTCGCTACCAAACTGTAACTAGTTTTCATTATGCATGTGAAAACTTATGAATTTCAGGAGCTCATAATGTGGCTGAATGTGTGCAGACTTGACCTTAGGTCACCCACATTGCTGGTGAGTGCCTGGTTGGACTTAATAGGCCTACTCCAGTTATGAGATCAACTGTGGGAAAGTGAATAAAAGTTTATCATATCACCTTAAAATGTTGATGGAAAAAGGTAAAAAAGGAAGATAAAAGCCTGGTCTAGCCCAAACAAAAAGCCTTCTGATAAAATTCAAGGACGATTACAATCATATCATCATAGAAATATAGGGCTAGAAGTGATGCCACGAGTTTATCCCCACTGTGCTGAGACAGGATTAAGTAAATCTAAACCATCCCAGAAAGGTGGTTGGACTAACCCAGTCTTTGTCTCCCTTTTGTACCTTTTCCCCATCAGCATTTGTTATTTTCATGGGGTTGGCCAAAGGCACATCCATAACACCAAGGCAGCTCCCTCTACCAAATTTCAAACCCTTGCTCTAAAGTATGGAGGTGGTAAGCTTGTCTGTGAAATGGTTGCAAGATTATTTTTTTCACATGAGCAAAACCATGTATATTACCTAACTTTGTTCTCAGAAATGTCTGGACCATTCCAGCTGAAACTGTCAAGAATGAAAGAACAAAAGTATGAAAGAAAGGATCAGCCAGAGGCAGACAAATGGCATGGAAAATTTGAACCCAAAGGTTGGTAGAGTTGTAAGTAACTTAAAAGCAAGTCTTATAATGGAAAGTTTTAGACAACTTAACTCAGTGTTACCAACTCTTGTGATTTTATTCCAAGATTTGATGGTTAGTGTTTTTCTTAAAGACCCAGTTCCTGGAGGCATTTGACTGAGTGATAATCTCAGCTTTCATTAAAAAAAAATAAGTTTCCAGCCCTCATGGTTCAGGGAAAAGCTTGAAAATGTGACCCAGAAAGCTCAGAAACCAGAAAGCAAGCAAAAGAACCTAAAATAATCTTATGATTTTTTCGGGGCTCAACTTCTGAATCTTTAACCCTGGGGCCTGGCAATACCATTAATTATAGTACAACCTAGATGGAGCTTCTATAAGGTGGGTGCAAAAGTGGTTGGAAAACCATTCCCAGAGAGTAGTTATCAGTGGTTCATAGTCATGCTGGAAGGGCATAATGAGTGGGGTCCCATAGGATCAGTTCTAGGTCCGGTTCTGTTCACTATCTTTGGAGGATAGGATTAAAATTCAAAATGGTCTGGACAACTGGGGAAATGGTCTGAAGTAAATAAGATGAAATTCAATAGGGACAAATGCAAAGTACTCCAGTTAGGAAGGAACAATCAGTTGCCCACATACAAAATGGGAAATGACTGCCTAGAAAGGAGTACTGTGGAAAAGGATCTGGGGGTCATAGTGGATCACAAACTAAATATGAGTCAAAAGTGTAACTCTGTTGCAAAAAAAGCAAACATCATTCTGGGATGTATTAGTAAGAGTGATGTAAACAAGACACGAGAAGTAATACTTCCGCTCTACTCTGTGCTGATTAGGCCTCACCTGGAGTATTGTGTCCAGTTCTGGGCAAAAGATGTGGACAAATTGGAGCGAGTCCAGAGAAGAGCAACAAGAATGATTAAAGGTCTAGAAAATATGACCTGTGAGGGAAGATTGAAAAAATTGGGTTTGTTTAGTCTGGAAAAGAGAAGACTGAGAGAGGACATGATAACAGTTTTCAAGTACGTATGAGGTTGTTACAAGGATAAGGGAGAAAAAAAATAAAAGGAGTACTAGTGGCACCTTAGAGACTAACAAATTTATTTGAGCATAAGCTTTCATGAGCTACAGCTCACTTCATCGGATGCATTCAGTGGAAAATACAGTGGGGAGATTTATATACACAGAGAACATGAAACAATGGGTGCTATCATACACACCGTAAAGAGAGTGATCACTTAAGGTGAGCTATTACCAGCAGGAGAGCGGGGGTGAGGGGGGGGTGGAAGCTTTTGTAGTGATAATCAAGGTGGGCCATTTACAGCAGTTGACAAGAACGTCTGAGGAACAGTGGGGGGGGAGGGGGGAATAAACATGGAGAAATAGTTTTACTTTGTGTAATGACACATCCACTCCCAGTCTTTATTCAAGCCTAAGTTAATTTTATCCAGTTTTCAAATTAATACCAATTCAGCAGTCTCTCATTGGAGTCTGTTTTTGAAGATTTTTTTTTTGAAAAATTGCCACTTTTAGGTCTGTAATCGAGTGACCAAAGAGATTGAAGTGTTCTCCGACTGGTTTTTGAATGTTATAATTCTTGACGTCTGATTTGTGTCCATTTATTCTTCTATGTAGACACTGTCCAGTTTGGCCAATGTATGTGGCAGAGGGGCATTGCTGGCACATGATGGCATATATCACATTGGTAGATGCACAGGTGAACGAGCCTCTGATAGTGTGGCTGATGTGATTAGGCCCTATGATGGTGTCCCCTGAATAGATATGTAGATACAGCTGGCAACGGGCTTTGTTGCAAGGACAGGTCCCTGGGTTAGTGGTTCTGTTGTGTGGTGTGTGGTTGCTGGTGAGTATTTGCTTCAGGTTGGGGCGCTGTCTGTAAGCAAGGACTGGCCTGTCTCCCAAGATCTGGGAGAGTGATGGGTCATCCTTCAGGATAGGTTGTAGATCCTTGATGATGTGTTGGAGAGGTTTTAGTTGGTGGCGGAAGGTGATGGCTAGTGGCGTTCTGTTATTTTCTTTGTTGGGCCTGTCCTGTAGTAGGTAACTTCTGGGTACTCTTCTGGCTCTGTCAATCTTTCTTCACTTCAGCAGGTAGGTATTGTAGTTGTAAGAATGCTTGATAGAGATCTTGTAGGTGTTTGTCTCTGTCTGAGGGGTTGGAGCAAATGCGGTTGTATTGTAGAGCTTGGCTGTAGACAATGGATCGTGTGGTGTGGTCTGGATGAAAGCTGGAGGCATGTAGGTAAGTATAGCAGTCAGGAGGTTTCCGCTATAGGGTGGTGTTTATGTGACCATCACTTATTAGCACCGTAGTGTCCAGGAAGTGGATCTCTCATGTCTCTTGACGTCTGATTTGTGTCCATTTATTCTTTTACGTAGAGACTGTCCAGTTTGGCCAATGTACATGGCAGAGGGGCATTGCTAGCTCATGATGGCATATATCACATTGGTAGATGCACAGGTGAACAAGCCTCTGATAGTGTGGCTGATGTGATTAGGCCCTATGATGGTGTCCACTGAATAGATATGTGGACATAGTTGGCAACGGGCTATGTTGCAAGGATAGGTTCCTGGGTTAATGTTTTTGTTGTGTGGTGTGTGGTTGCTGGTGAGTATTTACTTCAGGTTGGGGGGCTGTCTGTAAGCAAGGACTGGCCTGTCTCCCAAGATCTGGGAGAGTGATGGGTCATCCTTCAGGATAGGTTGTAAATCCTTGATGATGCGTTGGGGAGGTTGTGGAATCTCCATCACTGGAGATTTTTAAGAGCAGGTTAGACAAACACCTGTCAGGAATGGTCTAGATAATATGTAGTCCTGCCATGAGTGCAGGAGACTGGACTAGATGACCTCGCAAGGTCTCTTCCAGTTCTATGTTGCTGCTAGATCAGCCTAGTGTGTGTATATATGCATATTCATTGTCACTAGTCCCCTGCTTGGGCATATCTGTACACTAAATTTAAGAACAATATTTTTTCTTTAGCCCTTTCTAATTCGTAGGGTTCACAGAATCCAGCAATTCTGTAATTCTACCAGTGATTCATAATTTCTATGAACCCTCATTGCAATCCTACATTCCAAATCCTCATTTAAAAAGAACTATCATGATTATATGAGAATTTCATTTCAAATCTGCAGGGAATAGCAGCTCAATATAAGCATGAAAAAATGTAAGGAGAAGCTTAATTATACTAATAATATCATTAAATCCTAATAAGGAGAAAAAAGGTTGAGTTCATTTCATATATATATCTATTTATATATAGATAAATAGATATAATATCATAACAATAATTTCTTGAATATTAGGAAAAACTAGACGTTTTATTTTCCAGCATGGTAACCTATGTGTCTGTGAGATGTTGACTTCACTCTTTGTGAATAGAATAAACAATGTTTTAAAACACTGTAAAATATACAAGAAATGCAAAATATATATTGTTTACAAAGATACAGTGTAATGAAAGTAACATCCCTCAGTACTCCCTGTGGTTTTATAACAATACATAATACTTTTTTGTCTGTAGATCTCAAAGTGCTTTACAAATGTGACTAAGTAGTCTTGACCCCTTTCTTATGGATGCACAGAGCAGCACAGGCAGTTGGAGTGACTTCAGCAAGGCCCCACATGAGGCCATTGGTCAAGTCAGGAATAGACACAGATTCCCTCTCTAAAGCACTGTTCCTGCATTGGTCTCTGAACAGGCAGACCCCTGCATGATGAGGACCCCTGGCACAGTTAGCATTACAAAGGCTTATGCCCTGTTATTTGGCAGAGATTAGAAGTATGCATTGACTCCAGCCACTTTTATATCTAGAAAAGCACTTGAAAGGGAAATGTATTAGGTTATTGTACAATCTCTGTAGGGAAGAGGTTAACTTTTAAACCTAGATAGGACAAAGTACTAGAACATGGATGGTAGGGAGCAGAAAGGTAAAGATGATAATCCAATAGTGTGTAAGTGTCATAAATATAAAGGGAAGGGTAAACCCCTTTGAAATCCCTCCTGGCCAGGGGAAAGCTCCTCTCACCTGTAAAGGGTTAAGAAGCTAAAGGTAACCTCGCTGGCACCTGACCAAAATGACCAATGAGGAGACAAGATACTTTCAAAAGCTGGGAGGAGGGAGAGAAACAAAGGGTCTGTGTCTGTCTATATGCTGCTCTTGCCAGGGACAGAACAGGAATGGAGTCTTAGAACTTTTAGTAAGTAATCTAGCTAGGTATGTGTTAGATTATGATTTCTTTAAATGGCTGAGAAAAGAATTGTGCTGAATAGAATAACTATTTCTGTCTGTGTATCTGTTTTGTAACTTAAGGTTTTGCCTAGAGGGGTTCTCTATGTTTTTGAATCTAATTACCCTGTAAGATATCTACCATCCTGATTTTACAGGGGGGATTTTATTATTTCTATTTACTTTTATTTTTTTATTAAAAGTCTTCTTGTAAAACACTGAATGCTTTTTCATTGTTCTCAGATCCAAGGGTTTGGGTCTGTGGTCACCTGTGCAAATTGGTGAGGCTTTTTATCCAACATTTCCCAGGAAAGGGGGGGGTGTAAGTGTTGGGAGGATTGTTCATTGTTCTTAAGATCCAAGGGTCTGGGTCTGTAGTCACCTAGGCAGATTGGTGAGGCTTTTTACCAAACCTTGTCCAGGAAGTGGGGTGCAAGGTTTTGGGAAGTATTTTGGGGGGAAGGACGCGTCCAAACAGCTCTTCCCCAGTAACCAGTATTAGTTTGGTGGTGGTAGCGGCCAGTCCAAGGATAACGGGTGTAATATTTTGTACCTTGGGGAAGTTTTGACCTAAGCTGGTAAAGATAAGCTTAGGAGGTTTTTCATGCAGGTCCCCACATCTGTACCCTAGAGTTCAGAGTGGGGGAGGAACCTTGACAGTAGGCATTTTACATCTTTACTGTGACTACTATGATTCCATTTTACTTTTCATGTTGGGGTGTGAGGGAGAGAAGGATCTTGAGGAATTTCTCTGCATAGGCTTCAGAGTAGCAGTCGTGTTAGTCTGTATCCGCAAAAAGAAAAGGAGTACTTGTGGCACCTTAGAGACTAACACATTTATTTGAGCATCCGATGAAGTGAGCTGTAGCTCACAAAAGTTTATGCTCAAGTAAATGTGTTAGTCTCTAAGGTGCCACAAGACCTCCTTTTCTTTCTGCTCAGGCTTGGTTCCCTAATAATTTTGACTGAGAATTTTTATTTTAGGTAAGAAAGGAAAACATTAGGAACTAAAACATTCTGGACTCAGTTTTATGCATATTGAGGTCAGCCCTATTGCCTCAATTACATTGGCTCTATTCACAGAAGTCAATGGGGTGGCATGGGTATAACAGAAAACAGGATTTATGCTGTTATTGCCCAATTCTTCACAGGTATGTAAGTGTTCTTGAGGAACGCAGTGGCCAAATCTCTTCATTTATTGCACTCAGAGGCACCCAAAGCTTGCAACATGGATACGAAGTGATTATAGTGTTTTCCTTTTTGCTTTAAAGGACAATTTACAAACGATGGAAGTCATCTGAATATTCAGATAGCTCCTGAATAGAGAATGGCACAGATGTCCTCTTGATAAACTATAACTTACTTAATATCAATGTTTCCCTACCTTCGCATTCCAAATCCAAGTACTTTTCAGCAGCTATTTGTAAATAGCACATTCCTGAACACTCAGCCTGGCTGGTGAAAAATATTTAAATATGGAGTGCATTAGTGTGGCATCAGACATTGTCAATAATGCATGCTCACCACCATTTAATTATTTTGAAAACATCTGTTGAAAAAAAAAATGTTCCAGAGGGGAATAAGGAAGTCAAGTGCATTAGTGACTAGTTAACCATATTTCACTCTGCAAGATAAAAAAAGCCTAAAGGGAAGCCCAGTACTCAAGGACATTGAATGAATGCTAAGAATGCCTTCCAAATTTCTATACATCTGGGTAAACGAAGCAATGGTCAGCTCAAAATTGTGCTGGTTGGTTTTCTAACAGTTTTTAAAATTATGCAAAAATATTGTGTAAAAAAGCAGTAAGATCTTCCACCTCTTCCCTTTTAATTATTTTTTCATTATATACTTTCTCCTAAAGTGGCTGACTCTATGATATTTGTCCTCAGAGTGATTCTAGATAATTTGTTGATAGGTTGAGATGCCATTCCTTTAGGACACTGTTCAACACACACACAAACAGTTCATTGAATAGGATCACTTAATATTTAAATGAAGTCGCTAAACTTGTCCAAACCCAAACTGTTAAAAAGTATGGGGAGGGGGATATGTCCTGATTCTCTCTCTCTCTCTCTCTCTCTCTCTCTCTCTCTCTCTGGAGAATCAGGACATATATAATCTATCACTTTTGTAGTAAAATAATTTTTAAAATTTTCCTCAGGTACTGGGGGCTAATGGCCCAGTTTACTATCATAATGGTCAGCAAGTGATGGTATTGATAGTAGGCAGTCTCTTGGAGCCAAGAGAGGAATTCTGAGGAGCTCTGCTGCTGTATGGCTCCTTTTCATCTCCCCCCTTAACATGACCTGAGGCTTGAGAAGACACTGACCTATAATTTTCAAGGGTTTTTAAAAATAGCCATGAAGATTTGCTAAAAGCCACCATCTTGGAATATATTTTCATTATTTTTAAGTGTCCTTTAACTACAACTAAATTTTTGCAGATACACTTTTTTCTTGCTATGATTTTAACATTTGAAAAACTGATATTTAGGCATATAAACTGAATAAACATATAACATTTTGGAAGGAATATTAACCAGTTTGGCTCATGGACACTGATCTACTGAAAAAATCTGCTCTTGCAAAACTTGGATGCATCATATTACATCCACACTTTGACCTGAACCCTCTTTGAAAAACTGTCACAAAACCTTTTTCACAACATGTTCTGAAACATCAGAATTAGACATTGTTCAACACAAAGTTTTGTCGGCAAAAGTTATGCCACTTTAATTAAAACCTCTTTTCAGTGTTCCCTCCCCACTCTGAACTTTAGGGTACAGACGTGGGGACCTGCATGAAAGACCCCCTAAGCTTATTTCTACCAGCTTAGGTTAAAAACTCCCCAGGCACAAATTCTCCCTTGTATCTTGGGTTTAAGTAATGCTGCCACCACCAAGTGATTTAACAAAGAACCAGGGAAAAGGACCACTTGGAGTTCCTCCTCCACCAGCAATCCCCCCAAGCCCTTACACCCCCTTTCCTGGGGAGGCTTGAGAATAATTTCCTAACCAATCGGTTACAAAATGATCAAAGACCCAAACCCCTGGGTCTTGGAACACTGGAAAAATCAGTCAGGTTCTTAAAAGAAGGATTTTATTTAAAGAAAAGGTAAAAGAATCACCTCTGTAAAATCAGGATGGTAAATACTTTAGAGGGTAACCAGATTCAAAACACAGAGGATTCCCCTCTAGGCAAAACTTTAAAGTTACAAAAAACTGGGATAAACCTCCCTCTAGCAAAGGGAAAATTCACAAGTTGAAAACAAAAGGTAATCTAACGCGCCTTGCCTTATTTACTTACTCTTTTTGTTATATCAGAGACTTGTACAGGATGGTTTATAGGAGAAGGAGTTTTTTTGACCTGATGCTTCTCTGCTTTCCCCAGAGAACACACCACAAAGCCTCTCCCCCGAGATTTGAAAGTATCTTCTTTCCTCATTGGTCCCTTTGGTCAGGGGCCAACCAGGTTATTTGAGCTTCTTAACCCCTTACAAGTAAGGAGGAATTCAAGGCTACCCTTAGCTGTATGGTTATGACATCTCTGCCGCATGTCCCCATTAGCTCCTTTTGTTGGCAGAGTGCATCCACTCTAGCAGCTCTTGCATTGACACAGAGAGCAGTGCACTGTGGGTAGCTATCCCACTGTGCAACTGGCCACAGGGTGCTTTGGGAAGGGTTTGCAATGCCTCATGGAGTAGGTACAGGGTCACATGATGCAGGTTTCTCAATCCCATTGTTCCATTGGCATCCAAGTGAATAGCTGCTTTTCAACTGAAGTATGTGGGGAGAGGGACAGGAGAGTGGTGTGTCTGGGCCAGGGGAGACAGCAGGCTGACAGACCTATCCTGAGGCAAGAGAAGGGAGATACCTTCCATGTCAGCCCCTGGCTCTGCTCAGCACAGCAGTCTCTCCCAAAGCAGCCCACTCTGCCTGCCTGCCTATGGTTCTATGATTCTCTCTGAGTTCTCCCACAGCTTCCTCAGCTGCTGGGAGTGGCATCCTGAGCACCTCTGTGAGCTCTCCATGCTGAGGAATGTCAAAGCAGCACAGCAGTCTCCCCCCATCCCCATTCCTCCCACCAGCAGTCTGCCTGCAGCTGTGTTCCTAGTGCAGGGCAGAACAGAAGCATTCCATGCTAATGATTTGCTCTTTGTTCTCAGAAAGGAGCAGCATGCTTAGCTGTCTGATACTTCCAGGAGCTTTGGAAGGGGAGGGGCACATGCCTGCAGGGAAGCAGAGATCAAAACAGTGAGCAGAGACCAGTCAAAGCAGGCATTGTGGGATACTGGTGGAAGCCAGTTGTGTCAACAAAACAAACAGCAGGGTCTATACTGACGCTTTGCTGCTTTAACTATACTGCAAAAAGGTTTATGCCTCTAACTGAGGTAGTTTTATTTTGTTGACAAAATAGCAGAGTTTTGCCACCAAAAGTAGCTTTGTAGTATGTACACCTCCACTGTTTTGTTGTCAAAAGGAAGCTTTTGCTGTCAAAACGTTGTAGTGTAGACAAGGCCTTAGTCTGTATTTCAGATTTTCTACTTTAAGTTCTTCCTATTCACCTATGCAGATGGTAGGGAAAGGAGAGATCCCAGGCTGCATCCCTAACCTGCCAGCCAGCAGAACAGATCTTGCACAAGACAATGTATGTGTACACCTAGGAAAGAGCTCTAACAAATTACTTTACAGCAAGGGGAAAACAGGGTCAGAATTCCCCTGGGGCTTGTGGGACAGCATAGCCCCATACTCAGGCTTGAAGGACGCTCAATATAGCTGCCAGTAACATTTTCCAGAGAGGTATTTTTACACTTTGTTATTACAGAGTAAGGAAATTACATTCTCTTACTTATACAGAAGAGGATATTTTGAAATGTTATTACAGGTATATGCAATCTTGATCCCTTTTTAAAAACGGAGCACATTGTTTTCAGAAATCAAGTCAGATACTCAGTATATAAATATCTAGTTCCAATACTATTCTTTATTGGACATACCATACATTTTATGCAGATTATATATGGTACAACTGCTTATTTTTAGTCATCTGATGGATAACATTCAATTTTTCTTCTTTTCATCAGAAATTCACATGAGAAATGGCCATACCTTTGGATGAAGATATTCATGTACACTTTGATGTTACCCTGTGTAGCTCATAACCGGAGAGATTAACAAATCCATAGCAAGGAAATTACTGTTTTATTTCAATTCTTTACATTATTCCAACCATGAGATGTTTCAGTGTCAGTTTGAATTTGATGGTTTAGAAATGCTTATTCTACAAAAAAGTTGGTGATTTTGTTATCATGTAAAATAAAAGATTAGCTACACAGTATATACTTCCTAACATTTTTTCTTGAACACATACTGTTTGTTATTTATCTCAAAACTTAAAGGTCTTTAAAATTAATATTATAACTGAAATAAAAACTCCAGTCACCATAGAAAAAAGTTTCTGCCAGTGAGATGTTTCCATGTACAGTCAGTAAAAAAATGTTTGTATATTTAACATAATATAACATCTCTGCAGCCTGGGTAATTATCCTAGTAGCAGGGAACCAAGGCCTACTGGTAAGTCTCAACCTCCCTTTTTCAGGATTGTTTCTTTGATACCAGAATCTAGATGCATACCATGGGGCTAGATCTAGGGTTTTATTAAAGGAGACCAGTACTTCTGTTAACCTAATTTTAAAAATGTAACCCTTCTGCCCGTCAGAGTTGGCAGCAACAAGGGCCGGGTTCAATATCTAGGGGTTCCATTCCAATAACACAATGCAAACCGGCTCGAGCCCCCACCCAGTGACCTGGGACAAATATATACCACCCCCGCTGGGCGCCTCCAAGAGGCGATACTTCCCTCTCGCAAGCACATAGTCTGAGTGTAGCAAAAGTCTTTTAATAACAGAGAGAAACAATGTGGCCTTATGTTGGGGAAACACCACCAACAGGATTCATAACACAACCCATGAGCAAAAACAACCCCACCCCAGGCAAATTGGGGCATGCCCTTTTCCCTTTGGTTCTTGAGTCCAGCAACCCCAAAAGTCCAATGCCCCAAAAGTCTCTGTCCCTGGTCAGGGCAGCCCCAGAGTTCGAAAGTTTATCGGCGGAGCTTTACCTCCCAACCTGGGTGGAAATGGGACGGGGGTAAGAGGCACCTTACGTGATCTGAAGCTGACCGCCCCATAGCTCCATAGCGGCGCTCCGCTCCGCCAGCCGCCCCACAAAACTCCTTCACGCAGCTGCACTCCACTCCACCAGCCGCCCCACGAACTCCTTCACTCAGCTGCGCTCCGCTCCGCCAGCCGCCCCACGAACTCCTTCACTCAGCTGCGCTCCGCTCCGCCAGCCGCCCCACGAACTCCTTCACTCAGCTCCACGGCCCACAAGCAGCTCCTGCCATCCACACACTGCTCCGCGTCGAACTGCTTCACCAGCCGTCCCGCAACCTGCTCCACAATATATCTTCAGGCTCCCCCACTACTTAACACAACACTCAGTGATTTCAGCTCTTAGGTGAATTCAGCTTATAGTAGGGGAGCCCCAGTGCTGGTGCACTGTCAGCCAAAGTGAGCTCAGCAGCCTATAACTAGACTTCTAATGAAATCAAAATTAGCTCTGATATTCCACAGTGGAGAGAGGAGGAAGTGCAATCAGCATGTAAGGCCCTCACCAAAGGGCCCATGCCACCAAGTATTAATACTTGTTCCCAGCCTCTCTCCATTCACACAGTTTTGGAACTCATGACCCTTGCCTAGCGAGTGCTACTTAGATGATGGTGAATCCCTCCATCATAACAAAAGGCCACATACAGTTCCAAGCACAGTTCCCATAATCAGGGTAATAACAATTTATTCTTCCTGCCCCAATAACAGAGACACTGGGGATCCCACAGCAGCCAAAGTGACCATTTGGGCAGCTATGGTCTCATTCTAGGCATGGTGGGTGTGCCTATGCAAATGAGATCGGCCCCTGAAGTTCTTTTCCACAACTTGCCACACCTCACCACCAGATGTCAGGGTGGAGCTCATCCTGACACTGCTTACATCCTCCCCCCAGCCGAGACTTTGTCGTCCCGACAAATCACACTCCCTTTATACCAACTCATTGGTTTCCTCCAAAGGGCCTCAGGAAGCCCACTTTAGCTTCCACAAGCCTGTGTGCTAAATGTATTGGCTCCTCACTAGTCACCCCAGGTGCATCATAAGTTAACCGTTTCACTGGTCTTATCACCCTGTCTCGTCTATTGAGAATCTCTGTTGCCGAAGTAAGGGGAACATCCTCTTGAGTGATGGATGGAGAGGCTTCCCTGGAGGGTCCCTCGGCTACTGGCGTAGGCCCCTGCACTCCTAGTTCTAACGCTGGAGGGTCCAAGGTGCCCAGGACATCCTCTACCTGTCTGTCCCCATTGTCCAATAACCTGTGTGTGTCATCACAGGGGGGTCTCATCAGCAGCACCGGGGTATCAGAAAGGGGCCTAAATAGTTCCGCCATTGGGTTTAGGGCGGAAGAGGGAAAACTCTCGTTTGGTTCAGCTGATCGAGACTGAAATCTTGTCTCCATCCCAGGATACACCAGGGTTGTGTCTTCCTCCTCAGACTCACTCTCAGATGTGCAGAATAGGGGTAAGTTAGCTGCAGGGGGCCCACTGTCTGTGTTGGATGGTGGCTTTGGTCTATCACCTCTGTTCTGCCCGGCGGCCCTGCCGTGGCCCATCTCACAAGGGGTGCTTACCAATTCCCCCACAGGGAGCAAAAGGTTTCTATGCACCGTCTTTATTTGCCCTGGACCGTCTTCAGGTTTGATCTTGTAGACCGGCAGATCTCCCAGCTTTTCCATCACCAGGTAAGGTATTGCCTTCCATCTGTCAGCTATCTTGTGTTTGCCAGCAATACCCAAATTTCGCAGCAGGACTCTGTCCCCCGGCTGGAGCTCCTGCGAACGCACTCTAGCATCATATCGATGTTTGTTGCGGTCTGCGTTCTTCCGAGCCGCAGCGGTAGCTAAGCGATAAGCATCCCTCAGCTTTTCTCTTAGTCGGGATACATATTGCTGATGAGTTTCATAGCTATCTCCATCCTCTGATACACCAAAGCACAAGTCTATGGGTAATCTTGGTTCTCGCCCAAACATCAAGAGATATGGGGTGACTCCCGTAGCATCGTTCTTTGTGGCATTGTAGGCATGCACCAGAAATGCGACATGCTGGCTCCAGGTTGCCTTCTGCTCTGGTCGCAAAGTTCCCAACATATCTAATAGGGTTCGATTGAACCTCTCTGGCTGAGGATCACCTTGGGGGTGATAAGGCGTTGTCCTAGACTTTTTAATTCCTGCTATCTTCAGCACCTCCTTCAGAAGGTGACTCTCAAAATCCCGCCCCTGATCAGAGTGTATCCGAGCCGGGAATCCATAGACTGAGAAATATTTGTCCCACAATACTCGAGCAACGGTGGTGGCCCTCTGATCACGTGTGGGATATGCTTGTGCATACCGTGTAAAATGGTCAGTCACTACTAGAATGTTTCCAACATTCCTCTTGTCTACCTCTACAGACAAGAAATCAATGCATACCAACTCCAAAGGTTTGTTGCTGGTGATGTTCTTGAGATATGCAGCCCTCGTGGGCAGAGTTTTCCTTTGAACACATCGAGCGCAAGTCTCACATTTCCTGCGAACATCTTCAGCCATTCGGGGCCAGTAGAACCTACTACGAATAAGTTCCAGGGTCCTCTCCATCCCTAAATGCCCAAAGTCATCATGCAGGGCCCTCATGGCCAGGGCTCTGTACCTTTTTGGCAGTACTAGTTGTGCTCGTTGTTTTTGTAAAGGGTCAGTGGTCATTCGGTGTAGCACTCCCTGAATCAGTTTTAGTTTGGTCCATTCTCTCAATAGTAGTTTACCCTCCGGGTTAGGTGGGACAACCGCAGCTGGGCTTCGCCCCTCCCTTTTGGCAAGTAGTGTATCACGAATGTCAATATCTTGCCGCTGGGCTTCTTGCCAGTCAGCCGCATTGAGCATGGGCAAAGGAGATTGGTCTAATGCAATATAGTTCACCGAAGCAGAAGGCATGCATTCAGGGGGCAGGCCCAAAGCTTCTGCAACACATCCCTGAAAGTCTTCACGGGCCTCTGGCTCTCGGCGACTCACACTGCAAATAGCTCTCACTCCATCTGTGGGTATCACAGCAACTTCTGGAGCCTGCGGACGCCTGGACAATGCATCTGCATCTACATTGCTTCTCCCTGATCGGTACTGAATGCTGAACTCATAGCTAGCCAAGGCGGCCACCCATCTCTGCCCTGTAGCATCCAGCTTAGCACTTGTTAACACATAAGTCAGTGGATTGTTGTCTGTCCACACCTGGAACTGAGCACCATACAAGTAGTCTCGAAATTTCTCAGTGATGGCCCATTTCAAGGCCAAAAACTCCAGCTTGTGGGTGGGATAGCGAGTTTCACTATCAGACAATCCTCGGCTGGCAAAGGCTACAGGTTTACATTTGCCTTCCACTTCCTGGTACAGGACTGCTCCCAGACCCTCCAAACTGGCATCAGTATGCAGGATAAATGGTTTGCTTGGGTCGGCAAAAACTAGGACTGGAGCATGAGTTAGGCAAGTAATGATTTCTCGAAAAGCCCTTTCACATCTCTCATCCCACCGTGGCCCAAATGGTGCAAAGGGGCCATTGTGTCTCTGCACAGGAGGCTTTGGGGACCTCCCCTTATTCTTGGACTTAGATTTGTTCTTGCTGGACTGATGTCCCCTGGTAAGATCATTCAGAGGCTTTACAATCGTAGCATAGTTTTTCACAAATCTGCGGTAGTAGCCACTAAATCCAAGGAAGGTCTTGAGTTCTCTGTAGTTACTTGGACGTGGCCATGTAGTGAGTGCTTCTATTTTATCAGGATCAGTACTCACACCTTCTTGGGACACAATGTGACCCACATACTTCACTGAGGTTCTGCAGAACTGGCATTTGTCAATTGAAAGCTTCAGACCATAATCCTCCAACCTATCAAGCACTTTAAGAAGTCTTTCTTCATGCTCCTCTAAGGTTCTTCCAAACACAATCAGGTCATCCAAATAAACTAACACTTGCAGTAAATTCATGTCTCCCACAACTTTCTCCATGAGACGTTGAAAGGTGGCAGGTGCTCCAGAAATCCCTTGGGGCATGCGTTCGAACTGATAAAACCCTAATGGGCAGATGAAGGCTGTCTTCTCCTTATCTTCTTCTCCCAGAGGGATCTGGTAGTATCCACTTCGAAGATCCAACACAGAGAACCACTGGCTTCCCAGCAAACAGTCTAAGGCGTCTTGCACTCGAGGCATAGTGTACTGGTCGACCACCGTACGGCTGTTTAGGGTGCGGTAGTCAATACACATCCGGATTTTCCCATTCTTTTTGCGGACTACCACAATGGGTGAGGCGTATGGGCTGCGGGACTCTGTAATGATGCCATTCGCAGCCAGCTCCTGAAGATGATGTCGCACATCTTCCATCTCAGAGAGAGCAATCTTCCTAGATCTCTCCCTGAAAGGTCGAGAGTCATGTAGTCTGATATTGTGCTCTACTCCTTTTGCACATCCCACATCCCACTCATGCAGTGAGAACACCTTGGATCTTTCACAAAGTTTCTTCCTCAGGCGATCTTTCCAGTCCTCGGACACTGGTGAATCTCCAAAGTCAAACTTTGCTGGGTCTATTGCCGGAACTGGAGTTTCATACTGGGGTTTTACAATCGACTCAGGCTCAAAGAGGTCTGCTATCTTTTGTCCTTGCTTCACAAAAATATCACGACTCGTTTCATTAGCAATCAGTATAGTCACCCTTTCCTGGGCTTCAGCAGGCAGGGTTATGACTCCGCTGGGGACCAGCACTCCTTCAGGGAGCTCTCCTCCCATCGGCTGCTCTATCATTGCTAACGTCCCTTTACTGCCTTTCAGACAGGTACTCATGACAAGCACTTCTTGCTCCGTCCTTGCAGGCACTACTAAGGGGGCTGTGCCCGCGTACTTCAGTGCCCCAAGCGGTAGCTCAGATGTGTCCCTTTTAGCGCTCTCAATTTTCCTATAGGCTTCAGCACAAAGCGTATGGATCATCAGGGTATTCAGGTACTGGTCCCCAGCCCGCCTTCTGCAGTAATCCGCGAGTACCTTGAAGAGACTGGAGTTGGTCCCTATTAGCACAGACACATCAGAAGTCCCTTTAGGATCAGGGCATATTAAGGCAGCTGTGTCTACCTCTTCTCTTACCCCAGCAACCTCCTCTGGGAATTCCAGGTGCACTATGACATACCCTTGATAGGGGTATTCATCCATGCTGAGGCCACATAGGCCAAGGCCAGTCAGTGGCTGTATAGGCAGGTGCCTAAGCATCTGTTGGTAGAATGACTGAAATATAATAGTCACTTGAGATCCAGTGTCAAGCACTGCTTTACACTCCACCCCTTCGATCCTCACCATGACCTCTGCTCGAGGCCCTATCAGTCCTGCAGGGATCCCAGCTGGACAGTCTTTTCTGGGGGAATCTTCAAATCCTGCAGACCTGGGGGGTCCCCGTCCCCAGACCCTCTGGCAGCTACCGGATCTCTCCCAACTGATCCTCAGCTTTCCATACACTAAGGAGGGGTTTTCTTCATTACGGCACTTGGCAGCACTGTGTCCATCCTGACCACATCGGTAGCAGAAGAATTGACCTTTCCCCCTTCGCCTGGGGGGGATGGTGGCTCTAAGTGCGGGCTTCTCAATCGCCACAGTTTGAGGCTTCTTATTCCTAGAAGTCTTAACTCGGTCAACGGTACTTTGCAGCTCAGCTATCCGTTCCGTCAGGACCTGCATTTGTTGGGCAAGTTCCTCTCTGGTGCTCACCATCAGTACACTGGCCATTTGCAGTGGTGTTGTGCTGGCTGGCTCCGATGTTTGGGCTTCCCAAAACTCACTGGCAGCCTGCCTTTCTTCCTCCTCTCGGACCTCTTTTATCAGCTGGGAGTAACTTGGGGGATGTTCCCGTCGTTCTCTTAGCTGGAGATGAAGTAGAATCGGGTTCTGATACTGAGTTCCTCTTACAATTTGAGCCAGTCTAGTCTGATCCATCTGCTCAGCAGTCACTGCTCCCCTCATGACAGCTCTCTGAAGCAGTCTCTCCAGTCTCTGTATGTAGGCTGAAGCCTTCTCGCCCTTTTGTTGTCGGGAATTAAGGAACTTACAGTAGCTGTCTTCAGGGCCCTCTACGCTCCCAAAGTTGTGTTCAAGGGCCTCTAGGCAGTCCTTCACACCGACCCCAGGGTCAATGAGCTTCAGGGTGCGAATCACATCTAATGCTGGGCCGCCAAGGCTCTCTATAAGGCATCTTCGCTTTTCTGCATCTGGTACGGCCCACTCTTGCAGCATTTCAGTGGTATGCTCTAACCAGGGTTCAAACTCCTCCTCCCCAGCAAATAATCTTAACTTACGACAAGAGTCTGACTCAGCATGGGGCAGCGCAACCTTTTCCAATATTTGCCCCAGAGCTTTTGTCCAATCATCAGCCAAGGCTGCAGCCTCCGAGCTAGAAGCTGCTGAGCCAGGGCCCAACAAACCTGACATATTAGCCATTATACAAACAGTAATTTCCTCAAAATATAAGCACAAACAAAAAAAAATATATAAATTGTTTCCCAATGTAGTGGATCACTCAACAGGTGCTTGCGAGGGGTACTGACCCAGGAGATCCCGGACGAGCCCCCAAAAATGTAACCCTTCTGCCCGTCAGAGTTGGCAGCAACAAGGGCCGGGTTCAATATCTAGGGGTTCCATTCCAATAACACAATGCAAACCGGCTCGAGCCCCCACCCAGTGACCTGGGACAAATATATACCACCCCCGCTGGGCGCCTCCAAGAGGCGATACTTCCCTCTCGCAAGCACATAGTCTGAGTGTAGCAAAAGTCTTTTAATAACAGAGAGAAACAATGTGGCCTTATGTTGGGGAAACACCACCAACAGGATTCATAACACAACCCATGAGCAAAAACAACCCCACCCCAGGCAAATTGGGGCATGCCCTTTTCCCTTTGGTTCTTGAGTCCAGCAACCCCAAAAGTCCAATGCCCCAAAAGTCTCTGTCCCTGGTCAGGGCAGCCCCAGAGTTCGAAAGTTTATCGGCGGAGCTTTACCTCCCAACCTGGGTGGAAATGGGACGGGGGTAAGAGGCACCTTACGTGATCTGAAGCTGACCGCCCCATAGCTCCATAGCGGCGCTCCGCTCCGCCAGCCGCCCCACAAAACTCCTTCACGCAGCTGCACTCCACTCCACCAGCCGCCCCACGAACTCCTTCACTCAGCTGCGCTCCGCTCCGCCAGCCGCCCCACGAACTCCTTCACTCAGCTGCGCTCCGCTCCGCCAGCCGCCCCACGAACTCCTTCACTCAGCTCCACGGCCCACAAGCAGCTCCTGCCATCCACACACTGCTCCGCGTCGAACTGCTTCACCAGCCGTCCCGCAACCTGCTCCACAATATATCTTCAGGCTCCCCCACTACTTAACACAACACTCAGTGATTTCAGCTCTTAGGTGAATTCAGCTTATAGTAGGGGAGCCCCAGTGCTGGTGCACTGTCAGCCAAAGTGAGCTCAGCAGCCTATAACTAGACTTCTAATGAAATCAAAATTAGCTCTGATATTCCACAGTGGAGAGAGGAGGAAGTGCAATCAGCATGTAAGGCCCTCACCAAAGGGCCCATGCCACCAAGTATTAATACTTGTTCCCAGCCTCTCTCCATTCACACAGTTTTGGAACTCATGACCCTTGCCTAGCGAGTGCTACTTAGATGATGGTGAATCCCTCCATCATAACAAAAGGCCACATACAGTTCCAAGCACAGTTCCCATAATCAGGGTAATAACAATTTATTCTTCCTGCCCCAATAACAGAGACACTGGGGATCCCACAGCAGCCAAAGTGACCATTTGGGCAGCTATGGTCTCATTCTAGGCATGGTGGGTGTGCCTATGCAAATGAGATCGGCCCCTGAAGTTCTTTTCCACAACTTGCCACACCTCACCACCAGATGTCAGGGTGGAGCTCATCCTGACACTGCTTACAAAAACATTAAGGGGAGTGGAGGAGAATGAATTGATTTGTTGAGAATTAATTGATTTGTTCCATCCAACCTGGTATGTCTTTTTGCCACCCCCTCCTCCTTTCGACTAATTTATAAAAACAGGGAAAATCATATACACTGCTTAGAATAATTTAGTTGTTTCTTATCCCTGATTCAGTATTTCTGTTTCTACCTTGAATAAAACCCAGATTTTGTGAACAGTGTGTTAACCACATACACACTATAATACAGATATGTATCTCTACTAAAAAAAAAAGGATAATGTAAAATTCTTTCAAGATATCATTAATGAATCAGTTTCTAACACTTTAGTGCTGCTGTTAGCGCTCCATGAAAACTTGCTTTGAGAGCTAATGAATTAATGTTCTTCAGTCATATGTATTATAATGGATAGCTCAGTGGTTTGAACATTGGCCTGCTAAACCCAGGGTTGCGAGTTCAACCCTGAGGGGGCCATTTAGAGATCTGGGGCAAAAAACATTGGGGATTGTGCCTTCTTTGAGCAGGGGGTTGGACTAGATGACTTTGAGCAGGGGGTTGGACTCCTGAGGTCCCTTCCAACTCTGATATTCGATGATTCTAACCCCAACACTCTATTTGTCTAGATCCCCCCGGCATGCAGTCTGGGACTGTGGTGGGCCCACTGTACACCTATGACTCTTGCCACTGCTTGCCGGGAGCTGATAAAAAAAACAAGCAACAAGCCACAAGCCAAAAACTAGCCAACAAGCAACTCACAAGCCAATTAAGCCAAAAATAAGCCCACTTTCTGCTTTTTTTTTCGCGGGTATGGCATGTCTGCATCACACGAGGCAGGTTTATGTGATCCATGCATCCTCCCCATCTGCAGAGTGGGTGTGTGACATTATTGACAGGAACTGTGACCGCATAGATCATTGTTGCAACCAGGGTCCTATGGTTGCACCAGGTCTTGTACAGAGGAGGCCAAGTGGGGTGTCTATAGAAAGGTTGTCGTTTGCTGGTTATGATTATGCTGTCTGTATGTGTGTATCATTTTTGAACTTGAAGTTATGAATATTGACTATGTACTTATATCTCAATGTGTCTGATTCAAAGTAGCCTCAGTGAAGCATTTGGTCAGCTTCTTGAGAGAAGACTATACTCAGTAAGTGCCCAATCAAGAAACACTTAACTGACAGTCAACGAATGGCTACGCAGATGGAGTCGGAGAGAAGGCTTTGGATTCTTTGACCATGGGATGGTGTTCCATGAAGGAGGAGTGCTGGGCAGAGACGGGCTCCACCTTACGAAGAGAGGGAAGAGCATCTTTGCGAGCAGGCTGGCTAACCTAGTGAGGAGGGCTTTAAACTAGGTTCACCGGGGGAAGGAGACCAAAGCCCTGAGGTAAGTGGGAAAGCGGGATACAGGGAGGATACATTATACGAATGCACAAAGCCTTGGAAACAAGCAGTGAGAACTGGAGGTCCTGGTGATGTCAAGGAATTATGACGTGATTGGAATAACAGAGACTTGGTGGGATAACTCACATGACTGGAGTACTGTCATGGATGGTTATAAACTGTTCAGGAAGGACAGGCAGGGCAGAAAAGGTGGGGGAGTAGCATTGTATGTAAGGGAGCAGTATGACTGCTCAGAGCTCCGGTACGAAACTGCAGAAAAACCTGAGTGTCTCTGGATTAAGTTTAGAAGTGTGAGCAACAGGAGTGATGTAGTGGTGGGAGTCTGCTATAGACCACCGGACCAGGGGGATGAGGTGGATGAGGCTTTCTTCCAGCAGCTCGCGGAAGCTACTAGATCGCATGCCCTGGTTCTCATGGGTGACTTTAATTTTCCTGATATCTGCTGGGAGAGCAATACAGCGGTGCATAGACAATCCAGGAAGTTTTTGGAAAGCGTAGGGGACAATTTCCTGGTGCAAGTGCTAGAGGAGCCAACTGGGGGGGGGGGAGCTTTTCTTGACCTGCTGCTCACAAACCGGGAAGAATTAGTCGGGGAAGCAAAAGTGGATGGGAATCTGGGAGGCAGTGACCATGAGTTGGTTGAGTTCAGGATCCTGACGCAGGGAAGAAAGGTAAGCAGCAGGATACAGACCCTGGACTTCAGGAAAGCAGACTTTGACTCCCTCAGGGAACTGATGGCCAGGATCCCCTGGGGGACTAACATGAAGGGGAAAGGAGTCCAGGAGAGCTGGCTGTATTTCAAGGAATCCCTGTTGAGGTTACAGGGACAAACCATCCCGATGTGTCGAAAGAATAGTAAATATGGCAGGCGACCAGCTTGGCTTAACGGTGAATTCCTAGCGGATCTTAAGCATAAAAAAGAAGCTTACAAGAAGTGGAAGGTTGGACATATGACCAGGGAAGAGTATAAAAATATTGCTTGGGCATGTAGGAATGAAATTAGGAGGGCCAAATCACACCTGGAGCTGCAGCTAGCGAGAGATGTTAAGAGTAACAAGAAGGGTTTCTTCAGGTATGTTGGCAACAAGAAGAAAGCCAAGGAAAGTGTGGGCCCCTTACTGAATGAGGGAGGCAACCTAGTGACAGAGGATGTGGAAAAAGCTAATGTATTCAATGCTTTTTTTGCCTCTGTCTTCACGAACAAGGTCAGCTCCCAGACTGCTGTGCTGGGCATCACAACATGGGGAATAGATGGCCAGCCCTCTGTGGAGAAAGAGGTGGTTAGGGACTATTTAGAAAAGCTGGACGTGCACAAGTCCATGGGGTCAGACGAGTTGCATCCGAGAGTGCTAAAGGAACTGGCGGCTGTGATTGCAGAGCCATTGGCCATTATGTTTGAAAATTCGTGGCGAACGGGGGAAGTCCCGGATGACTGGAAAAAGGCTAATGTAGTGCCAATCTTTAAAAAAGGGAAGAAGGAGGATCCTGGGAACTACAGACCAGTCAGCCTCACTTCAGTCCCCGGAAAAATCATGGAGCAGGTCCACAAAGAATCAATCCTGAAGCACTTACATGAGAGGAAAGTGATCAGGAACAGTCAGCATGGATTCACCAAGGGAAGGTCATGCCTGACTAATCTAATCACCTTCTATGATGAGATTACTGGTTCTGTAGATGAAGGGAAAGCAGTGGATGTATTGTATCTTGACTTTAGCAAAGCTTTTGACACGGTCTCCCACAGTATTCTTGTCAGCAAGTTAAAGAAGTATGGGCTGGATGAATGCACTATAAGGTGGGTAGAAAGTTGGCTAGATTGTCGGCCTCAACGGGTAGTGGTCAATGGCTCCATGTCTAGTTGGCAGACGGTGTCAAGTGGAGTGCCTCAGGATCCTGGGGCCGGTTTTGTTCAATATCTTCATAACTGATCTGGAGGATGGTGTGGATTGCACTCTCAGCAAGTTTGCAGATGACACTAAACTGGGAGGAGTGGTAGATACACTGTAGGGCAGGGATAGGATACAGAGGGACCTAGACAAATTGGAGGATTGGGCCAAAAGAAATCTGATGAGGTTCAATAAGGATAAGTGCAGGGTCCTGCACTTAGGACGGAAGAACCCAATGCACAGCTACAGACTAGGGACCGAATGGCTAGGCAGCAGTTCTGCAGAAAAGGACCTAGGGGTGACAGTGGACGAGAAGCTGGATATGAGTCAGCAGTGTGCCCTTGTTGCCAAGAAGGCCAATGGCATTTTGGGATGTATAAGTAGGGGCATAGCAAGCAGATCGAGGGAGGTGATCGTCCCCCTCTATTTGACATTGGTGAGGCCTCATCTGGAGTACTGTGTCCAGTTTTGGGCCCCACACTACAAGAAGGATGTGGATAAATTGGAGAGAGTCCAGCAAAGGGCAACAAAAATGATTAGGGGTCTGGAACACATGAGTTATGAGGAGAGGCTGAGGGAACTGGGATTGTTTACTCTGCGGAAGAGAAGAATGAGGGGGCATTTGATAGCTGCTTTCAACTACCTGAGAGGTAGTTCCAGAGAGGATGGTTCTAGACTATTCTCAGTGGTGGAAGGGGACAGGACAAGGAGTAATGGTCTCAAGTTGCAGTGGGGAGGTTTAGGTTGGATATTAGGAAAAACTTTTTCACTAGAAGGGTGGTGAAACACTGGAATGCGTTGCCTAGAGAGGTGGTGGAATCTCCTTCCTTAGAAGTTTTTAAGGTCAGGCTTGACAAAGCCCTTGCTGGGGTGGTTTAATTGGGGATGGGTCCTGATTTTGAGCAGGGGGTTGGACTAGATGACCTCCTGAGGTCCCTTCCAACCCTGATATTCTATGATTCTATGATTCTATGACAATGGACTTTGGGAGACGCCAATCCACAGTTAAGCGTTCCTAGGAACATTCAAACTAACATGTAAACAATGGCATTGGCATGAAAAAGGCTGAATCATCCATAGACATGTGACTTGCCCAGGTGGCTACAGACTCCATCTTGTTGTTGTGATTTTGCACAGGAGAACAAAGGGGTTTACACCCACAAGAGAGAGAATATAAAAGGCCCTGGAAACCCCTCCATTTTGTCTTCAGCTGTCTCAAAAGATAGTCTCTCAACCCCAAAGAGATGCCTGAAAGAAACTGGAACAAAGGATAGTAACTATGGGGGTGTGAATGATTGCTGGACCCAGACTAGGAAGGAGTCTTGTCTGTGAAAGAAGCTTATTGGAAAATCTCTGATGGTGAGATTTACCTGCATTTAGTTTCCTACTCTATTACGCTTAGATTTGTGTGGTTTTGTTTTATTTTGCTTGATAATTTACTTTGTTCTGTCTGTTATTACTTGGAACCACTTAAATCCTACTTTTTATATTTAATAAAATCACTTTTTACTTATTAATTAACCCAGAGCAAGTAATTAATACTGGGGGGAGCAAACAGCTGTGCATATCTCTCTATCAGTGTTATAGAGGGCGAACAATTTAGGAGTTTACCCTATATAAGCTTTATACAGAGTAAAACGGATTTACTTGGGGTTTGGACCCCAGTGGAGCTGGGTATCTGCGTGCTGGAGACAGGAGCACTTCTTAAGCTGTTTTCAGTTAAGCCTGCAGCTTGTGGGGGATGTGGTTCAGATGTGGGTCTGTGTTTGCAGCAGGCTAGTGTGTCTGGCTTAAAAAGACAGGGTACTGAAGTCCCAAGCTGCCAGGGAAAATGGGCTCAGAGGTAATCCCAGCACATCAGGTGGCAGTCTCAAGCGGGTTTCTGTGACCCAGCCCATCACAGTGTGCATTCAGGCCTTGATAGTTACTGCAGCCTCATGGATGAGACATATCTGACTAGCTGTAGTCTGGAGTAGTATGGGAGGAGTATTCTTGCCTTCCTTATGGAACTATTCACAATAGACCTTGATATCCAAGCTGTCTGCTGGAATAGAAGATTTGGGACTAAGTGTGATAATCCATTTAGATGGGTATCTTTGGAGAAAAGAAAATTACTTCTCTGTAATTCTTATGCTCTAAATATCTATGTTTCATCCAATTAACATTTACCCACACTCTTCTCCATACACGTTTTGCAATTTATGTTTTTTTAATCTGATTTGTGAATTAGTTGTTATTGGGAATATTTAACTAGAGCTAGAGGAATATTGAAAAGTAATGTTTGGAGACATTTGTTCCAGTTATGAACAGCTATTCACTTTAACCATGTCACTTTTGATTCCTTCTTCAAAAACATCCACATGAATAGCTTTGTGTCTGCATAAATATTTGGGAAATGGTTGTTTTTCATATTTTTGTGAAGAGAATGTCACTGCCAAATAAATTGGTTAAAAATCATGCTTTCTTGGTTTTGAAGACTTGTTGCAGATTTCATTTCTGGTTTTTGTTTTTTTTAATTGTTCTCATGAGAACAAGAAGGCAGGGCCCCTGTTGAAAAACTGCTGTTGTGCTGTGAAAATAAGCTGTGCCATTCTAAATATGTTAAAATTTGCTAATGATCCAATGCAGTTAAATTCTTAATTTTTTTATGTCTGATATTACTTTTACTTTAGAACAAATTAAATGAAGCAGAATCCTAGAAAGAGCACCTTTAGAAAGCAGTATATCTTTGAGATTTTTTTCTGCCGGCCTTGTTTATTAAAGGCATGATGTTCAATAATTCAAGAGGAGCAAGAATCAGCATATCTTACAGCATATTTGATGTGCCAACAAACAGACTGGAGATTGTTTCATTTCAATTAGCTCCTTTGTTGCCAACAAAAGACTGACAAACACACTGAGAGAGGGACAGGCATAAAGCACTTTTGCTTTTCACATTGCTCTTTATTTGATGCTAGTTTTCTTATCGCAACCTCTCACCATCCAGCCTCCTCCTTGTACCCTCTTCCTCCTTTTCCATATTTTAGCTACTATTGTTGTCTTGTATCATCTTACCTGGGATCAAGTGATTCTCTCCAGCACAAAAATAAGGGTTTGTATTTTCTTTTCAGGCCTCTTCTGATCTCTTAGGCTAATTGGCTCAGGTGTAAGCCAAGCCAGCAGGGCTGTGACTTTGATGTGACACTTTAGAGCACAGCACCTGGTAACATCCCTGTTTGTGTGTCAAATACCAGCCGGCCTTGCCTGCTGCTCAAGCCCAGCTAATAAAAATGCTAGTAATCACATTGTATTACAAGGCTCAAATTCATGCTGTTACTTTATTGCAAGGTTGTCATTAATTTTGCAGTGTGAACCTGGAATCTGATCTGACCTGTTTTTAATAAGTGTGGGGTCTATGCACAAGTGTGTGTGTGTGAGTGACAGAAAGGTGACTGCCAGCTGTTTCTCCTTTACATATGGTGGTACCCTTTGCTTTGATCAATAATGCTGTTTCACGTTAAAATGAAACTCATTTTGTAAGGGTGCAGAAAAGGGGCTTCCCTGTCCTCCTGTTCCTGTGGTTTATTTGTAAAGCATACACAATTATGGAAAGGTCAGTCAACAGTAAATAATTCTCTTACTGCTTTGCTTGACATTCTTCTTCTACTTTGCCCTATAAAGAACTGGACCAATCACTGCACAGTGGTCTCTATACCCATCCTTGAATGGTGGTATTTGATCTAATTACAAACTCAGAGAAAGCCATGAAAAGGAAAATTAACTTTGGCTTTGCGTAAAGTTTTTTGTTTTGTTTTTTTAATAAATAGAAAATATCTAAAGCTCAAATTCACTTTTACTAACTGTAGTTCCACAAAAAATGTATAGAAGTTCTTGATTTTTATTTTTAATTTCTAATTAAAGGGGCACTGAGTACATCTTCCTATAGTCTAAATAGCATACGGCCCACACTTAACAAAAAAATACATGGTTCGTAACATTTTATTAATTATTATTATTTTATTGTTATGATTAACTCTAACATTTGTTCTTTTAACTTAGGCTTCATATTTGATCACTGGGGATGCTGGAAAAAAGCTGTGTTGTTTGATCAGTGTGTCCTTGAATCTGGGGGTCAGACATGCAAGGGGACAATGACAGCTCGTTATTGTAGTACCATTTTTTCAGGGAACTACTTTTCAGTATTTTTGCTAAGACCAGTATTTTTGATCTCAAAGGAAATTTATTTCTGAGATTTGGGAGTTACCCAATTTGCATGCAGAAGCTAAAAGCACACAGAGACTTGGAAGAAGGTAAATACCTAAATGGTTAACAAAGCTGAACAATGGCTTTTTTTTTTTTATTTTGTAAAGTGAGAACCAATTTTTTTCTATATTCTAATCTGCTCTGATATTCAGCCTTTGCTGTAACTTTTTCTCTGGAAAGTGAAAAATATTAACACCAAAACATTTGAGAGTGGAGAAAACAAAATATAAAATGACAGATTTGTATCCCAAACCCCTCAATCAGACACCTATTCATCTTTCACAATGTATAGCACAACTACAAGGCTTTAAAGGACATTGAAAGTTACACCACCACATTGAAAACTTCCTCGCTCGCCTCAACGTTAAAA
The DNA here is from genome assembly GCF_965140285.1 of Lepidochelys kempii. Lineage (NCBI taxonomy): Eukaryota > Metazoa > Chordata > Testudines > Cheloniidae > Lepidochelys > Lepidochelys kempii. The sequence goes on from NC_136381.1 coordinate 150,377,356, forward strand.
CAAGAGGGTCATTTAGGTTCTATTGCTGTAATTCAAGCACATCTGGCTTTTGTCACAGCTAATGGCGACAAAACAGATCTTCTCATCATGTTTTGGTAGCATGTCTTCAAAATTTCCACCAAGAGTAAGCTCTCTTAAAATACTGTTCAAAGGGTCTATAGAAGAAAATGTAATTTTCAGAAGTATTTAAATATGGATTGTAGAAAACATGGAATTAGCAGTGATTTGTACAAAAATGCTTCTTTGAAAACTAGCTTTTTAGTGTTGTGGAAGACAGAAAAAATACGTTAATATCTTTGTTAAGGTACAGGCTTATTTACTGTCTCCATGAATTACCTAAGAAAAAGGAATAAATGGCACCTGCAACTGCTGAAACTAGAGGAATTAAAAATACTAACAATGAGAACATAGAGAGGGAGTTTGAGAGATCAGATAGCTCAGAAACATTATAAGGAGGGAGGGTGGGGGTAAACTAACACCTGGTGGAAAATAATCCAAAACACGTGTGGCTAGTAGTAAATATGTGATAAAGCAACAAAAACGGTCAGCACAGTTTTGGACTGCATATTCAGTACCAACCTTTTCTTCCATAAACAACTCAAGTGTTCATCTGTAACATTGCTTCCAGGTCGTACCAGAAAGATATTGAGAAACTGGAGGGAATTTGGAGAACAGCAATGGACTGGAGTGATTGAGCTACAGGGCAAAGTGAAGGACCTAAGCCTGGTACCATTGACATCAGTATGAGTTTTTCCATTGACTTCAGTGGGAACAGGAGGATAAGACCCTAAAGGATCTCAAAATGAATTGCTTGACTAAATGATGACTAAAAGAGAGCAAAGTAACAGTCTACAAATATTTTAGGGGTGTAATCAGAAAAGAGAGTAATTCACAGAGTAAAAGGGGGTATAGCTAGAGGAAATGGGATAAAATTAAGAAAGGACGAGCACAAGTCCATGGGGCTGGATGCGCTGCATCCGAGAGTGCTAAAGGAGTTGGCGGATGTGATTGCAGAGTCATTGGCCATTATCTTTGAAAACTCATGGCGATTGGGGAGGTCCTGGACGACTGGAAAAAGGCTAATGTAGTGCCCATCTTTAAAAAAGGAAAGAAGGAGGATCCGGGGAACTACAGGTCAGTCAGCCTTACCTCAGTCCCTGGAAAAATCATGGAGCAGGTCCTCAAGGAATCAATTCTGAAGCACTTAGAGGAGAGGAAAGTGATCAGGAACAGTCAGCATGGATTCACCAAGGGCAAGTCATGCCTGACTAATCTAACTGCCTTCTATGATGAGATAATTGGCTCTGTGGATGAGGGGAAAGCAGTGGACGTGTTGTTCCTTGACTTTAGCAAAGCTTTTGACATGGTCTCCCACAATATTCTTGCCAGCAAGTTAAAGAAGTATGGGCTGGATGAATGCACTATAAGGTGGGTAGAAAGCTGGCTAGATTGTCTGTCTCAATGGGTAGTGATCAATGGCTCCATGTCTAGTTGGCAGCTGGTATCAAGTGGAGTGCCCCAAGGGTCGGTCCTTGGGCCGGTTTTGTTCAATATCTTCATAAATGATCTGGAGGATGGTGTGGATTGCACCCTCAGCAAGTTTGCAGATGACACTAAACTGGGAGGAGAGGTAGATATGCTGGAGGGTAGGGATAGGATACAGAGGGCCCTAGACAAATGAGAGGATTGGACCAAAAGAAATCTGATGAGGTTCAACAAGGATAAGTGCAGAGTCCTGTACTTAGGACGGAAGAATCCCATGCACTGCTACAGACTAGGGACCGAATGGCTAGGCAGCAGTTCTGCAGAAAAGGACCTAGGGGTTATAGTGGACGAGAAGCTGGATAGGAATCAACAGTTTGCCGTTGTTGCCAAGATGGCCAATGGCATTTTGGGCTGTATAAGTAGGGGCATAGCCAGCAGATCGAGGGACGTGATCTTTCCCCTCTATTCGACATTGGTGAGGCCTCATCTGTAGTACTGTGTCCAGTTTTGGGCCCCACACTACAAGAAGGATGTGGAAAAAGTGGAAAGAGTCCAGCGGAGGGCAACAAAAATGATTAGGGGACTGGAACACATGACTTATGAGGAGAGGCTGAGGAAACTGGAATTGTTTAGTCTGTGGAAGAGAAGAATGAGGGGAGATTTGATAGCTGCTTCAACTACCTGAAAGGGGGTTCCAAAGAGGATGGATCTAGACTGTTCTGAATGGTAGCAGATGACAGAACAAGGAGTAATGGTCTCAAGTTGCAATGGGGGAGGTTTAGGTTTGATATTAGGAAAAACTTTTTCACTAGGAGGGTGGTGAAACACTGGAATGAGTTACCTAGGGAGGTGGTGGAATCTCCTTCCTTAGAAGTTTTTAAGGTCAGGCTTGACAAAGCCCTGGTTGGGATGATTTAGTTGGGGATTGGTCCTGCTTTGAGCAGGGGGTTGGACTAGATGACCTCCTGAGGTCCCTTCCAACCCTCATATTTTATGATTTTATGAAGGAAAAATGTATGCTCAATATAAAGGAGTACGTTACAGGATAGTTTCCCTAGCAACGTAGTGGGAAGCCCAACACTTGGCATTCTGAAAACTAGATTGAACAACCCAACACAGCCCAAAGATCCAAGCAAAAACAAGTCACACAGGGCAGTATAACACACATCATCTTTTCTTGCACTCTTGTGAAGGGGAACATGTCCCTTGGAAGAGTCTCTCCTTTCTGCTGTTTTCAGGACAATTTTGCCCCTTTGTACTGTCATTTGTCCACCTCTACCCTGTAGCACATTAGAGAAATCCATCTGGTTTTGTTCGCAGACTTCTTTTATCTCTTTGGGCTGATGCTGCCTACTATCTCACTCCAGTCTCACTTTCTCTTACATACCCAGTGTTTGATTGTAGCCTTGAGACACTGGGCTGCAGTTGGGTCAATACAAAACTGCACTATACCTTTGGGAACGCTGGGAAGAGTTGTGCAGCTATTACACTGGAAAAAGTGCTCAACCCACTCTATTCTGCAACAAGTTAGTGTATATGTGTTGTTTAATTATTCTTGCTGGTGTTTGATGAGTATAGATGCAGACCCAAACCCAGACTGTAATCCATCCAGTAATTACATCACAAAGGAGTAAGGGAATATAAGGGGCTTTCTTATACCTTTATGCAGCTACCTCTACAATCCTTCTTAGGGTGGGAAGGGAAGCAGGCTCCTACCCTACACAAATGGATAGGAAGGTGAAGGAGAGGTTGAGGACTGGATGGCACCTTAGCTATTCCTCCCAAACATGTCAGACAGTATAGATGTGGAGGCATATTGTATGACTTATGGTGCACAGGTATAGACCTAGTTATTCATTCCCAGATGGTGGGAAAACTGGGAGGGAGATTGTGACTCCTTTCCAATTTGCTCCAAGGACAGTACAAGAATGTGCTACCCCTTGCTTTGGCTTGTGGCAAAGTGATAACTGAACCCTAGATTTGCAAGGGTATTTACTCTTACTATGAGATGGAATCAGGTCTGGTATGAGGTAGGCATTTGCTCCCAGGTGTGGCAGACTCAGCTTCATAGAAAAGGACACGCTCCCTATTACATAGAGTTTATGAAAGACTCATTAATTTTAATTATGAAAAACTCATGTCAATTTTACATGACATTTTCAACCTTGAAAATAAAGAGAGAAGTCAAATTAGAAATTGAAATCATATGGCTGAGCTCATAACTGGCTAGAATTTATTTATGTGATTTATTTCTATTATTACTAGAAGAACAGCTCTAAATAAGTTGCAGCTCTGCCTTTATCTCACTCCTTTTCTTTAAAAAAATACAATTAAAATGAAGGGCAGGGGCTTAACATATCTATTTTCTCCCTAAATTTGCATAGATTCATTTTTGGTCATTTGAATAAAGAATTCATTTAAATTCTCACTGGCATGGTCCTGAGCCTACAAACTTTCCACAAAGTGCTCTAAAGAATTATACTTTGTGCACTCTTGACATTTTCATGGAAGCAGTGGACTAATGTCTGCCAAACAGCTTAAAAATCTGGTCCTTGCTTTTTAATTATTACTGAGGGTGGAAAAGCCTGGGGAGTAAGAAACTATTTTAACTGTCCACCCTTACCCCCCAAAGCATCACTAATTAGCAAAAAATGAAACTAAATCAATGTTTCTCTGGTACAGTAAGGACAGGATTCAGGAATACACTGAGATTTTTTTTAAGCTTACATATATTATAATCATTATGGGTCAAATCTGCCATCCGTACTTGGGCATCTTACTCTGCAATTAGTTCCACTCAACTGACAGAACAAGGCACTACTCAAAATGAGCAGAGGTGGAACTGAGGAAAGAGGTGGCAGAATCCATCTCTAAATTTGTATATGTTAGGGGCAGCAAACACTTCTTTAAAGGATTTGTAACATTTAAAACAACTTAGAATAAAGAAAATAGTATTTAATTTTGATGAGATATGTTTATATATAGGAGGTACTGCTAGAAGTATTTCAGTAGGTTACATTATTTATTGCTATAATTTATTATTTATTATTATTATGGTGAGGCTCCATTTGTGTTCCTTCTTACAATAATTTTGATTTGGTTAGACCTCATTTTTTTCAAAATGTTCCTACTGCTTCATGGGGCCACATTTTAAATCCATTCAGATACTGACTGTAGTAGAGAAGAGGTGGTCTGCTTATTAAGTGGTCTATCTCACTGAGCACATGATGCTCGTTCTCCATGATATCTGCCTGTTGACTTCAGGATACATGTTGGGTTGGCATCAGCTTTGACATATAAAACCCTAATCAGCCTGGCATCATCATACCTGAAAGAACACCTCTCTCCCTATGCAACACCAGTGCAATTGAAATCAGAAGAGGCATTTGAGCATTACTACACCTCTCTGTGCTTCAGTTAAATGGTAATAGTGACACTACCCCTCTTCGTAAAATGCTTTGAAATCTACAGCTGAAAATCTCTATGTGCTATCAAAGTATTGTTAGTTCTGGAATGATCATGGGAAACCTAAAAAATGTTTTATGATAGAATAAAAGGGGAAATAGAAATGAGGAATTATTGATGTACAAATAAATACAAATTTTATAGAGAGACCAAGTATGACACAGCAAAACAATGAGAAAACAGTCCATTAATTAATTATTTGATGGCAGTTCTATGGCCTGTGTAATATAGGAGGTCAGACTAGATCGTCACAGTAGTGCCTTTTGGCATTGGAATTTGGAGGCATTTGAGCTCCCTGGGTAAATATGACAGAAAGACAGAGGATGCTGCTGACATAACATTTTCCATGTTTGAATGTCCTTTAACTTTGGAATTCACTTCTGATCTGGTCTGAAATAGCACAATTTGTTGACTGTCCGGCATTTGGGGAGGGCTAAGTAGATTGTGGGGCTTGGTAGAAATGTAAGAGATGGGGAAATTTTGATTTCTAATAAGTTCTTGATGACCGGTGGTTGCTGTGTATTTATTTGGAGTAGCAGGTGGAAGAAAAATGCTGGCAATTTATTTCTATATTAGTTTTTGTACTGTATGTGTTAATTTATGGCAGGGGTTACTACAGCTTGGGTTAGTGTTCTTTATTGAGATAGTATTTTGTTTATTTAAATCCAAATTAATAACTATAGCAAAATTTCCTTGAAAACTCATTTACTGAATATATCTGAAGAAAACGAGTTATAATTTTGGAGGACAATTTTGGACCTACTCCTACTCCATTAGTGCTGTAGTTTGTGTGTGTTGCTCCCTATTGGGCACTAACACTTGGGAACATTAACTGGCAAATCTGAAGAGATAAATTCCTGTTGACTTCTCAGGAAGTTCCCTGAGTAACTTAAGGAAAGATTTCAGGATTTGGCCCATTGAACTATGACATTTCAATTATATTCTTTGTGTTAGAGCCTTATAAAAACTCTTCTTATTAATTATCTCCTTTAGCATTGATTGGTATATAAGGAACATAAGAGGGATGTAATGTACTTCTCCAGTGTGGTTAGCTACTTAAGCCTGCCATTTTGTTGATTTGAATGGATGTTCTAAATCAGCTGTTTGAGCAGATGTTTGCTCAAAGTATGACTAGCAAGGTGATAAGCAAGAATGTCAGAGAATTGCAGCCTAAAGCCCCAGGACTGCAATCACATCTGTGCAGGCCCATTCTTGGTCCCACGTAGAGCCCCTTTGACATAATAGGTAGTGTATGGTGTTCTGCGCATGCTCAGAGGATGCCCATGTGGATCCAGTTGGATGCCTATATTTTCCCCAGTCCTGTGCCCAAACTAAACTGAATGCATCCGATGAAGTGAGCTGTAGCTCACGAAAGCTTATGCTCAAATAAATTGGTTAGTCTCTAAGGTGCCACAAGTACTCCTTTTCTTTAAACTGAGTAAGGAGACCTATGCTCTATTTCAAACTCCTTGTGTTCCACTCAACTGACAGAACAAGGCACTCATGTTGTGGCCTTTCTATGCCATGTTGGGTAAGTCACTTCATCTCTCTGTGCTTCAGTTTCCCTATCTGTAGTCTAGGAATCAGTCATCAATATCTTGAATCAAAGAGCATATGCTTTCAATAATCATTCGTTTTCTTCACAATATAATTTTTATATATGCAGCTTTCCTCAGGTACTCCATATCACTTGTTCAATTATATAATTTAATATTTAGTATATCTGCCATCTTGCAGATTTTCATGATAGTTTTGCTAGATATTATATCTATATATTTTATTTTGCTAGCAATCACAACTACTAAAATAAAATGAAACTGAAAGTTGTACAGTTTGGTAAAAAGTAAATTGATATTTCTCTTAACTTAGAAGATAAACTTGTTAATTTCCTTCTATTAATAAATGTTCTACTGAACATTAAAGTTACCATATTTGATTATTTAAGCCCCTGCCCTGCAAAGACTTGTGTGCATTCTTACCGTGACTTCCATGGGACTACTCACAGTGTGTACAGATAAGTACACGTGTAAGACTTTCTATGATTGTGGCCAAACAATTAATTATGTTATGTTGGTAAGGAGGTGTGGTCATGATGAAGGGGTCTATCCAAGGAGAGATACCATAATGCACATGTTTAGAGTTCCGGATATCTTAAATCTGGCCCTATCTAAAGAAAGACATGAAACAAATTGAAACAATGGGTTACTGTGATGATTTTGTAATCTCTCTACTTACAGAGCCTCCAGCAGAGGAGGAACAGCTATCAGAATCTTCCTTCATCTCCAGAGTAGATCTGGCCTCTGGTGCTCTGGAAGATAACCAGCCTGGGTAGGGGGACCAGATTCGGATGTCCTGCTGGGCTCTGTGGGATTGGCTCCCCCTCAGTGGGGCTCATATGATCTCCAGTTCTTTGCTCCCCACCTCAGGCATTTAGGGGTGAGACTGGGAACAAAAAGTTCTAGTACTCCCCTAAGTGCCAAAAGGAGGCTACCCCTTGTGGTAGACAGTACAGCTCTTCATAAAAGATTGTCCATAATTTTTCAGACATGCTTCCAGCAGCAATGAAATAAAGTTAACAGTGCTGCCATTTAAATGATCACCTTTAGGTACCGTAGTAAATGATGGAATGAGGAAATTCACACCACTCCAAACTACTGTTCTAGGCTAGGGTCTCTGAAAACTTGGAGATAGATGCCTCCATATCAGTTATATTTCAGGTTTTGAAGGTTTTTCTTCACAACCATAAGGACTAGAGACTTACTTTAAAAAAAACAAACAAAGAAAGCTGAGATTCTGGAAAACCAGATGGCAGATTTATCCAGGTGCTAGGCCTAAAAGCAGTTTGGCGCTGGTGGCCACTGCCAGTTTTCCCTGCCTGTCCATGGTGTGTTGTATGAAGGTGCCTCACTCCCTAATGTAAGGACAGATTTAGCACTTTCTTTTGTCATTTTCAGCCATCATTTTCCTTCTACTTCTGCATTTCCTACATATGAACTAACACTACTTCTTAGGTTTGCAGTACCTTGTAGATTATGGACCTCAAGTTCGCTGGGTCATTTACAGACTACCACAGTTTATTTGTTTACCTCTAATCACTTCTGCTTTGCCAAAGAGATGCCTCAGAAGGCAGAGATTTTTTTCTGTTTGTTTGCTTTTCCTCCTTTCACCTTTTCTCCATTTACAGTCTGCTATATCAGAGGGTGAATGAATCTTAACTCTGTGGGATTTTCAGACACTATGATTGCTGTAGACTAAAGCTGTTTATTGATTTCACCTGATCACCATTAAGGTATTTAACTGTATCAAAATTAAAACCAGCACTGACTTAAGTTACTCTGAGAAAGAATTTTAATACATTCCCCAAAAAAACTGCCCCCTAATCCTGCTCTGTTCCAGGTACAATCATTCTGGCAGATCACTCTGACCTGCTCCTGGATCTAATTCTGGTGACTCCTATTTTCCATCAGGGCTGCTGGGAGAGGAGAAAAGGGGCTGACAAAGGACAATTTGCCCCAGGTCATAGAATCATAGAATATCATGGTTGGAAGGGACCCCAGAAGGTCATCTAGTCCAACCCCCTGCTCGAAGTAGGACCAATTCCCAGTTAAATCATCCCAGCCAGGGCTTTGTCAAGCCTGACCTTAAAAACTTCGAAGGAAGGAGATTCTACCACCTCCCTAGGTAACACATTCCAGTGTTTCACCACCCCCATAGTGAAAAAGTTTTTCCTAATATCCAATTAAACCTCCCCCACTGCAACTTGATACCATTACTCCTCGTTCTGTCATCTGCTACCATTGAGAACAGTCTAGAGCCATCCTCTTTGGAACCCCCTTTCAGGTAGTTGAAAGCAGCTATCAAATCCCCCCTCATTCTTCTCTTCTGCAGACTAAACAATCCCAGCTCCCTCAGCCTCTCCTCATAAGTCATGTGTTCTAGACCCCTAATCATTTTTGTTGCCCTTCGCTGGACTCTCTCCAATTTATCCACATCATTCTTGTAGTGTGGGGCCCAAAACTGGACACAGTACTCCAGATGAGGCCTCACCAATGTCGAATAGAGGGGAACGATCACGTCCCTCGATCTGCTCGCTATGCCCCTACTTATACATCCCCAAATGCCATTGGCCTTCTTGGCAACAAGGGCACACTGCTGCCTCATATCCAGCTTCTCATCCACTGTCACCCCTAGGTCCTTTTCCGCAGAACTGCTGCCTAGCCATTCGGCCCCTAGTCTGTAGCGGTGCATTGGATTCTTCTGTCCTAAGTGCAGGACCCTGCACTTATCCTTATTGAACCTCATCAGATTTCTTTTGGCCCAATCCTCCAATTTGTCTAGGTCCTTTTGTATCCTATCCCTCCCCTCCAGCGTATCTACCACTCCTCCCAGTTTAGTATCATCCGCAAATTTGCTGAGAGTGCAATCCACACCATCCTCCAGATCATTTATGAAGATATTGATCAAAACCGGCCCCAGGACCGACCCCTGGGGCACTCCACTTGACACCGGCTGCCAACTAGACATGGAGCCATTGATCACTACCCGTTGAGCCCGACAATCTAGCCAGCTTTCTACCCACCTTATAGTGCAGGTCCCCATTTGAGAGGTCCCCCGAGCCCATGGAATTGAGTGAGTGGTATTGTAACTTGACACACAGGGTCGCAGTATCACTCAGGTTTGGCCTGACTGCTGTGGTCACTGAGTGGTGCTGAAACCCATGTGCCAGGTAGCAATGCCATTCATTCAGACTTGTCCTGGCCTGTCCTCACAATGACTGAGGGGTAGTTGGGCCAAACAGGAGTGGCACTGCAACCTTGTGTGCCAAGTCACAATGCTTGGAGTGGGGAGCTGGGTTCAGCCCTGTGGGACAGGAGCCACTCCTGCAGCATAGTGCAGGGTGGGCTCACTCCCCAAACCCCTCACACACCTGGCCGTCCCATCACTGTTTTTGCACCATCAGTTAGTATTTGTCTTAAACTCTTTCATTTCCATGGTAATATTTTTGGAAGGGTGGAGGGCCTCAGTTTCAGATTTTTCCCCAGGCCCCCAAAACCTATATGCGATTCTTCTTTCCATACCCAATGCTCCTCTTTTCTGTTCACTTGGGCCTCCTTAACCTGACCTCAAATAAATCCCTGACTGTTCTGCAATTCCATGATATCCAAGCCAGATCTTGACAGTGGCTGATGCAGTGCAGACTGCCAGACCTGTCTTCAAATATTTTGTGGTTGCATGTTTCCAAGAAGCACCCCAGAATGCACTGCATATCAGGGCCTCGGGAAGCTAAAGAGCTAACCTACTGAGATCTATACATGTGCCAAGTTACATGAAAATCGTGTATTTTCATCTCCATTTCTTCTTTAAATCCTTAGAAAAAACTCCATTAAAATAGAGTTAGGATTGAAAGTATGTATCAGTATTTGAGGTTAAAGTATATTGCAAAGTGTAGTGAGGGGGCATGGTCTCCGTCCCTGATACACGGGGAGAGAACAACGACCACCCCTGGTGAGCAGAACCTGCAGCTGCTCCACCGGAAGCAGAGGGGCAAGACAGGAACCAGAACTATAAAAGGCAGGCCCTCCAGCTCAGTGGGAGGAGAGCTTCCAGAGGAGCAGGACGTTTCCCTCCTCTGCTGGCGCTTGGAGCCGACAGAGGCCATTACAGTGCCAGAGACCCAGTGGAACTGCTAGAGCTGCCAGACACCAGGAACAGTGAGGAGCTGTTGGAGCTGCCTCTAGCCGTTTACCCCAGCTAGACAGATGATAACCCCGGAACCCAGGTACTCCCAGGCTGGGAGTATAGGAAGGAGCCCAGGGAAGCCAAATAGGGTTTAGCTGTGTTACTGACTGCAAGCCAGCCAGCATGTTGCTGCCGGATTTCCCCGCTGACCCAGTGGTGGACCACTCCGCCACTGTTAGAGCCCTTGGCTGGGACTCAGTGGAGCAGGTAGGCCTGCGTCCCCCTATTCCACCACTCCACCATAAGGGGTGGCAGCCTCCCCACCTTTAGGCCAGGAGGCCTGCATTGGTCTGATGCCCGCCTGAGCTAGGACACCTGATGGTTTTGCTGACTCTCCCACCACAGAGTTAATCTTCCCTAGACTGCTCCATTGCTCTGCCTGATTTCAGGCCAGAGCCCCTTACCTGATTGCTGCCTAGGGTGACCAGATGTCCTGATTTTATAGGGACAGTCCCGATTTCTGGATCTTTTTCTTATATAGGATCCTATTCCCCCCCCCCCCACTCCCATCCCCATCCCGATTTTTCACATTTGCTGTCTGGTCACCCTATTGCTGTCCCACCCTGATTGAGGGCCCCGGGCAGATAGAGTCACTATTGCTCTGCCTGACTGCAAGCCAGAGCTATTAACTGATTATGTCCCCATCCTGATTGAGGGCTCCAGGCCTATAGACTTGCTGCTACCCTGCCCGACTGTGGGCTAGAACCATTAACTGTGTGCTGCCCTGCTCTGGCTGCATGTTGGGGCTAACAGATTGCTTGGATTGAAGGCTGGGGCCTATTAACTGTCAGTTAATTCCCCCCTGAACAGAGTCACTCTAGAAGCATTGCAGCAAGAGGATGTGGTCTCCCTCCCTGATGGACAGGGAGAGAACCACGAAAGCGTTACACATGGTGGAGAATGCAGGCAACACCCACCCCCTGAGACAGAGGGGGTACTGCCCTCGTGCTTAGACAAGAACCCACCTGAGCACACTATGGAAATTCATGAAACGCTGGGCCGAAACCCGACAGCAGCGGCAGGCTGCCCAGATACAGCAACAACAGCAGGCTGCTCAACTCCAGAAACAGCAGCAGCTACTTCAGCAGCTGGGGACCCAGCAGCAGCAGCTGATCCGGGAGTTGGGGGTCCAGCAGCAGGACCAGCAGAGGCAATGTTTTCAACAACTGGCCGCCCTGCTATCTCATTTCCCTGGCCCTGGAGGGACTGTGCCTCACAAAAATGGGCCTGGAAGATGACCCTGAGGCTTTTCTGATCACTTTCAAGAGAGTTGCCTCAGCAGCCGAGTGGGCCCCAGAACAATGAGCCACACTCCTGGCCCTGTATTTAAGGGAGGCCATCCTAGCCGCCTATTGGGTCTTTCTAATGAGGAGGCCCACAACTATATAGCCATCAAGACCGCTATCTTGGACTCTCAGGACATTACCCCCAAAACATTTCAGTGTAGGTTTGGGGAAAGACATATCCACTGGGGGCACAACCTTGCATCGTGACTCAGTAGCTTAAGGATGCCTGGTGGCAATGGCTCCAATGAGAGTGGCACACGGCCACTGAACTTCCCAAGGAGGTGGTAGTCGAACAGTTTGTACACATCCTCCCAACCTGAGAGAGGGTGCGGGTCCTGAAGGTGGCCATCGGCCTCATGGAGGACTTCTTAGCGGCTGAGGCCCCAGCAGTGCCACGGCCCATGGCCAGAGTGCAGACTCCCCTCCTGACCACTAGAAAGACATGCGAGCCTCTGACTGCAACCTGCCCAGCCCCAGTCTGTGAAGACAGATGGCATGATGGAGGGCCACCTCGTTCTACCCTGAAGCCCCATGGTACACCAACCAAATGTGAGAGGGAATGAAGAGCCCCACCTAGAGAACTCTTGAGTGCCCTCGGAACCCTGAGGTCCAAAGAGACCCTGCTGAGATTGGAGCCTGTTTTAGTTGTGTCCGCTTTGGACACTTCCAGAGACAGAGCCTCGCCATGGACTGCTCCTTTGGTGAAGTCTATTCTGGAGACACCTGCACCCACCAGTACCCGAACCCCAAGGTGACTGTCCCTGTCAACCTTGAGGGAAAATAGGTAGACACCTTAGTGGACTCCAGCTATGGCCAAACTATGGTGCAGAGGGTGCCTTGTTCCAGACAATGACTGGAGCCAATACAACTTTGCTACATGCACGGGGACGTGAAGGTGTATCCAAGCACTCAAATATCCCTTGTGATTGATGGGATAACCCAGATGATGACTGTGTGGGTCGCCCCAGATCTCCCATACCCTGTCATCCTTGAGCAGGACTGGCCAGAATTCAGCCAGGTCCTGCATGCTGCGACCCCCTGAACTGCTCTGGAGCAGCTGGCCTTCGAGTGGGACCCCCTTGAGAATGACGAAGAAAGGAGCCTCCCCGGGAGCCCTTCGGACCTGCCAGAGGGAAGGCTTACCAACCTTCCAGACAGCACTCTGGGCCTGAAGACAAAGACTGCTCCCATGTGTGGAGAGGGGGACTTCAGCCAAGACCAGAGAGAGGACCCCACCTTCAGTAGGACCTATGACCAATTGGCCTTCATCAACGGAGTTGCAATGGATGCACGGTGCACAGCCCAGTGGCTGCACTTCTAACTCAACTGTGAATGCCTCCACTGGGTTTCCCAGGACCCTCGCACCCACAAGCCCCTTTGTGAATCCCACTTATCATTCCGTAGTTCTTTCAGAACTCTTGGGTACATATGTTCTACTTTGGGCCACTTTGTCTTTTCTAATTCACCAGTTTGTTCCAGCACCTAAACCTATGAGAGTGTCTCATTGTTATCTTCCCAACATCTCCTGTGATAAAGACTGATGCAAAGAAATCATTTTGGTTCTCATCAATGTCCTTCCCTTCTTTAATTGCTTCCTTTCCCCCCAGTGGTCCAGTGGATCGACTGGTTTTCTTACAGATTCCCTACTACACATTTCTTATTTGTATCTATACATTTAGCTATTTGCTTTTAAAATTCCTTCTTAGCCTTACTAATTTTCTTTTTACAAGTTACGTGCTTTAGTTTTTATTTCTTTGTATTTATGATTTCATGATAAGAAAAAAACAAACTTGTATACATTTTCCATTGACCTTAAAGTAGAAACAACTACTCAGATCATGGGTGCTGACTTCAGTAATCAGAGGTGTTGATCAGTAGTATGTGCTACTGCAGCCAACTGATATAGCTACAGTGGGTTTCTGGGTCATAAGAATAATTGGAAAAATACAACACAATGCACCTATTAAAAAGAAAACAAAACGCAAAACACTTAGATTCACTCCAGCAGTTAAATTTTTTCTCAACTCTAAAGTCAATTTTCAATTAATTTAACAGTAAAGCAGAAATGACAGGTGATCTAATTGTTAATGTGGTACAAGTTTAGAAAGACATTAGAGTACCATTCTGGAGATCTGTTGCATATAATTGCTCAGGTGTTCAGAACACATTTCATTCCCCCTGCTGTGTGAGGACTTCTGCTCCTGGATTTCCTTTCACTAGTTCCCCCAGAAGTGGGATTAAAAGTAGAAACTTAATGATAATGAATTGAATTGTTCACATCTAAAGGGGTCTGATTGGCAGGATGCCGGGTACAAAGAGATCCCTGACGATGGTTGAGAAAACAAAAGTAATTAGATTACACAAAGAAAATAAGATAAACATTCATTAAATTACAGTAACAGAGCATGATTAATGAGCATATACAAGTGCAAGCAGCACATGTTCTTTAAGCCCTGCAAGGCCTACCTGCAGTGGTGTAATTAATAATTTTTACTCATTTAGTAAGTAATTGTTATGCGCTTTCCAGTTCAAAATATGTAAACTTGTTTTCCCTAAGCTGATTAGATCTGTGATTACTGTGGAATCACGAAAGGTATTGCTTTGCTTTAGAAATTCTTTGTAGATACTGGAAAATCTGTATTTATTAATGAGAAATGTATTATCTTTCTCAAACTCCATGAGACATTTTCACTCTTTTGCAATACTGAAAGAAACATATTTTGTGCATAAAGGCCAGAATTTTCAAAAACTCTGGACTGCTAAAAGGAAGTTTTAGCTTCTTTGGCTACACAAAATTTTTTCAAGAGGGATCTGGGACTTGAATCGAAAGGCTCTGAGCATCTGGGATTCAATGGTAAATCAGCTAAAGGAGTGGTTTAGGGGTGTGGTTAAGGTATTGGGCACTCTTGTTGGATTTTCAAAATTGCTAAGGGTCACCTGCTTGAGGAGTAAGATACCCCTGAGTTTCATGGCTAAGGCATAACTGGCTTTGGAGGAGCAACCTCACACTACCCTATCTGTTCCCCACATCCTGATTCACTTGCTATGCTGGCCAAAGAACACAAGAAGAAGGACATATGGCCTTGGTTCAGCTCACATCCATGCCCAAAAATCCTGGCTAAGCAGACACATGGACAATGTAAAATTAGAGCATTAGTTCTTTTTTAAAAGGAGGAAGAAAAGACCATCCAATGGGATTCAACCTGCAGAACAATTAATTAAAAAAATACTACCTATACAAGTTAAGAGACAGATAGAGGCGTCCCTCAGAAAACATAGCATAACCCCACTCAGAGGAGTATCATCTGAAATAGACAATGGAGAGTGGTGACGCCAATGAAGACATATGACATTGCCCTTCCACCCTCACACTCGTATGTCTCTCTCTTCATGGAGTCAGGGGAATATCCCTGGCTTGCTGCCATGATATCCTTGAGTGCGAGGATATAATAGGGAGGTACAAGGCGTAGCCTCTGTTTTAGTAAAACCCCGCATACGGCTTCACATGTAGAACAGAATCTCTTAAAGCAGGCATTGGTGGAAACCAAATGGGAATAGGACCGCATGTACTCTGCAGGCCTTGTGCTGTATGTAACAGAATCAGTGATTAGAAGGGATAACAAGACACATCCAGGCCCCAGTACCTAAGCAGTGTCAGTGCAGAGATAATATGGAGTGGATGATAGGGAGAAGTCGGGCAATTTTGAAGAATGGCAACAATAAATTACTTGCTAATCTGGGGTCTCAGAACAGCAGCTCTGGGGCTAGGTCTAACACTCACCTCATATCCTCTGGGAAACTTGAAATGTTTTTTCAGGTCACATTGACTGTCATATTGTGCAATGTTACCTTCCCTAAGTCTTCTCTTCTAGGGATTCTCATCCCCACTGCCAATGGAATATGCACAACCATTCTCAAGTTCAGGTTACTACCTAACACATCATGACTGAGGCACCAGCCATGCTGATGTGTATTTGTTTGGGGAGTCTGAAAATGTCCCATTTTTCCTAGTGCTTCTGAGAGCACAGACAATATTTAGCATCTGTTAATGAATAATTTCTGTATGGTAATAAGTTGCTGGTGGATGGGGAAACATAAGCTTGCACATCTGGGTTCTCTGCCTGTCTTCTGCCAGATCCATCAGTGATCTGACCAGTCTGTGTACCTCCAACCATGCAGAGACCAGTTTCTTTCTGTGGCCCACAGACTTCCAGTCTTGACAGTGACCACTGTGGCTGTCCATTATGTCACAGTAATAACAGGCTGCTCTGGCACCCAGTAGTATTTCTGTGACTGAAAGAGATGTGTCCCCATGCCACTTACACCATGAAACCCTTTGCTGATAGACAAATAACAGGTGACTCTGGATAGAGCTTCCCATGGGTATTTGTACAGTTCCCATCTGCCCTTTCCCAGAGTAGGCTGCAAACCTCAGTGATCCCTACAGCTTGCAGAGGAAAATTCTACCTTGCATTTCTAAAACCTACCAAACTATGAAAGTACCACAAGAAACCAGCACAAGGAAAAATATCCAGTCTCCATCCTAATTCCCATCTCACTTTCTTTGGAAATTCTCAGTATAGAAGCCTTCCCATCACTGTTGCCTTCCCATCTGACCTCCCAGAATAACTTGAAAGGCCGGGGTTACAAGTGAGGATATTTCAATTTCTCTAATGTTTACACTGAGGATGAAGGTTGGAGTAGTTCACTGAGGTTTGGAGATAGACTGTGGGACTGGAAAGACAATCCAGGAGGGAGTCTGGGGTAAAGAGCCATAGGATCATTCCATGCTTATAGTCTTTGGTGTGGCATCAAAGTATTTGTGAAGATGAGGACTGAAAATGGCACTAGCCTGAAGAAGTCAGGGACAAAGGCCCAAGAAAAGCAGGTCTGAAGATTTCTGAGAGCCTAGTACAGGCTCTCAGTGAAAAGTACAGTGAAAAGGCATCAGGAATCATGGGACAGTGCAGTAAGTGCAATGAGATACATTTGATCCTAGGGATGCCCAGTATCCAGGGCTGAGGGGAGAACCAGTATGTTGAGAACGACAACAGGGGGAGAGACACAGGAGAGAAATTTGATGTTACTGTCAGAAGAAGAGGAGGTTGGGAGGATTAGAGATAGAGCTGTATGATTATCTGAATTCTCAGTTTGGTGGCCAAACTGAAAAATGAAAAAAAGCATTGTTTCCAGTTGAAAAAAATATTTAATTTGACCTAAAATGAAGCATTTTGTTATGTTTCTGAGGGTTTTTTACCTTAAAGAAAGCAAAATTCAAAATGAAGTTATTTCTCATTAAGAAACATTTTTTTACTTTTTTAGATTTTTTTTTTAGATGAAACAATTCAGCAGATTAAAACTTGCTGTGGTGAAGCTCAGTGTGTAAAGATCACATGGACCCACTAGTTAGGATTTGGAAATCTCTTAAAATGATATCAATTCAGAAAATTTGCTTTGATCTTAATATAAGGGGACTGTTACCCCCTTACTAACATCCAGTGGGGGTGTTTTAGTTGCTAGCTCCCAGTACTAAAAAGGGGGAAGGGTCGATGGGGAATCAGGACCCTGAGACTGACAGCCCCCAGGAACAATGGGGAGAGTCCAATGCTCCAGATCAGCCTGAATGACAGGGCAGGCAGGCTAATCAGGGAGTCAGGAGCCCAGGGAGGTCCCGTCCCCCGTGTGAGCTGGATTTGCCTGGGTCAGACAGAGTGGGGCCAAGCTAAGGAGAAAGCAGGGGCCCGAGCTAAGCTGGGGAGCAGAGCTGTGCCAGATCCAGAGGGACCAGAAAAGCAGCCCAGAGAGAGCAGACCCTGTCCTGGGAGCAGAGCTGCAGCCCCAAAGCCAGAGGCACAGCCCAGAGAGAGCAGACTTGCCCTGGGAGCAGAGCTGCAGCAACCAGAGCCAGAGGGGCCAGAAAAGCAGCCCAGGATGCAGGTCAGTGCTGGGAGCAGAGTCACAGAAGCAGCCTGCAGAGCAGACCTGTCCTGGGAGCAGAGCTGTAGCAACCAGAGCCAGAGGGGCCAAAGAAGCAGCCCAGGGAGCTGGAGGCAGAGCAGCAGCAGCAGTGCTGAGACAGAGTGGTGGAGCTGGGGCTGGAGCAGTCCGGAGCTGGGTGTGGTGAGCAGCTGGGGAAAGCGAGGGGGACCCTGGGCAGCAGACCCAGCACAGGGAGATGCCTCAGCCAAGGGGCTCTGCAGGCCAGGCTTGGATCGTAACCCCGACAGGGTGGGGGTGACACTGGGAAGAAGGGTCCTACCACTTAGAGTCTGAGAGCGTGTGACCACCACCAGAGCAAGTGTCCAACCCACAGCATCCCTGCAGCACAGCCAGGGCCTGAGAAGGCGGCCTGGGACTTACAAGGAACAGACTGTGAACTGCCCTGGCATTCCAGAGATGCTGTTTGTGATGTTCCCTGCCACAGAGCGGGTGGATGTGTTTCCCTTAACCTTTCCCATTTTTCCTTATTCTTTTTAAAATTAATTGTTGATTAAATAACTTGCATTTGCTTTAACTTGTATGTAATGGTCAGTGGGTCAGAGAAGTGCCCAGTGCAGAGAGAGTACCCCGGAGTGGGGACACCCTAGCCCCTGTCCTAGGTGACCACAGCAGGGTTGTGGGTTGAGCCCCCCAGGAATCCTGGGTCCAGCCTTCTTGGGGTTACGAGGACTCTGCCAGACAGGAGAGTAGAAGGGGAGTCCTCAAGGGCAGGGAGGCCACTGGGTAAAGGAAGTGGGAGCGAGGACTCGGATCCTTTTGCTAGCCCACTTCACTGGGGTAGTGCAGATGCCAGGAAAGTTCCCCACAGTAGCGGGACTATTCCCCCGCTTACATTAAAGAGATGGGGCTATTTACTGACTTGCCAAGAGTCATACATCTCATGAGATACATATGCATTTTACACATCTTTCATACATAAGTGATAAAATATTATGCAGAGAGAGAAAGAGCAAGAGAATCCCCTCACAGAAGAGGCCCTTGGGTGTGGAAGTTATATGACCATAAACACAGGTAATCAGCAGAGAGACAATGTACCAAGCTCCTCAGGGGAACAAGTAGATGATACCTACAACATTGGAGGCAAAGTCAAATCTGGTCTTATGAGTTCTCAAATGAAATATGTGTCTTCTCAAAAGAAGAATTTGAAGGATCACCACAAGTATTGGATATAAGAAAGTTATTCTTGCTTTCTCTTGGACTCCCTTTCAGGCATCAAACTGAAAATGGTGTTCCTTTTCCTTCTGTAAATAGCGGAAATATTTTGTGCATGGCATCTGCACCCTTTCCTATGTAACCCCTTGGGGTTTAGAGAGCATGGACCCTTTAAATCTTTTTCCTATTGGGGAGGGGGAGCAGTGAGAGAAAGGAGGGAAACTTGGGGGTGTGCTCTGGAGCCTGGGGAGAGAAGGGCTGCAGCTGGGAGGCCCTGGACAAAGTGAAGGGGAGAGAACCTGCCTGAAGTCTGGGAGGGACAGGGCGGCCAACTGGGGACACCCCAGGACAGGAGCCAGGAGGAGCACTGTGCTAGGGAGGAATTCCCCGAGAAGGACAGGCCGGAGCTGGATCCAGTACTACTGCTGCCTAGAGCTGCATGGGGCTGTGACTGGGGCTTGTGACTCTGCATTGGGAATAGGAGGGAGACTGCTAGTTAGTTAAGTGGGGAGGTTGTTGCTCTGGGCGGCTTTGCAGAGAGCAGCAGAAGAGGGCACCAGAGGGGTTTGTTGGGGAAAGTTCACTGGCGCCAAAGATGACCAGGAGCACCCAAGACTTACCATTGAACTGGAACTCTGCTCAGGACTCACGAACTCTGCGTGCAGACACATTGCTCAGTGTCTGCCCTTTCAGACTATGCTACCACTTGGCCTGTGGGGCTTTGGTTTGGATGCAACCCTGTTTTACTGCTCCCCTTACATTTCCCCTTGTTGTTTTTCTCCTCTCATCCCTCTGTAAATAAATATCTCCCTTTGTTATATTCATTGTACTTTTCCTGTGTGTGTGTGTGTTCACTCTGGGGGGTTTGGAACAGGTGCCCCTGGGGTGGAAGGAATTTGTCCTGCTGCATTCCTGCGCGCACCATCTCTTGGCCGCAGACTCCATCTTGGCCATGAGGGCGCTAAAGTTACACCTGTATGCTAGCCTCCTACACACACAGGAGAGAGAAACTTCAAAATACTAGAGACTTCAGGTTTGGTCCCAGCAGATCCTGACTCTGCATAGGGCGATGCTGAGAGGCATAGAACGTTATAGCAGTTACTGTTCTCTCTGGTGCTGGCTGTTGGTGCAGAGGATGTGGCCAAGAGAAGGGGGGGCTGACCAAGGTGTCCTGGCACCCTGGTAATCCTACTTACTATGATAGCCTGTTAGGCCTATTAGCACCTGGTGCAGGTAGCTGCTGTGTCATATGCCAGAAGACTGGACCAATGCAGAGTTGCTCCAGGAATGGGGAAGTTCAAAGGGCACCTTTGCAAACTACCTCAATTGCTGTGCTGAGTTCACTTCAGCCTTAGATCAGGATCTGGCCTTTCATGACATTAATATTTCGGTGCCAGATAACATTTGTCTTTGAAATCATGGTACACTTCACATGCCACCAGATATTCAAAATGGTACTCACAGTGACCCTAAGTGGAGGTCAAGAATAAATTGTTAATATTAGCCTACTACTATGATAACCTTGCCAAAAGGTATTTTTCATTTTTAATATTGTAAAGAAATTGAATGGTTCAAAGTCACCTTTTAACAAGTCTTGGAAATGTAGATGGCATTTCACTTTCAGACTTCAAACTATTATAGATCCTCTCCCAGTTTACGTAGCAAGAAACTCGTTAAAAAATGATCATAAGAAGTTAAGCCAAACCATACACTTTATAGCACACCACTTTAAAATGGAGCCTTCTTAAATAACACATTTAAGGAATACATCTATTCAAAGACTTGTATAGAAACATTATTTTGCTTGTCTGATGGCCTGGGGAGAAGGACACCAGGACTGGGAATCAAACTTGGTCTCCAGTATGGTAGTATGCAATATTGTCATTAGTTAGTATGTGGGCTTGTGACTGTCTCCTCTAAACAGGGTGCAGGCTAGGGGCTCAGTACTCAGATGTGCTGAGTGTACACTTTCCACTCCCTCAAACCTGAGGCAGACTGGGTGTGAAATGTCACCCAACACAGTTTAGAGCAGCCTGAGCCTGCTCTAGGTTAACCTGACTGCAGATGCTGTACAAGCTGATAATCTGGCAGACTGTGTGTCCTCTTTCCCAGCCAGGCACACCCCTTTCATACTCTTTCCAGTCTCCCACCACTTGGAGGTGGGAGGAAACAGGTAGCTTTAGGGTAGCTTTCCAGCTTCTTTGTGCAGCTTCAGTAGATCAAAACAGTCAGAAGAGGAGTTGAGGATGAGGTGTGCACCACTGTGGTATTATTAAACCTTGATCTGGTGGCTTACTGACTGGTATTTCTAGTTTCAGAGGAGATTATAAACCCCCTGATGCATTTATGCCGAAGGCTTTATTGCAGATGCAAACTATGGGAGAAAAAATGATGGCCAAGAAATGTAAATGTACAAAATCCTTGGAATGTGCTGCTTAGATAAACTGTAATTTGAGTACCTGTTGTTATAGCTCATAGACCTTGCAAATTACTATGTAATGCTAGAAACAACCTATTTAAATAAAAAAAAAGGAGTACTTGTGGCACCTTAGAGACTAACAAATTTATTTGAGCGTAAGCTTCTTGAGCTACAGCTCACTTCATCGGATGCATTCAGTGGAAAATACAGTGGGGAGATTTATATACACAGAGAACATGAAACAATGGGTGTTACCATACACACTGTAATGAGAGTGATCAGGTAAGGTGAGCTATTACCAGCAGGAGAGCAGGGGGAAAAAAAAATGTTGTGATGATCAAGGTGGGCCATTTCCAGCAGTTGACAAGAACATCTGAGGAACAGTTGGGGAGCGGGGTGGGAAGGGAGGGGAATAAGCATGGGGAAATAGTTTTACTTTGTGTAATGACCCATCCACTCCCAGTCTTTAGTGGTTCTTGCTTACAGATAGCCCCCCAACCTGAAGCAAATACTCACCAGCAACCACACACCACACAACAGAACCACTAACCCAGGCACCTATCCTTGCAACAAAGCCCGTTGCCAACTGTGTCCACATATCTATTCAGGGGACACCATCATAGGGCCTAATCACATGAGCCACACTATCAGAGGCTCGTTCATCTGCACCTCTACCAATGTGATATATTCCCCTCCCCCCCCGCTCTCCTGCTGGTAATAGCTCACCTTAAGTGATCACTCTCATTAAAGTGTGTGTGGTAACACCCTTTGTTTCATGTTCTCTGTGTATATAAATCTTCCCATTGTATTTTCCACTGAATGCATCTGATGAAGTGAGCTGTAGCTCACGAAAGCTTATGCTCAAATAAATTGGTTAGTCTCTAAGGTGCCACAAGTCCTCCTTTTCTTTTTGCGGATACAGACTAACACGGCTGCTACACTGAAACCTATTTAAATGATATTGATAGCAATAGATTGAAAAATAAACAATGAAAAGCTAATTTTTCCCTTTAAATGCAGGTTCCTTCAAATGATCGATCATATGTCAGATCCTTTTATATCACATGGCTCCTATCAAGTCAGTAGGGCTATGCTGATTTGGAGCAGCTAAGGATCAGGCCCACAAGGTTTGACTCTCCACTGCCTTGCAGTTTATCTGGTTATTTACTTCTATGCAATGTGGATGTAACATACCACTATCAGTGTATGCAAATGAAGAATTCTGATCTGGTACCACTTTATACCACCCTGCACTTACTTTACACAGGTCTAAATGATTAAACAGGGTACAAGGCAGAGAGAAATCAAACGCCCTTTTGATTTAGTCAGTATCTCTTCATGTGGCTTATTCACTCATAACTGCTTTTTGCAGATGTGCTATGTGCCTTTCTCTCATATTCACTCTGCCATCAGGAAGTAAAAGTGTTTTCTGTTAGATAAGGGATATATTTTACTCTGTTTTTATGGAAAAATTTAATATAGAAGTATGCCTTAGCTAATCTCTCTGTTTTCATCTAACCATATCTAACAGATGAGTCACTCCCTCTGCTGGGGATATATCTACAAACTGCTCAGTTTGTTCTTTAAATGAAAAAAGATGCTGTTTTTAAGGGAAAGAGTAGAAACATTTTATAGTCACACACACACAAAATCATATCCTTTATTTAACGGATACATCTCTATCCTGTTCTGAGCTGTTAAAGTATTTACTTTTTGCTTCAGAAAATGAATATATACAGAATACTTTAAATGTAAAAAAAAAGTTACCATTATATTCCACTCATCTTGTGTTAAAATATTATTTGTATTTAACAAATTTTAAATGTATTTATGTACTGGTTACAAAAGAAGCCAAACTGACAATCCTAAAGGATATAGTCCCCAGATTAGGCACATAGTGGATTCAGCAGCAGTACAAGATTCTCCATACTTTCCTGTCAGTGTGCCTCAAACCAGTTGTGGAGGGAACACTACATAGACTTCAAGGCCAGAAGGCACAATCATACTTATCTAGTCTGACCTGCACACCAGATGGCACAGAACCTTGCTCACCCAACCATTCCTTTAATAAGAGGTAATGAAGTCCTCAAATCATGGTTTAAAGACTTGAAGTTACAGAGAATCCACCATTTACACTAGTTTAAGCCTGCAAGTGACCCGTGCCCCATGCTGCAGAGAAAGGCAAAAAAAACCAAGGGTCTCTGCCAATCTGACCCAGGTCTTCCTGACCCCAAATATGGTGATCAGTTGGATGCTGAGCATGTGGGCAAGACCCACCAGACAGATACCTGGAAAAGAATTCTCTGTAGCAACTCAGAGCCCTCCCCATCTTGTGGCCCATCACTGGCCATTGGAGATATTTGATGCTAGCAATTTCAAATCAGCTACATGCCATTGTAGGCAATCTCAACATACCAGCTGACACATGGTAATTACAGTGGCAAGGAAACAGACTAGATGACCAAATGGCACATACTCCATTGTCAACAGGGCATATGAAGTGAGCTATAGCTCACAAAAGCTTATGATCAAATAGATTTGTTAGTCTCTAAGGTGCCACAAGTCCTCCTTTTCTTTTTGTAATTCCATTTATGTCAATGGGGCTAGACTCGTGTTAAACTGGTGTAAATGAAAGGAGAATCAGGTCATGTAATTCTTTCTACTAACTTTTGGCTTCTGTTCACCCAGACTATTTCTAAATCAATTAGCTACACTACTCCCAAGGCCCCAGCTCTACTTGAACTACCTACACTTAAAAAAAGAAAAAAAGCGGTTTAAACATTTAAAAGGAATGAAAAAGTGGACCTGTGTTCCAGAGCAGGTTGTAATTCCCACCTTCAGTTGAGATCCCACATATTTTAGAAGTGAGTGGCCTGTTGGAAAAGGGATGACAAAAAATGATACTGCTACAAACGCTTTACCAAACCAACACACCTTGCTAGTTGTGAATGAGTAATGATGATCCTAAGCAAAGGTCATCCATACTAATATTCAAGTTTTAAAAATATTGTCATGGCAACAACCACTACAAATGAAGCAATTAGGTGGGAAAAGTCACAGGATTATGTAACTGGAAAAGAGATTGGCGAAATAAAGTAATCATGAGATCTCAGGAAACTGCTGATTAATAAGCCTGTGAAAAACTGGTATGAGTCTGGAGGAACTAATTTGGCTTCAATTAAATTATTTCAGATTAACACAGGTGTAAAAAGGAGCAACATTTGGACCCATGTGCCCCTATTAAAGTTGAAATTATTAAAATAAAAAACCCTCAAACTTTTTCATCCTGTTTTATAATTTTATTTTTAAGCTCTATAACTTTTTCAATTTAAATATATATTTTAATGAGTTCAAAAATTCCCTTAATATAGAATAAGCCTCTGTAAGAGATTTGAGATAACATTTTATCACCATCTTTTGCTTGTGGTGACACCATACTGCACAAATATTATAATATGATATTTTATTGGTTGCAGAAATGTAATTCCCAGTATTGCATGTATGCTTGACATTAGGAGACATAAATTCAAACCTCATTTTTTGTAATATTGGGTACAATATGCTCTATACCAGATGCTATTTGATTAATTATGACTGCGTTAATATTGTCATGACTAAATATGAGACTAAAAGTTTGCAATGAAATGATGTGGACCTAACCAAGTATAGGGATAACCATATAGTATTCAGTAACATGACCCAGTTAAGTTTGATACTATATTCAGACTAAAATCAAAAGGATTCCTAAAAATTAACTTATTATTATTTAATCTTGAGGGAGGAGCAACCATTTCCCTTAGGGGTTTCTTCATGCAATACTGTACATGCTGGTAGCCGTATTGCTGGGCTAAGTTGTGGGAGTTCATAAATTCAGAGAATATAGAATTGATAGCTGTTGGATATATAGCAATGTGTTCTGTCTGCTGAATACACATCTACTGCTATAGTAAATGCAGTGGTCACTCTGATTTCTCTCCTGTGGCTCTTCCAGGTGTTGCAATGAATGCAACATCTGGGACAGAATTAACAGTGATACTGAGGTCATCTATTGTTCTATAGGTTGAAAATGAAGTGCAGTCAATTAACTCTGTGTTTGCTGGAATACTAGCATAGAAACAGAAGAGATTGTTCTAATATGCTTAATTTCTCAGGAATTGATTTAAGTAAAAAATGAATATAAATTGCAGGTTAAACTTTAGTTCACAGTAGTGTTTCTCCATTTGGAAGCTTTTGCTTTTTTCTGAATTTCCACACCCACTACTAATATTTGTGAGCTTTGAATACTGATGCAGTATTAAAGAGACTGAAGCTATCCTGTATAGTAACTCAGCCAAAAGCACATGCTGGGACACACTGGGTCACAACTTTGCTTTCATTATTTTCCCCACTCCAGTGCTCTCAGTACCTTTATTATCAGGTGTATAACCAAAAATATGGCTCCGTGGTACTGTACTTGTTGCATCCCTGAAAAATATAGCAAAGGCAGAACTCAGAAAAGTACTTTGAGTCTGCTCATTCAGACACTATAGTTTCATTTGTGTGTATTATACTTACTTTTTCACTAACAGGATGGTAGATGTTCAAAAGCAGATGTTTTAAAGTATGATTTATATTTAAAATATGTATGAATTTGCATATTTAAGAATCTACTTGTCATATTAACTATCTGCCTTTTGTGAACCTCACAGATAAACTCCCACAAGAACCTACATGTAAAAAGCAATCAACTGTGCACACATGCCCAGAGCTATTGGAATGCTGGAAGAAGTTATATAATGAATGAGAATTTTCATTCAGTTGACAAATGCACTCAGGCACAGTGCCAATGGAAAATTTGGGATTGTTAACACAGTTCCTGTTATAACAAAAATCAGTTCACATGCACAAATCAATTTTTAAAAGTCTTACAACATGGTAAAATAAAAATGGATTTTCATTGAAGCATTGAAAGGTAAGTCTACAGTGCAGAGAACATGTCTCTTCCAAAAATCAAATTGCAGCCTCAAACTACTACGATAAAAAAGAGTCACAAATTCATTTTTATAATGGCAAAAGTATATATTTTTCACATCTCCACACTTGAAAAGGCTGAAACACGTTTGCTGACACTTTTCAAAATAAGTTGTTCTAGTGCTGAAAACAAATATGGAAAATCACAGTCCAAAAAGAAAATGTTTGGAAAAGTTACAAACATTGAAAAAAGACTTTTAGAATGAAAATATTTAGGAAATCTAAACTATAGGTCTCTCTGATATTTAAGTACAGATTGTCCCCACCACTTGTGCGAATAGAGAAGAGCTCTATGTGATGAAATACAGAGAGGCAAAGAACAGTTCTCCTTCTTCCTGCGATCATGTAAAAATCCCAGTGTGGATACATTGTAGAATCAGGTATCATGAGGTTCTAGGAACAGCCTTGGTGCTGAAGGATGTGGAACTGGGGACCAGTCACCCTTCAAGGCATGGTGCTTGCTTAGCTTTGATAATATTAGTGAGGACAGTGGGTGATTCAGCAGCCTCTGTGTGGCTGTCTCCTACCTATGCTCTTCTGTGAATTAGTGTCTTCACAGATCCCCAAGTTCTGTGTGGCTGGGAAGCTGCACAACCTTGCTTTATTCTGCTTGGTGTGTCCGGCCACCTTGAACACACCAGCCTTGAGCGTTAGTCTCTTGACTGTTTCCCTGTCTGCTTCTGTTCACAGTTCAAGGCCTTCATCTTCATCTTCAAAACTCCCAATGGGTCAGGAATCAGTTTCACTACTAACTGCATCTCCATCTATGACCTGCCAGACATCTAGGCCACCCTGGGACAATGCTGTTCACTAAATTCAGGATGTAGCACATGAGAACTGTAGATAAAGCATTCTCAGATTAAAGGCTTTAGCCGTGGGGACAACTTCCAGAGGCAGTTAGACTAGTCTAGAGTCTGAGCAGTTTTTAGAAATATTGCAAGCCTTTGATAAATCTTTTCCATTGTAAATAAAAAGATTTAGATACACAAACACACAAAATGAAAAACAAACAAAACTCTAGAACTGGTAGAAGATGTTTAAAATATTAAATCTCTGATATTTTTCACTAAAATTTAGAATGTCAATACCCCCTGTAAAGGAGTACTCACCTCTTGAGTGCCTCCAAGTGGCAGGGTGCAATAGTACAGTCCTTTTCTCACTCCTGGTGCCCTTCGGCAGGTTGCCAGTTGACTTCGTTGGGTCTTCAGTAGCTCTGGCCAAGTCACAAAGTCTGAATGAAAGACTGAAGAGCCCAGTAACTAAAGAGCTTATTTGCCCTTGCTAGGGTCTTCAGCCTAAACTCTGGGCCGTTTAAATTCAGCCCTTTGTTGAGACTCCCAAATAAGCCCTCTCCTCTTCTTGGATTTTGTTCTACTTTACCTGTGGCCACTACAGGAACTTGGGTCCACTCACAACCCAAGACAGCATCCATGAACTCCTTATTTCAAACCTTCTCTGCTATTTCCCTGGGCTTCTTCCTACCAGGCCCTTTGCTCTTTAGTCCCATCTCAGGGCCAACATCCTCAGGTTTTTCTCTCTGCAATCCAGCTATGTAAATTCAGACAGCCTTAAATTCTGTCTAATGGTTGGACTCCTTTGGCCAGAGTAGAGCACTCTTCTTCTTTCCTGTGGTCCCAGCCAAGAACTGACATGTTAAGCCCCTACAGCTCCTTTTATCTGTTGCCAACCCTTCTAGCCCTTGGAGGACCAGGTCTCTGAGGTTTCAAAAATGGATATTCCCGAGAGTCCTCTCTAGACAAGTTTGGAGGGCCCTCCTTCACTGCTCTTTTCCTCTCAGCTTACTGCTTCTTGAGGGGAAGACATAGTAGGACCATGCCCCCCCAACTGGGAATTTCAAAGGCCTAATGCATCCCTTCACACTCCCCTCCCCAATTTGCTGTGAACATTTTTGCAAACATTTTGTTCCATTTTTTGACTAGCTCTACAAAAAAACCTGCCAAACCTGAGGAAAGCCTCCTGTAAAGGAAGATGTTATCAAGTTAAATAAAAAAGTAATGACATTTAATTGGCCAAATCCAGCCCACATATAAGCGGGTACAGGGGAGAAAAGTAAAAGACTCCATGAAATATACCGTGGATTCTCTATGAGGATGTAATTTACCTGGTGAGTACTAAGATACCACAGTGATGGATGCTATAGAAAGCCCTCAGGCAGATATCTGGTGGAAGCTCACTGTCTTTCTGAGACCTAGTCACTCTGAATGCTTTGCTATCAGCTATGTTGAATTTTACCCCGGGAACTGATAGCTGAAGTCTTCCTGTCAAGTATTAGTGCTGCAAGGAAGTATGGAAAACAAGATAGTCTCAGAGAGTGGTTATTTTGGGCCAGATTGTGTTTTTCTTACTGAGGTTGAATTGTACTTGACAACATGAGTATTTGCAGAGTAAATAATTGAGGGTATAAAAATCTGGTCCTTTAATTACCCCAAATCACCAGAACCAAAAATTCTGTGGGAACTTATAAACAGACCAGATCTGTACCCAGATGCTTGCAGCATCTGCTCCCTTGCCACCTCTGTTATCCTCAGGAGACTAATATCACATACAGTCACTTAGGGGAAATGTGAGAAGTTTTCATTACAAGTACTTGAACCACAAACAATAGAGCATGGGATCCGCCAGCCATGGTCTTCCATGACCCTCAACCATGCTTTCCCTGACATGCCAGTGATTTGGCTGGAAGGGATCAGTGGTTTTGCCACAAGTTGCAGCAAAGGCCCTGTCATAAATATAAAGGGAAGCGTAACCACTATTCTCTATACAGTGCTATAAAATCCCTCCTGGCCAGAGGCAAAATCCTTTTACCTGTAAAGGGTTAAGAAGCTCAGGTAACCTGGCTGGCACCTGACCCAAAATGACCAATGAGGGGACAAGATACTTTCAAATCTGGAGGGGGGGGGCAAGGTTTTTGTCTGTCTGTGTGATACCTTTGCCGGGAACAGATCAAGGATGCAAGCCCTCCAACTCCTGTAAAGTTAGTAAGTAATCTAGCTAGAAAATGTGTTAGGTTTTCTTTGTTTTGGCTTGTGAAATTCGCTGTGCTGGAGGAAATGTGTATTCCTGTTTTTGTGTCTTTTTGTAACTTAAGGTTTTGCCTAGAGGGATTCTCTGTGTTTTGAATCTAACTGCCTGTAAGATTATCTTCCATTCTGCTCTTACAGAGTTGTTCTCTTATCTTTTTTTCAAAAAGAAAAGGAGTACTTGTGGCACCTTAAGTCTCTAAGGTGCCACAAGTACTCCTTTTCTTTTTGCGAATACAGACTAACACGGCTGTTCCTCTGAAACTTATCTTTTTTTGTTCTTCTAATAAAGTTCTGTTTTTTAAGAATCTGATTGGGTTTTTTGGGTCTTAAAAATCCAAAACTGGTTTGTGCTCATCTCGTTTATTCTCAAGCCTCCCCAGGAAAGGGGGTGTAAGGGCTTGGGGGGATGTTTTGGGAAAATAGGAACTCCAAGTAATCCTTTCCCTGATTGTTTGTTAAATCACTTGGTGGTGGCAGCATACTGTTCAAGGACAAGGCAAAAATTATGCCTTGGGAAAGTTTTTAACCTAAGCTGGTAAAAATAAGCTTAAGGGGGGTCTTTCATGGGGGTTCCCACATCTGGACCCTAGAGTTCAGAGTGGGGAGGGAACCCTGACAGGCTCATTGCCCATGCTGTGGGGCCATATTCATCATGGCTGGAACAGCAAACCAGTTCACTGAATTGCTGTCATGACAGAAAATGTTCAATTGGTCACCCTGAAAGAACCTGAAATATCTTTATGGGGTTTGACCTTAAATGCTCAGGGACATGTTTGTGAGCCCCAAGAGGAATCCAAAGCACACCCTGTTTTTAAGGCACCTCCGGTTGAACAGGTAATTGGGAAAACAATCTAGTTTGCAGATGGTAGCTCATATTATAAGGAAGGGAAGCAAGTTATAGGATTTTCAGGAGTGTGCCTGATTGGAAACATGTAAATAATTTACTCTTTCCAGTACAAATTAGAAAAGGGAGGAACCCAGTCTGCCGAAGTGTTCACGGTTCTAGAAGTGTTAAAAAGAATGAAAAACAAACAAATTGAAATAATCATTGGTGCTGGTTCTGATTATGTTTACAAAGGTACCACCATTTATCATCCATGGTGGAATACCATGAGTTTTACGGGGACAGATGGATCTGAAATTAAATACAGAATCCTTTAGCAGCAGATATTAAACAGTGATATTAAGCAATTGCAAATTGGAAGCCAAGTAATAGTTAAAAATGAACAGGTACCTAAGAAAAAATTTCCAAAGGAGGAACGGCAAGTTCCTTGGCTAATCATAGACAAGCTGGGACCCTCATTATATCAGGTTGATGTAAAAGATCAGCCTCGGTGGAAACATGCCATGAAGTTAAAGGAATACAAAGTTTAAACTGTATATTACATGTTCTGTGTTTTTTTATAGATCAAGCCTAAGGAATAACTGGTTAAGGTAAGCATAATGGAGTCATTTCAAATGAATGATGGAGGTTTACTAAACTTAAATCTCTGGGTCACATCTGCACCTTGGATATTGATCCATTTAAAAAAAGATTTGAGGTGTATAGACCTTACCCCCTAAGACAATTGAGTGCAAGGGGACAAACTGAGTGGAGCATGGGTAATATAATCACCATCTGCTGAAATGACAGACACATCTCATTATGGAAACTGGACCAAGAAGGAAAGCAGCCTATTTGGCTGTTGGGTCCAGGAATCCAGTGGATGAATACAAGACCCCTTGTTCCTCCATACACAAGATTTCTATTTATAAACCCCCTGAATGACAAGGAGATCCTGGCAATACTGGACTGGGAAGACGGCATGGTAAAGAAATCAAAAATAAGAGCGGGTTAAGAGGTATATTATACCTAGCATTACTGTTGCTTAAAAAAAGGGGGAAAAAAAAAAGAGAAGTGATTGTTGATTTGTATTTTCACAGGTTGGGATGATAATCTGGATTGGAGACTGTTGGGTGTAGTGGTAATAATCCAAAAGGCAAAAGGGTAATTGGATACCAAGAAGATAAATCAGACACATCTTGTGGCCAGAAACCTGTGGACAGAGATTCCAAATAACTGTACCACGCTGGCTGCGGCGAGCCAAATCCATCCTGCTGGAACTGTTTTAAAATTGATACATGAAACAGAAGGGAAACAACAAGCAGAATGCATCCTTAGAGTATCACCATTTGCCATAAAGATGTCCTGGGGATATTACAAACATGACCAGGCCTGTTCAAGAAACTGATAAAACTTGATGAAGAATTTAAAAAGAACTGACTCTAACCAAAGAGATACAAGGAGAATATGCATGTTGTTGGAAGGTTGATGATAATATTAATTGTAACCAGGTCATTGTCCTTACTGTATTTTCTAACACTGATTCCATTTACACACCTGAGATTGAGACACACATTGAACATGAGAGCACACAGATTAAGGAACAAAAAGTAGAAACTCCAAAAATGGAGTGAGTCTTTGTGACAGCACATCAAATAGTGGAACGACAAGTCACAGCAGTATTAGGGGAGGATCTTACTTTGCCATGCAATATTCAACGATACCCACAAGAAAATGCTGATGTAGCAGTTGACTGGTTTAAAGCAGTGAATCCAGTAATCAGTTATGCAGAAAAAATCTTAAAAACATATGGGGGAATGGACAAACAGTAATGTTTATAGAGGATAAATGGAGTGCATCCATTTGCATACATAGCCCTCAGCTAAAAGATGAGGGAATGTACATGGGAACTTGCGTTATGACCCCAGGTATTAGCAAATGTATTTACCATGTACAAGTATGTGAGGGTACCTGTCCAACTCAAACACCCACTCCACCCCCATTCACTCTATTCACCACTGACACTACCCCACACATGCAATTTTCAATTTTACAACCTTGGCCCACATCAGGAATCTTCCTTCAACCTAGCACAGAGTATATGGTAGAGAATGTGGGATGGATATATGTGCCACTAAAACTAACTTTTGCTAGTATGATCATGCCAATACAATGCCCCCCACATTACAAAGATTGGTTCAATTCAGAAATTGACATGCACTTGCAATTTTGGAACAGTTTTCAAATGGAATAGGTAAGGCAGTCAAAACAGGAGGAGGCATTAGCAGCCTATTGTTTGATCAACATACAATTACCATTGACAGCATACATTCAATTGTTCAAGGGTTCAGCCACCTGAATTCTACTATTTTGTCAATTATTAACAGCATGGAAAAGAATGACGTTTCACTGGCAGTTGCCTGTGTGGCCTATGGTGATAAAGTAATTGAAATCATCGAATGAAGATTCTTACAATTACAGTTACAAAATTAGCCATGAGTACTATACTGCACAGTAATTTTAAACAAATACAGGAGCAAGGAGTAAACAATATTGCTCCTATGTTCCTACAATTTGCTAAATTTGATAAAATTACAAATTTAAATCATGATGACAGTAAAAGCCTTCACATCATGTAACTGATCACCATATCTGGGGTCGGGAAAGAATTTTCTCCTGAGTCAGATTGGCAGAGACACTAGGCTTTTTTTGCCTTCCTCTGCAACTTGGGGCACAAGTCATGTGCAGATCTGTTCTAGTGTAAATGATGGATTCCCTGTAACTTGAAGTCTTTAAACCATGTTTTGAGGACTTAAATAACTGAACCAGAGGTCAGGGGTCTATTATAGGAGTGAGCGAGCAAGGTTCTGTGGCCTGCAATGTGCAGGAGGTCAGACTAGATGATTATGATGGTCCCTTCTGAATTTAAAGTCTATGAGTCTATGAGTAACTGATAGGTCTCATAATAAGAATGCTTGATAGAGATCTTGTAGGGGACGAGAGCTGAGGAAGCGGTGTTCTAAGTCAGCCATAAAAATGTTGGCATACTGTGGGGCCATGCGGGTACCCATAGCAGTGCCACTGATCTGAAGGTATACATTGTCCCCAAATGTAAAATAGTTATGGGTAAGGACAAAGTCAAAAGTTCAGCCACCAGGTTAGCCGTGACATTATCGGGGATAGTGTTCTTGACGGCTTGTAGTCCATCTTTGTGTGGAATGTTGGTGTAGAGGGATTCTACATCCATAGTGGCCAGAATGGTGTTATCAGGAAGATCACCGATGGATTGTAGTTTCCTCAGGAAGTCAGTGGTGTCTCGCAGGTAGCTGGGAGTGCTGGTAGCGTAGGGAGAACACCGCTTCCTCAGCTCTCATCCCCTAACGCCCCTACTCTACTTGCGCTATATTGATGACATCTTCATCATCTGGACCCATGGAAAAGAAGCCCTTGAGGAATTCCACCATGATTTCAACAATTTCCATCCCACCATCAACCTCAGCCTGGTCCAGTCCACACAAGAGATCCACTTCCTGGACACTACAGTGCTAATAAACGATGGTCACATAAACACCACCCTATACCGGAAACATACTGACGGCTATTCCTACCTACATGCCTCCAGCTTTCACCCTGACCACACCACACGATCCATCGTCTGCAGCCAAGCTCTGCGATACAACCACATTTGCTCCAACCCCTCAGACAGAGACAAACACCTACAAGATCTCTATCAAGCATTCTTAAAACTACAGTACCCACCTGCAGAAGTGAAGAAACAGATTGACAGAGCCAGAAGAGTTCCCAGAAGTCTCCTACTACAGGACAGGCCTAACAAAGAAAATAACAGAACGCCACTAGCCATCACCTTCAGCCCCCAACTAAAACCCCTCCAACGCATTATTAAGGATCTACAACCTATTCTGAAGGATGACCCAACACTCTCACAAATCTTGGGAGACAGGCCAGTCCTAGCCTACAGACAGCCCCCCAACCTGAAGCAAATACTCACCAGCAACCACATACCACACAACAGAACCACTAACCCAGGAACCTATCCTTGCCAGAAAGCCCGTTGCCAACTGTGCCCACATATCTATTCAGGGGACACCATCACAGGGCCTAATAACATCAGCCACACTATCAGAGGCTCGTTCACCTGCACATCCACCAATGTGATATATGCCATCATGTGCCAGCAATGCCCTCTGCCATGTACATTGGTCAAACTGGACAGTCTCTACGTAAAAGAATAAATGGACACAAATCAGATGTCAAGAATTATAACATTCACATTATCATACACATTGTAAGGAGAGTGACCACTTTAGATAAGCTATTGGGGCAAAAATTGGGGATTGGTCCTGCTTTGAGCAGGGGGTTGGACTAGATGACCTCCTGAGGTCCCTTCTAACCCTGAGATTCTATGATTCTATGATTCTATGATTCATAAACCAGTCGGAGAACACTTCAATCTCTCTGGTCACGCGATTACAGACATGAGAGTTGTGATATTACAACAAAAAAATTTCAAATCCAGACTCCAGCAAGAAACTGCTGAATTGG
Organism: Lepidochelys kempii; assembly: GCF_965140285.1. Lineage (NCBI taxonomy): Eukaryota > Metazoa > Chordata > Testudines > Cheloniidae > Lepidochelys > Lepidochelys kempii. The sequence goes on from NC_136381.1 coordinate 150,412,342, forward strand.
AATTCATTTTCAAATTTGATACAATTAACTTAGGCTTGAATAGAGACTGGGAGTGGCTAAGTCATTATGCAAGGTAACCTATTTCCCCTTGTTTTTTCCTACCCCGCCTCACCCCAGACATTCTTGTTAAACCCTGGATTTGTGCTGGAAATGGCCCACCTTGATTATCATACACATTGTAAGGAGAGTGGTCACTTCAGATAAGCTATTACCAGCAGGAGAGTGGGTTTGTGTGTGTGGTGGTGGGGGGGGAGGGGGGAAGAAAACCTGGATTTGTGCTGGAAATGGCCCAACTTTATTATCATACACATTGTAAGGAGAGTGACCACTTTAGATAAGCTATTACCAGCAGGAGAGTGGGGTGGGAGGAGGTATTTTTTCATGCTTTGTGTGTAAATAAAAAGATCTTCTACACTTTCCACAGTATGCATTCGATGAAGTGAGCTGTAGCTCACGAAAGCTTATGCTCAAATAAATTGGTTAGACTCTAAGGTGCCACAAGTACTCCTTTTCTTTTTGTGAATACAGACTAACACAGCTGTTACTCTGAAACAGGTCTCATAATGTAACTGTAAATGGGGGTTCATTGTTGAATGGTGTGTTTCCAGTGGGATCCCACAGAGATTGGTTGTTGGTCCTACACGATTTAATATTTTTATCAATGACTTAAAAAAACCCATAAAATCATCACTGATAAAGTTTGCAGATGACAAAAAAATTAGAGTAGTAGATAATGAAGAGGACAGGTCCCTGCTTCAGAGAAATATAGTGTAAATTTTTATGGTGAGAATAATTAACCATGCAATAATTTACCAAATGTCATGGTGCATCACTGACCATTTTTAAATCAACATTGGATTTTTTCCTAAAAGCTATACTATACTTTTAGTACTGAAGTACTGTCATGGATGGATATAAGCTGTTCAGGAAGGACAGGCAGAGCAGAAAAGGTGGGGGAGTTGCACTGTATGTAAGAGAGCAGTATGACTGCTCAGAGCTCAAGTATGAAACTGCGGAAAAACCTGAGAATCTCTGGATTAAGTTTAGAAGTGTGAGCAACAAGGATGATGTCGTGGTGGGAGTTTACTATAGACCACCGGACCAGGGGGATGAGGTGGACGAGGCTTTCTTCCGGCAACTCGCAGAAGTTACTAGATCGCACACGCTGGTTCTCATGGGTGACTTTAATTTTCCTGATATCTGCTGGGAGAGCAATACAGCGGTGCACAGACAATCCAGGAAGTTTTTGGAAAATGTAGGGGCAATTTCCGGGTGCAAGTGCTGGAGGAACCAACTGGGGCAGAGCTTTTCTTGACCTGCTGCTCACAAACTGGGAAGAATTAGTAGGGGAAGCAAAAGTGGATGGGAACCTCGGAGGCAGTGACCATGAGATGGTCGAGTTCAGGATCCTGACACAAGGAAGAAAGAAAAGCAGCAGAATACGGACCCTGGAGTTCAGAAAAGCAGACTTTGACTACCTCAGGGAACTGATGGGCAAGATCCCCTGGGAAAGGAGTCCAGGAGAGCTGGCTGTATTTTAAAGAATCCTTATTGAGGTGACAGGGACAAACCATCCCGATGTGTAGAAAGAATAGTAAATATGGCAGGCAACCAGCTTGGCTTAACAGTGAAATCCTTGCTGATCTTAAATACGAAAAAGAAGCTTACAAGAAGTGGAAGATTGGACAAATGACCAGGGATGAGTGTAAAAATATTGCTCGGGCATGAGGAGTGAAATCAGGAAGGCCAAATCACACCTGGAGTTGCAGCTAGCGAGAGATGTTAAGAGTAATAAAAAGGGTTCTTCAGGTATGTTAGCAACAAGAAGAAAGTCAAGGAAAGTGTGGGCCCCTTACTGAATGAGGGAGGCAACCTAGTGCCAGAGGATGTGGAAAAAGCTAATGTACTCAATGCTTTTTTTGCCTCTGTCTTCATGAACAAGGTCAGCTCCCAGACTGCTGCCCTGGGCAGCACAGCATGGGGAGGAGGTGACCAGCCCTCTGTGGAGAAAGAAGTGGTTCGGGACTATTTAGAGAAGCTGGACGTGCACAAGTCCATGGGGCCAGATGTGTTGCATCCGCGAGTGCTAAAGGAGTTGGCGGCTGTGATTGCAGAGCCATTGGCCATTATCTTTGAAAACTCATGGTGATCGGGGGAAGTCCCGGACGACTGGAAAAAGGCTAATGTAGTGCCCATCTTTAAAAAGGGGAAGAAGGCGGATCCTGGGAACTACAGGCCAGTCAGCCTCTTCTCAGTCCCTGGAAAAATCATGGAGCAGGTCCTCAAGGAATCAATTCTGAAGCCCTTAGAGGAGAGGAAAGTGATCAGGAACAGTCAGCATGGATTCACCAAGGGCAAGTCATGCCTGACTAATCTAATTGCCTTCTATGACGAGATAACTGGTTCTGTGGACGTGTTGTTCCTTGACTTTAGCAAAGCTTTTGACACTGTCTCCCACAGTATTCTTGCCAGCAAGTGAAAGAAGAATGGGCTGGATGAATGGACTATAAGGTGGGTAGAAAGTTGGCTAGATTGTCGGGCTCAGCGGGTAGTGATCAGTGGCTCCATGTCTAGTTGGCAGCCGGTATCAAGTGGAGTGCCCCAAGGGTCGGTTCTGGGGCCGGTTTTGTTCAATATCTTCATAAATGATCTGGAGGATGGTGTGGATTGCACTCAGCAAATTTGCAGATGACACTAAACTGGGAGGAGAGGTAGATACACTGGAGGGTAGGGATAGAATATAGAGGGAAATTGGAGGATTGGGCCAAAAGAAATCTGATGAGGTTCAACAAGGACAAGTGCAGAGCCCTGTACTTAGGATGGAAGAATCCAATGCACCGCTACAGACTAGGGACCGAATGGCTCGGCAGCAGTTCTGCAGAAAAGACCTAGGGGTGACAGTGGATGAGAAGCTGGATATGAGTCAGCAGTGTGCCCTTGTTGCCAAGAAGGCCAATGGCATTTTGGGATGTATAAGTAGGGGCATAACGAGCAGATCGAGGGACGTGATTGTTCCCCTCTATTCGACATTGGTGAGGCCTCATCTGGAGTACTGTGTCCAGTTTTGGGCCCCACACTACAAGAATGATGTGGATAAATTGGAGAGAGTCCAGCGAAGGGCAACAAAAATGATTAGGGGTCTAGAACACATGACTTATGAGGAGAGGCTGAGGGAGCTGGGATTGTTTAGTCTGCAGAAGAGAAGAATGAGGGGGGATTTGATAGCTGCTTTCAACTACCTGAAAGGGGGTTCCAAAGAGGATGTCTCTAGACTGTTCTCAGTGGTAGCCCATGACAGAACAAGGAGTAATGGTCTCAAGTTGCAGTGGGGGACATTTAAGTTGGATATTAGGAAAAACTTTTTCACTAGGAGGGTGGTGAAACACTGGAATGCGTTACCTAGGGAAGTGGTGGAATCTCCTTCCTTAGAAGTTTTTAAGCTCAGGCTTGACAAAGCCCTGCCTGGATGATTTAATTGGGGATCAGTCCTGCTCTGAGCAGGGGTTTGGACTAGATGATGTCCTGAGGTCCCTTCCAACCCTGATATTCTATGATTCTATTGGAATTATTTTGGTGAAGTTCTATGGTCTGTGCTATACAGGAGGACAGATTCAATGATCACAGTAGTATATTACAAACAATCTGTTCACAATCTGAAGCCAAACTGACTAGGGTAAAAAAAAAGTGGATGATTTCAGATGGTTTTAGAGCCAGCCCACTACTTTCTAATAACCTTAGTAGAAAGTGAAAGCAGAGGCTGGAAAATAATTTTCATGACCAATAACATCAGATGTCAGTTTCTTGAGCATAGTCTGGATCTCAGCAATTTAAGGATTGCCAGCAGTTTGTTCTCTACAGTAGTTGGCACTTGATAGTGCCCACTCTGGTTAAGGTTACAAAACAGTTTAATTTCTAGCCATTTGATTTCTCCGACTTATAGCTAAGGTGTTATGTTTGTGATTTTTCCTGGATAAAAACCAAGGGCCAAGATTATTACTTTAGGTGTAAACCATTGAAACTCTATCCACTTTAATACAGATATGCAGATTTACATCATTTGAGATTCTGGACCCATATAATGTATGTATGAGAAATATCTTAACATCTACTGGTAGGATTTTCTTTCTGCTGAAATTAAATGATCCCATTCCAGAGTCTCTTATGAACAATGGCCACTAGACTGAAATAGGGATGGTTTGTCCAAATGGGTAGACGTAAGCAAAATACCAGTTTTATATTAATAACATTCAGTGAAAAGTCCAGTGGTGCAGGATATAGTGTGGTGGCTCCTGCAGATATTAATTTATTTCCATACTCCATGAAGCACACTTCATAATTCACACAACGCTAGTTAGAAATGCCTTACAATGCTTTAGTCCTCAACCCAAATCTGAAAAAGCCTTGGAATTCACTAGATCTGAAGATTAATAGTTGGTCTGGAAAAGTGAGATTTCCAGACCTGCTGAAGTCGGTGACAGATTTCAGCTAGAGCTGGTAGGGAAATTGTTGACAAAACAGTTTTTTGCTGAAAAATGCTGATTCATGGAAACAAAAATTTGTCCTGTGAAAGGATCCGTTTAATTGAAACTTTCATCAGGAAAGGCTTCTCCTGTCCGTGTTGGAATTTATGGTAAAAAACCAGAGACATACCAGAATAATTAATAGCCTGGTGGTTAGGACATGCTATTTATTAGGCCAGAGAGAGAAGCAAGAATGTGTGAGAGAAAGTGGCCACAGAGCTCAGGGGTTTATGCACTCAGTTGTAGTGTGGGAAAGCTGGACTCAGTTCCCTGCTCTTCAATTATTTATACAAAGCAGAACAACTCAAATGGAGACCCATCCCAAAGCTCTCACCTGTCTGATTCAGATCCGTCTCCCACCTCCTTCCAGGTGAATGCCCTAACCACTTGGCAGTTGGCTATTCTGTGCTGTGTTTCTGTTTCTGGTTTTTCATTAAAGAACTTTGGAAGGTCTCAGTTTCATCTGATGTAGAATAAGAAATATTTTGAAATCTTAGGAAAACTATTGCCTGCCCAGCTCTAATTTCAGCAAGGATAAGTGGATCTACAGTATGTCTATACTGCAGCTGGGAGCAAACCTCTGAGCCTGTGCAGACAGACTTGCACTAGTGAGGCTCAAACTAACATGCTAAAAGTAGCTGTGTGGACTTGGGCTGGAGCTTGGGCTCGCAAGCCTAGGGGGTCAGGTGATCTTGAGAATCCAAGCTCCAGCCCAAGTTACTATCCTGGTTGGGATTTGCTCCCAGCTGCAGTGTGAACATATCCTTAGGGTCCAGAAAGAAAGAGCAGGGTGTATGCTTCTATACATTCTTCAAATGTAAAAAAGTTTCCAGATTTGATGCAATGCATGATTTGTGTAAAAGTTTGGGATTGTCCAGTGTTGCTGTTTTTCCCCCAGAATGGTTCACTTACCTTTAAAATGAATCCTTAGTATAGACTTAGACTGGCTTTGTACTTTTATGGACATATATCTATTATGGGTCAAAGCCTAGTTCTATGGCAGTCAGTGGAAAAATCTCATGTTGATTTCTGTGAAACCAAGGATTTGTCTAATGGAACAAATTAAATTTTCATAATATAAGACCATATTCAGATGTGTTAACATACTACTCATATGTCACGAGAGAGCAGGAAAGCCATTAGTTTATCTGAACATTATATTGCTTGTAAGTGCTGAGATATATAAATATGAAATTATTTATGCTGTGTATTGAGTTAGCTGAACTAAGAGCAGCCTAATCAAGCCACAACATTTATAATATCCATTATGGATTGGTGAGTCTCACTGTAATTGTTTAGTATTTGTTTTACTGTAGTGCATAGGCACTGCAAAAACACATTGTAAAAGGAATTGCCTGACCCAAAGAGCTTACAGTACAAACAAAGGCTGATAAGAGAAACTCAGAGACAATGTGACCTGACCAATATCACATGGCAGGTTGGTGGCAGAGCCAGAAATAGAACCCAGATCACCTAAGTTACAGTCTAGGTCAGAGCTTGTCCATTAGCCCACACTGCTTCTAAAGTAAAAACGTAATTATTATTATTATTCTGAAGTAACTATGTAAAGTATCTTGCCTTTGTTTGCAGTTTGAGAATGAGCCATCATATCATGTGAGTTCTATTGTGTAACCATCACATTACTTCTATACAATGTAGTTATTCTATAAAAGTTGGTAACTTTTTTTAAAAAGACTGTTTTAAAAAAAACAGGTATACAATTTTTAATTTTGGATCTGTAATAAAGTCACTTCTTGGCTGCAAGCAGTATTAAGATTTAAACTAGGAAATGCTTTGAAGGAAATGGAGCTGCACCCATCCCCCCGGTGATTAAATGTGGGTTTTTTTGCTAAACTTCCTAAATTCATCTTATTGTTTGAGGGAGTTCTAACTGTAAGCTTTAATAATAGGCATTTCATTTTGTCTTACTTTAGAGCTATGTAATGATATGCACAAGGCTTTAAAATAAATTGTTCAGATTATAAGGATAGTCCATCTCTCACATCCAAATCAGACTGCACATTAATAGTTGTTCAGACTAAGAAATAACACACATGGTGGAGTGGATGTCTCAGGGAACTGATCATGTGGTATCAAGCTTCTCTTTTTTTTTAGAGCATCAGTTCAAATCCAGCCCAGATTGGTAGTCAATGAAATTCATAACCAAATACAGTAAAAGCTTTGTTATCTATCATGTTGGGGAACTGGGGGGGTGGGGGGTGGCTGGTTAGACAAAAATTCTGGTTAACTAAGAGTTATACTTACCAATGGAGGCAGGGAGTTTGGGTGCTGGAGGGGGCTCAGAGCTGGAGGTTGGGGCATGGGAGAGGGTGCAGGGCCTGGTCTCTGGGAGGGAGCTTGGGTGTGGGAGGAGGCTTGGGGCAGGGGGTTGGGGTATGGGAAGGGTCTCAGGATGCCGGAACTGGGCGGCGCTCACCTTGGGCGGCTCCCAGAAAGCGGTGACATGTCCCTGCTGCTCCTAGGCAGAGATCTAGCCAGGCGGCTCTGCACATTGGCTCCACCCATAGGCGCCGCTCCAGCAGCTCCCATTGGCCATGATCCCCAGCCAATGGGAGCTGTGGAGCCAGCACTTTGGGTAGGGCGGGGGCAGTGCGTGGAGTCCCTGTGGCTGTTCCTCCACCTAGGAACATCAGGGACATATCACCGCTTGCAGGGAGCCACCTGAGGTGAGTGCCGCCCAGATCTGGGACCCCGAAATGCCAGTTTCTAGGACTTTCTGGTTAGTAAAATGCTGGATAACACAGCTTTTACTGTAATAGCTTGTTCATTTGAAATGAGTTGGTAATTTCTGTCCTTTTCTTAGAAGACAGGAGTCCAAATTAGAGACAATGTTTTCATAAATGTCATTAATTGACTAAATCTAGAACTCTCAACAGAGAGGCTAACACTTAGTGGATAATGAGGGTAAACTAGCCTTTGACTCATGAAGATGCTTTCCAGGCTGGGATCACTGAGATGCTTTGGTGGACAGTTTGGAAGAAGCTTACAATACTGCTATCCAGACTGTTTGTCTTCAGTGTATCAGCAGAAGTCTCTACAGCTATGTTAAATTAATTCAATAGTAAATACAAACAACCCTCGACCCCTGCACACACTTGGTAATATATAAACTAGTTTCAGCGCTCACTTTTTTGAGTGCCTAATTCCCTTCAGATCCTTTGAAAATTCCAGCCTTAGTATGTTTTCTACTTTTTATACCACCTATTAACTATAAATATATGGTATTCACCATTCAAAATGGTATTAACCCAAGAGCTCTGAATGTATTCAGCTATGAAATTTCAGAACAACTAACTATGATATGTAAACTACCACTTAAATCAATGTCTGTAACAGATGGCTGGAGGATAGCTAAAGTGATGCCAATTTTTAAAAAGACTCCAGAGGCAAGGCAATTTTAGGCTGGTAAGCCTAACTTCAGTATCAGATGGGTTAAAACTCTAGTAAAGAACAGAATTATCAGACCCATAGATGAACAAGCTTTGTTGGGGAAGAGTCAACATGGCTTTTGTAAAGGGAAATCATGCCTCACCAATCAATAAGAATTCCTGAGGGGGTCAATAAACATGTGGACAAGGGTGATCCAGTAGATATAATGCACTTAGACTTTCAGAAAGCTTTTGACAAGGTCCCTCACCAAAGGCAGTCATGGGATGAAAGGAATAATTCTCTCATGGACCAGTAATTTATTAAAAGACAGGAAACAAAAGGTAGCAATAAATGGTCCATTTTCAGAATGAAAAGAAGTAAAGAGCAGTGTCCCCCAAAGATCTGTACTGAGACCAGTGATGTTCAACATATTCATAAATTATCTATGAAAAGGGTAAACAATGAGGTGGCAAAGTTGCAGACAATACAAAATTACTCAAGCAGTTAAATGCAAGGCAGACTTTAAAGAATTACAAAGGGATCTTGCAAAACTGAGTGACTGGGCAACTAAATGGCAGATGAAATTCAGTGTTGATAAATGCAAACTAATGCACACTGGAAAACATAATCCCAACAGCACATGCAAAATGTTGGGGTCTAAATTAGCTGTTATCACTCAAGAAAAAGATCTTGGAGTCATTGTGGATACTTCTCTGAAAACATCCACTCAATGGGAAGCATGGGAAGCAGCAGTCAAAAAAGCTAACAGAATGTTTGGAACCATTAGGAAAGAGATAGATAATAAGACAGTAAATATCATAATATCATTATACAAATCCATGGTACACCCACTCCTTGAATACTGCATGCAGTTCTGGTTACCTCATCTCAAAAAAGATATCTTAGTAATGGAGAAGGTACAGAGAAGGGCAACAAAAATTATTAGGGGCATGTAACTGCTTCCATATGAGGAGTGATTATAAAGATAGGGACTGTTCAGCTTGGAAAAGAGACGATTGAAGGGGGGATATGACAGAGAGCTATGAAACCATGAATGGTTGAGAAAGTGAATAAGGAAGTGTTATTTACCCCCTCACATAACACAAGAACCAGGGGTCATCCAATGAGATTAATGGGCAGCAGATTTAAAATAAAAAAAAAGGAAGTACTTCATCACACAAGGCAGTCAACCTGTGGAACTCGTTGCCAGGGAATGTTGTGAAGGCCAAAAGTTTAACTTGGTTCAAAAAAGTAATAGAGAAGTTGATGGAGGATAGATCATCAGTGGCTATTAGCCAAGACGGTCATGGATGCAACCCCATGCTCTGGGAGTCCCTAAGTCTCTGACTGTCAGATGCTGGGACTGGACAACAGAGGATAAATCCCTTGATAAATGCTTTGTTCTGTTCATTCCTTCTGAAGTATCTGGCATTGGCCACTCTAGGAAGGCAGGATACTGGGCTGGATGGACTATTGATCTGACCCAATATGGCCATTCTAATTTTCTTAATATTTACAATATACTATGAATATATCAGCTGCAGCTTCATAGTTAAAGTTGAGCTAAATTTTGCACTTTTATATGTATTGATATTGTGCCAGCAATGTGCTAAGCACTTTGAAGTAAATCTGCAATCAAAGGGCCTGATCTGATGCCTATTGAAGTCAATGGGGAATCTTTCTATTGATTTTAGTGGGTGATTGATTGAAGCCGAAGACCTTGCCCTGAAGATCTTATAGATTAAATAAAATAGAGTATGTAATCAAAGAGTATGCAATAACAACAGAAAAGACTTTAGAAACTGATTTATTGATTAGATTTTCACTTTGTCATTTGGTCTATGATCTATAAATAATTACTTTAAAATGTTTATCAGTGAATAAATGCCCCCACCCCTTTATTCTTGCTCTTTTCCCTAGAGATATATATAAATAAACAAAAAAATCCTCTGTCTCTGTAATATTCTTTTCTTTCTCAGAAAAATTTTCCTGGACAAGTTGAAGCACATTGATGGGATAATGTGATGGGGGATGCATTCACACTGCTTGTGTTGTTTTTCTTTTGTAGAAACAATAGAAGTCTGTAGTTTTTAAGGCTGTCAATTTGTCATTTTTCACATCCTGTACATACAACTAAATATTTAAATTTATTATTATTATTTCCCTCATTTATTCACAAAGTTTTCTAGTAATTTCTCCTAACTGGGTTCCCAGGATGATTGCATCATTTCCTCTCCCTGTTACACCACCACCCATAAGTTTTCTACTGAGTTTGAGCACTGCTATCACATTGATTTAGCAGTCAAATCATGTTATTGCAAGCAAAAGCTACACTTTGAACTCAAGTTTTATTTTTACAGCCAAAATGAGTTAAACTGCACCTGCACAAAGGATTTTTTTCCCCTTTGTTTTGTGAAACTGGCCAAAAGCCAAAGATTATGTGGTTTGTGTATGTACAGATATTTCACACACCTTTTTCCAGCAGCAATACTTGCTTCAATGGTTTGTAGGTTTCCCTCTGGTAGGTCACAATTAAAAACATGTTAGTACTCATAATTGCCACACCCAGGGTTAATGTGCTATGTTTTGACATGGCTAACAGCTAACTATGTTGTTTATAGTGTTGTTATACGTGCTTTGGTCCCAGGATATGAGAAAGATACAGTCACTGAGATAATATCTTTTCCTGGACCCACTTCTGCTACTGAAAGAGACAAGCTTTCAAGCTCTTCTTCAGGTCCAAGAAAGGTAATCAGAGTATCACACATGTTACAAGAAACCATTCAAACTGAATTGGTAATTAACACCATCTGCAGTCATAGAACAAAGGAGGGTTAGTGAGTTACAGATAGTTGTAATGTTCCCAGGCTGGTCTTTTGAAGATTTTGTGCAGGTTTCCTGTGAGGATGAGGACCAGGAGGTCAGGATTTTGTGAAAATTGTTGCCCACAGGGGATAGGTTACTTTGTCTTTTATAATTTTTCAGTGTGAGTTCATTCAAGAGTGCAGTGATTGCTTTAGTTTTACCCACATAAGTTGTTGTTAGGGCATTTGTTACACTGGATGCCGTATACCACATATAGGCTTGGAAGCTTGTCTCTTTCACCAACAGAAGTTGGTCCAATAAAAGTTATTACCTCACCCACCTTGTCTTTCTCATACCCAAATATGACATAATGATCAATGGCAGTATTTTTTGAGCTTATCTGATAACACTGATTGACAATGGATGCCTCAAGTAGCGGATAATGATATACAAAGACTTTCACAATTAGAGCACCAGATCAAACTCAAGTCAATGATTAGGAACATCTGGAGATAGGAAATGCCATGCTGAATCAGACAATGGTCCACCTAGTCCACTCTCATGTCTCCAACAGTGGTCAGTGCCAGATGCTTCACAAGAAAGTGCAACAAACTCTGCAGTAGGTAGTTATGGAATGGACTTTACTATTAGATAAATGAAGGACACTGACAGAGTTGTGTGCGGGATTCTGGCTTACACTGCTGCTGTCCAGACTATACCCATTCTCAGGATAAACAATGGATCCTCAGTTGGTATCAACCAGTGCCCCCCACAGCTATCATCTTAGCACATGTCAGAACAACTATGTTCATTCAAAAATGAAATAACACTAGCAGTACAATGGGAGGTCTGTCTATCTGGGGCGTACAAAGATTCAAACCTAGTAGATTGTCTGTCTCTTTTTCTACTTTAAATGACTTCTCTTTGGTTAATTAGTGCTCTGGGCAGATTTTTTTTTTCCTGTGGAGGGATTAGCAAAATTCCAATGTTGAAATGTTCTAATTGTAAATTTGTGTGATTGAGGAAGATTATAGTGATTGTGAAATGTATAAGGGTTTTTTGCTTGAGCAAAGTGGAGAAAATGGTTCTTTGTACTTAATTAAAATCTATGCAATATCTAGCATTGAACCAATATTAGAAAACATCCAGTGCAGTTGTTTAGCATATTTAAATATTAAGTGGCCTGATCCTCCTCTCTGGCTGAGCTCTGTTCAGTTCAGGATCTGAAAGGGCAGGCTGTATACCATCTTTGCACTCACTGACATCCAGAGCAGTTGCAGAGCAGCTCAGTCTCCAGAGAAAGTTAGAGCAGCCCTCAGGTTGAAAAGTCTTCCTTAGTATTCTTATGCCCACACAGGATTGATGAAGCATAGCAAGCCCTGGCCAGGATCCTTCCCTCCCTCTCTTCACACACCACTGACATGATCTATTCACACAGGAAACTTGTTTTCACTGTGAAAATGGTGTGAGTTCAGTAATTCAAGGTAAATTACTAGAGAAGACAAGTTTCAGAGTAGCAGCCGTGTTAGTCTGTATTCACAAAAAGAAAAGGAGTACTTGTGGCACCTTAGAGACTAACCAATTTATTTGAGCATAAGCTTTCGTGAGCTACATTCAGTGGATGCATCCAATGAAGTGAGCTGTAGCTCACGAAAGCTTATGCTCAAATACAGAAGACAAGGTAGCTGGTAGTTTTCATGAGTTAGCAGGTCATAGTAAAGACAAAGCTCCCACTAGACTTTAAATCAACATATTAACCCATGTGAAAGCTAAAAACTGCCTTGTCTTCTCTTTGATGTTAATTCAAGTTAACTAACTGGGATTAACAACACACTGTTTTTCACCACACTGAATATGATGATGAGAAAATAGAGCTGGCTATGCTGCCTTTTCACTGGCCAGAGGTTTTCCAACACCAGAGGACTCATCAGCTATTTAGAAAAGATTTATGTTCCTTTTGTACACCGGTGCTCTGGACTGTAGCACTGGCTAAATCCTCAATCATTGTAACTCCATCTTTTTCAATGTTATACAAATGTATACCAAGTGAAGACCTGGCCTTCTGAGCAACTGCTCTCCCTCTCCCTGCATACTGTGTAGTCATTTTCAGCTGTGCAATGTGACTGCAACATATAATCAAAATCATACCAAATCAGAATGGTAATATTTTACACTAATTTTGTAAGAGTGAACAATCAAGCCCATTGTATTTTCTAACTTCTGGACTATTGAGACTGGGACCATGTCTACACTACAAACTTTGGCTGACCCAAGTTACATCAGCATAAAGCAGCCACAGTTACTGTATCACTTGTAAAAAGAAAAGGAGTACTTGTGGCACCTTAGAGACTAACCAATTTATTTGAGCATAAGCTTTCATGAGCTACAGCTCACTTCCGATGAAGTGAGCTGTAGCTCACAAAAGCTTATGCTCAAATAAATTGGTTAGTCTCTAAGGTGCCACAAGTACTCCTTTTCTTTTTGCGAATACAGACTAACACGGCTGTTACTCTGAAACCTGTATCACTTGTGTGTTTGCATACTTAACATCTTGAATCGGTACTGCACGTACTCTCCAGAACTACTTGTGTAGATGCATGGTGCGGTACACCATGGGTATGTATTCTAGCGTGCAACTCACTGCAGTCTGGTGCATTGTTTGGGAAGTTTTGCAGTACATAGTGAGACAGAAACAAGTCTTGAAGAGGTGTCTGGGAGCAAGAGGTCAACTTCCCATCATTCAACTTTCTCCATCCAATAATGTTACCCATATCCATCATTTTCACAATTTAAAAAAAAAAAACAAACCATGAACCTGAGTGTCCCTCCTTACCATGCATCTCTGACAGAAGCATGGAACAGCTCTGCACTACTGTCATGAATATTGTAACCACAAGATGCACAATCCTCCACTTTTTGCCGAGCTGCAGAGGAACCACATCAGCAGGGAACCTGATTATTTTTTGGAGGTCAGATTGCTGTGGGACATAAGTTGTTGGTGGCATTCATGGAGCACCTGCAAATGGTGGAACACTGTTTCTTGGCCCAAGAAATGAGCTGATGGGATCACATCACAATGGAGGCTTGGGATGACAAGCAGTGGTTGTAAAACTTTCAGATGTGAAAGGCCCAGCTTGTCTAAACCCTCCAACACAGGGACACCGGAATGGAAGCTGCACTGATAGTAGACAAGCAAGTGGTGATCACACTGTAGCAACTTGCATAAGGCAATTTTATGATTTGCTGTATCCCTAAGGGCAGCTAATTATCAATAGGATCCTTTACCTGGTATCTCTCTGCTTTGACCACAGTGGTTTTCAATGGACTGGATTCTTAGTTACTAACTGGTGGTGCCTCTACCTGATTGTTTAATGTATTCAGGAAACCTACCATACCTCCCTATGTGGTTTTGATTATCACTGACTTGGGACTTATCCCTATGACTAGCCTGATATCTTATACACATGATCTCCTGACATCTCTGTAATGGATGAACCAACAATCAATGTACACTTTATTGACAAAAGTAAATATAGAGGAAGCATATGAAGGGAAGGGGAAGATAGATTTGGGTTTTATTCCTTCAGACAAGCAGAGACAGTCAGGAGATATCCACACTCCCTGAGGCAGAGCTGTCTTCTTGAAGATTCTGAACTCCTTTCCCTGGTTCCCCTGAAGTTTTAAACAAGACATGCTTATTTACACTTCTGCTGTGGAGTGCTTGTGCACGGCCCCAGTCACAGCACCAACCATAGTGAGTATGGCACGGCATGGGTGAGGGAAATGGGAAGGAATTTCTCAGTTGCATGAACTATGAGTGTACTGCAATGGCACTGAATATGGCCACAAGAGGTTTTGATTCTGATATCTCTGTCCTACAGGCAACAAAGGCACAGAGAGCACAGCTACTACGGATGTTCCCGAAGCCTCTGGGCCCATAACCTGTTTACTCCAATGTTGTCTGCTGCTGTTTTCACTGACTGGTGTGAGAAAATGTCCTACCCAGGAGGAAGAAATAAAGCTGCCATCTTAGAAATCTTTGGGAGAGGATTGTGGAGTACCCCTCTGAAGATTTCATTGACATCTCTCAAGAGGATACAAGGGACATAACTGTGTACATAAACAAACTGCTCCACATGGTGCGCCTGCCATCTAACTCCCCAGGGGAATGAAAAGAAGGTAGAGTTGCTATCTTCTGATATGAGTAAATTAATGCAAAATTGATAACTGTGTCGTGCTATGTTGGGGGTGCCATCAGTACATCATTGTAATGGGAAATACATTTACACACTTACCCAAACTTTCTTTTCCTGCAATTGGATTGTTCAGCTGTTGGGACTGACTGGGACTGTGGTGGAGTCTCAAACAGATTCTGGCTCAGAGCATAGCTTGATCCCCGGTCATATGTCCCTCATCCTCCTCGCCATTCATGCCAGGGGTCTATGTCTTGAGATCCTCAGAAGTATCCACTATAGTCTGCAGGTTGATGACAGAGTCTCTGACAAGTATGACATGCAGTTCCTTGTAAACAAGGCATGTCTGTGACTTAGCACTGGATTGACTGTTGGTCTTCCTGGCCTTCTGGTATGCCTGCCTCAGTTCTTCTCCAGTATGCCCCATGCAATCTGCTTGTAGATGTGCACATTTTCTATGGCTGGTTGCCACAGGCTCAGAAGATCTAATATCTCCTGTCTACGCCAAGCCAGAGTGCATCTGGAGCACGTAGCCAACATGGCCAGCTGGACAGTTGCACACAACAATGGAGAGATGCTAGGTGTACTCACCAAGCTGGACAATAGGAAAGGCATTTCAAAAATTCATGGGGTTTTTAATGGGTGGGGGTGGGGTGGGGGGGCTTCCAGTCTCCTGGGCAGTGGAGTTCACAATTGTGACCAGAGTTGTCAGTGTCTGGCACTGTGGGACAGCCACTGGAAGACTGTTAGGGTCAACATAGGTAATGCAGTATCTACAGTCACACTTCATCGGCCTCAGTATATTGACCCTGGCTCAGTGCCGCTCAGGGAGGTGGTGTTACTGCATCACTGTAACACTCTGCACCCCAAAGCAACCCATATTTACCATGGTGATGTAATTATGATATGCTTTGTACAAAGTATGCCTTTTGAGGTACCATTCTAAAGGTCTTGATCTGCTAAACATGAATATCTTTTTGGATTGCGTGTGTTATCATCATATGTGAAGTTATGAAATCTTGCTATGTGTGAGTTCTAAAGTATAATGTGAGGCTGGAGACACCCAAAACCCAGCCTTTCAGGTACAACAATGGAGTAGCCAGAGAGTGTTAATTGCTGTCATTAACACTCATCAAGGATGCACTAACACAGGAACTCTGTATAAGGAAGCCTCCTCAGAGGGAGCACGGAGACAATGGAGAATGTTTGGCCAATGGGGGTGAACACCCCATGTCACATGCATAGACTTTCCAGCAAGCTGGAAGAAACTTGTCTTCATTCCCCTGCACCGCAACACCTGAAAGAACCTCTGGAAGAAAAAGGACTTTGGATGGGGGAGGGGAACGCAGGCTGCAAAGCAGATGCAGCCTGTGCCTCAAGAATCTGTCAGCCTGCTTGTATCATCAGTCAGGATGGGATATTGATGATTCAAATCCTATCTAAATTTGTATAAGTATTAGACTGTGATTTTGTTTGATTTCCTAGGTAACCTGCTTTAATCTGTTTATCACTTATAATCACTTAAAATGTAGTTAATAAACTGTTATGTTTTATCTTAACTAGTGTGTTTTCAAGTGAAGTGTCAGGGAATCTTAGCTCTGTTAACAAAGGCTGGTGCATATCTTCCTCTCATCAAGGTGGACGCAGAATAGTTAATGATCTTGCACCGTACAGATCCCTGTGTAGTGCACGATGGTATAATTCTGGGTTTGCACTCCAGTAGGGGTGCAAGACTGGGGACCTGGGAAATTGGCTGGTGCCTCCATTGTTGGTCCATGAGTCGCTTAGGTAAAGCACTCAGGTGACTCAGTTGGGTGTGTGGTGCCACCTACTGTCGTGCTGGGCGATAACAGGGCCTGGAGGGGCCGGCTGCATCATCAGCAAAGCAGGGTGAGAGGCCAATCCAGCTAAATGTTTAGGGGGCAGTAGTTCCAACAGCTTCCAGGCTTCACCCCAGGGGTATGTCCCATCACAAGGGGGTGCTTACTTCAGTGGGAGACAAATTTATATGTAGACACAGACACAGCTAGGCTGATCCTATTGGGATCCAGGAAATGCTAAAGGATCTGCCCCCCAGCTTAAGGGGAGGATCCACAGGACCTGGAAGCCAAGTGATTTCAGGGGACAACTAATAAAATAACAGGAACAGGAGTGCGGTCAAAGGACCAAACAAAGGGAACCTGGCGGGGACACCGAGCAGAGAGCCCCAGACAGCGCCTACTGCTCCTCGAAGGCATCAAGGGAGTCAGTGGACGCTGCCCAGAGGAACTCTTCCCGGATGCGTGAACAGATGGAGGATCAGAAAAAGGCCCCACAGTCACAGGAGTCTCCATTGGCTAACCTCCTCTCCCTGATTTTATAGATGGCCATTTTAGCCAGGGCCAGGAGGAAGATGACCAGGAGGTCCCGTGGCTTTGTGGGGCCATGGATAGGGAGTGCATAGATAAAGAGGTGAGGGGAAAAGTATAGCCAGAAATGTAACAAAATATTTGTGAGGAGCAGGAATAGGGGCTGCAACCTGGCACAGTCCAAGTAATTGTGCGCCAGGGTCTCCCTCACATGGCAGAAGGGGCAGATGTCTGGGACAGGGGTAAACCATGCCAAATACATGCCTGTGCTCACGGCCCCATGGAGGAGCCACCAACTGATATCCCTGGTGGGCCTCAGGACCCGGGTAGAGTATAGGTTGGCCCACTGGGGCTCCTCACCTCTAGAGGTGGCAGGAGGTCCCGCCACTTTGTGTTGGGGCAGGATACAAGGGTGAGGAAGTGAAAGGTGTGGAGCACGAATCTGTATAGATGTTTCCTTGGCATGATCTGGAAACGAACTGGCTGCAAGTCATGCAGCCGGCTCATGGTGAAGGGGCTAGGTTGATACAAGGCAGGTTGGTTGATACACAGGCAGTAGTACTGGGTACTACAAACCTGGGTATTGTGGGCATGTTCTGCAGCTGGGAGGGGAATCAGTGCACGCACAGGGCTGCAGAAGAGTAAAGTACTGGAGGAAGGTGGAGACCAAAGCCCTGAGGTAAGTGGGGAAATGGGACACCGGGAGGAAGCACAAGCAGGAGCGTGTGAGGGGGAGGGGCAGATTCAGTCATGAGTATTTTTAGTAAAAGTCCTGGACAGGTCATGGGGTCATGTTTTTTTGGTTTTTGTTCCTGACCTGTCCATGACTTTTACTAAAAATACTCATGATTAAATCATAGCCCTACTCATATTCAATTTGTGATCTACTATAACCCCCAGATCCTTTTCATCAGTACTATTCAGCAGTTATTCCCCATTTTGTAGCTGCAAATTTGATTTTTCCTTCCTAAGTGACGTACTTTGCACTGGTCTTTATTGAATTTCATCTTGTTTAATTCATACCAATTCTCCAATTTGACAAGGTTGTTTTGAATTCTAATCCTGTTCTATATAGTGCTTGCAACCCCTCCCAGGTTGGTGTCATCTGCAAGTTTATAAGCATACTTGCCACTCCATTATCCAATGAATGAAATTAATGAAAATATTGAATAGTACTGGACCTATGAATAACTCCTGTGGGACCCCATTATATATATCTTGCCAGTTTGAGTACATTTTTTTTTTTACCATTTATGGACCCACCTTATAGTAATTTCATCTAGTAATTTCCCTAGTTTGCTTATGAGAATATCATGTGGGACCCTGTCAAAGCCTTACTAAAATCAAGAAAGAACACATATATTGTGTCCCACTTATCCATTAGCCCAGTGAACCCAGTGTCGAAGAAGGAAATTAGATTGGTTTGGCATGATCTGTACTTGACAAATCCATGTTGGCTATTCCTTATACCCATATTATCTGCTAGGTGCTCACAAATTGATTGTTTAATAATTTGCTCTAGTATATTTCCAGGTATTGAAGTTATATTGATTGGTGTATAATTCCCCCAGTCCTCTTTGTTCCCCTATTATGTTTGTCCTTCTCCGGTCTCTGGAACCTCATCCATCCTCCAGGTGTTCTCAAAGATCATTGTTCATGATTCGGAGATTGCTTCAGCTAGTTCCTCACATACATGCGAGCAAGTTCATCAGTGCTTCTCTTCTAGGCTGTCTCTATAATATTACAATGAGCTAAGAAGAAACACTATGGCTAAACTGAATGGAATAAGGAATGTCTGTATAACATCTGTAGAAAAAAACTGCATGTGGATGATTAGCCTACTACATTATTTTTACATTATTTAACAGGCTAACATTTTCCAGGGTAAATGAGGCCAAAGAGATTACAATATTAGTGGAATAAACTTCACAAATTAGGTTCCTAATCTTTGAGCTAAAGGAGATATTCCATTGGTATTGAGGGCTACAATAACAGAACTAAAGAATACCATATTCACAAACACAGGTCTGACTTTCCATACAGTAGAGGGCAGGGATACCTACACACTATCTACCAAGAACTTCTTCCTCTAAAAATGGGTAAATGTACAAAGAGTAACAATATCAGATTCCTGTGTGAAATATGTTTTGTGGCCTGTAGATTAGGAACTGAGTACAGACTAGTATGAATAAGAATTCATCCAAACCTCTCCCCTTTCAATTTACCTGGCCCTTAAATGGTTTTTGCTTTTTAAAATATTTGATTTAGGGATTTTGGTTTTAGTTTTGTTCTTTTTCATATTTTTGTATGCCTTTGAATGTCTTGGTTTCTATCAGGACTGGTAACAGAAATAATGTAATAACAATAAGCAAAGCTAATACATCACAGTATTCTGGACTTGAGTGAAAATGTGCAGCACTGGCATTGTCATAAGAAAATTTTCTCATGAGATTTCAGGCAAACACCTTGTGATATAGCAAATTTTGGATAACACTTTGAATTTCTGGAAGCTTATTCAAACTGAACAAAATCTTTGGAGGTTTGCCCATTCCCCTCTGCTCCACCACAGCTCTGAATTCAGTCAAAACAGGACAGTATAGTTGAAAATGAGAGCTGTTATTAGATATTAACAGGACAATTTGATTTAGGAAAATAATGCAATGTCTTAAAAATCTTAGATATTTTCATGTTTGTAGCTTTTTAATTTTAAAAAGGGGAAAAGTTGAGCTTTGAAATTAAGCTTTGGTGGCTCACTGACCATGATTAGTCAGCACAGGCAGTTCTAATTGACTGCTTGTAGAACAGAAATAGCACTGGGCCTCAGAAGTCAAGTTAGAGTGGTCCCAGACTGCACTGTACGCAATTTACTGGGTCACACCAAAAAAACTTCATTAGTGGTATAACATGTCAAAATTAGTCACTTAAGAATGTAAACAGCTCTAGAAACAGGAATGAGCAGGCCTCCAGCCATCTGCTTTGTGTGTTTGTCCCGCTTTTTCACTGTAGACATGGATTTTTGTTCACTCAGCCAGATGATTGTCGTCTTAGATTCAGCTGAGTGTCCCGAAGTAGCAGAGAGCTGGAGATGTCAACAGATTGCGATGCCTTCCGGTGGAGGCTCAGAGCTCTGGGCTCAGCAGGGAGGAGCAACATCAACAGCTGGTGCATCCCAGGACCTCTCTTCCATCTTCTCTTTTCATTTTTGCTACAGATGTGAGAAGCAAACGGTCTTGTCATTATTAGCAAAGGCACCCTGGTGCAATCCTACATTCCCTTTAACTCAGCTCAATAACTAATTTCTCTCTCTCTCCCCCCTCACATTCCCAACCCCTTCCCCTCCTATTCTGACACATTGACGATGATTTTGGAATTTGATTTATAGTTTCTTTTCTTCATAAGAAATTATGATAATTTCCTTTTGGAATTCTTGTTGCCACTCATTCTGCAGTAGCTGAATTTTACAAGCTTGAGTCTCCATTCCATTAACCCAGATTTTCGCTGGTATAACTGTATTAAAGTAAATGAAGTTATATTGGTGTAAACTGATGTAAAATGGTGGAGAAGAAGGACCTATATGTTTTTTTCTAAAGGGTGAAAATGCACATTAAGAAGATAAAATTGCAGCACAAATCTGGAAAGTATGAAGCAGCCACCAACCAACCAGCTGACCAGAAAACAAACCCAAAATACTTAATCAAAAGAAAATGTTAACAAATCTCTGAACAGCAGCACCACTTTCAATTGCCAATTCGTATAAAAGATCCAGTAGGGGATTAGACAGTTGCTGCATGAAGAATAAACCAATGGCTTTTGATAATTTGGTGCTGAGCTGATAGCAAGCAATTTAATTAAACTGGTTGCGTTTGCATTTGTGAACCCTAATGGAATATAAGAGTTTGGGGAGCAGTAGAAAGGGAGGAGCTGAAGGGTAAACACAAATATATGAAGCTGAAGGATAAACACAAATATATGAAGCTTTCCTCTCTGAGTTAAATGCACAGCATTTCAATATAACATTATTCCAATTAAAACAAGTAAAAACAAAAAAGCATTGGAGTTCTTAGAACAGTGAGTGTTTAGGGAGAAATCAGTTTAGTTTTAGCAGAAAAATAAGGACTAGCTAGCATCAGCCTTGCCTTGATGGGGATCTTCATCACCCCACAGAGAAGTCAAGGAGAAAGGGAGTGTGTGTCAAAGATGCACAATCCCTTTTTAAGCTCCCACATGCTCATGGTGCTCTCCACAATGGCAGATTAAATTTATTGTTGAAATATGAAATATTGTATACATTGATGGAAATAATACGAACTATATACTTTACCTGCATTTTAAATCTGGGTAAGCTGCCCCAATGCAAATCAAGCCACACCAGTGTAAATTGTGTCTACAACAGGATTTTGCATTGGTGCAGCTATATCGATGGATAAAATCCAGTATACAAAAGACCCTTTTTCATACTACTAATAAAAGTGGACATGCAGTGAAACTGGAAGGCAGCAAATTGATAAAGGGAAACTTTTTTTACACAGCGCATAATTATGGAAATAACTGCCACAAGATATCACTGAATCCAAGAATTGATTAGGATTCAAAGAAGGAAATGGAGAATGGGATTATCCACAATTACATTAGAAATATAATGGAATTAAGCCTGAATGCTTCAGAGCATATACCAGTCAATAACTGATGGGCAAAAAATTTTCATGCAAAACTTTTTCTGTCAAAAAGTCAGATTTGGGTCGCCCAAAACAAGTCACAAATTTGGATCAATTTCACTGAAATCTTTTGAAGAAAGAAAGAAAGAAAGAAAGAAAGAAAGAAAGAAAGAAAGAAAGAAAGAAAGAAAGAAAGAAAGAAAGAAAGAAAGGTCAAAACAGTTCATTTCAGCATTTTTGAAAAAAATCAACTTTTGTTTCATAAAGACATTTATTTTTCGAATGTGCCACAATTTTATTTAAAAGCCACTTAAAGTATTCTAAATACCTCAAATCAAAACAAAACCTTTTGACTGACCCATAACAAAACTTTCAGTATTTTGGACCTGCCTCTGAACTGAACATTCAGTTATTCACACAGCCCTACATTAGAAATGCTGTCACAAGTAAAATCTACCCCACGCAAAGGGCAAGCACAAAGCCTACACACCATTTAAGTCTCAACTAAGGGCTAGATTCAGAAAGGTACTTAGGTGCCTAACTGCAACTTTAGGTGCCTAAGTCCACCATATGGCACCACTTGCATTCACACAACCCCGCTTACTTGTTGCCTAACACTGCAGATGCTTAAAGTTCCTATGTTTCCACCGGTAAAGTCCCCTAAGTGCCTAAATGTTTGTTGCTGAGTATGTGCATAGCCTCCTCTGTCCTGGCACTACTGCACCAAGCCAATCAGCACCTAACTCACACCTAGGCCCCAGTGGAATTCACGAACGAGGCATTCCCCAACTCTCTATCCTGTGGGGCCAAATGCGGGGCATGCATATTCCCACACAAAAGACATACCAAGTAGGAGGAGGTGATGGTGCCACCTCCCCCCTTTTACTTAGCTCAGCGATTAGAGCACTCACCCAGGATGTGGGGTGCCTAGGTTCAACTCCCCACCCTTTTCCTGATGTGGATCAGGGACTTAAAAACAGGGCACCAATCTCCCACATGAGTGCTCTGACCACTGAGCTATTGAGTGAAAGGAGGCATCCCCCCATTCCCTACTTCTTGTCTTTCTTGAGAAAGGGATGTGAATCCTGATTTGAAATAGATGCCTCCTTCCAACCAACTCCCTTTAAGGATAAAGGTTTAGGACACCCTCATCTCAACTTTTCCTACTGGCTGGCTAAGGCAGCTCCCTGCTCAGCATTCTGGCTTGTATGCCTTTTTTAGGCACCTAATTCTTCCCATGTATTGTAAAGGGAACCTGACCTCCTAACTCAGGGCTGCAGATTCCACTAGGCAACAGGGCACTTAAAAGTTAGGCCTTGCAACACCATACTCCTTCTTGTGAATCTTGTGAAATGTCCAAAACAAGCAAGTGGCCTTTGTGCCAGCCTTCTGTACAGGGTGAGTTTCACCCAGAGAGAATACAGTTATTCACAACAATGAACAAATTATTTGTCTCTTTTAAAGCAGTTGTGATTCTTGAGGCCTCTAGGCACACTCAGTCTACAATGATACTGAGAGAGATTAAAAAGGCTTGCTCATTACAAAGTAAGATATTTACATTCCCTTTCTGAATTCACATTGCCAGAAAGAAGGCTACAGACATTTACAACATTGTATAGTATCACTCTTAAAGCATTTTCAAACACTTATACAGTAAAGAAACCTTGGAGTATTTTCTTTGTGATTTTTTTGTGACCATACATTCTCCAATTAAACTATTTTCTGCCTTCTATTGCCACTTAGCAGGTGTGATTGTTCTCAGGGAACATATTAGGGTGATCAGACGTCCCAATTTTATAGGGATAGTCCCAATATTCAGGGCTTTTTCTTATATAGGTGCCTATTACTCCCCCACCTCCTGTCCTGATTTTTCACACTTGCTATCTGGTCACCCTAGAACTTTTAAGCAACATAGAATCTGACCACACAGGGATCCTTAGGCTATATTTTCCCCCAATTACTCCTTAACAGACCAATGGAAAGAGAAGAAGGAATGAATACCTTATACCACTGAAAATGTAGGGGGAATTTAAGTTGGCAGAAATGAATTACTCAAATTATATATGTAATTTATTAATATTAACATGATTTGTCTAAAAACGGCTATCTACAGCTATAATTTACACATTATATAGAAAGAAAAGGAGTACTTGTGGCACCAATTTATTTGAGCATAAGCTTTTGTGATGCATTCGATGAAGTGAGCTGTAGCTCACGAAAGCTTATGCTCAGATAAATTTGTTAGTCTCTAAGGTGCCACAAGTACTCCTTTTCTTTTTGCGGATACAGACTAACATGGCTGCTACTCTGAAACCTGACATTATATAGAGAAACACATACAGAAATATCAATGGATCAGTATCTGAAAACAATTCTACTTCAGCCCCATACAAATAAAATTCTACCCTCTCCATCCACTTAACTTGTCTTCTTAACATATTTAGATCTAAGCTAAGAATTCTGAGGATTTCATGTTCCTTATTATTTAATGTTCCTCATTATATTATTGGTGTAGCATAAAGTCACAGAGTTTGAGGCCAGAAAGGACTATCAGATCATCTAGTACGGCCTCCTGTGTACCACCGACACAACACCACCCAACGCCTACACACTAAATTAGACCAAAGTATCAAGTATGGCGGGGGAGGGATAGCTCAGTGGTTTGAGGATTGGCCTGCTAAACCAAGGGTTGTGAGTTCAATCCTTGAGGGGGCCATTTGGGATCTGGGACAAAAATGGGAGATTTGTCCTGCATTGAGCAGGGGGTTGAACTAGATGACCTCCTGAGGTCCCTTCCAACCCTGATAGTCTATGATTCTATGATCAAGCCCACAGGAAATTAGACTATTATGTGCCATTGGCTGAGAATAAGAGGGACTGGGGGAAATGATTCAGACAGATATACCCAGATAATTCTTCCAAATGACCTGCAGACACGCTGCAGAGGAAGGTGAATAACTTTGGGGAAGATTGGCAGGAACCTTGGGAAAAATTCCTTTCCGACCCAACATATGGCAATCAGTTAGGCTCTGGAACAGATGAGCAAGAACCAGTCGACTAGGCACATGAGACAGGGAATGCTTGGTGCCACCTCAGAGCCCTGGACCATCCCATCTCCATCCCTGGCCATCCCTGAAGCTTCAGAAAACAGAGAGCAGCTAGAGGTCTGAAGCAGGATAAGGGTCCCATTGAGCTAGGCACTGTAAAACCAATACAATATTTTCCATAATCTTTACTGGAAAAGTTCACTTTGAGACAGGGTGCTACATCAATAGGAGGTTTGTTGTGCAGAGCCTAGCAAATCACTTCTTTAAGAGCTGCTTCCCCTCCCAGAGAGCAGTAACTCAACAGTGAACTTCACCAGCTAAGAAAGACATCAGTCCAACTTGAAGATCAAAGCCAGGAATTCCTCAGTCACTCCAGAGCCTTAACAAGTGGTCCTGGCAAAAAGTCAGGTAGCAATATAGTTCTAATAAATGTTTTCATACCCAGAGGTAGACATTTCCATCACAATTCATTGGTTTAATGAAGAAGCAGACTGAAAACTCCTCACAGCGTGACATACTGAACTTTGTCACTAAGCAGAGACAAACCAGCCTAACCTGGTTGTTTATTTCCCAAATGCTTCTTTGGACAGGGACATCACAGATGTTGCAGTGAAGTGAAGAAATCTCTTTGCAACTCCTTTAGTGTCCAAGCACAAAAATTTCAACAAATCTTCATAACTGCGGTCAGTCAGAATCAGAACCAGACTCCTAATGTAAGGTTTCAGAGTAGCAGCCGTGTTAGTCTGTATTCGCAAAAAGAAAAGGAGTACTTGTGGCACCTTAGAGACTAACAAATTTATTTGAGCATAGGCTTTCGTGAGCTACAGCTCACTTCATCAGCTGTTAGCACTCAAACTATCTTCCCTCCCATTTAATTTATCAAAGGTCATCTATATCTATACCATTGTGACATCAAGCCAAGGAAAAGAGTACATATGGACAACTCTTGGCAGTAATATTAAAGAGGTATAGTACTACAACTTCAGTCAGACCTTCCAAATTATATATACCCAATGATGAAAAAAATAAGCTCTGATAAAACAACATAGTTTAGAAAACTTCATTGCCATTGTATTCATGACACAGAAAAGGAAGTGTGTTGCCTGTTAGTTTACAGAACTTCAGCTAATGCAAAGCACTGTAACAGTATTTGTAAAACTGAACAAACAGTTTTGTATATATTTCATCTATTTTCTTCTTACATTTTATCTTTCTGAATGAAGCATTTTCTCAGTATTTATTTTATATATGCACAAATAACAATCAGCCTGGGAATAAAGATGCAGCAGCGGTAGTAGCAGAAAGATTTGTGCAATCTTTACAGGGGAAGATCATGCCGCAAATTTACTATGCTGAATCATATTAAATTGCTGAAATCAAGTAGAAGTATGCTTCTGTCCACAACAATCATGTCCTAGTGACAGCTCCATTATATTATAAAGCAAAAGTGGGAGTCTCATGCACTGTGATGCAAATCACAGAACTATTTAAGTAAGACTTCAGGGTAGTAAATTACAATCCATTTAAACTGTGATCTTTCTTGTAAGACAGAAATGAGTGCTTCTGAGGCTTAGGCTTTCTTTGTTCTTGAAAGTTTGGAGGGTTGTTTCTTTTTCTTTTGAGTAACATAATGCTCTTATCTTAACTCTAATGTGCCACTTGTCACAGTACAAAGTGTTAGGAGTTAGTTTTAACTTCTTGAAGAAAGCGGCTGAATGCTTTCCATGTGCATGAATTATCTACAAAAGTCCAAAACTGTGCAGTGCCCAGTGCAGCAAATGTATGGCCAGATTCTTGATAATGATCTAGACCCTTTGCACCACCTAAACAGTGGTTCAATTTGGGCTGTAAGTGGCAGGCAGTAGTGTGAGGTACATCTTGACTTACACAGTCTAGGTAGAAGGAATAGCCTTAAGTCCTAGAAGGAAAAAGGGCATGGTATAGATAAGTCCATGAGTTCCTCACTCCCTGCTCAAGCAGAAACTTCTGAGGAGGCCAGAAGCAGACAGTCTCTCTTCTCTTCTTTGGCCTGGAGTTTTCCTCAAATTCCTGCCAAGTAGATTACTGGATCTTGAGTCCCCTGTATCAACAGCAGAAACAGCAAAGAATCAGCTGACTGTTCCATTGCCCTTGCAACTCCCTTATGTTTTGCCTCTTCTCAGCCTTTTACTTTCTTTCCCCTCAGGGAAAAGTCCTTGACTTTTGATTGTTTCAAAAATTCTCAGAGGACCTTTCCCAGCTTCCTCACTGGGAAAAGCCAGAGATCCATTCAAAAGATCGGACAGTTTCTGTCTTGGCATCAATGTTGCAAGTAAGACTGTATTTACAAGAACACTTCCCTCCCTCCTCATATCACCCCTATCCCATCCTGCAATCACTATAGAGGAAAATCTTCCAGGGGCTCTGCTTGGAGAAGTTATATTAGAAACGTATTTCATGTTTTTTAATCTGATTTGACAGCTGGAAACAAGAAGAAGGAGCCATTTATCTGTCATTTCTACAAGGATTGTTAGCAAATGCTTCATGGAGTACAGCTTGGAGACCTCTGTCTTATATGACTCATGTTTTTCTTTCCTTACCTCAATTTTTCTAACGATGATAAAATGTACTGAAATAATATCTCAATTAAATGATAAAAAATCCTTTTTTAACTTGTATCTTGGATTCTCACTTTTAAAAGAGGGCAGTGATGAGTTATAAATCATTGAAGATCCATTTTAAAATATTTGCATTTTACTTTGTTTTGGGCTCATGTCAACTCTTTTTCTCCCTGGTTATGAAATGAAGACCCTCCCCTTGCTCATGAGGTGAAAGGCAAGAAGAGGAGAGGAAATTAGCTTAGTCTCATTATCCTTACTCTGCCAAACACCTCACAAACTAAGGAATACAGTGTTCATGGCTTCAAACAGGAAAGAAAGAGAGCCAGAAAGGGCTGCAAGAGCCTGTAAAACTTCACTCCCAAATGTAGAACAAAGGATTGGCAGAAAGAGATACAGAAATAGGCACAGAATACAGCAGGCCTATCCTCCTGTCATAAATATAAAGGGAAGGTAACCACCTTTCTTTATACAGTGCTATAAAATCCCTGCTGGCCAGAGGCAAAACCCTTTCATCTGTAAAGGGTTAAGAAGTCAAGATAACCTCGCTGGCACCTGACACAAAATGACCAATGAGGGGACAAGATACTTTCAAATCTGGGGGGACAAAGGGTTCTATCTGTCTGTGTGATGCTTTTGCTGGGAACAGATCAGGAATGCAAGCCTTACAACTCCTGTAAAGTTAGTAGGTAATCTAGCTAGAAAATGCTTTAGATTTTCTTTTGTTTAATGGCTCATAAAATAAGCTGTGCTGGAAGGAATATATATTCCTGTTTTGTATCTTTTTGTAACTTAAGATTTTGCCTAGAGGGATTCTCTATGTTTTGAATCTGATTACCCTGTAAAGTATTTACTATCCTGATTTTACAGAGGTGATTCTTTTACCTTTTCTTTAAATAAAATTCTTCTTTTAAGAACCTGATTTATTTTTCTTTGTTCTTAAGATCCAAGGGTCTGTGTTCACCTGCACCAATTGCTGAGGATTATTATCAAGCCTTCTCCAGGAAAGGGGGTGTAGGGCTTGGGGAGGATATTTGGGGGGAAGACACCTCCAAGTGGTCTCTTTCCCTGTTCTTTGTTTAAAACGCTTGGTGGTGGCAGCATACTGTTCAAGGTCAAGGCAAAATTTGTACCTTGGGGAAGTTTTTAACCTAAGCTGGTAAGAATAAGTTTAGGGGGTCTTTCATGGAGGTCCCCACATCTGTACCCTAGAGTTCAGAGTGGGAAAGGAACCTTGACACCTCCACATTCCTGTCAACCCCCTGATCCATCTTTGAATCTCTTGTGTAGGATAAATGTTTCTCCCTGTATTTCCTTTTGAGTTTATATAGCAGGGCTCATAGATGTTAATCTCAGGCTAATACAATACCCTTTTTAGTCGACATGAGGAAGGCTATGCAGAGATGTCTATTTCTGCTCACCTATCTCTTCCTCTCAGACCCCTCCAGACTAGTTTAGGTGCTGCTTTGCAGCAACTGCTACAAATAGGAAGAAAGTGGGGAAAACCGATGGGGATCCAATGAGGTAAAATTTAAATTGATGTTTTTACTTAAGCACATTTCCAGTTGCACTCCAAGTCATACTGACTTACCTTTTTTATAAAACTGGGGAATAGAGAAAAAACAGACGATTGCCAGACTTTTCAGTACTATGAAGCATCTAACACAAAAAAAGTAAGAACATTTATAGTGAATGTTAAATGGCACACCTAGCACTTTGCTTCTTAAATTAGAATATTTTTCCCTTTTTAGTCTTCACCAGATTTTTTTTTCTGAGTTTGAAATGCATTCTTCACAATTTGTACAATAAGGCTATATTTACATATTTGAAAGACATTAAACTTACATAATTTTTATGATACAGTTTTTACTATTCAAGAAGCCAGGCAGGTTTCAAATTTGTATGAGCAGCATATGGGTGTATATTTTCCCCAAGGTGTTTATTTTTTTCCATTCACATATCCATTCTGTACACAATCCTTAGTTAGAATTACCACTTTGATGATGGCCACTCTACAGGCTCACTAAAAAATTAAATGACCACATTTGTAAAACATTTTTAAATACATTCAAAATACAAGAATGCTGTGTTTTTAAAACAAAGCAATATCACTGTAGAAAAACTCAGCCCTGTAATCAATATCCATAACTTTCCAGTATCTTATTACAGACCTTTCTTTGTCTTCAGGTTTTACCTGAGAGCATTGTTAGTTGTGTGGCACAAAGGTCATTTTATGGAAAGTGCACATATCAGATGTGACAAAGGTAACATGCTACTATAGTATCTGTGTTCTAAGAATAAAATAACATAAGCTACACTTAGTCAAATAAATATGATAAAACTATGTTACCATTTACAAATGCTAGTTTTTGGAATATTATGAACAAAAAGAGATTACTATTTCCAGGTGCTGCTCTACATAGTTTCAGTTTTGCCAAAGTTGACATTCAGCATTTTCAAATATAAAAGGAAAATTCTCTCTGCTTTCTCAGATCCATAGGAAGAACATGAACTTCTCATGTGTTTTGTTTAACCAAGACAAAGGACTAAGTATTTCTTACCATGCTAACCACTTTAAACATTTCATCATTTGGAAGGTAAGCAGCTTTTCTAGAAACCTGGGTATGGTATCTCACAGCCAAGTGTGGACAGTTGAGTATCAGTAACTCAAGAACTCTTTTTTCAGGCCAGATGCTTGCAGCATCTCTAAAGGTTTTTTGATTAATTGAGGTGAACCACCCTGTATAACAGGGTCAGCACACACAAGCTTTCATTATTTTCTTCATTTACATCAATTAGAATTATGGAGAGCCTGGGGCTACTCCTGACTTCTAAAAACATGATCTACTCTGAGGTGATGTTTAAATAGAACACTGAAAAGACTACATCAGATTTCATTAACAAATAAAACTTTTATTTCTTCAATCAACAATTGCAAGATTTATATTTCTTGTATTGCTAAAGTAAGTCATCAATATATATCACCCAAGCTGATCAGACTCTAAAAAAACTGGAGTTTGGTGTGTACCACAGAAATCAATCTAAAGGAAGTGAATTTTTCACAGACTGCAGTTACAAACAAAAAACAAAAAAAAAAAGAGCATAAACTCTAGCAGAGCTTGTGAATTCCAGCATTAGTATTATTAATTATTA
This sequence comes from Lepidochelys kempii, assembly GCF_965140285.1. NCBI lineage: Eukaryota > Metazoa > Chordata > Testudines > Cheloniidae > Lepidochelys > Lepidochelys kempii. The sequence continues at coordinate 150,443,050 of NC_136381.1, forward strand.
TTATTATTGCATACTTTAAATGGAGTGCAAACACTATTTTGTGATATGGGTTAACTGAATAATGTCTTTGCCAGAAAAAAAAATGAAATAAAGATAAGAACTTGCATCATGAGGCTTACAGGAACAGATGGAGCATATAACATGGAGATGTCATATTATATAGATTTTCAAAATTAGAGGTATACCACAGAAAATTAATTGAAACCCAACAACATAATATGCTTTTCTATCATCCAGTTTCAAACAGCAAATATCTTGTTGTGAATGATATGTACAATGCCACAGAAAAATCAATGCCACATTCTTGGCAAATGTTCATCAATAATTATGTATGCATAATTTTTAATATTCATCCATCTATAGATAATTTTATAATATAAAATTTGACATGGCTTTGGGTTTTGTTATGAAAGTTTCATACAACTTTAAAGAAACAATATTCAATTTTACAAATAAATGGCTATAAATACAATATTAGAATGGTACCATATTTGAGATGTATGTACTTATTCACCTATTTGTTGCCTAGTGCTAGCCAGTATGAAATTTACCTCTTTGTTTAACTACAGATAACAGACAACTAGAGGGAAATACAGTTACTTATATGTGTTAGATATCAGAGTTGTGACAGATTAGGAGGCTTGGGGGGGGGGAATTGAATTTTCTGCCTACTGACCAACTGGTATATGAAATTATTATGGGATATATGCTCCATCAGATATTCTGTGTTAACCCTGATTTCACAAAGTGGGAAAGGATTTATTTTCAAACAGAACTTTGCCCTGACTTGATAATATAATGACTCTTGTAATTTTGGTCTTTTTCTGTATCTGATCAGATATGTTAGATGTTGACAGTAACTTTGAACATATGTTTTTTCTGTAGATTTTGACAGAGTGCTGTTATTTCCTGTATAATAACAGTTTCAATTTCCTGTTCACCATTTTAGTTTCTTGTACACTGATCACAGAATAAAATCTTCTGGGCAGACTGAGTATAGTTTGATCTGTAAAGATGGTTGATTAATGAAGTGACTGCATCCATTCTTTGCACCTAAAACACAATGTAGAAATGATTACACATCACTCTTCCCTTCATCATAAAGCTTGTTTAACCACTGACTAAAATGCAGAAATCCTATCAAAATATTTCAGTGTTTTTAACATGTTACCAGAAAATGTAAACTGGAATGGAACTGTTGTTTAACAAAAGTACAGGAGTTTGCCCACTGGTATAATGGAGTTTTTAGTCATGGAGTATACCTACAAAGGTACAGATTATTTTGTGTATATGCTGCTTTAACAAAAACAAGAAAGAAAGAAAGAAAGAAAGAAAGAAAGAAAGAAAGAAAGAAAGAAAGAAAGAATTCTACTGATAACTGTATCACTCCATAGAGAAAGAATGGGTCAGGTCTTCACCTGGTACAAATTGGAGTAGCTCCATTGACATTGTTGGAGCTATGATGATTTAGACCAACTGAGAATCTGGAGGATTTGACCTGTATAGGCTCAAGGAAACTTCTAAGGCTATATCACCAATTGGATTCATTTTAAGACATTGTTACTAATTCCCCTAGCTACAGGACACATAGCTTTTGTTATTATTTTTACTTTTCTATGTCTCTAACCAAATTTGTTTGGATTTTTTCATCCCTCCTCTAAATAAAGTCAACAAAAAAGAAGAGCTGGTACCATGCCCACTGCTGTCCATTAATCTATTCCAGTGGTTTCTTCCCACTGATACTTGTACAGACAGTCCTCGGACTTCTGACACATTTGGTTCCTGAAAATTGCATCGTAAGTTGAAATGTTGTAACTCAGCACTGCAATACACTCCATTGCGGGACTAAGCATAGTAAAGTCAAAACCAATGGTCATAAATTGAATCAGGGTGTCAATTCAGAAATATCGTAAGTGTCATTCATCTTAAGTCAAACGTCGTAAAGTCGAGGACTGCCTATATAAGTAATTCAGGCTCTGTGATCCTTAATCTCAGTTAATCAGGTGCTTCAATATTTTGCTGGATTGTGGTAGACATACTGCATTCTAGATTTTAATAAATAACTACTAATGAATAATTTATTCAACAAATACAGTCTCTTTTTCTGTTTGAAATATGTCTGCTAACTGGTCATGATTTCTTTGAATTTATTCATTATTTGAACTGACTGGATGCATTTTGCTGTGATTTTTTTAACTCAGTCAATTGAACACTAACAGTTTACTCTGTGAGCATTTGATAATTGATATTTAATAAATAGATAAGTGCCACAGTATTGATTCTGTTACCTGACTGGATGAGTGAAAAATACTTCTAGTGTGAATATACTTGTTAGAAATTTAAAAATATATTTCTGTGATTTCTTGCACAAGGAATCATAAAAGGGTATGCACATAACCAAAATGACTTGACATAAAAATTATACATTTACTGAAAAATGGTGTGCTATTCACCTACCATTTTCTAGGTATTTTCTGCAATTAATATTAGTTGTGTTGCACTTGCACATTTTTATGAGACCACTTGCCAGAGCTGACAAAAAAAAATAACCCTATAGTCTAAACATTTTAATTTATCATGTACAATGTATTAATCTTTAAAGCTCCATAAACAATGTGAGGTTCCTCCTTTTTAGGACTGTTTTTGTGTTTTGCTAAAGGTCATCTTGCTGGTATTATTACACTAGAAGAAACACAGGGTGACAATGTTATTAGACAAGCTCTATGAGATTACCAGATAAACTGCTGTCACTGGTGAAAGGAAACCTTCATATGTTTGGATGCAGTGTGCAATCTCATGAGCACAAAAGCTAAGCTCATCACTGGTCAGGCTCCACAGATATGCAGGGTGCTATTGGAAAGACAAATTTGGTCCTAAATATATTATGAATAGAATGGTAATCAGTAAAATAAATAAATCGGTTACCTACATTACAGACTTGTCTGCCCTTCTTTTCTTCACTACCTGTTTTAAAGCAGAAAAGGAAAAATGAGGTAATATAAACTTGATATCTTCCAACTTGAATGTTTCGATTCCTGAACAGTTCTGTGCCTTGTGACAATCATTTCTTCATATCTCTCTGTCATCTTCTATGTAACTCCATTAACTAAACATTCCCTGGTTTGATTAGTCTTAATCCCTTTTTCCACTTACAGCTTGGCTTTTCATTCTCTGCACTACCCTATTGTTCTGCTTTGAGATTCTTTTCATGGTGTACCCCCTTTCAAGGATATGTAAGGTTACAGTTTAATGACTAGAATCCAGCCTTCCTAACAGTATGAGATGTTGTCTTTTGTCTTTTGAAAAGGCATGTTATACCTACAGTTGAAAGCAGAGGGACCCATTTCCTTCAGGTTGACAATCACACTTCAATTGAAAGTTTTCAAAAATAAGAAAATGACAACTTCTAGTAGGCTTCAAATTCTTTCAGAAGAGCTGAACGTCTGAAAAAGAAAAAGCTATCTACCTTTAATCTTTATTGTTAGTATTACATTTCTGTGGCATCACTCATGTTCTTTTCAGATGCTTCTGTATTTCGCAGTGAGTCTTTAGATGACATTCCGGTAAAGGAGTGATTTATAACACACACACCCCACACGCTGTAGGCCACATGTCCAAGAGCAGCATTTATCCAGCCATTTCCCTCTACAGCTAGTGTGGATGAGTGGCAAATTATTACCCCATGGGTAAAGCAATGCATAAATGAACTGTGTCTCTCCAGCACATCAGTGCATCATCCCATACTATGGGCAGAATGGAAGAGCACAACATAGCTCACTTTGTATGCAGCTTGATATACTTTGGATTATAAAGCCTACTGTTACAAAGTTACTTGCAAATGTTAATAGCTATGTTATATATTTAACCCATGATAGCAATGTTGAATTACTTCTTATAAACAGCTTTTGAGGATGACCAGTCCTGTTTGCAGTGATGTTGTAGCCATGCATCAACTATCCAACAACAAATATGTGGGTGAATCAATCAATGGATGAACTCACACAGAAAAATGATAAAAGAGACAAAAACACCATATCACCCGGGGCGAACACTTTTCCCAAAGCGATCACTCCATATTTGACTTCTCAGTACTTGTCCTCAAAAAAAACCTTCACAATGCCTTCAAAAGGTGAGCCTGGGAATTTAAATGGAATGGAAAACCTGCCTTATGAAAGGAGACTCAAGGAGTTTGGCTTGTTTAGCCTAACCAAAAGAAGGTTGAGGGGAGATATGGTTGCTCTCTATAAATATATCAGAGGGATAAATACCAGAGAGGGAGAGGAATTATTTAAGCTCAGTACCAATGTGGACACAAGTACTAATGGATATAAACTGGTCATCGGGAAGTTTAGACTTCAAATTAGATGAAGGTTTCTAACCATCAGAGGAGTAAAGTTTTGGAATAGCCTTCCAAGGGAAGCAGTGGGGGCAAAAGACCTATGTGGCTTTCAGATTAAACTCGATAAGTTTATGGAGGAGATGGTATGATGGGACAATATGATTTTGGCAATTAATTGAACTTTAAATATTCGTGGTAAATAGGCCCAATGGCCTGTGATGGGATGTTAGATGGGGTGGGATCTGAGTTACTACAGAGAATTCTTTCCTGGGTATCTGGCTGGTGAATCTTGCCCATATGCTCAGGGTTCAGCTGATTGCCATATTTGGGGTCGGGAAGGAATTTTCCTCCAGGGCAAATTGGAAGAGGCCCTGGAAGTTTTTCGCCTTCCTCTGTAGCATGGGGCACAGGTACTTGCTGGAGGTACTTGCTGGAGGTACTTGCTCCTTGAAGTCTTTAAACCATGATTTGAGGACATCAATAGCTCAGTCATAGGTGAGAGGTTTTTCGCAGGAGTGGGTGGGTGAGATTCTGTGGCCTGCATTGTGCAGGAGGTCAGACTAAATGATCATAATGGTCCCTTCTGACCTTAATATCTATTCTAATCTATCTATCTATCTAAATGTATAACTCTGCCAGACATTAAAAACCATGGACTCAACAGAGACATTGGTTTTACATCTCATTACAACAATATGTAACACTCCCCTATGTCTGCTAATTATTAATTGTCCACTTCATTTTAAGTGATCTCCCACAATATGTGTTAACCCCTTATGCTTAACAATCTGTCCTAACATGTATTTAGCTCAAACACTCCTATTTCCTTCCCCAGGCCTGAAACAGAGTGTTGTGAAGTTCCAAAGGTTGTACCATCCACCAGCAGAAGTTGGTTGAAAAAAAAATATTGCCTCACCAATACTTTGATGTCTTGTTTCAAAAAATGTGCACATAGAATTCACTCTTAATTATAATGGTTAGGAACTATTGGGAAAGTTGGCTGAGCAATATAAATTATTGTTGACTTGGATATTTCAGTCCATGATAGTGTCAACAATGCTAAACATTCTACAGTACAACCAATAACATTAGACTTGGGTGACTCAGCACATTTCTTATTATAAGTGTCATTTTTGGCTCTAAACATTGAAAATGCTACTTTTCATTTCATAATCAATTTCAATCTCATGCTCTCCTAGGAATATCAAATATTTGTAAGGCTCAGATTCAGTTCACCTCTCTCAGACTTGAAAAAGTTTGGGAAATTTTGATTTTTAAAATTAAATTATTCACCTGTACATACTTTAAACCCTTTACAGAATTTCCATGAGCTAGCAAGCTGGTTGTACATCATTGTGACTGATTATTGGACTGATCACTTCAGCTAACTGTGGGCTATCACTGACAAGAGGGGAACTCAATAAACCATGAATTAGTTTAGAGCTCTATTCAGCTCAATTTGTTGCTATAAGTTACCTTTTGTGAGTTACAATATCCACTTCCCAGCTGAAAAGCTGTTACTAAATCACAGCAGCAGCCAATTTCAGTCATGACCCATGTAGGGCTGCCCTTTTCTTTGTGGTATTCAGCTGTCACTCAAGTCAATCCTTTTCATTAAATACACTGTACCCCATTCTATGAAGGCTAGTTCAAGACAACACATTGCAACTGCATATTTCTGTTTTATAAAATAAATATACACTTTAATCCTCAGCACATGTATTCTTACTGATAAACACAAGAGTGCTTGTCCTCAAAGTTATCTTCCCTTTATACGATAAAATACATTAAATGTACAGTGCCCCTGTGTGTATTAGAAAACAATAAATACCAAGAATATTCATTCATCTGGGGATATGTGTGGAGGATTCATTTCAAAATTCTGAGACTTAATATACAGCTTTCTAATATTTTTCTTTAAAAGCCTGAAAATATGTTAATAAAATATTGTCTCTTCTTTTTTGTGTGAGAAAGAATATCTGTTACTAGACTTATATTTTTATATTTTAGAATTATACTTTCTCTAAATCCAAATAAATGAAATAAAATAACAGAGGGAAATATTTCATTTCTTATGACTATTCTGCATAACTTGCAGAATTTTTCTCTATCTATTACTAATGGTATGGGATGCATTTCAGCATATCAAGCAAATTCATGATCATATACTGGTTCATTTTCCTATTATTGAAAAATAATATGAAACTTTATCATGACCTCTTGTTAGAACCAGTGAGTCACAATTCTTGTCTCCAATTCTTTTAATTATTCAGTGGAAAAGGTTCATAGGATAAAATTTCAAATACCACACAAGCGGCAAATACAGGGCCCCATTCAGCCAAGATTTACTCAGGTGGTTAACTTTTCACACAGTAAATGATCCCATGCCATGTTTACACTTACCAGGGATCGACACTGCTGTGATCGATAACAGTGATGGTCGATTTAGCAGGTCTAGTGAAGACCCACTAAATCTACTGCAGAGCGCTCTCCAGTCAACTCTGGTACTCCACTGGAAAAAGAAGAGTAAGGTAAGTCAATGGGATAGCGTCTCCCATTGACGCAGCACGGTGTAGACACCGTAGTAAGTCGACCTAAGCTACGTCGACTCTAGCTACGTTATTCATGTAGCTGGAGTAGCATAATTTAGGTCGACTTACCCCTGTAGTGTAGACCACCCATAAGTAAATCACAAGTTTGGGGGCTTTATTGAAGAAATTACTGGGTGGAGTTCTACGGTCTGTGTTATACAAGAGGTCAGAATACATGTTCATGATGGGCTCTTCTGGTTTTAAAATCTATGACACTATGAAAGCCTTTTCAGGATTAGGGACATAATGAACGATCTAAAATAGTCACAAAAGTGACATTCCATTTCAGTGTGTTTCAATCAAGAAAAGTAATATTTTTGTTTGTTTTTTTTCTTAATAGTTTTTATTTTTTTCTTTTCAGAAATAACAAAACAGGAAACATGATAGATACAAAACTGACCACCTTGAAAATAGTACCCGTGAAAACCTACGCAGACCCTCCTGCCCCATCATAGCTGAATAGTGTATGCCACAAAAGATGCAAACATGCATATATGCCCACTAACGCGGAGAGGTTATACCCTTCTAGACCTGACTTACATAATTTGAATGGTGTTGCAACTAGGAAGATGAAATGTTTGCAGACTTACCTACAGGTACTAGAGGTAAATAAATACACACAGAATGTTGTGACATGCTTGTTATTAACAAATCTATGAATAGGTCATTCAAGATTTCCCTACACTATCTTTCCCCCACCCTGCCTGATTTCCCACTTTTTACTTCAATTTCATCAGTGGTAAGTAATAATTAGGGCTCTCAGTTAATCAGTTAACTCACATGATAAACTCAAAAAAATTAATTGCAATTAAAAAAATTAATCTTGATTAATCGCAGTTTTAATCACACTGTTAAACAATAGAATACCAGTTGAAATGTATTAAAGATTTTGGATGTTTTTCTTCATTTTCATATAAATTGTATTCTGTGTTGCAATTGAAATCAAAGTGTATATTATTTTTATTACAAATATTTGTACTGTAAAAATGATAAACAAAAGAAATAGTATTTTTCAATTCACCTCATACAAGTACTGTAGTGCAATCTCTTTATCATGAAAGTGCAACTTACAAATGTAGATTTTTTTTGGTTACATAACTGCACTCAAAAACAAAACAATGTAAAAATTCTGAGCCTACAAGTCCACTCAGTCCTAATTCTTGTTCAGCCAATCGCTAAGACAAACAAGTTTGTTTACATATACAGGAGATAATGCTACCCCCTCTTCTTATTTACAATGTCACCAGAAAGCGAGAATGGGTATTTGCATGGCACTTTTGTAGATGGCCTTGCAAGGTATTTACATGCCAGATATGCTAAACATTTGTATGCCTCTTCATGTTTTGGCCGCCATTCCAGAGGACATGCTTCCATGTTGATGATACTTGTTAAAAAAATATGTTAATTAAATTTGTGACTGGACTCTTTGGGGGAGAATTGTATGTCCCCTGCTCTGTTTTACCTGCATTCTGCTATATATTTCTTGTTATAGCAGTCTTGGATGATGACCCAGCACACATTGTTCATTTTAAGAACACTTTCACTCCAGATTTGACAAAACACAAAGAAGTTACCAATGTGAGATTTCTGAAGATAGCTACAGCACTCAACCCAAGATTTAAGAATCTGAAGAGCCTTCCAAAATCTGAGAGGGTTAAGGTGTTGAGCATGCTTTCAGGAGTCCTAAAAGAGCAACATTCTGATGTGGAAACTACAGAACCCATATCACCAAAAAAGAAAATCAACCTTCTGCTTGTGGCATCTGACTCAGATGATGAAAATGAACATGCATTGGTCCGCACTTCTTTGGATTGTTATTGAGCAGAACATCAGCATGGATGTATGTCTGCTAGAATGGTAGTTGAAGCATGAAGGGACATATGAATCTTGAGCACATCTGGCACATAAATATCTTGTGACGCTGGCTACAACAATGCCACGAGAATGCCTATTGTCACTTTCAAGTGACATTGTAAACAAGAAATGGGCAGCATTATCTCCTGCAAATGTAAACAAACTTGTTTGAGCGATTTTTGAATGCAGTTTTTTGTACCTAATTCTACATTTGGAAGTTCAGCTTTCATGACAAAGAGATTGCACTACAGTTCTTGTATTAGGTGAATTGAAAATGCTTTTTCTTTTGTTTTTTTACTGTGCAAATACTTGTAATCAAAAATAAATATAAGGTGAGCAATGTACACTTTGTATTCTGTGTTGTAATTGAAATCAATATATTTGAAAATGTAGAAAACATCCCAAAATATTTAAATAAATGGTATTCTATTATTAACAGAACGATTAATCACAATTAATATTTTTAATCTCTTGAGAGCCCTAGTAATAATGTGACCACTAGTGTACCAGCAGTCACTAGTATTCTAACCAATATGTCATCAGGCCTGCTCTGAAGATATCATGACATTTGATTCAAGTAGACACAACCCACATTTTTTGTAAGATCATTGCATTTTGAAAAAACAAACCCCCCCCCCAAAAAAAAAAAAACAAAAAAACAAGCACTCCACATGGCCTGAAGTTTGGAAACTCTGCAAATCCAAAGTTGATTCCATTTTAAAAATATATTTAAATACACAATAAAGTCAATCCACAAAATTCTAACTAAGCTCCTGTACCTCACATCCTTGTTAAATCTGCTTAGTTATTTTTGTTAGGCAAGGTCTTTTCCAGCTAAGGAGTATCTTTGGATGCATTTTGTTAAGTAAAATTCCATTTTCCTACAGTTACAGACATCTTATATTTGGAGAAGTCACTGTATGTACCTCTGTCACAGTCCTGCAAAGTAGTGAGTGCTTGAACTACAGTGAAGTCTTTGAGAGATAAGGATGCTCAGAACCTCTTAGGAGACTAAAAGAGGAGGAGTACTTGTGGCACCTTAGAGACTAACAAATTTATTTGAGCATAAGCTTTTGTGAGTTACAGTTCACTTCATCGGATGCATTCAGTGGAAAATACAGTGGGGAGATTTATATACACAGAGAACATGAAACAATGGGTGTTATCATACACACTGTAAGGAGAGTGATCACTTAAGATGAGCTAATACCAGCAGGAGAAGGGGGGGCGCGGAGGGGGGGTGGAGAAAACCTTTTGTAGTGATAATCAAGGTGGGCCATTTCCAGCAGTTGACAAGAATGTCTGAGGAACAGTGGGTGTGTGTGTGTGGGGGGGGGGGGAGGGGGAATAAACATGGGGAAATAGTTTTACTTTGTGTAATGACCCATCCACTCCCAGTCTCTATTGAAGCCTAAGTTAACTGTATCCAGTTTGCAAATTAATTCCAATTCAGCCGTTTCTCATTGGAGTCTGTTTTTGAAGTCTTTTTGTTGTAATATTGCGACTTTTAGGGCTGTAATCGAGTGACCAGAGAGATTGAAGTGTTCTCCGACTGGTTTATGAATGTTATAATTCTTGACATCTGATTTGTGTCCATTTATTTTTTTATGTAGAGACTGTCCAGTTTAGCCAATGTACATGGCAGAGGGGCATTGCTGGCACATGATGGTGTATATCACATTGGTAGATGTGCAGGTGAACGAGCCTCTGATAGTGTGGCTGATGTGATTAGGCCCTATGATGGTGTCCCCTGAATAGATATGTGGACACAGTTGGCAACGGGCTTTGTTGCAAGGATAGGTTCCTGGGTTAGTGGTTCTGTTGTGTGGTATGTGGTTGCTGGTGAGTATTTGCTTCAGGTTGGGGGGCTGTCTGTAAGCAAGGACTGGCCTGTCTCCCAAGATCTGTGAGAGTGATGGGTCGTCCTTCAGGATAGGTTGTAGATCTTTGATAATGCGTTGGGGAGGTTTTAGTTGGGGGCTGAAGGTGATGGCTAGTGGCGTTCTGTTATTTTCTTTGTTGGGCCTGTCCTGTAGTAGGTGACTTCTGGGTACTCTTCTGGCTCTGTCAATCTGTTTCTTCACTTCAGCAGGTGGGTATTGTAGTTGTAAGAATGCTTGTTAGAGATCTTGTAGGTGTTTGTCTCTGTCTGAGGGGTTGTAGTAAATGCGGTTGTACCGTAGAGCTTGGCTGTAGACAATGGATCATGTGGTGTGGTCTGGATGAAAGCTGGAGGGATGTAGGTAAGAATAGCAGTCAATATGTTTCCGGTATAGGGTGGTGTTTATGTGACCATTGCTTATTAGCACCGTAGTGTCCAGGAAGTGGCTCTCTTGTGTGGACTGGTCCATGCTGAGGTTGATGGTGGGATGGAAATTGTTGAAATCATGGTGGAATTCCTCAAGGGCTTCTTTTCCATGGGTCCAGATGATGAAGATGTCATCAATATAGCGCAAGTAGAGTAGGGGCATTAGGGGACGAGAGCTAAGGAAGCATTGTTCTAAGTCAGCCATAAAAATGTTGGCATACTGTGGGGCCATGCGGGTACCTATAGCAGTGCCGCTGGTTTGAAGGTATACATTGTCCCCAAATGTGAAATAGTTATGGGTGAGGACAAAGTCACAAAGTTCAGCCACCAGGTTTGCCGTGACATTATCGGGGATACTGTTCTTGATGGCTTGTAGTCCATCTTTGTGTGGAATGTTGGTGTAGAGGGCTTCTACATCCATAGTGGCCAGGATGGTGTTTTCAGGAAGATCACCGATGGATTCTAGTTTCCTCAGGAAGTCAGTGGTGTGTCGAAGATAGCTGGGAGTGCTGGTAGCGTAGGGCCTGAGGAGGGAGTCTACATAGCCAGACAATCCTGCTGTCAGGGTGCCAATGCCTGAGATGATGGGGCGTCCAGGATGTCCAAGTATATGGATCTAGGGTAGCAGATAGAATACCCCAGGTCGGGGTTCCAGGCGTGTGTCTGTGCGGATTTGTTCTTGTGCTTTTTCAGGGAGTTTCTTGAGCAGATGGTGTAGTTTCTTTTGGTAACCCACAGTGGGATCAGAGGGTAATGGCTTGTAGAAAGTGGTGTTGGAGAGCTGCCTAGCAGCTTTTTGTTTATATTCCGATCTATTCGTGACGACGACAGCACCTCCTTTGTCAGCCTTTTTGATTATGATGTCAGAGTTGTTTCTGAGGCTGTGGATGGCATTGTGTTCTGCACGGCTGAGGTTGTGGGGCAAGTGATACTGCTTTTCCACAATTTCAGCCTGTGCACGTCGGCGGAAGCACTTTATGTAGAAGTTCAGTCTGTTGTTTCGACCTTCAGGAGGAGTCCACCCAGAATCCTTCAATTTGTAGTCTTGGTAGGAAGGTCTCTGTGGATTAGTATGTTGTTCAGAGGTGTGTTGGAAATATTCCTTGAGTTGGAGACGTCGAAAATACAATTCTAGGTCACCACAGAACTGTATCATGTTTGTGGGGGTGGAGGAGCAGAAGGAGAGGCCCCGAGATAGGACAGATTCTTCTGCTGGACTAAGAGTATAGTTGCATAGATTAACAATATTGCTGGGTGGCTTAAGGGAACCACTATTGTGGCCCCTTGTGGCATGTAGCAGTTTAGATAGTTTAGTGTCCTTTTTCTTTTGTGGAGAAACAAAGTGTGTGTTGTAAATGGCTTGTCTAGTTTTTGTAAAGTCCAGCTACGAGGAAGCTTGTGTGGAAGGTTGTTTTTTTATGAGAGTATCCAGTTTTGAGAGCTCATTCTTAATCTTTCCCTGTTTGCTGTAGAGGATGTTGATCAGGTGGTTCTGCAGTTTCTTTGAGAGTGTGTGGCACAAGCCGTCAGCATAGTCTGTGTGGTATGTCGATTGTAATGGATTTTTTACCTTCAGTCCTTTTGGTATGATGTCCATCTGTTTGCATTTGGAAAGGAAGATGATGTCTGCCTTTATCTGTACGAGTTTTTTCATGAAGTTGATAGATTTCCACTCCATACGGCTAAATGCAGTGCCTTGCATAATGACAGTTTTCAGAGTAGCAGCCGTGTTAGTCTGTTTTCGCAAAAAGAAAAGAAGTACTTGTGGCACCTTAGTGACTAACAAATTTATTTGAGCATAAGCTTTCATGAGCTACAGCTCACTTCATCAGATGCATTCAGTGGAAAATACAGTGGGGAGATTTATATACACAGAGAACATGAAACAATGGATGTTATCATACACACTGTAAGGAGAGTGATCACTTAAGATGAGCTAATACCAGCAGGAGAGCGGGGGGGGGGGGGGGGGGAAGAAAACCTTTTGTAGTGATAATCAAGGTGGGCCATTTTCAGCAGTTGGCAAGAAGGTCTGAGGAACGGTGGGGGGAGCGGGGGAGGGTAATAAACATGGGGAAATAGTTTTACTTTGTCAAAGTGTAGGCCAGCTGCATCCTACTCCAAGCTAGTCCCTAACAAGAAACCCCATTACTCCTGCTTATGCTGCTATGGCAAATGAGTGTGTGTTACTTTGCCAGTTAAGAACTACGAGATCTACTGTCCTACACAGCACATGGCAAAGGAGAAAAAGACGAGCGAGGGAGCGCACAGGAAGGACTTTATCTCAGCCACATGTAGCTGGAAAGCTGGTTTTTCTGTGATTCAGTTGTTTATATATTTATTTATTTATTTTCATTGTTGTTGTTAGAGACTACAATAAAACTATGATTAGTGATTCTGGAACCTGAAATAGAGAGGCTCCGGGTGGGTCTTATGGGGTTTGGCTTTGTTTTACTTTGTTCTGTTAAAATCCTTAATAGAAATAAAGCAACTTGGGAAGTGAGTGAGACTTTTTCAAATCGTCTAAGGGTCTGATGTCACTATTTACAGGGGAAATTCTGAGTGCAACTACAGAGATTCTCAGCACCTCTAAGGATTGGGTCCACATTTTATTTAGAGTAGGAAATGGAGACTACAACACATTCATATATATACTTTACATTTATCTACTTCCATCTGTAAATGTGACTTTCTTTCTTCAGCTCCACAGACTCACCTCTCTCTCCAGGTTTCCAATTTATGGCTGTGTGCATCTAGACCATGTGGACTTCTTTAAAGTCTACATTTAGGCCAGGCAGTATTTAACTGGGCCAGAAAGATTTTATAAAGCATGTATTGTTACATAATTTATATAACCTTTACTGAGGCATACATTGTAGACCTTATAAAGTGGGTGGTAACCACTATTATTCAGTAAATACTTACTTCCACCCACCCACAGGCAAAAATAATAATTAAAAAAAGCACCACTTCTCACCAATACCAATATATTAAAATGAAATTTCAATTTTCTAGGCCAAACACTTTTTGGGTTTTGGGAGACCAAAACAAGTTAGCCAAATGTCTGAGAAGTGACATCCATCTGAATGTTTGACTTCTTGTGTCTGCAAAACATCCTGTGTGACAGTCCCAACCATTAAAAAAAAAAATCATCTACCTGCTATAACAACCAGAATGAGGAATTTCAAGCGGATTGACCTAGATTTGTTGAAGATGGGGATAGGGTCTAAATCAATGTTATAAATGGAAGGTAACTAAAAATTTATTGGGTAAAGAGGTGTCCCTGTAGTCTATTTGTTTAATTGAATAAATAAAATGCATCAAGGAGTGCCTAGAACAAAGGATAGTTGCTCCTTTTTCTGGAATGAAGGTATAAACCCAAGTAATTAAATACACATTAAAAATGTAGAGATTAGCATTTCTGAATATTATGAATGCTGTATTTTTTAATAAATCATGCCTTACAATGTCTCAGTGTATCACATTGATCTTAATCATAGAATCATAGAAGATTAGGGTTGGAAGAGACCTCAGGAAGTCATCTAATACAACCCCCTACTCAAAGCTGGACTGAACCCAGCTAAATCATCCCAGCCAGAGCTTTGTCAAGCAGGGCCTTAAAAACCTCTAAGGATGGAGATTCCATCACCTCCCTAGGTAACCCATTCCAGTGCTTCACCACCCTCTTAGTGAAATAGTGTTTCCTAATATCCAACCTAAACCTCCCCCACTGCAACTTGAGACCATTGCTTCTTGTTCTGTCATCTGCCACCACTGAGAACAGACTAGATCCATCCTCTTTGGAACCCCCTTCAGGTAGTTGAAGGCTCCTGACAAATCCCCCCTCACTCTTCTCTTCTGCAGACTAAATAAGCCCAGTCCCCTCAGCCTTTCCTCATAAATCATGTGCCCCAGACCCCTAATCACTCTCGTAGCCCTCTGCTGCACTCTCTCCAATTTGTCCACAACCTTTTTATAGTGGGGGGCCCAAAACTGGACATAACATTCCAGATGTGGCCTCACCAGTGCTGAATAGAGGGGAATAATCACTTCCCTCGATCTGCTGGCAATGCTTCTACTAACACAGCCCAATATGCCATTAGCCTTCCTGGCAACAAGGGCACACTGCTGACTCATATCCAGCTTCTCATCCACTGTAAGTCCCAGGTCCTTTTGTGCAGAACTGCCACAGATACAAATCCAAAATCACACCACAGTATCACATAAAACATGAAAAACATATGCCTATTTCTAAATGTCCAGAGTTTTATTTTAATGGATTATCAAAAAATAGGAAACTTCCACAAGTGAGTGAGCACCCAGGTCTCCAGTGAATAATTCACCTTTTCCCTGAAAATGTTTTTCTTTCTATATACATTGTCTAGGTTATTTACTCTTGGCATAGATGCAACAAGAAAATGAGCAGCTTGGACATTTGAAGAGTAGCTGCTGAAAAGAACTTGAGAAAGACTGTGAGTCTCAGAACATGTATTTCTTGATTGGTGCCTACCCTCATCTCATTTAGTCAGAACGCAATCTCTTATCAGTGCAGTGGGCACAGGGACATAGCCAATTTCTGGTTGACATTTTTGTACTATATTTTCTAAGTGTATTGAGAGACTATGATAGTTCTCTTTTCTCTACCAATTTAACACAAACCTTGTTTTATTATTTGACCCATTTCACTCATGGAAAGTAAAAGGACATTTCAAAATACAGTTTGAGACTCCCTAATTATACCTGGGCTCAATCGACATTCTTCTATGGACAGAATCAGCACATCTCCAAAATGAGAATATTCAGTTCTCTGTCTCCAGAGTTCAAATGTGCTTCTGGTAAGGACAATACTGTACTCCATTTTGACTTTTTTTTTTTTTTTGGTCAGTGGAATGAAAATCTGAGGTGGTTTTGGCAGCTGCAAGAAACAAATGTTGAGGTTTGAAATGATTTTTTCCCCCCAACCAGGGCATCTAGCTGAGTGGCTGCCTTTCTGACTGACTACACCATTGGTGACTCTTTGTGGTGTACTTATATAACCACAAGTCAAACTGATGTGGGGTCAGCCTACTTGCAGAAGATGTCTTAGTCTTTTGGAAACATCCAGTTTGCTTCAGTACATTTCAATATGACTTTCACTGGCAATAATGTTTGCTGTTGCTTGCTGTATGTAGTAGAATTTACAGTTAAATTAAATATCCATTGGTAAGGAGGAAGAAGTTCAGTTGTCCATTTTTGTTTGAACTGGCCTTGGAACAGACTTTTACTTGTGCATGATCTCACTATATATTAGTTCTCCTTAGACCAGTTTCTCAGCTGCACAGAAACAAACTCATACACTGATACACACCAATTCTTTCTTTGCAAATATGGCCCAGAATGTTTCTTCACCTAATGATGCTTTATATCTTTAGCTTTGTTATTTTTTTAATTAAAACATGTTAACAAAGCCTAAGAAAAATAAATGAAACTACTCACAAGGAAATTAAATTGAGAAGCTAAACCCATTTATAATTATTGCATTTCAATTAGGCTGTACTAGGGCTGGGTGAATAGATAGATAAAAAGAAACAACCCTGATGTCTGAGTTTCATAAATGTTTCCTGTGTCCTGCCTGTGAAGTCTAGAATATTCATGATAAATAACATTTTAAAGCATACAAACATTTTTATGCCAATTACTGCACTAAAGAATAAAGTCATAATATTACATCATAGAATCATAGAATCATAGAATATCAGGGTTGGAAGGGACCTCAGGAGGTCATCTAGTCCAACCCCCTGCTCAAAAGCAGGACCCATACCCAATTAAATCGTCCCAGCCAGGGCTTTGTCAAGCCTGACCTTAAAAACTTCTAAGGAAGGAGATTCCATCACCTCCCTAGGCAACGCATTCCAGTGTTTCACCACCCTCCTAGTGAAAAAGTTTTTCCTAATATCCAACCTAAACCTCCCCACTGCAACTTGAGACCATTACTCCTTGTCCTGTCCTCTTCCACCACTGAGAATAGTCTAGAACCATCCTCTCTGGAACTACCTCTCAGGTAGTTGAAAGCAGCTATCAAATCCCCCCTCATTCTTCTCTTCTGCAGACTAAACAATCCCAGTTCCCTCAGCCTCTCCTTATAAGTCATGTGTTCCAGACCCCTAATCATTTTTGTTGCCCTTCGCTGGACTCTCTCCAATTTATCCACATCCTTCTTGTAGCGTGGTGCCCAAAACTGGACACAGTACTCCAGATGAGGCCTCACCAATGTCGAATCGAGGGGGACGATCAAAATGTATCCAAAGAAAGGATAGGCCAGACCCTCAGCTGATGCAAATCAGCATAACTTCATTGCCATCAGAGGAGCTATATTTATACCATAGCTTCATAGATTTTAAGGCCAGGAGGGACCATTATGATTCTCTAGGCTGGTCCACTGCAAAACATGGGCCATGGAGTTTTACCAAGTGATTCCTGCATCAAGCCATAACTGAACTAGACCATATATTTTAGACAGAAATCCAATCTTGATATAAAGACTTCAAGTGACAAAGAATCCAACATATCCAAGGTAAGTTGTTTCAATGGCTAATTTCCCCACTGTTAAAAATTTGCACCTGATTTCTAGTCTGCATTTGTCTAGCTTCAGTTTACAGCCAGCATATTTTGTCACCTTCTCTTCTAGATTTCTATTAGAAATCTTCTCCCCATGTAGGTTATTATAGATGTGACCAAATCATCTCTTAACCTTCTCTTGGATAAACAAAATACATTGACATCCTAAGTCTCTTACCGTACAGCATGTTTTCCAGACCTTGAATCGTTCTTGTATCTCTTTTCTAAACTCTGTCCATTCTGACCCTTTCTTCACTAGCTGAGGCTTTGGTCCAATGTTTCTATTTTGAGATTAGTTCAAGAATTAGAATTTAGCTCCATTTGGGAGAGCCAATATCATACTTAAATTATGTTTTAATAGCCTACTTTGTTAGTAATTTTCCTTTATTTGAGAAACCTTTTTTTCTTTTAAAAAAAATTCAATAATCTTGGAACTAATTAAAAAATACTATACATCTGAAACAGGAGCAGAATATTTTCAAATTAAATCTGTTTTTACATATAAAGTATTTTTTTATAAAGACAAACTCTAAAAAAATCATGTCAAATTTTCTTACAAAATGGTGGGTATTATTTTTTTAAATTTCTTAAAATAAAAAGCATATTTTATCCCCAATTATGCACACACTTATGCATATACTTAATAGTAAGCATATAAATAGAGCCTCCAACTTCCGTGGGGTTACTTGCATGTATGAAGTTAAGCATGTACATACGTGCTTGGAGACTTGGGGTCTTGATGTTTATAAATGTTAAAATGCACTTTTCCATTTCAATATTACAGTCATTATGAGATAATCCTTTGCAATTTTTCTTTAGTTGTGTCTTTGATTAGAAATGAAATTTTAAATTCATATGTTTGTTTTCCCAAACTGAAAATGGTAATGCATGATTCCCTCAAGTTGTTTAGGACAAGTAGTTTGAATGGATTTCAGTGTATTTATTGCAGTTAGCTTTTGTTACGGGCTTGTCTCCTAATTTTGTAACCTTAAAGTAGCATTTGGATTGGCCTCACGTTGGCAAGTGATTACACCATCAGTCTGATCAGTACTCTCAGGAGTATAAAACACAGATCTAGGGATGGATTTTGAAGCAGAAGGTTGCAATTTTATAAATTTTAAACTTTATGGTGGGGAGGGGCTAATTCCAGGCATTTATTTGCATCCTGTTGTCTCCTTGCCAAATAACTAATTTTCAGGGCCAGATGTCTTCAGCCTAACCACCTCTGAATCCTCTCACTCTCCCTCTGCGACGGGGAATGAAGATACACATGAAGGGTACCTAAGTCTGCAAAGACTTACAGTCTCCCCTTCTTTCTCTAGGATAATAGGGTTCACCTCTCATCTCCTAGGTCTCATGATTACCACTTGGAGTTGGCTTCCTTGAGCTTTTCACTCCCGCTGGATACTAGTCACAAGTTGTGATGAAATTACAAACTCATGTACAATTTTTAGAGCCTGTCTTACTCCTTATTAACCTAAAACCAGGCCTCCAGGATGCTGTAAAAAAGGGAAAAAACCCTACCAAAAATCTTGCTATGAGTGAAAAAATTCCTTCCTGATCCCCAAAACTAGTGATTGGTCAGACCCACAGCATCTTGGTAACACGAATCAAATAATATGTCTATAATAGGGTAGGGAGCATGGGAAGCAATAACATCAGATCATTACCTCATGCCCTGAAGGCTTCATACAAAAGAAAGGAAGGGGGATGAGACATGAATCTACTCTCCCATCTCCCATCATAAATGTCTAGGTAGCAGGGAAGACACAGGGAATTCTGTCCGCGTCATCTTTCCACAACCCACACTGACATGATATCCACATGCATTCTAAGTCTGGGGGAAGGAGGGAAGGCTGCAGAGGCATTCTGAAACTGGGTAAATACAGGAACTCCTCACTTAACATTTCAGAGTAGCAGCCGTGTTAGTCTGTATTCGCAGAAAGAAAAGGAGTACTTGTGGAACTTTAGAGACTAACAAATTTATTTGAGCATAAGCTTTTGTGAGCCACTTAATGTTGTAGTTATGTTCCTGAAAAATGTGACTTTAAGCAAAAGGATGTTAAGCAAATCCAATTTCCCAGTAAGACTTAAAGAAAATGAGGGGGTTAGGTTCCAGGGAAATTTTTTTCACCAGACAAAAGACTATATATATATATATATATATATATATACACACACACACAGTATAAGTTTTAAACAAACAATTTAATACTGGTACACAGTGATGATGATTGTGAAGCTTGGTTGAGGTGGAGGAGTCAGAGGGTGGGATATTTCCCAGGGAATGCCTTACTGCTAAATGATGAACTAGCAATTGGTGGAGCCCTCAAGGGTTAACTCTCACACACTACAAGGCAGCAGGAAAGGAGGGAGGGCAGACAGAGACAGAGACACACACACACCCTGTGTGTTTGAGAGATAGAGATGTGTATTTCCCCTTTTAGTATGAAGCGTGGGGTCAGAAGTACACTGCCTTGTTAATTAGATCAGCAAGCTGAGACTGGACCGCAGCTCCCTCTGTCGCCCCACCCATGGAAGATGGGGTAAGCAAGGTGTAAGGGGGAGGGGAACACCCTGACATTAGCCCCCCTCTTCTTCCCCTCCCCCCACACAGCAAGCAGGAGTCTCAGGGAGCAGCTCCAAGGCAGAGGGCAGGAGCAGCACATGGCAGTGGGGGGAGGGACAGCTGAACTGCTGGCAATTGATTGCCTGCTGAGCAGCAGCTGCACAGGGAACTTAGGAGAGCGGGGAGCTGATAGGGGGGCTGCCAGTCCACCCTGCTTCCAACCACCCACCAGCTGGCTTCAACGGGCTGCTCTTCCTGCAAGCCGTGGACAAAGCAGGCGGCTGCCAAACGACGTTAGAAGGGAGCATTGCACAACTTTAAGACTAAGAGAGCCACAGAAAGGAACATACAGGCTAGTGAAGGGAGTGTGTGGTGGTCTGGCAGTGTTTTGGTGCTCGTTGGGCAGGGCCAGCTCTAGGCACCAGCAAAACAATCAGGTGCTAGGGGTAGCACATTTCTGGGGGTGGCATTCCGGTGCCAGCCGTGCAGCCCCCAGAAATGTGCCCCCGCCACTCCAGCTTGCCTCTGGTCTGCCTCTGCCTGTTCCCCTGAGTGCACCGCCGCCACTCTGCTTCTCCCCTCTCCCTCCCAGGCTTGCCACATGCAAAACAGGTGTTTCGCATGGCAAGCCTGGGAGGGAGGGAGCAGAAGCTGAGCAGCAGCGTACTCGGGGGAGGCGGTGGAGAGGAGGTGAGCTGGGGTGGGGAGTGGTTCCTCTACCCCTCCCGTTACTTCCTGCACTCCCCCTCCATCCTTGCTCACCTCTGCTCCGCCTGCTCCCCTGAACGCACTGCCTCTCCCTTGCCTGAGAGGGGCGGGGGAGAAGTGGAGCAGCGGCGTGTTCAGGGGAGCAGACGAAGCCGAGGTGAGCTAGGGCAGGGGGTTGTGAGGGAGGAGCAGCAGGAAGCAGTGGGAGGGGGAAATGCGGCTTGCCTGGGGGAGGAGGTGGGGCCGGGGATTTGGGGAAGGGGTTGGGAAGGGGCAGAGTTGGGGCAGAGCTGGGGGTAAGGGGGCACCTAAAAAAAGCGGGGGAGGCCAAAAATGTTTTTGCTTGGGGCGGCAAAAATGCCAGAGCCGGCCCTGTCATTGGGGGGTTGTTTTCCTGTGGGTGGTTGTGTTTTGGTTTGGTTTGTATTTCCCGGAGTAACAGGACTTAGGTCAGAAGGCGATGATAGATACAGAGGCAGCAGTAGTAGTGAATGAAGATGACTGGATGTAGAAGCTGCAGCACATACATGATCCTGGAGGGGGTACCTGAAAAGAGTTTTGTCTGCATGAAGTGCCCACTGATAGAGCTGATGGAAGAAAAGATCAGAGGATTGGAGATGCAGGTGGAAACTGTTTGAGTTTAGAAGGGGGTTCGAGTGGATGATGGAGCAAAGACATGAGGAGGCTGAAGGGAAAAGCTCAGACTTGCAGATGAAAGCAGGACCAAAGAACTCTGAGGGAAGCCTGCTGGGTGAGGAAAGTTGACAGTGGAAGCATGTGACTAAGAGAACCAGGCAGAGGTAAAGACGGGCTAGTGAAGCAGAAACAGAGCTCAGGAACAGGTTTGCGGAGTTGGAAAATGAAGAAGGGGCACAGCAGGTGGTCACTGAAGGTGAGAGGGAAAGGAAGAAGTCTTGTGGGAAGAAGGCAAGAGTCAGTGGAGATAACAACACCAAATATGAGCCCCAGGAAGATACAGGATGGGTTGCAGAGGATTGCAAGGGACAATAGGAATCGAGAGGACTTGCAACCCGAGGGAACAGGGGATAGACTGGAGAATTGCACCATTGCCAGGAAAAGGCAGGTCTACATGATTGGGGACTCCTTACTGAGAAGAATAGACAAGATTGTAACAAGAGCTGATCCAGAGAACAGAAGGGTGTGCAGTCTGCCAGGTGCTAAGATACGGGATGTGGATCTGAGGCTGAAGAGGATCCTAACGGGAGCGGGAAAGAATCCACTGATTGTCCTTCATGTGGGAACAAATGATATGGCTAGATTATCTCTGGAACATATCAAGGGAGACTATGCCAGGCTGGGGAAGATGCTTAAGGAAATCGAGGCTCAGGTGATCTTCAGTGGGATTCTGCCTGTTCCTAGAGAATGGCAACAAAGGTGTGACAAGATTATGATGCTCAAAATATGGTACAGAGACTGGCGCTATAAGGAGGGTTTTGGAATGTATGGCCACTGGGAAGCTTTCATGGACAGAGGACTGTTCTCTCGGGATGGACTTCACCTGACTAAGGAAGGAAATAAACTTCTAGGATGGAGGATGGCATAACTGATCAAGAGAGCTTTAAATTAGGAATCTGGGGGAGACGGCTGGGAGATGTCCAGGTAATCTCCACGCTGGATTTTAACATTGAAAGGGAAGAAAACAAAGTAAGAAAGGATATAGCCATAGGTAGGAGAATGGACATAAGGAGGAAGGGTAGTGTGGATACCAGTCTAATAGGTCATACTGTTGGTAGAATGTCTGTGCTTAATCGGGTAAAGAATGTGAGTGAGGCCAAACAGCAAAAATTAAGATGTTTGTACACTAAGGCAAGGAGCCTAGGTAACAAAATGGAGGAACTAGAGCTACTGGTGCAGGAAGTGAAACCAGATATTATAGGGATAAAAGAAGCATGGTGGAATAGAAGTCATGACTGGACTATGGGTATTGAAGGGTATGTGCTGTTTAGGAAAGACAGAAATAAAGGCAAAGGTGGTGGAGTAGCATTGTATATCAATGATGAGGTAGACTGTAAAGAAATAAGAAGTGATGGAATGGATAAGACAGAGTCCGTCTGGGCAAAAATCACATTGGGGAAGAAAGCTACTAGAGCCTCCCCTGGGATAGTGCTTGGGGTGTGCTATAGACCGCCGGGATCTGATCTGGATATGGATAGAGACCTCTTTAATGTTTTTAATGAAGTAAATACTAATATTAATGGGAATTGTGTGATCATGGGAGACTTTAACTTCCCAGATATAGACTGGAGGACAAGTCTAGTAATAATAATAGGGCTCAGATTTTCCTGGGTACGATAGCTGATGGATTCCTTCACCAAGTAGTTGCTGAACCGACAAGAGGAGAAGCCATTTTAGATTTGGTTTTGGTGAGTAGTGAGGACCTCATAGAAGAAATGGTTGTAGGGGACAACCTTGGTTCGAGCGATCAAGGGCTAATTCAGTTCAAACTAAATGGAAGGATAAACAAAAATAGATCTGTGATTCGGGTTTTTAATTTCAAAAGAGCTAACTTTAAAAAATTAAGGAAATTAGTTAGGGAAGTAGATTGGCCTGAAGAACTTGTGGATCTAAAGGCGGAGGAGGTCTGGAATTACTTCAAGACAAAGTTGCAGAAACTGTCAGAAGCCTGCATCCCAAGAAAGGGGAAAAACAATTCAGAGACAGGAGTTGTAGACCAAGCTGGATGAGTAAGCATCTTAGAGAGGTGATTAAGAAAAAGCAGAAAGCATACAAGGAGTGGAAGATGGGAGGGATCAGCAAGGAAAGCTACCTTATTGAGGTCAGAACATGTACGGATAAAGTGAGAAAGGCCAAAAACCATGTAGAGTTGGACCTTGCAAAGGGAATTAAAACCAATAGTAAAAGGTTCTAAAGCCATATAAATAAGAAGAAAACAAAGAAAGAAGAAGTGGGAGCGCTAAACTTTGAGGATGAAGTGGAGGTTAAGGATAATCTAGGCATGGCCCAATATCTAAACAAATACTTTGCCTCAGTCTTTAATGAGGAGCTTAGGGATAATGGTAGGACGACAAATGGTAATGAGAATATGGAGATAGATATTACCACATCCGAGGTAGAAGCCAAACTTGAATAGCTTAATAGGACTAAATTGGGGGGCCCAGATAATCTTCATCCAAGAATATTAAAGGAAGTGGCACATGAAATTGCAAGCCCATTAGCAATTTTTTTTAATGAATCTGTAAACTGAGGGGTTGTACCGTATGACTGGAGAATTGCTAACATAGTTCCTATTTTTAAGAAAGGAAAAAAAAGTGATCCGGGTAACTACAGGCCTGTTAGTTTGACATCTGTAGTATGCAAGGTCAATTTTGAAGGAGAAAGTAGTTAAGGACATTGAGGTCAATGGTAATTGGGACAAAATAAAACATGGTTTTATAAAATGTAGCTTGTGGGGGAGGAATAGCTCAGTGGTTTGAGCATTGTCCTGCTAAACCCAGGGTTATAAATTCAATCCTTGAGGTGGCCATTTAGGGATCTGGGGCAAAAATTGGGGCTTGGTCCTGCTTTGAGCAGGGGGTTGGACTAGATGACCTCCTGAGGTCCCTTCCAACCCTGATATTCTATGATTCCTTCTTTGAGAAGGTAACAGATTTTTTAGACAAAGGAAACACAGTGGATCTAATTTACCTCAATTTCAGTAAGGCATTTGATACGGTTCCACATGGGGAATTATTAGCTAAATTGGAAAAGATGGGGATCAATATGAAAATTGAAAGGTGGATAAGGAACTGGTTAAAGGGCAGACTACAATGGGTCACACTGAAAGGTGAACTGTCAGACTGAAAGGAGGTTACTAGTGGAGTTCCTTAGGGATCAGTTTGGGGACCAATCTTATTTATTCATTTTATTACTGCTCTTGGCACAAAAAGCAGGAATGTGCTAATAAAGTTTGTGGATGACATGAAGCTGGGAAGTATTGCCAATACAGAGAAGGACCGGGATATCATACAGGAAGATCTGGATGACCTTGTAAACTGGAGTAATAGTAATAGGATGACATTTAATAGTGAAAAGTGCAAGGTCACGCATTTAGGGATTAATAACAAGAATTTTTGTTATAAACTGGGGACGCATCACTTGAAAGTAACAGAGGAGGAGAAGGACCTCGGAGTATTGGTTGATCACAGGATGACTATGAGCCGCCAATGTGATGTGGCTGTGAAAAAAGCTAATGCTGTCTTGGGAGGCATCAGGTGAGGTATTTCCAGTAGAGATAAGGAGGTGTTAGTACCGTTATACAAGGCACTGGTGAGACCTCATCTGGAATATTGTGTGCAATTCTGGTCTCCCATGTTTAAGAAAGATGAATTCAAACTGGAACAGGTACAGAGAAGGGCTACTAGGATGATCCGAGGAATGGAAAACCTGTCTTATGAAAGGAGACTCAAAGAGCTTGGCTTGTTTAGCCTAACCAAAAGAATGCTGAGAGGAGATATGATTGCTCTCCATAAATATATCAGAGGGATAAATACAACAGAGGGAGAAGAATTATTTAAGCTCAGTAATGTGGACACAAGAACAAATGGATATAAACTGGCCATCAGGAAGTTTAGACTTGAAATTAGACTGGCTTCAAGCCTAAGCTTGATAAGTTTATGGAAGGGATGATATGATGGGATAGCCTAAATTTGGCAATTAATTGATTTTAAACTATTAATGGTAGATATGCCCAATGGCCTATGATGGGATGTTGGATGGGGTGGGATCTGAGTTACTACAGAGAGTTCTTTCCTGGATGTCTGGCTGGTGAGTCTTGCCCACATGCTCAGGGTTTAGCTGATCGCCATATTTGGAGTCGGGAAGGAATTTTCCTCCAGGGCAGATTGTCAGAGGCCCTGGGGTTTTCCGCCTTCCTCTGCAGTGTGGGGCACAGGTCACTTGCTGGAGGATTCTCTGCACCTCAAAGTCTTTAAACCACTATTTGAGGACTTCAATAGCTCAGACATAGGTTAGAGGTTTGTTACAGGAGTGGGTGGGTGAGATTCTGTGGCCTGCGTTGTGCAGGAGGTCAGACTAGACGATCATAACGGTCTCTTCTGAGCTTAAGGTCTATGATTCTATGAATCATCAACTTATTTGTCTGAAACACATGTAAATAAATATGTTAGAGATGTTCTTTAAATCCCACAGTGGTCTGGTACTCAGTTTTCTGAGAGTCCACCTGTGACTTGTTCATGACATTTAGAATCAGCTGGGAAGACGATTCTGTTAGAACCTAAGTTTGAATATGATGCATTTACTTATCCTCTTAAAACAGTCAGGATTTATTTCACTGACATGTAAAGTCAGTGTAAGTGAGTGGAGAACTATGTTCAGAGCATCCGGTGATGGGGGGCTCCGATAGCTGAAGTATCCATTCTTTGCTATCTATATCTGCTGAAAGTATCTCACAGCCTGTGAGTTGCAATCTTCAGGAAATAATACAAAACACTTTATTTTATTTAGCATTTCAGTAGCTAGTTTTGTGTGTCAATTTAATCTTTGTCATTAAATTGCCTAGTCGCCACAGTGGTATGCTATAGACAGCAAAAAAAAAAAAATACATAAGAATGAATAATAAAGAAGATGAAGAAAATTCAGGAAAAGGAGCGGAGATGTTCATGCTAAACAAATATGTAACTGCTCTGAAGACAAGAACTCTCAATCACATGGAAGTCGATTTCTTTCCTAAATGCTTCACCACTAAATACATAACTACATATTCACAACAATAATTACTTCTGATCTTTAATAGTAGTTTTATTTCCATATTGTAGGAAATATAATGATACATATGGTAGTAATTAGCGCATGTTGAATAGTGTTTACTTCTTCAAAGTGCTGAAGGGCATTAAACAATTATTAATTAATGGATTTAGCCCATTGTATTAAACTATTTACCTTTTTCTTACTTAAATGCTCTCACCAGTCATCCCTCAAGTGTATATAACATTTTGGGTACTGCCTTAGTATACAGAGATTTTGTTAAAGACATGCTCATATAACAAAAAGGTGGCTGAAGAGAGTGATAGTAGGACCCCAGCTGATGCACCATGACCATATGCCAGAGAAAAAAATGCAGAAGTAACTGCTTGGTTTAACATTCTCAGCCATCAAGGGAGGCCCAGTTTAGACAGTCCCCTCCCTCTCTCTATGTGTGTGTCTTTCTCTCTCCCTCTCCCTTTGTTAGATTCACACACTCTGCTTTTCCAATTGCTTTAGCCTGAAGCAGTTGACATTTACCCCAGCTAGATAATCGAGGAATAACATTTGCGTTACAGTTTAACATGACCTCTGCCTCTACAGCTCTTTTTAGATTACCTTCCAAAAAAAAAAATGGTTGCTGACACTATAGTGAGGCAGGAGGTGGGTGGTGGGGGAGGTGGGGAAGAAAGAAAAGGGAAGCTTATTATTGTAGTGGTGCAGTCAATGTCAGGAGAAGCTGCACTGCCCTTTTCAGTTGTGGGTGAGCAACTATTAAGGAAAAGGTATTAAAAAGGAGGAACAACTGTGATGCGAGCGACACACAGGTTAAGCTAAAAGCAAAGGTTAATGGATTGACTGTTACCTGTGTATGAGGCTTAATGTTGGCCTATACACAAGAGGATTGCTTCTAGGTTGTATTTTTTTCCATGAAACTAAATTAAAGGGCTAATTTATTCCAGCATAAAAGAATGAGATGGCTTTTTCCCCCCTCAGAAATACACAAGGGCATATTTTCAATTCAAAATCTTTGCTCTCTAGTTACATCACAATCAACATGCTTATGCGTGGGGGTTGGGGAGAGGGATGGAGAAATAACCAATATATTTAGCAAGAGTTTCTCACATAAAATCTAAATGGAGTAGTTGACAGGACTGGTTGAGATAATTGAACATATGCTAAAATAGTTATTTAGTATTCTTAATGAAAATGAAAATAGGTTGATTTCACACAGAAATGGAGAAATATGAAAATGTGAATATTTTCAAAGAATAGGAGAATACAAAAATAGTTATTTGCTCTAACTTTCTAATTTCTGTCTTTAGAAATCATTTTTGAAATGTGCACAAAGCAGAAGTTGCATCTCATTTCCTAGTGATTTTGGACCTTACATAAAATAAAAGATTTATTCTTTTATCAGTCAGTCTGTCTATCTATCTAGCTCACCTACATGTGATGAAGATAAATTACCTCCATGAATTCCACAAACTCCAGGACAGAATAAATAAGCTCACATATTTGAATGTTGTTATTCTCACTGCTGTTATTTCAATAAAATGGCATACCTATTGACTTAACACTTTGATTTCCGTAAGTTCCTAAAAACACAACAAAATTTGGCATTTTATAAAGTTTTCACTGGTGTATCCTAAGTGCACTAAGTATTGTGGAGCAGCCTTGCAGAGCTGCTAAGTGTGTTTGAGTGAACTCAGTCAATACCTTTCTGTCCCCCAGAAGATGAAATAATGGGAAGACAAACACAGTTAAAGGAAAAACCACAGTACCAGCTTTAGACCATGCAAAGTGCTTTTTTCATCATTGTGCAGATTTCATTATCTAACTTATATATTTTTAAAAGTACCATCTTCTATTTGTACCAGTCTTACGAATATTAAAAAAGTCTCAAAAATAATACGGAAGTTAGAGGTGGAAAAAATAGTCAGACTGGGAAATGTTTCAAAATGGTGTTAACAATGCACCCACAATTTTGCACCCAGTTATTTGTTTCTGCAATTTTGTGAGTGCAAGTCATTTGAGGGGACAAATAATAGAGTTTAGAAGTCTTAATTACTTAATTAAGGAAAGCAATCAAGTAGATGTTTGTATACTATAATTTTCACCCTCAAATGATTGGTATTTGCAAAATTGTCGGTGCAATTTTAGAACCCACTTTGAGGCTCATATGAAAATCTTTCTTGTCATTGAGTTTCCCTGCCAGTGCTGGATTGTTTCCTACAGTACGTTTTCTGGTATTTTGTCCAGTTTAGTTTTAAGTATCTCAAGTGACTTCCATCACTTCCCAAGAGAGTCTGTTCTGCAGCATAATAATACATCTCACTGTCAGGAAGTGTTTCCTGGTATTCATACTTATACTCCTGGGTAATGCTCTAAATTATTTTTCAGTATACTTGAGTCCAAATTATGACCTCAGTTATACCTTTGAAGTAAATATGATTGCACTCATGTTCCGTAACTGAGACCAGAATTTAACCCTTATTTACACCCTTCAAGTATCTGTTGTGATTCCTTTAGTTAGCTCTTAGCCAATCTGTTGTTTTCCAGTATTATATCTTGTATTAAGGATCCAAACCTGCAGTATTTTCTCAGGCAATTCTCCCACTGAAATCAATTATTGAACTCTGTTTTTTTTTTTCCATTGAAATCAATGGGAGGTTTGACCAATTACAGATTTCAGGATCAAGCCCAAACCATGCAATACAAAGGGATAAAAGTACCTCTTTTTCCGTTGTCCTGCTGTAAGAGATTAGCATGCTAATGATCATGAAAGATTTATTTCTTCGGTCATATTAGCAATTTTTTTCATACCTTTGTATTTGTTTATGCAATTTGTATAGGGTACATCTATATTGTAAAAACAAACCCTGTGTCTCAAATCTCAGAACGCAGTTCAACTGACTTGGGCCTGTGGGGCTTGTACTATAGGGCTGAAAATATCAGTATAAATATTCCCGCTCAGATTGGAGCCTCTGTGATCCAGTGATGGGGGAGGAGCTTAGAGCTGGAGCTCCAACCCAACTGCTATTTTCAGCCCCGTAGCACAAGCCCCATGATCCTGAGTCTGTTGGCTTGGGCTCTGAGACTCACTGTGGCAGAGTTTTCTCTGCAGTGTAGACAAGCCATCTGACTCCTTCTGTAGCTTAAGTCCCATGTAGGGGACTAGTTGGACAGATCAAGGAATGACAGCACACAACATTGGATACTCCAGACTGGCCTCTGACATGGGTGCCTTGGTTGCCCTGACTCCAACTGAGTGCTCAGTCACTGGAATTTTTCAAATGAAGCTGTCAGACTAGTCATACCTACATGTCTACTGATGTGTTTCCCAAATGCTAACTGCAAGAGTGTCCCTCACAAGAAGCTACAAATGAGCTAGGTGATGACCATTGGGCAACAGGAAGAACCTAAACAGACACAAGAAACATACCTGATATCAGACATGAAAAAGTTGTTTGTTTATACCTACTCAAGCTAGGAAGAAGTTGGAGAAAGGAAACTACACCAGACAAGGGACAAATTGTGCATATTTTGTATTTTATACTAAATGTTTTGTACATCAATAAAAATTGTAGACAACATCTGGAACCGCACATTGCCAGGAGCATTTCAGATCAAGAAAACCAGAGGATATCATGATAAGCTTTGGTTTGTGACTTTCACATAGAGCTTGGGACAGGAGGAGTGGAGTGGAATGATCTCTATTGAATGGGAAGTTACCAAGAACAGTGTTCTATCATTGCAGACACTTACAAATAGGAACAGAAATAACCAGGGATGCTACCTGCAGCCATGTCTACTCAGCATTCCTATTAGAAATCAACTCTACATTAGGTGCAATGAGCCACCAGCCAACTTTGCCCTCCAGGATGTTAAAAGGATGATGCCAGCCCACATCATGTCAGAAATTAAGTGGAGTGCAAGCTTCATCAGGGACAGAGGAATGAAAGCTCTAGCTGATTCAGTTAAAGACATCCTAGTGAAATGGGTTTACCAGAAGTTAGCTTGCCTGGTCTGGGCTAAGATGAGAAGACACTTTACAGTGACTGATGTTCATTCCACTTAAGCCCTGCTACACACCAAGGCATTGGGGCTGCTGGAACCCAGCACCGAACAAGGGGCTATGGTTTACAAATAGAATTAAAAATCAGTTAAAGAACTGATCAGTAAAATTTGTTTGCATTTACATGACATGATATCATGAAAGGAGAGATAATACAGTCGCAAGGGAGAGCATGCCAGGGCAAGGGAAACATATCTATATAAACAATAGGGAGGACACTCTCACTAGCTACATGCAAAGCAACCAAGATAGAGACCCTATTTGTATGGGGATTACTGGCCTCAACAGGCCTATGGCAAACATAAAATATTACCTTGTCATTTCAAAATCCCACCCCCTCTGCCATTCACTGGTGGCAGAACTTGATGTGGAACAGTTGAGGAGGGACTCCCCTTTCCACCCCTATCAGCAAATGGCAGGATTCCTAATGAAACTCAAGCAGGACACAGCAGCTAATGCCCCTGAATCTTATATGGGATCAGATTACTCCCTCAGCAATCACCTGGGTAAAGGTGTTAAGGAAGAGATTTGAAAGGTGGAGTTTATAGATTTATTTACTTTGTTGTTTAGGAAATAGCAGACAGAGTAACGGGGCAAAACAGACAGAAAAGACGAGGACAAACCCCACAGACTTAAGGTGCCTCAAACTCTTAAGAGTTTGACCTTCTGCATTTATGTGCATATAATTTGTGTAAGGAGCCCCAAGGGATGCATTTCCTGTTTCAAGTATGAGGTCTTAATAGTGAGGGCTAATGCTGCATATGGTGGAATAGCATGGTTAGGGTCTGACAGAGAATTTAGAAAGAAGGCAGCAGAGAAGCATGAATTATCCTGGGGTTAATTTTGGTTAGAGTGTATGACTTCTTATCACTCCCCCCTTCCAGATGACATTCACAGACAGCGGATTGTCAGTGCCCAAACCATGGCTTCAAAATGCAAATAGAAAAGCCAATCTGTGCTTTGCATTTAATGCTGTGAAATGTTTTTGCTTCCAGTGCAGGCACAAACACTGCTACAGGAGGTGCAGGGATCAGCATAGAACATGCTCCTATTATGGGGGCAAATTTTGTTCCAAAACAGTGCTTCCAAACCCAGTGCTGTGAGAGATGCCACAAGGGAAGCCAATAACCATGGGAAAGGCTCCTTCTCTAGTTAAGATACAAGTGTTATGGAATTTGTTATTGGACTATCCCAAGACAGAAGTTTCATCTTATTTATGGAATGGATTTTCAGCTGGTTTTCAAATCCCATATGAGAGTGACATGCCACTTCTAGGCAAACCACTTGAAGTCCATTAAAAGTGTTGAGCATATAGTAAGGGCAAAGATCACTGTGGAAGTGGCAGCAGGCAGAGTTCCAGGCCCCTTTAAGTTCCGTCCATCATTAGAGGTTTTTAAGACCTGGCTTGATAAAGCCCTGGCTGGGATGATTTAGTTGGGGTTAGTCCTGCTTTGAGCAGGGGTTTTGGACTACATGACCTCCTGAGGTCTCTTCCAACCCTAATCGTCTAAGATTCTTTAACTCTCTTGAGTTTCATTTTGAAGGCTATTTTGATAAACCTATGCCCATGGGTGCTTGGAGTGTCCTATGCCTCTGCCTCCTAAGTGCCCTATGCCCATGTGTCGTTTTAAAAGGATTCAGCTCCATGTTGGAATGGGTGACTGTGTGTGAGAAACTGTGTCACTTCTTATTTCCAGGAAGATTAGGAACAAGGAGATGAAAGTACTTGGTTCAGACATTCCAGAACCTAGCCTCGGCATGGAGAGGGCAGAAGACTCTGCCCATAGTTCAACATATCTGGGATTGAACTAGACACAGTTCAGGATGTTTCTAGGTTACCTGCAGCAAAGTTGGAATTGCTCAGGGCACTGATACCAGCTCTCAAAGGGGAAAAGAAAATTATGCTGAAGGAACTACAACTGGTCTTGGGGAACCCAAACTTTGCATGCTGGGTGATGGCTCCTGGTCAGGCATTCTGTGTCTGCCTGGTGCCAGACTCCTCTGGAGTGCAAACATCCCACCACTTTGTCAAAATAAAGGGAAATGAGGGAAGATTTAGAAGTATGGGAAAGATTTCTGGAGCAGTTTAATGGGATTTCCATATGGCATTCAGACTGGTTGCTCAAGATTGAGCTGAATGTAAAATCTGATGCCTCAGAAGGAATAGGTTTTGGGGTTTGTTTTCAAGGACAGTAGTGTGCACAGAGGTGCCCAGAAAGCTGGTTGGTTCAGGTCATTACAAGGGACATCATTTTCCTCAAGTTATTTTTTTCCTATAATGGTGGCAGTCCCTATTTGGGAAAAGAACACTCAGAAAAAAAATCTGTTTCTGGTATCACAGTCCATCCACATTACAAATAGACAGTTAACTAAGACTGCTTGGTTAATGAAGCTGGTGAGGGCCTTCA
Organism: Lepidochelys kempii; assembly: GCF_965140285.1. Taxonomy (NCBI): domain Eukaryota; kingdom Metazoa; phylum Chordata; order Testudines; family Cheloniidae; genus Lepidochelys; species Lepidochelys kempii. Next base: position 150,476,223 of record NC_136381.1, read on the forward strand.
TTTTATACTGCCCGAGTTTTAACATATTTTTTCATACAGTGATGTCCCAGGAGTGGATAATGGTGTTGCTGATGCTCTATCTAAACTTCAGGATGACAGATTCCGCTTGCCAGTAGGGATCCAGGGGTGTTGCCCCCAACAACACTGAAACCTTGGCTCATGGGAGCTGTGGGACAAGTCAAGGACTCAGTTGTCCCATAGACTCTAAGGGCCTATAAGGCCAGCCTTAATGAAATTTAATGAAAGTTAATGAAATTTAGGGGACAGGAAGGGCTTCTTTGGGATGTGTCATAAATATAAAGGGAAGGCTAATCACTTTTAAATCCCTCCTGGCCAGAGAAAAATAGCTCTTTCACCTGTAAAGGGTTAAGAAGCTAAAGATAACCTTGCTGGCACCTGACCAAAATGACCAATGGGGAGACAAGATACTTTCAAAGCTGGAGGGGGCGGGGGGAAACAAAGGGTTCTCTCTGTCTGTGTGTTTTTTCTTTTGCCGGGACCAGAGCAGGAATCCAGTTCAGAACTCCTGTAAAGGGTTAATAAGCAATCTAGTTAGATATGTGTTAGATTCTGATTTGTTTAAATGGCTGATAAAATAAGTTGTGCTGAATGGAATGTATATTCCTGTTTTTGTGTCTTTCTGTAACTTAAGGTTTTGCCTAGAGGGATTCTCTATGTTTTGAATCTGATTTCCCTGTAAGATATTTACTATCCTGATTTTACAGAGGTGATTCTTTTACTTTTTCTTCAATTAAAATTCTTCTTTTAAGAACCTGATTGCTTTTTCCTTGTTCTTAAGATCCAAGGGTTTGGGTCTGTGTTCACCTATGCAAATTGGTGAGGATTTTTATCAAGCCTTCCCCAGGAAAGGGGGTGTAGGGTTTGGGAGGATTTTGGGGGGAAAGACATTTCCAAGTGGGCTCTTTCCCGGTTATATTTTGTTAGACGCTTGGTGGTGGTAGCAATAAAGTCCAGGGACAAAAGGTAAAATAGTTTGTACCTTGGGGAAGTTTTAACCTAAATTGGTAAAAATAAGCTTAGGTTTTTTTCATCCAGGTCCCCACATCCGTACCCTAGAGTTCAGAGTGGGGAAGGAACCTTGACAGGGGGTGACCCATATTTACACACAATGTGGTGCGATATGTGGTGTATTTGGCCCACCAGGTACTGGCTCCCTCCACCATATTTGGCTGTTTAGAGGGCCTATCCTGCTGGAGTAGGCTCTCAGATTTCCCAGATAGAAACACTGACCAGATATTAAAGACCTATCACACATCTGCAGTGGTGGGAGGAAGGCCATTTTATTTATGTTAGCATTTGTTGTTGCCTTCTTTGGCACTTTTAGAGTGAGTGAGATGGCGCCTTTGGCATCTGTAGACAGGTTCCAGCATGCATTGAACTTCAAGCATCTATGACTATTTACAGGAGCAGTGTTCCTGCACTTAAGGTGCTCAAAAATGAACCAGAAGGGAAAAGAGGTTTATGTGGTGTTGAAGGCATGCTGATGGATGCTTGTGTCCTACATAGGCAGTAAAAGATTTATTAAAAATGTGGGGCTCACAGGTGGGCCTGCTGTTCAGTGATGGCTGCTTCCTGACAAGGTACCATTTCACTGTAATACTGAGAAAAATCTTGAGCTATTGCGGTCTTGACCCAGGTAAATTTGGTATTCATTCTGTCCAGATCAGGACAGCAACATCAATGTCTGTAGAGGGTTTTGGTCTATGGATGGGGCTGGAAATCAAGGTTTACAGGACTTACATCAGCATCAGGGATACAATGGCAGGGAATGGTAAAACATAACTAACTCAATGCACTTCTTTGTTTCAGAGGCTACCCAGAGCATATGCACTATTTGGATTTGCAGGCATTCTGTAGTGCATTGGGTCCAGAAGAGGGCAGCAAAGATAGCTGCCAGATCTCCGCTGCATGTCAGGGCCTAAACTTTTTGCATCCAGTTGTTTGGCAGAAGAAGAATGCAGTGGGATCACCTTATGACTCTTCTGCACTCACCAATGAACAACATGAACCCACCTCACAGCCTGGTTATTCAACTCATGGAGAACGATTTCGGGACTTCACAGGTGTCAACTTAAAGGATAAAATCTAGAGGGATGTTGGCTTGATGGCCAGAGGTCAGGTTAGTATGGTCAGACATGCTTATGATGTGGGTTCGGTGGGGAGCTGCAGAACCCAGCCCATGTGGACAAAGTTAGGAAAAAAGTGAATAGAGAGGTCATCAGGATATTTCTGGAGATGGCAGTTCAGTGATACGGCATAGGGGCATCTGTTAAATCAGCCTAAATTTTTCAGGGATGATGGTGTACATTTGTCAGAGGGAGGCATTGACATATGGCTACAGAATGTGAAGGAATGGACTAGGCAGGAGTTGTGACAGCAGTCAGCATGGTTGGGGGAGACCAAGCTAGTCACTGGTGCCCCCTGTGATTGGTTCCCAGTGTGGTTGAGAGAATAACGAACAGTTCCTAAAAGTAAAATATCTGGGATTTGGTGATGGATCTTGGGCTCATGGGATAGGGTAAGACCTTGTCAGATAAAGTCAGGCCTTGTGGTCCTCACAGGCTGAGCTCCCCACCCTTCTGCACCTTCTGTCCCCCTCACGGGGTGGAGGAGTGCTAGGAGGACTCAGAGTGAGATGAACCCTGGGAAGGTAGGCTGAGGAGTGCCTACCTTAAGTTACAGGTTATATGGTAAGGAGCCCTGTAACCCCTGCACTAGAACCAATTAGTCTGGTATAGGAGAATATAGGTGATGGGCAGGTGGCACTTCCCCTGTGTTTAATAAAAGTTTAGCCACTTAAAATCCAGCCATGTGTCTGTCCTCATTTCACCACTGTGTCCAATCAAATGGTACCCACCTTCCTGAATGGGTGGAGGAACTTTAGGAAGCCAGCAATGAAAAAGAACAGCTTCAGCAGTGAGGGAGGGAGGGAGACACTCACTGGAGACAATAGGTAGCTCCTCCTCCCCCAAGAAGTCTCTGGCACCTATTGGCCAGGTGGGAGACAGGGATTCTGATTGACCAGCAATCTCCAGCTCCTATGATTTAACCTAGAGAGGGGCAATCTGGAGTCTCTTCCATCTTAGAATCATAGAAGATTAGGGTTGGAAGAGTCCTCAGGAGGTCATCTAGTCCAACCCCCTGCTCAAAGCAGGACCAATCCCAGCCAGGGCTTGGTCATGCTTCATTTCAGCTGCCCCATCCTACCCACCCTGTACTAGGAATCCAGCCTAACAGATGTTGTGGATGTAATAGATTGCCCTTTTAGGGGCCAGAAAGGATTTTTTTTCTCCCATGGGTCAACTGGCAAAAGACCAGGGAGTTTTTTTACCCCTCATTACAGACACAGTGGGTTATGCAGGAATATGCTTGGTACCTAACTGAGGTACTTGGCTGAGTTGTTAATTTGTTACAGCTTGTGGCTAATTTCCAGTGCAGTTAAAAGGATCAAATGAACAATTCCTAGAGGTAACAAACCTGGGATTTTCATGATGAGTTGTGGGCTTATGGGATAAGGTGCAACCTCTTGGCTCTCATGGACCCCAGACCTCATGACCAGGGAGGATGGTAGGACTGCAACCTGATTCCTGAGGGGTAGGCTGAGGAGAGCCTTTCCCAAATTATAGGTTATATGATTGGAGCCCTGTAACCCGTGCACTGGAACAAATAAATGCCTGGTATAGAAGAGTATGGGTGATGGGCAGGTGCACCTCCCCCACATGTTTAAGTTTAATAAAAATTGGCACATGCTACTTACAATCCATCCATGTTCCTATCCTCATTTCACCACTGTGCCTGCATCAAGGCAAATAGAGACTCAGGTTCATCCCTAAATTTTCTGTCAAATTGTCTGGTAGTTGCATTACTGCCACCAGTGATCCATCATGACCTCATCACCCTACTCCTCTCCAGCACAAAGTAGCAATGTGTTACAGAAAGAAAAATAGCAGACAGAATTTTGGCTGCTGCATGGCACAATCTGCCCAAATGGAAATCAACAGGTAAATTAAGTAAAAAACAAATGCACCTTAGTGTCTGCTCAGGCCATCAATACTGTGCTGATATCTGTTGTCTGATGAGTACACTGACCAGATACTGCGTGTTTGGTTGCCCACTGATTAATCACTTTTTCAGATACACACTGAGGTCTGACTGTTCAGCACCATGAGGGTCTGAGCATGGGATGTGGAATTTTCAAAGCCAGATGGGTATTTGCCCCATAAGGGCAGCCCTGAATGGGTCAACCCCTAATATCCTCATCTACACATGTAAATAGCCAATATCCATCCCCTCGGTGTGTTCTTGCTAGGCAAGGCAAGATGGTGGCTGCCACCAGAGCAAGGTCAAGAGTTGGAGCAATACCAGGATAAGATCCAGGCATGTGGCAGCATCCAGTAATGGCCATGGGGATGGTAAGCACACGCATGCTGCGGAAAAGGAAACCAAATTGTACAGACTCAGAAATATAGTAGAACTCCTATTTTATTAACTAATTGGGGATTGGGGAGTTCATAAAATCAAAAAATTGATTACAGTAGATCTGATGCATAAGTTACATTATCGTGCACTGCATCCCTTTCTTCTTGTCCTTCACTCCATGTAAGGCATTGGAATACAAAAGGAAATTGACTAGTTCTTCATCCATATCATTTTTATTATGTGATTTATTTATTTTTCCATTAGGAAACTGGTCTGTATAACCGATGGTTCATAAGTTTGGTATTTGTAAAATCAAGGATATACTGTAGGTGTAATTATCAAGGAGGTAACCTCCACCATGAAGTGCTTTTGGACCCACAGTCCAAAACACATCCACTGTTGAGTTACAAATAAAGAGATGCACAGAAGAAGCCATTTGCAGTGCAAAACAGTAAATGTTATTGATTCTACAAAACCCAGGAACTACAGCATATTCTTGAGCATCATTTAGTTGGACCTTAACTATTTGCTAAACATTTCATATATAAAGACATACATCACTCTTATAACATCCACAGCCCAGAAGAACAAGCAGTGGTGCGAGATTCAGGAAAATCCTAATTTGATCAGGTTCCACATAAGTCATGACTCCTGTATGGCACCTCCTTCAGTCAACCCTACTGCAGGTGAATATTGTTTTTCAGGATGAACCTGTACCCCTTGACTGCCTGCATCTCAGTTAGGTCATAGACTCGTGTAGGAAGTTACAGGTACATCCCACATCTCTGAGCCATGCCATGCCTTGACTTTGTCCTCCTTTCCTCACTTGCCTCACAGAAACATAGGAATTGCCATTCTGAATCAGACCCAAGGTCTATAGAGTCCAGGATCCTGTCCCCAACAGTGGCCAATATCAAATATTTTAGAGGAAAGTTCAAGAAACCCTACACTAGGCAGATGTGGAATAATCTGTCCCCAGTGGAAATCTCATCTTAATTCCTAATTATACTAATTATAGATTGGTTTAATCCCTGAAGCATGTGTAGTAACCATTATATGTTATGCTAGCATTGTCAGGTATCATATAGTAGCCAGTGGCTGGTGCAGCCCAGACCCAGAAGTACAAAGCCAAGATGTACCCTTCCTCAAATTCCCATGCCTCTACCCTACTCATCCTATCCCCAGAAAATCCAGTTCCATCACACTCTAGTCATAGCTCCCAAACCACATCGAGATGGCTTGTTCTCTCTGTTTCTCTGTCTCTACTTCTTTCTCACTCTCATTCTTTCTTACCTATACTGTCCTGTATTTAAGAGCAAATTTTAATATTTGGGGTGGGATTCTTGGGTGTGAGGTGTGCAGAGCAACCAGTGATGAGTAGCTAATACTTGAATGTCTTAATCTTCATCTGCCAATTTAGTGATGCCTGTGACACTATGGTATATGGTTTTTGTGAACAAATTACTTTTTGTTTGTTAGAAAATACATTTAGAAAAGTCTAATCTGGAATAAGAAATACTTTTAAAAGTGAAACAAAAGTTAAAAAGTTAAAAAACTTAAAAGTTTTGAGTTTATTTCTGTTAACACCCTTCTGTAAACACTGTTACCTTGGCAATCTCTTTGAAGGGATGAGCCTTTGACTTCTTTAATGTCTTCTTGAATTATTTAGATTCAGTAAGAAAATATTGAAGAGAAGAATTACAGCCCAGTACAATACAATGATTTCAGTAAGAAATAATTTTACTAGAGGATAGAAAGCCTGGTTCTAAAGCCCTTATCTAAGCATTAATTGCAGAAATTGGATGGGTATGGCACTCATGTGACTTAGAGTTTACAGAGTCACGCCCTCAGTAAATTAATTTAAAATAAGGGGCTTGATTTTTCAAGGTACTGAGTGCTAGATTCACAAGCATGATGTAGGCACGTAACTGCCCTTTTAGGTGCCACTGGCATTCACAAAACATCTGCTCAGCTGTGATTTAACCATGCAGGCACTAAAATTACCTAGGTACCTAAGTTTCCACTGGTAAAGTCCCCACAGCACATGAATTTCTGCCTGTGGGAATGTGCAAATTCACCTAAGCCCGGATACCACTGAGCTGCTTGAGAAATCTCACACACACCTAAGACCTGGTGGGGGTCTCAAACTAGGCATTCCCTCATCTAGTTTACAGGTAGGGTCCAATCCAGTAGGCATGCTCACAGAATGCCTAACTTGCATGAAAGGCAATAGTGATACCCCCACTATACCCAATTGAACAGTGATTAGAGTACTCATCTAGGATGAACACTGTAAATTACCACTCTGCCTGATTCAGAACATGGACTTGAACCTAGGTTTGTCTCCTTCTGAGAGTGAGTGACATAGCCACTGGGCTATGGGGTATTCTGAGGTGCCCTCCCTCTCAATCTCTCCTGTCAGAACTGTTTCTCTTTGACGCTCAAAGATTCATTGAATGAGAGAAAGGGGGGAAATGGTTCTTTAGGCCAGTGCACTTAGCTAGGAGGCTAGAAATCTGGTTTTAACTCTGTTGTCTGAATGAAGTGGAGGGGATATTTGAACCCTAGTTCTCTATGTCCTAAGTGAATGCACTAATCACTGGAGAAATTTTTTTTTTGAGAGAGAGAAAGGACTGATTTGAATTCCAGGAGATGGTTCATAGCTATGAATTGTGAACTGAGATAAACGCTTCCCTCTGGCCAGGATTTAGGCACCCAACTCCCTCTGAGGGGTGGGATTTGGGACACCTTCTCTTCAGCATCTTTTAGCGGCTAGTTTTAGGTGGCTCCCAACTCAGCATGCTGGCCTCTGTGAATCCCTTTTATAAGCATCTAACTCTTCCCATACAATGTGCGGGGAGCCTGGAGGCCTTGCTTCAGGTTGTAAATCACATGGGGCAGCAGGATGCCCAAGAGTTAGGCATTGCTATGCTCAGCATTGCAACCCATAAGTCCCCCTTACGAATCTAGCCCTGAGTGCCTCTTATTAGGAACTGAACATCCTCAGTTCTCATTACCTTCACTAGTGGCTGAAGGTGCTTGGTGCTTTGCAAGGCTGTGTTAAATTGGTTTCTATTAAAACCTACAGTAGCTCTAATATTTTTTTTAAAATGCTCTAAATGATCAATTCATTCATATTATAATTGCTTATAAATTGCTTGATTCATTTAACTTAATAATTTGTACCTTCATCTTCTTCATCCTGTTGTGCTTCTTCCTATAAATACAGTCAATTGAAAGATGAAGTTTATGAGTAAAAGTTTATCTATCGGCTAAGAAATCAAAATGGCAATTCACTGGGAGATTGTCGTTAAGCTATAATCAGTATCTAGCTGACTTTTATATATGTTTGAATCCATACCACACAGAGAGATGATGAAAATAACAATGTTTTTCTTCAGTGTAAAGATTAATATTGTAATAGTTGGTTTAATTCTTAGTTTAACAACACACTAAGGCTCTACTTTTCAGTGTATACATTTATTTCAAGGTACTTAGAAGCTGACTTTTATGAGATTATTTTGGCAGTGATTATTTTTGTTGAGAAATGTGTCTTTTATCCCTCTCTTTCATCCACTGCTAAGATATTTCTGTTTGTCAGAATGCCTCTATTTCTGATAAATGACTGAAGACTGACTGCTACACTTTATTAAAAAGTAATAACAATTTTTGTACGCACCCTTCACATTGTAAGTGGGGGACCATGAATCAAAGGACACTGCCTGTCTGGACCTGATAAATGCATCGTTTACCAGCTGAGGAGTTATTTAGGACTGGCTATTAATTTAAATCACATTTATCTTCCCTGAATGGGGGGAGGTTGCTGTGATAGGACTGCGAATGACCAATGGTGCAGCTAAATGCACATTATTTATTACTACTGCCTGCAAAGCACTGCACAATATGTTGGGATTTTTTTCCCCCCTTAAAAAACAGAGCCAATTACCATGGTTAATCTACTCAGGGCAGTAACAAATTTCTTTCTAACACAAGCTACTTTTTACACTTGTACTTGTTCTCTTTTAGAAATTCAGTGGTTGCTCAAAATTCCTGATTATTAAAAGCAGGTTATTCATCCTTATCTAAAGTATGATGGGCAATATTAGTATCTCTAAGTCTCCTCTTTATTATGAAAAAGGAGCCTTTCACTTACATACTCGGGTGTAAGTTTCATAAGTGCACATAAATCAGATAAAACATGATTTTAGGAGATTTTTATTTTGTTCAGTCTGTGGGAGGTAGGAGGGGGAGAAGAGTTCTTTTGAAGCATTTTTTTAACTTTTGGTGGGGGGAAAGTTATACAAAACTGCCATGTGCCAATGCCACACACTTGCTTCAGTGAGATTTACATGGAGAATTAAGATAATTCTGATTTTAAAAGAGAGAGAGCAAGCTTTATAAAACCTAGTGAGAAAAGAGGTGTGTGAAGTCAAAGCTACCTCATATACACTTTAAATACAGCTCAGGTATACAATAATAATTATGGGGCATGGTTATGGGAGATCAGCTGCTGACTGCTCAAAGTGCTCAAAGTCTAATGTCAGTACTGGGCAAATTAGTTGAAACAATAGTAAAGAATAAAATTTTCAGACACATAGAAGAACATAAATTGTTGGGCAAAAGTTGGGTTTATGTAAAGGGAGATCATGTCTTACTAATCTATTAGAGTTCTTTGAAGGGGTCAACAAACATGTGGACAAGGGGGAACCAGTGGACATAGTGTACTTAGATTTCCAGAAAGCCTTTGACAAGATCCCTCACCAAAGGTTCTTACGTAAATTAAGTTGTCATGGGATAAGAGGGAAGATCCTTTCATGGATTGAGAACTGGTTAAAAGACAGGGAACAAAGGGTAGGAATAAACGGTAAATTTTCAGAATGGAGAGGGGTAAGTAGTGTTCCCCCAGGGTCTGTCCTAGGACCAATCCTAGTCAACTTATTCATAAATGATCTGGAGAAAGGGGTAAACAGTGAGGTGGCAAAGTTTGCAGATGATCCTAAACTGCTCATGATAGTTAAGACCAAAGCAGACTGTGAAGAACTTCAAAAAGATCTCACAAAACTAAGTGATTGGGCAACAAAATGGCAAATGAAATTTAATGTGGATATATGTAAAGTAATGCACATTGGAAAAAATAACCCCAACTATACATACAATATGATGGGAGCTAATTTAACTACAGCTAATCAGGAAAGAGATCTTGGAGTCGTTGTGGATAGTTCTCTGAAGATGTCCACGCAGTGTGCAGTGGCAGTCAAAAAAGCAAACAGGGTGTTAGGAATCATTAAAAAAGTGATAGAGAATAAGATGGAGAATATCTTATTGCTCTTATATAAATCCATGGTACGCCCACATACTGAATACTGCGTGCAGATGTGGTCTCCTCATCACAAAAAAGATATACTGGCATTAGAAAAGGTTCAGAAAAGGTCAACTAAAATGATTAGGGATTTGGAATGGGTCCCATATGAAGAGAGATTAAGGCAGCTAGGATTTTTCAGCTTGGAAAAGAGGAGACTAAGGGGGGATATGATAGAGGTATATAAAATCATGAGTGGTGTGGAGAAAGTGAATAAAGAAAAGTTATTTACTTGTTCCCATAATATAAGAACTAGGGGCCACCAAATGAAAGTAATGGGCAGCAGGTTTAAAACAAATAAAAGGAAGTTCTTCTTCACACAATGCACAATCAACCTGCGGAACTCCTTGCCTGAGGAGGTTGTGAAGGCTAAGACTATAGCAGGATGTAAAAGAGAACTGGATAAATTCATGGAGGTTAAGTCCATTAATGGCTATTAGCCAGGATGGGTAAGGAATGGTGTCCCTAGCCTCTGTTTGTCAGAGGGTGGAGATAGATGGTAGGAGAGAGATCACTTGATCATTACCTGTTAGGTTCATTCCCTCTGGGGCATCTGACATTGGCCACTGTCGGCAGATAGGATACTGGGTTGAATGGACCTTTGGTCTGACCCAGTATGGTCATTCTTATGTTTTTATGTGCTCCATAACAAGGTGATCAGAAAGGGCAGCTTTCTCTGTGCTTGTTACACCTATGCCAGCATTGATACTAGGCCTGGAATATACTATATTGAAAGATCTCAAAGGAGTATGCTGTCAGACTGGGGCATTGTTTGCTATGGGGCATGCTCCAACTCACAATAACGTATACGTTGGAGCTCATCACTAAAGGAAGAGAACTACTGCCTAATAAATGCTTTAAGAGGTTTTTTTGTAAATCTCTATTGACTGGAACACACAAAGATAATTCTTCTCACTGATGACTGTTTCTTTATCCCACATGTGTCAGCTGCAGCAAAAAAATGTTGTAAGAACTTTTTTTTATGATGAGGTTTTAAAATGGGGAAAGTGTTAGGTTTTTTTGCTGTCCTTGTACGAAGAAAATGACGGAGCCTTTTTTGCTCAAATACTGGAAAAAAATCTGCAAAAATGTTATCTAAATAGTTTAACAAATTTCTGAATGAATTAAGACAAGGGCTCAGAATGCAGACTTAGGCTAAGTCTACACTACAGCCTACATAGGCATAATTTATGTCGCTCATGTACGCAGGGCTATGTTGGCGGGAGAGCTTCTGCTGATGCAATATGTATGTATAGACATGGCCTTAGTCAGTCTTGACTATATCTGTGTCTAGTGCTCCAGTAACTATATAAAACATGAAATACATACTAGTGTGATATGGGATTAAGTGTAGGTAATCCCAAACAAATGTTGATGAAACCTTTACAGGTAGAAGTATGCAAAAAAAGTCCCAATGAAGTATTTTAAAACCTTCCAAAACATTTTAAAATACTTCATTGGGACTTTTTTTTTTGCATACTTCTACCTGTAAAGCCAGTTGCCTTCATTTCTATGAGCTCAACTCTACAGACTACTAAGAGAGAGAAAAATATATATTCCTAAATGTTCCAGGGAAACTAACTGTGAGTCAGGCAGCCTTGGTTTTCTTCCAGCATCACTGGCCCCCTCTTTTTTCTTCCAACCTTTGCATGTCTTGTATATTTACATGTTTAGCTGTCTGGTGCAGGGACTGTCATTTGCCATTAGTTTATATAGTAATTAGTGTAATAGGGGCTTTTAGGCACTACCATAATAAAACTAAGAATAATAAATATAAAATGACTTATAAATTGAAGAAAAAGATGTGGAGGTTGTGGTGGATATTCAACTGAACATGAGCTCCCAATGCAACACTGTGGCTAAAAGGGCTAATGTGATCTTTGGATGCATAAATAGGGAAATATTGAGTAGGAGTAGAAAGATTACAATTACCTCTCTATTTGGCAGTGGTGCGCAACAACGGCTGGAATACTGTGTCCGGTTCTGGTGTCCTCAATTCAAGAAGAATATTGAAAACATAGGCAAAGTTCAGAGAAGAGTGACAACAATGATTAAAGAATTAGAAAGAAATCCTCATTGTGAGAGATTCAAGGAGCTCAATCTATTTAGCTAAACAAAGAGAAGATTAAGGGGTGACTTGATCATAATTTGAAGACAATGTCTGGAAGTCGAATGTAGGCAAATTCGGACAAGAAACAAGGCACAATTTTTTTTTTAAAGTGTGGGGAAGTAATCACTCAAACAACTTATTTATGAACATGGTGGATTCTCAGTCACTGCACATTTTTAAATCAAGACTGGATTTTCTCCCCAAAAAGATATGCTCTAGTTCAAATACAACTACTGGACTTCAAGCAGAAATTAATTCAGGTAAATCATATGTCCTTTCTTATGCAGGAGGTCAGATTAGTCCCTTCTTTTCTTACCATCTATGAAGTTCTATGCATCCCTTTGGAAAGCTGGGAATCTCCCTTTCTAGTGATGTAGAGCTCTTGGTTCTAGCTCTGCAGATTCATGACATGCTGTATTTAAATCTGCCAATGGGCCAGAATGAAATATCAACCTCCAGGAACACAGACCAATGTAAATTTGGGAAATTTAGGGGAACTTCAATTTTCCATTCAAGGGGAAATTCCACTTTTTGGGAAAGAATGAAATGAACTCCTTATACCACTCCACAGCATCATGTATTCTGTATATGTCACATATTAATACAAACATTTTTACTATGATTTTTGAAAATGTTCTTAGTACTATCTATTCTCCTATAAAACCAGATGGATTTGTTTCCATGAGGCCAACTGTACAGGACTAAGCAGGAGAGAACAACTATAACAAATAAACTCTTAAAACCTCTACAAATTATTTTAAATAATTTTTCTATATGTCACAACTGTAATGTTTGATATCTCAGGGCCTTATAGGGCAAGTGCTGTGTGCACTACTGGAAATTAAGGAGTCTCCCCTTTCCAGTAGTATAAATCTTCCATTTCTAGTCCTTCTGGGCTGAAAAACTTTGAAACCCAAACCTGTCTCTATTGCAGTACTGACTACTAGCCATCCTGAACCTCAGAGCCATGTCATGGGGAGGTTAAGGAGGGGGATTCACATTTGGGAAAAAAAGGGACAACTTCTTAGCAGTTTTTCTTTTTTTTAGAACAAAAACAACACAGTGGTTGTGCTGAAGATCCTTAAAGGTTAAAAGTAGTCCTGAGGAGAAGAACTAGGGAGAAAAGTGTAGGTTAGACTGTAAAGATGGATGATAAATATAATTTATTACATGGATATCATCACCAGATAGGATGCAGATAGATAGATACATATGTGTATATACTGAGAGATATAACTAGAAATGAAGTATTCACGTCACAGATAGTTTGAAATCTGGGAAAAGAACCTATTCCTATATCCCTAAATAAGGTGTCATTGTCCCCTAGGTATGAATTATATGAATCCATTCTATTCAGTTGCTTACACCAAATAGATCATCTTGGTATCTGAGCATCTTCCAAAGATAAAATAAACATAGTGACTAACATGTCACTATAGAGAGAGGAACTGCAGGCATTTTCAACTTTCAAAGTTCCCTACTCATTCTTCTATTGGAGTATGGAAGGGGGATGCTTGGATTCAATCTCATTAATATGCAGATGCCTTAAGATCAGATGTGAATTGCAGGCAATCTCCAGGAGGCTTCTATTATTATTTTTATTGTGATTGTTTAACAATTATATATTATAATAGTGCTTAGAGAATCCAATCAGGATCAGGGCCACATTGTATTAAGTGCTACACAAATACATAAGATAAAGTGAGCTGTAGCTCACGAAAGCTTATGCTCAAATAAATTGATGAGTCTCTAAGGTGCCACTAGTACTCCTTTTCTTTTTTCCGAATACAGACTAACATGGCTGCTACTCTGAAACATAAGATATAGTCTACTATTCTAGACTGTGAGAGCTGTACTTCCATGAACTCCCTTTGTGCATCTGTCTTGCTGTCCCCTGGCTCCCCCTGACCGCTTCATCCTACAAAGGATACTTCTTTATAACAGAGAGAAATCAGCACACATACATCCTGAGGGGGAGAATCTGGAGGATCCCAGCCATCATCCTCATCCTGCCTCTGGATGGCAGCCCCTTCCAGGATCATGGAGTTGGAACCCTGTGAGGCTGTTTGTGGACAGGTTATGGGGAAATGGGACAACTTTGAACAAGCAGAAGCTCACTATTGTGCAAAGATGAAGAGGGGAACTTTGGGTCCTTGGATATTTTAATCCATTAAAGCCATGAAACTGACCTTCATATTTCTGCTGGGGAAGTATATAAATAGTTAAAGGCTTTCCTCGTGTAAACTCTGTGCATATCACTTTCAATTTTCAAGCCAGCAGATATGTATCAATGTGACAATATGGCAGCTTTCTGCCAAAAATGCAGAATATTATGTCTATTGACAGGTAGCAGAGCTGCTATCATTTCATGTAGTAGTTTTTCACAATAGAGATATGTATAGGTTGAATATTCAGGGCAGGAGGATTTGCCCCCTAGAGTTTACAGAACAGCCATTAATGCAAAGAGTAGAGATAGGCCATCTCTACATATCACCCATACTTTAGTTTAACTGTCACAATTTCTACAGACAAATATGTAAAAACCACCATGACAATAAATAACTTGGAACATATTTGCATTATACTATGACTTAGAACAGTGTTTTCTACACACAGTATGGAACCAGTTAATCAAGACATTCTGTCCCTTCTCTGAGTAAAAGATATACAGAATGTATATTAGAAGTTACACAGAATGAGAGCAGTACTAATGCGCATGGGTTTTATTTTCTCCTTTTAGGTGTTATAGTAGGTCAGCCTCTCTTGCTTCCTCTGCTTGTGCTGCAGGAGTTCAAAAGGCAGTCCACCCAAATTATCCAATACCCCTTCCTACATCCACAACCCAATTAATAATGTTCAGTGATGTATGAAGCTGAGTTTACATTAATTTAGGATTATTAATATAAAAGTGCTGCATGCTCCAGACTCTTTATAAATAAATGTCACCAATTTATGAATAGTCACACTGCCCTGTGGAGCTTAGAGAGTGTGAAGGGGAGCAGTGAATGGAGTAACAGTACTACCTCTTCCCTGCATCTTCCCACTCTCTTTGTGGCAATGCATATCCTTGGCAGTATACAAAGAGATTAACCCTTGCACTCCCCCTATATCTAGCCTTTGCTCAGGATGTGACAGGGCTCATGCCTACCCTGTGGGCACTACTCAGAACAGCTCCAGCACCCACCAGCTATTGCCTTCATTGTAAATATGAGTTTGTTTGTTTGTTTTTTATCGATGAGCACATCCATGGATGCTCAGAGTAGACAGAACCAAAGAAAGCTGTTTCTTGGACCATATCACTGTTACTGATGGCAAAGCCTGGAGCTCAGTGAGACAGAAAACAAGTGAGTGCTTCACTGAGTGAGGAGTTAGAGTGTGGAAAAGGTTTTAAGTGCAATGTTACAGTGACAGATAAATGAAATGAAGATTATCTGTCTCAGAAATCGGCATTAATTGGAGTTAATGCACGAAGTGAATTCAATATTGCCACTATGCGTGGAAGGGTAAAATATGAGGGAATTGTGTACAACAAGAAATGTATTTACATGTTTTATTTCAAAAGTAGCCACTGATTGTGTCTCCCTCAATTTTGGACTTTGGCAGAATGCGCAGAGGAAGCAACTAAGACCTGGCCATCTGTGAATGTTCCACTGATCATCTAGTGTTCTGTGATTGCTACTCCTCAATCGCTAAGAATTGTGCATAACTTATATTTATTTGTCAGCCCGTTTATCACATCTTGCCTTTCAGATTGTAAGCTCCTTGGTACCAGTACTTATCAGATGTTTGTACAACTCTAGCACACTTGGGCCCAACCTGGTTGTGGCCTTTACATGCTACAATAAAATAATAATAAAGTTAAGCATATGCATAAGTTCTTTTCTAGATTGGGCCCTAAATATAAATGGAAACTCACATTTACTTTAATTAAATTTGGGTTTAAATGTAATGAAGTAAAGAGAAAAAAAGGAGAAGGTTGAGTTTCCCTTCCCTGTTTTTTTGCATAAATAATTAAACTTTGTCTGCTAAAAAGGGTGGATAATTTTTGTTAACCAATTTCACCTTTTTTCCCCTGTATATCTGAGTTCTTCCATCCTTGATTTATAACAAATAAATTTGAACATTTTTGTTTCTTCTTCTTCTTCAAATCAACAGTTAAGGGTTCTGTATAAACGATATTTCCTAGGATGAGTTTCTGCTTGAAGTATTGAAGTTTCACTTTTAGCTGCTATCTACAACCTTTTCTACAACTACATATCCTGTCAGGCAATATCTTGGAATATGCAGTTGCATTGTTCCTTTTGGTCTATGTGTGCAGACCATTTCTAACCAGCATCAATTGCAATCCAAATAATGCTCAGAAGTTGCTTCATTATTCATTAGGAAAAGCAATCTGGCATGCAGTGTGTTATCGACAGCTGGAATCCAATACCCAAAGGTCACCAAAACAAATACCAGAAAGAAAAGGTGTTAAGGCAAATAAAAATACACCTTTTTAATTTTGACTGAATTGATTAAATAACAATTGAATGGTGTCACAGGTCATAAGGCTTTGAGACGTAAGGTCAGCTTAATAGAAAAGAGCCTGGGGCCATGTCACAGGGTATGCTCTAAGGCCTAGAACTGAGGCCACATTATTGTGCTCCTTCCTGCCCTTACCCCATGTAGTCTGAAATGAAGAAATGCCTAAACAGAATAGAAAACATTCTAAATAGACTAGTGTTTATTGCTGAGGGCTACCCCCTGAGTGAATGCCGCTTAGAACTGATCACTTTATTTGAAGTGAAAGTACTGGGCATCTTTCAATAGACAGTTATAAAATATGCTAGTCCAGAAAGAAAAAAAAATCCTTCCTGCATTGCTAGTACTCTGTAATGTATGTACATCTCATTATTCTTCAAAACAGCTTCACCATTCAGTCAAGATATTTCAATGCTTAGATTAAATGAATGCAGTGGAAATGATACATTCACTGATAAACAGAAATCCAAATCAGTTTGTGCACAATTTTGAGAACAGTATATTTATACCAATGTATTTATATGGCTAATAATTAATCCTTTTTGTAGTAGTTTGTTGGTTATCATACGTTGAAAGTTATGTTGCCTCAGACAATAGTTAGTCCATGGAATCCACTGCCACAGAAGGTCATAAGGTCAAATACTATAGGTGGATTTTATGATTAATAATATCATGACAAATCCTGGTTCTGGACCTGATCCAGCAAACTACTTAAGCCTGTCACTGACTCCTAGCATGTGAGTCGTGCCACTGACTTTAAGAGGACTCCTGACATGTTTCGAGTTAGGTCTGTGCTTAAATAGCTGGCTGAACTGAAGCTACTTGTAATATTTAAGGAAACTCTATGGTCTGCAAGGGCTCCACAGCTGTGAATCCTGAAGGTTGTGTTATCCTTTTTGAGATTGCTGTGCAGCCCCTCCTCCCCTCCAAGTCTGCCTTACGCTGCAGTACAGCACTTAGGAATTATATCTGGGGAGGTACTGGGTATTCAGAGTGCCTTCCCAATCTTCCAGCAGAGGGAAGGTCCCTCTCAACATGGATTCATGAAGGGCAAGTCATGCCTGACCAACCTGATTGCCTTCTATGATGAGATAGCTGGCTCTGTGGATATGGGAAAAATGGTGGATGTGATATATTTGATTTTTGCAAAGCTTTTGATATGGTCTCCCACAGTATTCTTGCCAGCAAATTAAAGTATGGATTGGATGAATGGACTATAGGTAGATAGAAAGCTGGCTAGATCATCAGGCTCAACGGCTTGAAGTATGGTTGGCAGCCAGTATCAAGCAGAGTGCCTGAGGGGTCGGTCCTGAGGCCGGTTTTGTTCAACATTTTCATTAATGATCTGGATGATGGGATGGATTGCACCCTCAGCAAGTTCACGGATGACACTAAACTGGGGGGTGAGATAAATATGCTGGAGGGTAGGATAGGGTCCAGAGTGACCTAGACAAATTGGAGGATTGGGCCAAAATAAATCTGATGAGGTTCAACAAGGACAAGTGCAGAGTTCTGCACTTAGGAAGGAAAAATCCCATGCACTGCTACAGGCTGGGGACTGACTGGCGAAGCAGCAGTTCTGCAGAAAAGGACCTGGGGATGACAGTGGACAAGAAGCTGGATATAAGTCAGCAGCATGCCCTTGTTGCCAAGAAGGCCAATGCCATATTGGGCTGTATTAGTAGGAGCATTGCCAGCAGATCAAGGGAAGTGATTATTTCCCTCTATTCGGCACTGGTGAGGTCACATCTGGAGTATTGTGTCCAGTTTTGGGGCCCCCACTATAGAAAGGATGTGGACAAGTTGGAGAGAGTCCAGCGGAGGGCAACAAAAATATTTTGGGGGCTGGGGCACATGACTAATGAGGAGAGGCTGAAGGAACTGGGTTTATTTAGTCTGCAGAAGAGAAGAGTGAGGGGGGATTTCATAGCAGCCTTCAACTACCTGAAGGGGGGTTCCAGAGGGGAGGGAGCTCAGCTGTTCTCAGTGGTGGCAGATGACAGAACAAGAAGCAATGGTCTCCAGTTGCGGTGGGGGAGGTCTAGGTTGGATACTAGGAAAAACTATTTCATTAGGAAGGTGGTGAAGTGCTGGAATGGGTTACCTAGGGAGGTGGTGGAATCTCCATCCTTAGAGATTTTTAAGGCCCAGCTTGACAAAGCCCTGGCTCTGATGATTTAGTTGGGGTTGATCCTGCTTTGAACAGGGGGTTAGACCAGATGACCTCCTGAGGTCTCTTCCAACCCTAAACCTCTATGATTCTATGATACAAATTACATGGGTATGTACTCTGATTATGTCTCCTAATCTTTAGGGTCATAGGTCCAAAACTGAACAGTCAGCCAGAGAGGAGACTCTAGGACTGAATGGATGAAAATTCCTTCCAAAATCTTGGCAGTTGTGGGGGAAGGGATTCTTAGAAGAAAGACCCAAGTGAAAGACCCTCCTGCCCACTGACATATAAAGATCTGTTCCTTCTCCCTCCTACCACTTACACCTGTGCTGAAAAACTTCTGTCCCTTGGGCTGAAATAGCACCTGCAGTGCCTGGAGGTGAAAGAGAGAGGTTTGGAATAAACATAGGATTGCTCAGAAAGTAGGAATCTCATTAATAAGATCTAGGCCTCCCAAGTATCTCTGACATACCAATGTGGAGAAAAAAGAAAAAGGAAAATCTGTTTTTCCCACATTCATTTCCATGATAATCTAACTTTTAATTAATAACAATGAACTTAAGAATTTTGGGCCCAATGGAATTCTGGCTGTGTATCTGAGTCCCCATGACATTGCAGGGATGCAAGATTATTTTAAGTGTGTGTTTCCTTCTTGGAATTCCTCTTTAAGGCAGTTTTCTAGCACAGAAGGGACTGTACAGAGAAGTTAAAGCCTCTAGCGGCTTTTATTATATATGACTGCAGGGAAGAACAATGCATGTCTCTCTTGTCCGTATACCATGCCATGCCATGCCCTCCCCTTCTTCAAACTCCTTGCCTTTGCTCCACTACCTATCGGCCACCTCAATATGTGTGGTTTCTTGGACTAATGGACAATCCTCCAGCTATGGGAATGAGTAACAGCACTTTTCCCCCTTGGGATGAGGAGATCTGCATGTAGTCAGTCTCCTCCATGCATGGACATTTAACCTATTTAGTTATGTTACTACCTTCCACACCTATCTTGCTACATCACTGTAAATCCCCTCCTGGGACTCTCACGTACACACTCCTTCTAATCAGCTCCTGGGCTTTGCTTGGTTATGGATAAACTTGCTAAATTGTGTGCTAGATTTTGGCCTGATCACGCTCTCTCTGTATTTAATAGCTAAACTCCTATTGCTTTCAGTGGGAGCAGGGTTGGGCCTTTCATGATGATGAAAAATGTGATGAGATCCCATTTTCATTTGTGACCTCAACTAGAAATTGGCAAGCTAATGCACTAACTCACTACATCATTTAATTCTCAAAAGGTGGAAAACATTAAATAAACTATACATTTTTCAGTGTTAATCTATGACATTTTAAGGAGAGAGAAAAATATTATGCAATATGTAAAATTTTCCAAAGCAATGTAATACCTTCATCTGACTGTTCAACTATTAATTAAAATGTGCTTTCTGGTGTAAGAAATACTTTAGAAAATAGACATTATTGAAGACATTGGGCTAGTTTCTTAGATGGAGTAAATCAACCTCTCTTTCTTACATTCAATGGAGCAAGGCTGAGTTATACCAGCTGAGAATCTGACCCAAAATGAGTTTAACTCTGAGGTTAAGAATAAGCTATTAGAGCAGTTTTTATTTTGTTTGGCTTTAGATGAGTAAAGCTACTTTTAAGACCACCAGCCTGTCCACTTTTCTGTATTTCATGTCCTCTTAGGAGAAAGGTTTGTTTCCCTTTCTATGGGTTTATTTTAAGAAATATCTTTTGCTTTAAAAATAATACTTAAAAATATTATTATATAAACAGTGAAGTTCAGGAGCTAGTCTGTCTACAAACATCTAAAGCAAGGATTTGAACTCACAAATTTCTTACCAAGAGTGGGAAGCCTATAAATCACTCAACAATGGAGAATTTGATTGGTACTCTTTAGAAGGGATTTTAAAGATTAAATTATCTTAAAAGGGTCTCCTTTTTTAGGTGTAGAAACAACTATGTATGCACTTTTCAATCACTAACATCTGCAGATACAGTTGATAGATTCTAATACCTGAACTCACAGGAGATACAATTTTCCTGATCAAAAGTCATTTGGTAGCTATTGGGTGCTCTGCACTTTTGGTAATTGGCTTGTTTATTTAGGAGCCTGAGATTCAGAGTTTCAAAGACGCTTGATGGAGTTAGACATCCAACTTTTATGGAATTTCATTTTCCTTTGAAAATCCCACCCTCAATCAGGATTTAGGAGCCTTTTCTTTTTGAAAAGAAAAGCTTAGATTTTTTAAATCAGGTGCAATATAACATCCCTCCCTTTCTTCACTATTACATTGTCTTTCAAATACAATCTTTCATCTTATTTTGAATAAGTATAGGGAGACTGCTTAATTGAAAATGTCAATGCTAAAACAGCTGTATATGTATATTTAACTTTTCAATTTCTAGAGCACATTTCCCTATACTAATTTTAAATTTTATTTTAATGTATAATCCTTGCTTTTGGCTCATCCCCCATCTAGACTTCTACTTTACACCTTAACTGATGAATGCTTTGGGATTTCATTCAATATTGTCTTCTCAGTAAATAAGCACAGAGCACCTTTTCTGGTTTAAGGGTTCATCAGTGTTTGGATAACCTCTCTTTGAACTTCCCTGACTTCTCAAATTAATTTAGATAACTAAATAAACCCACTCACTTTCTGGCGGACAATGTGAATAAAGAAAAGGAGTACTTGTGGCACCTTAGAGACTAAAATTTATTTGAGCATAAGCTTTCGTGAGCTACAGCTCACTTCATCTCTCTGGTCATCAGTGACCAGTGAGATGAAATGAGCTGTAGCTCACGAAAGCTTATGCTCAAATAAATTTGTTAGTCTCTAAGGTGCCACAAGTACTCCTTTTCTTTTTGCGAATACAGACTAACATGGCTGCTACTCTGAAACCTGTCAATGTGAATAAAGTTGTTTTAAGCAGCCATGCATATATTCTAAAGTATTTAAGAAATATTTTTAAAGATTTAATTATTGGTGCACTGTATCTGTGTTTGCTCTTGACATGTTGTGATGGATTTCAGTGGCAGGACTTGTGTGAATAAGATAGTCACAGTTTGGCTTCTCATTAGTTTATGGAGTAATAGAAGTGGACAAATTAAGAGCTCTTCCATAGGGACAATTTAATTGGTATGCCAAAGCCATATTCAAAGGGACTGATCCTGCATTCTCTGTGCACTCAAAACTTTCCGGGATCTCTTCATTGCCATGAAGCCCCTTAAGCTGACACAAAGGAACTGGAGGGCAGGTTTAAATCCCCTAGAAATAATTCTAGTGTTGAGAATCCCCTACACTCAGATACTGAGCTGGCTCTACCAGCTCTCCTCAACTTCTGCAGAATCCCTGAGGAGAAGGGGAGGGTATTCTGAGGGATGGGGGAAAGCTGGGAGGTCTCATGGCAGGGACAGATATTACACCCTTGCAGTATCCATAGGGAACATTGAAACACGTGCTCAAGTTTGGGAAGCCTAAGACAACCCTAACTTGAACTGGAGGCTGAAGCAGCCCCATCAGTCCTTGAATAGGAAAGGTGAACACCACTCCCCTCTGCCATGGAGGAGGTTCACAGTCACTACAAGATTAGGACTGAAATTCTGAAATAGTTGAACTTTCAGTACAATTCAGATTACCCAAAATGTACTTATTCCAAGCTTCTGTTATTAGATGTTCCAATGGATTGACGAGTACTGGAAAAAACAAAGAGCCCACCAGATATTATTACATGGCTTAAAAGTGTCTGGGATACTTTTATCATGGAAAAAAAAAATCACAGAAAATACAAAAATGCATTCTAATGATTTCAGTATATTGGGATTCCTTTCAAAATGTGAACAAAGCAACCCTTCAAAATCAAACCTGAGACCAGATCATTTTAATTAAATAACTTCTGCTGACAGCACTAGGCTCCCATTTGTCTCTAACATCCTCGTTTTAGACATATTTGCTATTACTCTGTATTTTCTCTTGCCTGTTTTCTTTGCTCTAATGTTTTTTACTTTGTTTTTTCTGAACATGGTTCAATACAAAGTTCAGAAAAAAATGAAAAGGGGGCTATGGAGAAATAAGGTAGCTATAATTTTGGCTGCACCTGATGTTTCTTAAAGCTTCATAGTTGACTGCTTCCTGCAGAAGCAGCAGCAGTATCTTATCCCCTGTAAGGTTGTCTCTAATTGTAAAGGGACACTAATTTCTCCAAGCACCAAGCCAACAGGAGAGAGAGAGAGATAGATTTAGCTCTCAGTTAGCTATCTATCTAATAAACAATGAATAGATAGATACATTCCTATCTACATATACGCTCCTGAAAATCTGAATTCTCTGGTAGATTTAATAGAAAACCAGTACATTTTTGAATTAAATATTCACTTTGACTCTTTTATTTGACAAAAATTCCCAGACCACTATTTCCTTTCACAGTTCAAATGTCAAGCATCCCTTGCACAGTGGTCAGGGTGGCGTGCAGGAACAGAGGAAACCCCTAAACAGAAATCTTTAACGATGACAAGCCTGGTTAACTCAATGACCACAGTAGCCTTTGTCTCCCTTTCTCCTCATGCTAGCTCCTGCTGACTCAGATTGGGGAAAAAAAGTCAACTAGCAGGGCAGCTGGTCATGCATAGTGTGGGGAAAATGCTTTCTTCACCTTTGTGCACAAAGTGTAAAAGGCCCTTCTATTTCCTCTGCTGTGTTTTTGTTTTTTGTCTTTTTTTTCTGATTGACTAGCTTTATATTGATTGAAAAGTCATTTCCTTTGCCCAGTCTTCTGAAAAATAAAATAAATGTTTTCTGTGACCCTAACATCTTAATTCTTCTTTCATAGAGCTATAGAAAAAGTTTCCTGTCAATTATATTGAGGGAAAAATTATATTGTTGTTTTGAAGCACACTTTTTCTCCCTGTGTGTCAAAAGGGAGCAAATGATGCATTAAAAGCCTAAAAGCTGAAATAAAGATTAGGTGTAAAGTGCTATTGATCCTTTTACATAAAGAAGCTAAGACAGATTCCACTTGGCTGTCAGGTTGCATTTTCAGTAAGTTACCCAGACACAATATTTGAAACTTCTACAAAGGAATCTTTAAAGTGTTGCTGAAAGTATCAACTAAGATTGGACAAGATAACAAGAACAACCATTAAAAAATGGCAGCAGTGTGGCTGAGGTATGATAGGGTTGCTTTGTGCCACCAGGCTTAATGGAGCCAATGTCTGGATGTTCACATTACCTCTATCAAGAACTAGAAAATTTTAACTTCTCTCTTCTTAATATCCTGACATGTACACTCAGGGGCTTATTTTCAGAAAGATGCCTAACCATCTAAAAGTTCATTTGCAAACTGGGGAGCAATTTCCACTGAGTGCAGCCGAGGGAAGATTGTCAAGGATCTGCTTAGAGCTGGGCAGGAAGTGCTTTTCCTGTCTTGCAAAAATTTTTGAGATTTCAAAAAAACAAAACAAAAACAAAAACAAAAAAAAACATTCCTGTCCGAAATCAGGATGAGAAGTCAAATCTGGGAAATTTTGTAAACCAAAAATTTATGTTGTGCTCCCACCTACCTGGTCACCTCCTTGAACGCCTATCTCCTTACAGGTTTTGAAGGACAGACCTGTGTTCATTTGGATTCATCTCCAGCTCATCAGATTATAACTTCCTTATTTTTTTCCCATATGAATTTATTTGGCAATGACTCCACCCATCTTCCTGGCAGGATCAGCGGGGCAGCTCAGAAAGAAAGCTGTAAATAAAATTTCTAAACCCACACTTACTTGCCAGATAGTTGTAAACTCCCAAGTAGTAACACAAATACATACAATATATTCAACACAGTAATTATATTAACTAGGAATTAAATATAACAGGGTAAAACACTACTCTCAGGATCACCAGTGCCCACACTGATAATACCCACAAATTTCTCCAGTCACATGACCTAATAGAGCTAGGGATGTAAAATGTTAATTGATTAACTGGTAAGCATTAGTCTTACCAGTTAACCACCTTAACAATTAACACCCAGGCCGGCCAGCTGGCCGGCCCACAGACCCCAGCGGCCTCACACCAGCTAAAGTGGGCCCAGCCACACCACCCAGACAGAGTGGCCAGAGCAGCCCCAGCCCTAGCCGTGTGGCCCCAGCAGGAGCAGCCCCAGCTGTGCCAGCCAGATGGGCCCCAGCTGCTTAATAGTTAACTGTTTAAATTAAATATTTTAATAGTTTAAGCAGTTAACTTTTTCAATGGTTTTTACATTGCTAAATAGAGCAAGAGAAAAATTGTGTCCCCCACTGGCACACATACTTTGTAGGAGCCCTTGATGACCGGTGACAAAAAATATCTTCTGTAGCAGCAGTAAGCAATTTAGCTGACTTGGTTCAGTACAGCCAAAAGGCTCAAACATGGGATAAAGTGGTAAACCCCTCCACAGGTTTAATAAGTAACAGGTAGTAAAATTCCCAAGCCCTTATCCCCTGGCTTGAGGACATAGTTCAGGCCATGGGGGGTATTCTCCCACACAATTTCCCTGAATATCTAACTAAAAGAGGGTGCACTCACAATTCTGACAGCGATCCTCAGGTTCAGAGATGAATCTGGACTCCTCTGTAACTGAAGAGGGGCTGACACTCACATCCGGCAAGTGTCCTCTTCATATAGGAACGGGGCTGCTTCTGCTCCCAAGATTTTACCTCACTGTAAAGGGGTGTAGGGCTCAAGTGCAGATTATAATAACTGTACTAAAATCCTAGCTCTAATCTCCTACCCTAGTGCTCAGTTTAAGGCTATTGCTTCCAGGTAACCAGAGGCCAGTTCTCAGGGGGACCCTGCATGCAGACATTGGACTAAAGAGCTACCCCACAGCCAGTCCTGCCCTTTCAGTGGCTGGCTCCAGAACACTCAAAAAAAAATTATACCCTTTCACAGTGCTCCCCAGGGTGGGCCTCTCACTCAGAACCATTCTGTTGGTCAAGGCTAGCTCTTCTTCCAGGGCTTTTACTTGTCAGTCACTGGACTCTAACCCACCTTCTGGGAAACACTGCTCCTCCTCTGAGTCCACTTGCTGTTAGCCATCAAGGCACCCTGCTATCCTTCCCCAAGCTGACAAGGCCCCTCTGGCTTGAAATACTGTCTCTTCCCACTCCCATTGGTAGCATAGCAGACTCTGAATTTGCCCTTCTCCTCCCTTCTTCCCAAGGACAGAGACTCTTTCTGAGTTACAAGCATACAGAAACCCAGGAAGCATGCTAAGCTCCTTGAGTTACATTTAAATAAATAAACACACAGACTTTTAAATATAATTTTAAAGCATTTCATTTCAAATTTGACTATTTTTATTTTTTTTACTTTAACTATAATTAGCTTACATTTCAAAAAGGAAAGTTATTTTGAATCACAAAGCCAGGATTTTTCATTTCAAAAATGTCAAAGCAAAACATGTTGACAATTTCTAAACTCCCCCTCTCCCCAAAATATTTTCTCTTGAAAAATCCATCAAAACTGACCTTTCCTTATGAAAAGTTTTGGGTTCAACATATCAGCATTTTCTGATGAAATTTTTTTAATAAAACAATTCCTGAACAGCTCTACTTACAATTCCCTTACCTCATGCTCTACTCAGCCATAGCAGATGTTACATCAGTTTGCAAACTATTATAACCTGCACCAGCTGGCAACAGTCCCAATGGGATTAAGGGACTGTCTGCCAGCTGAGTATAGTCAAAGTATATATAGCCTACTCTGGCTATAGCTGCTCCTGGCTCCTGACATGCACCTCCCTGCCCTTGGGGCATCCCTTGCACCATGGGAATTGAGGTAGCCTAGAAACTGACTGAATCTCTAACAGAGGAAATAGGACTAGATAATATTTTCTTTGCACTGCTGTGATGGTCTGGCAAGGCAGAATCTGGTCCAAAATCTACTATGTCCACCCAAAATATCCACATAATCTTTAATTCTTCATATACCTCAATAAATAAATCCTGTTATCACATGCAGGGAACAGGAGAAAGATAACAGGGGAATTTCTGAAAAGTAATAACAGATTCTGTGCTTGGAATTATGAATGAGAAAACAGGAGAGAATGGAAACTAAAGAAGACAATTGTAGTTCATGACCACAACAGAAAAGTGAACCAGTAGAAAGTCAACACCGCCAGAGGTATACAATTGATCTCAGGTTCTACACATAGCAGCTGCAGAGAATATAACAGAAGATTTTGCTAGAGGAAAGAAACAGAGAACTGCAGAAAACATATTTGAGGATGGCAGCTCAGAATAACCCAAAAGGACTTCACGCTTGCCCAAGAGACAATCTCCATTTGTCCAAAGAATACTGGCAATGCTTGTTGAGGACTCCATGTTAACAAAAATGGAAAGAACATTTTGCAAGAGCATATAAGCAGCAGGATGGTGTGCTGTCTTCCTGGAGTTAAGATGGGAGATGTTATTGCAACACTAGCAATGTTATTGCAAGACTGAAAGATGCTGGTCAAAGTTCCACTATCAGTGGTTGACACTAGTAACATGGCTTCCTCATCTGCATTAGAGAGTATTGTAAGGCTTGTTAGCTATCTTTTTAATGTTATCACTGGATCTAGTTGTGGAGGATATAGGAAGCACAGCATGTACTGCAAGATCAATTCTGTGTGCGTAGACAGCGGAGATGAGAATCTGAGTGAATTCTGTGTTGTGCATGCTGGCACTTCTCTCTGATCAAGGCCATGATCTCACTCATTGGATCAAATTTAAAATTCTTATACTTTCCTTTTAGGCCTTGCAAAATAGCACCTCAGTCTACATCTGTGCTTTTGTTTCTTATCACTTTACACTTCACCACCTTCACTCTGTCAATGATGCCAACTTTTGTACAACTACATTTTTTTTTAAATCTTCTGTTCTCTTCAACAAGAGTACTTCCAAGCTGGCCTAAAAACAGGGAAATGTATACTCCAAATTCCATTCAGCATTATTAAGTCTTATTTGGGTGACTGTTGGTGCAAACATTTGTGGAAGTGTTGATATTTTTACAAATACCAATGATTAGAAATGGAATTTATTCATGAAAAAGTGTATGTGTTATTCATTATTTGCTATTCATCACTCAGTACTTCCCTTCAGCCTTTCAATGGGGGAAGAGAAAGTTCAGAAACAATAGCATGTGACTCAGATGACCCATAACAAATAGTGACAAATATACAGACTGTAATTTGTTCAGACAAATGATTTGATGAACAGTTGAGAATATTGAAAAAAAATCAAGAAAATCATACTTGAGTCACAGATAGACTGCAAACACAAAAAAGCAGTAAATCCAAAAAGCAAATGACTTATTGTGAAACTTTTACCCAACTCTACTACCCTTTATGCCTGGAAACATCACTTTTCCAGTGTAGCAAGCCCCCACATTTTCTTCAAATCCCTCCCCAAACTACACTTCTTCTGCTAATCCCACAAGTCCTACCATGGCAAGTCAGCCCATAGGGAACCGTTATAATGGTGAACCCTCAGTCTCCCAAATATCTGTGCAAGGCTCTCCTCTCCATCCCTCCAGAGGTTCTTTTCCAGAGATCTCTGAGGAGATTGGTCTCACTCAAGATAAACATCCACAACCCCCTTTCCATTGGTATGGATACCCATGGATGCCTCTATCCATGCCATATGCACCACCCAGTTTCCATATTGGGACCTCTTGGTGGCCTATTACCAGAAATTCTCGAGGGCCTTGAGCATCACTCGTCACAGAGAAAGACAAACTTCACCAACCTCCATCTCTAGGAGATGGAAGGAACCTTTGAGGAACAGGGAGATAGTGCTGAAAAGGTTTCTCCTGCAACCATCTTCTCTTCTCCCTGGATGAAGCTGCTATGTCACCTCCTCCAAACTTGGCTGGTGATTTCAAGCAGCCCCAGGACTGTGTCAAGAGAATTGTGGATTCTTTGCAGATCCCTCTTGAGGTGGTTAAAGAACCACATCATAAGCTGGTTGACATCCTTCATAAACTTCTTCTGCTTGCATTACCCGGCCTGTTAATGAGGCCCTCCTGGAGCCTGCAAAGGTTATCTGACACACGCGGGCCACAATTCTACCCACATGCAATAGAATGGATAAAAAATATTATGTTCCTTCTAAGGACTCAAAATTTTTTATTTTCTCATCCCTCTCCTAACCCTGCTGGCCAAGGAGGTTAGTGCACATGGAAGGCAGCACCACATTAAATCTATCTCCTGTGATAAAGATCATAAGCACCTCAATCTGTTCAGTAGAAAATCATATTCGTCAGCTACTTTGCAATTCAGAATCGCCAACTACCAGGCATTAGTGATGAACTACAGTCGCACAAATTATCTAAGCTGAACTCCTTTATTGAGCATCTACCAGCAGTACATAGAGAGCAATTTCAGGCTCTCATTGCAGAATGCAAGATGCTCTCCAGAACATCTCTGAAACATCTGTCTACATTTATGACACTGTCGCTCTTTTGATCTCTATGGTGAGAGTTATGATGTGGGCCTCCTGGCTTCTGTTCTTGGGATTTCCAAAGGAGGTCCAGAATACTGTCAAAGACTTCCCTTTTGCTGGCACTAAACTACTCACTGACATCATGGATCAATCTCTGCACACATTAAAGGGTTCGAGGGCCACTTTACATTCTCTGGGTATCTAAACACCTGCCCACAAAACAACGCTTTGTAAGCACCTGACAGCGCAGAGATCACATCCTCTCCAATTTTCAAACTCTCACAGATCATACAAATCTAAAAGCAA
Organism: Lepidochelys kempii; assembly: GCF_965140285.1. Taxonomy (NCBI): domain Eukaryota; kingdom Metazoa; phylum Chordata; order Testudines; family Cheloniidae; genus Lepidochelys; species Lepidochelys kempii. Next base: position 150,505,603 of record NC_136381.1, read on the forward strand.
GAGACAGAAGTTCCAGAGAAGATAACAGCATACTTCCCAACCTTTCACCTCCAAGCACCAATTCTGAGGGGGTGGTTGAGGTCCTGAGACACCATTCACTACTAAGAAAGCCACTTTCATGGAGAAGTAGGTTGGGCCTGTGTTGCTGGGAAGACAAGATTAAAGTCCAATTGAGGGGCAGAAAAGAGAAAGAAAGAAAGAAAGAAAGAAAGAAAGAAAGAAAGAAAGAAAGAAAGAAAGAAAGAAAGAAAGAAAGAAAGAAAGAAAGAAAGAAAGAAAGAAAGAAAGAAAGAATCTTTAGTAAAAGTAAACTATATTTCTCTCATTTAAAAAGTGGATTCTGGACTCGTGGAAGTGCCAGGTAATCAGTCTTGAAAACTGAAGTCCTGTTTCTTCAGAATGTCAGTGACAATGTAAGTTTTTACCAGACTGCTTCTTGTTGTGGAGTGGGCATCATTAATGCTAATATGATAGTTGTTTCTGTTCCCAATCTTTGGGTGAGAATACTAACAAAGACAACTATTTGAGTGGTAGTTTCTATTGTATGGATACTTAGACCACCAACTTGTTTCACACGCCCTTAGGCAGCTTTCATCTGATATTGGCTTTTACCTAGCAAGTGTATTCAAGGTCTCACTACTAGTATTAAAAACTTTAAATTACACCTCTCCAGTCCATTTGAGGACCATCTGTTGTCTTATGTCCTGATGCAACAATTAAGATCTGTAGAGTTGGAATCCACGACCATTCCATGTTCCAACTTTGAGAGAACAGGAAGAAAAGCTTGAGCTCTTGACCTTGTAATGGTCTTCCCTTCAGTATACACCAGAGTAAGCTAAGGCATCTTCAAGGCAAGGATACATACTTTGTTTCCTTTTAAGATTTGTCATTTGAGGATTTTGTGTTATTTGTCTGAGCTTTAGGAACTCCTAAAAGCATAGATGTCTTCACTTTAATATAATTTTGTTTTTATCTAATTTTGTTAATATGCCCAGAGGTCTGAAGGCATGTGTTCCGATAAATGTAAATAGACTTTACTAGAGATAGGCATGACACCCCTAACTTTGGAGAGGTTCAAAACCAGCATCCAGACCCAAATTAAACAGCGGGTCCCACTCCCTATAAATATGTCAACCCCAAACTCCAGACGAGAGCACCTCCTAATATTTTAGTAGTTTGAACTAAGGCTCTAGATATAAATATTACACTTTTGATCCATGTCTAACTAACAATAGCATAACAATTATTATTAATGACTTTGATAATTAGAAAATTAGATGGATTTAATTTAAAAATGTGATCTAGTTGTGAAAAGTTCTACATGTCTTTACCAAGCCCTTGAACTTCTCTCAAAACTAAGTTTCTTAATTGAGCCTGTCCACACTTCTTCACTATTGTGGAAGACGCTATCAATTTTATGAAATCTATAACTCTGCCTTCATTTTAAATTATTGCAATTTGTAAATCCCTAAAATATAAGAGATAACCTTGCAGGACAGGCTTCCCTGCCAAATAACAGTTTGATCATTCATTTCAGACTCATTGATTTCCCTACATTTGCATGTTGATTTCATTATTTTAAATGACAAATTCCTTTAGAACTGGTTTATGTAAAACGTTGTTCTGTAGATGTCTTGTTAAACATTCAAATTCTTTTACACCAGAGAGCTTTGGAACAGGTTCTCTGTAACTTTAGCCTTCCCATGAACCTAATGAGTGAGGTTTGAATGTCATGATCTGTGCTGCCCTGAAGGTAGTAATCCTAGCTCTTGCCTTATGTGGTGAGGATCCCTGTACTAGGATCAGTGACAACCAAATGACCTAGGTCACCGATTTCTCCTGAATTAAAACTATTGCTAAAAACAGAAAGAAAATCTATCCTTTTTTTGTTTAGTTGTTCCATTGGTAATAAAAATTGTGCAATTATAAAAAGCAACAGTTATATCATCTATGCTCTGCTTGGGCTCTTCTTCATGCATTAGTAATCCCAGGTTTTCAATAAAACCCTCATCTGCTTTCAGCTGCCAATTGTTTAACTTTTCTTTACACCAAGGTGCATGTTCTTTTTGCAGTATGACAAAGCTTAATGGAGGTGTTGAGAAATGCATTCATTGAAGGTTTGCTTTAATTATAGATGTCCTGTGTGACAAGTTCTTCTTTAGCATATGTTCCTTCACTCCAAGAACACCAGTTTAAGTCAATGATCAAAGAGAAGTTGAGAGAAGTGTTGTGATTTAATAAATTCAAACTTGCTCAGCACCAGCACATCTGATTCCTTTTGTGTATGTGTAGATAATATTCACACCATATGCAAACTATTAGATTATTACAGACATCAAAGGTAGGGCCATGTGTCCATGTTCATTGGATTATTATAAATTTCTGAATATTAATATCTGCTGTGCTGTCATAATGAGTATTCATATAGTAAAACTGAGATAAGCCCCTTCATTTTCAGTTTAAACCAATTTTTACAAAAAAATTCCCAGGTTTTACAAAAAGTATTCATTTTTTTCCAATTTTCACCCACTTTTGTATTAAATATATAAAATATAACTTGTTTTATTTGGAAAATACAATACATTGCATGAAATATATGTATTACGATAATACATTAGTCTGTGTGTATATGCAAAGCTGTCTGTTGAAATAAGGGTATGTATTAGTCTGAAAGATACACCCAATAAACAAACAGGCATGCATACAAGCTCTGAAGTTCATGTGCATTTGAACATACTGATGAATCTCATGCCCACAACGTACACATTTTAAAGCTGTTAGCAGATGACGCTTTAAAGATTTGACACCCTAAAATGGGAAGAAAACAAAAATCTGTACCAGAATATGTTTCAGAACACAAGGAAGTATTCAAAATTTAAAAAAAAAAAAAAAAAAAAAAAGGAAAAAAGGATGAAGTTCAGTGTAAGCGCTGCAAATGGTGTGCCCCAATTATTAAATGTAAATATTTATAGTCTAATAGTTCTAAGTCTACAACAGTAAACTGTTTATTCAAATGAAAAGTTTTATTTGGGGATAAGAGATATACTGTTTTCTTAGACTCAGAGGTGTCGTGTTTTGAATTCTGTTTTAGTTCTTCAGCAAGCCACATTGATTAACAGAATTCAAAGCATTAATTTACTAAATAGTTTTTTCCCTCTACCTTTCCATCCACCAAAACAAACCCCAATATTTACCCAGAAAAATGAGTAGTTTTTGCACTGATTTTCATCTGTTTTTGTTGTAGAAATAAACACATAAATTCCTGGGGAAAATAAAATAAAATAAGAACTCAAAACGAAGGGCCCTAGCCTGAGACAATAGCTTGGAGAGACTCTGAAGGCTAATAATGAGAATTTAATTGTGAAGCCTTTTTGCAGAAACATACAGCTAATATGATTATTTATTGTGACTTCATTATATATGTTAGATATGGAAAAGATCTGTTATGGAAAAGATATGCCAGATCATTTTATCTTTCCCCAGGCCATTGCAGAATTCTTATGTAGAGTATATTTTCCAGAGTTTGTCTGCTTTTGTATTAAATATCCCAAACCATGGGGCTTCCATTGTTTCTCTTGGGGGACTTATTCCACACCTTAATAGATCTCACCATTAGGAAGTCATATCTACTTTTTTCCAGGCTCAATTTTTCTTTATTTATTTTCATTTCATTGTTCCTATTTGTACTTCAGGGCTCTGAAACACCGGAGGAGGGAGAAGGGTAGACATCTTCTTATAAAGAAGAGATGGTGTAAATTGGCAACAGGGTAGAGTCTAGGGGAGGAGGGAAGATGAAAATTGGGGTCAGTGGCTACCAGAAGAGGAAAGCAGCCAAAAAGCAAGGAGGCCAGCAGACAGAGGGGTTCAGGCTGTTATAACCCTGTAATGAGGAACCACTTCAATGTAAAGTAGTTCCAGAATCTTAGCACATTTATTTTACCTACTGTTTTATTCAAACACAATGCAGATTGCTCCTAATATTTAATTTAACAGTATCTGTAGGTTTGTATAGATCTAGCACACATTTACAACAAGGCCTGGACCCTCAAATGAGGTATAAAAAGGTGGAAGTGCCCCAGAAAAACAAATCTCTAAAGCCCTTTATGTGCACTTCATTTATATTTGGGGCTAAATCATGCTATTTAGGAACTGCACTGGCCAGTAGGAGCCTGAGGATGATTAAGGCCTCAGAGCATCCATGCACTGTCTGAGGTAAGTACAAGGGAAATGCACAGTCTACACCATCCTTGCTTGTTCCTCAGAGGAAAATGCCGGGGCCAGGTTATGGCTATGTTCTTTCCTCCCCTTTGGGATGATATGAGCCGCCAGATGTGGATGCAGGGAGAAGGTTCATGAGGAAAGCAGTGATTGTGACTGTCCCTTGCTCAGAAGGCTTATTCCCCCCTTCCCTGCCATTCACCCACACAAGGGCTAGGGATAATCTGGGTCTTGGATTGTAAAATCTTTATTTAGATTTAGACATAAAAGTTTTATTCTTTTTGGAGACTGGAATCTGTTTGGGGAAGAGACTGCATTTTCTTATTTGTCTAAAGAGTACCTAGCATACTTGGGTAACTATATTCAATGAAAAACAAGTGCAGACAAAACCAGTGGATGTTGATATCTGATGGTCACCCGTTGCTCCAAAGGGACAGAGAAGATAAGATGTTAGCCACTGAGAATTAGGTGAATATTACACCCACTCTCCAGCTAGGCATGTGCTAGTCATGATGTCACAAGACAGGGCTTGGGGCACTAATGCTTTCTTCCTTCCTTCGAGTAACGTGGGGAATGGAATCCCCAGCACTCTCCACTGTTATTTTATTATTTTATCAATAAAGCTTTAAAAACTCAGTTACTTGGTGTGCTCTGTCATCTCCTCCCCAAACGATCCTGCGGCCTCAGCCTGACCACCTGATGCCTCAGGCAGACTGGTAACAGAAATCTGTCACAACAAAAGCACAGTAATTGCTGCATTTCTATTTTTTTAAAAAAAGTTAATTCCAGCTACAGCATGACTTGGATTACATGGAGTTTGCAAAGTGACCGAATTAGAACTATCTGATCTTTTTACTGATTTCAGCTCATGGTGCTGAAAATGAGCCTTGCACTGTGTCATAAAAGGTCAATGGTGGAGCTGGTTATCTCTGAATCAACTGTATCCATTCTATATTGTAAGAGATTTGAAAATGGTTGCAGTCATAACTTTTTATGTAAAATGGGAAACTAGATGACTCCTAGCATTTCTAAATGTTAATGAAGAGTCACATCAGTGTTACCCACACATCTATAAAATGAACATGAAAGGATTATACATAATTTATTAATTTCTAAGAAATGCCACGTTGAAAAAATATTCTCATCATATTTTCAAAAAAAACAAAATGGTGGATCTGTATTCCTTCATAGGGCCTAGAGGTTCCAGATCAATCTAGTTAAACAAAGCCTTAATAAGTGTTTTGAAAACTTTTCTCAGAAAACTGTATTTTCTAGCCTACAGCCCAGACTAACTGAGGTTCTTGGATAATAATCCAAAACAGAGTGGTCCATAGTCTGCCCATGTAATAAACTAGATTATGCTCTTTTTACTGCCTATGAAACACTAAGAAATCTGATGGTCAATAACATTACAACACGAATCTTGTTTCAACAAAATATTGAAGCATTTGCTTAATTTTAAACATATACTTAAATCCATCCCTACCCTATTCAGCAAGGCACTAAAGGAATAGGATTACACATGTGCCAAAGTTAAACTCAGACCTAAGTGCTTTGCTGAAGTGTGGCCAAAATGCATAAAACACTTCATATAACCCATTGCAAATCTACTAGACAGCAGGCTATGTATTACATCACATATTTTTATGTATATAGCATATTGGATAGTTTAGCTATTTATTTATTTATGTATTATTTAAGTATAGAAGTTAAATGCTCAAACAAATTTGTTAGTCTCTAAGGTGCCACAAGTACTTCTTTTCTTTTTAAGTAGGCAAAGATTTTGTATTCACCCAAATAATAGGCTAGATCTTCAGCTAGTGTAAATTGTCATAATCCATTGACTTCAATAGGGCTATGCTGATTTACACCAGCTGAGAATCTGGCTGAGCATGTTAAAACTTAAAAGTTATCTTTAGCACCTGCTATTCCAGTCATCACCTCTTTCGGGATAAGGGTTCTTTTTATGTTTTTATTTGATTCTGAAGGTGAAGGGGTTCAAATTACACCTTTAGAAACTTGAAGTGTTTTTACCTAAGGTACTTTACTTCTAGCTAGATATAGCCCACATAAGCATCAATGTCCTTTGGGAATTTTCAATATTTTAATATTTGTTTTCATCTGACTTTGCCTTGGAATGAATTTTTTTTAGAAATTTGTATTTGGAAATGTTGAAATGTTTTGTTTTTCCACTTTTGATGGAAACAAAACATTTCAACATTCCTGAATCTAAACATTTCATTTCAGGTTGTTCCATCAATTTTTGCATCTATCTCAGTTGTCACAGTACCTTATGGGACGCCCAAAATACATTGTGGTAGTTCAGCCACAGGGAGACACCACAGTGCACCATGGTAGATGGTCCAGCAAGGAGCAGGGCCGATAAGGGAAAATAAGGGAATGAGGGACCCAGAACTACCAGTCCCCTTAAACAGCATGTTTCAGAGTAGCAGCAGTGTTAGTCTGTATCTGGAAAAAGAAAAGGAGTACTTGTGGCACCTTAGAGACGAACCAATTTATTTGAGCATAAGCTTTTGTGAGCTACAGCTCACTTCATCGGATGCATTCAGTGGAAAATACAGTGGGGAGATTTATATACAGAGAGAACATGAAACAATGCGTGTTACCATACACACTGTAACAAGAGTGATCAGGTAAGGTGAGCTATTACCAGCAGGAGAGCGGGGGGGGGGGGAAACCTTTTTGTCAACTGCTGGAAATGGCCCACCTTGATTATCACTACAAAAGGTTTTCCCCCTCCCCCCCACTCTCCTACTTGTAGTAGCTCACCTTATGTCAAGGTTCCTTCCCCACTCTGAACTCTAGGGTACAGATGTGGGGACCTGCATGAAAACCTCCTAAGCTTACTTTTACCAGCTTAGGTTAAAACTTCCCCAAGGTACAATCTATTTTACCCTTTGCCCTTGGACTTCCACTGCCACCACCAAACTTTATCTGGGTTCCTGAAAAAATGTAGTTTGGAAACGTCTTTCCCCCCAAAATCCTCCCAACCCTTGCACCCCACTTCCTGGAGAAGGTTTGGTAAAAATCCTCACCAATTTGCATAGGTGACCACAGACCCAAACCCTTGGATCTTAGAACAATGAAAAAGCATTCAGTTTCCTTACAAGAAGACTTTTAATAGAAGTAAAAAAGAATCACCTCTGTAAAATCAGGATGGTGAATACCTTACAGGGTAGTTAGATTCAAAACACAGAGAATCCCTCTAGGCAAAACCTTAACTTACAAAAAAGACACACAGACAGGAATAGTCATTCTATTCAGCACAGCTATTTTCTCAGACATTTAAAGAAATCATAATCTAACGCATATCTAGCTAGATTACTTACTAAATTCTAAGACTCCATTCCTGTTCTGTCCCCAGCCAAAGCATCACACAGACAGACACAGAACCTTTGTTTTTCTCCCTCCTCCCAGCTTTTGAAAGTGTCTTGTCTCCTCATTGGTCATTTTGGTCAGGTGCCAGGGAGGTTACCTTTAGCTTCTTAACCCTTTACAGGTGAAAGGATTTTTCCTCTGGCCAGGAAGATTTTACACCTTACCTGATCACTCTCCTTACAGTGTGTATGGTAACACCCATTGTTTCATGTTGGCAGCTCTTCATAGACACTGATCATTGGAACAGGGTGAATCATAGATGAGGCAAAGGGCTGTTATCGTCTTTTCTTCCTCTAGATCTCAGATTGTTCCCCTTGTTGAGATCAGATCCTTGGGAACTGGAAAGATTTCCTCTTTCAGACTAGCTGCTGGACACACTAGAAATCAGTGACCAACTTTCAGGTGTCCAAATAATATCTCAGATGCAAATGTCTGTGTCTTTGACACCACTTAAAGGCATTTCTGCTTCTCAATAGACTACTGACTTATCTGTTCTCAACCTTTTAGGCAGGTCCTTTGAGAGAAAATTTTAATTTTACAGCTCTGTCTCCTTCTTTGTATTGCAGTAGCACCTAAAGGCCCCAGCTGACATCAAGGCTCATTGTGCTAGGCTCTGTGCAAACAGGGACTAAGACATAGTCCCTGCCCAGGAAAGCTTTCAGTCTAAATTCTATACCTTTTTATTCTGGTTCTTATGAAACAATGATCAATATGGCATTTATAGTATATTCTAGAGTTTAACAGCATATAAAGTAACTTACATCACTAAAATGTATTTACCTTTACAAGCCCCTAGGGAGTGAAAATGTTCTGGATAATTATAATTTCTTTTAAAAGTGTGTGGTCAATATATTGTATTAGAATATGAATTACTATGTGAGAAAGTAAAGTCAAATCAGTGTCATTATTGTGTAGATTTCCACAGTGATCAATGGCTTAATGACTAGTTGGCAGCTGGTATCAAGCAGAGTGCCCCAGGGGTCAGTCCTGGGGCTGGTTTTGTTCAACATCTTTATTAATTGTCTGGATGATGGGATTAATTGCACCCTCAACAAGTTTGCAGATGACACTAAACTGGGGGAGAGGCAGATATGCTGGAGGGTAGGATAGGTTCCAGAGAGACCGAGACAAATAGGAGGATTGGGCCAAAATAAATCTGATGAGGTTCAACACGGACAAGTGCAGAGTCATGCACTTATGAAGGAAGAATCCCATGCACTGCTACAGGCTGGGGACCGACTGGCTAAGCAGCAGTTCTACAGAAAAGGACCTGGGGATTACAGTGGATGAGAAGCTGGATATGAGTCAGCAGTGTGCCCTTGTTGCCAAGAGGGCCAATGGCTTATTGGGATGTATTAGTAAGAGCATTGCCAGCAGATCAAGTGAAGTGAGTATTCCCCTCCTTTCAGCACTGGTGAGGCCATACCTGGAGTATTGCATCCAGTTTTGGCCCCCCCCCCACTACAGAAGGGACGTGGACAAATTGGAGAGAGTCCAGCGGAGGGCAACGAAAATTATTAGGGGGCTGGGGCACATGACTTACGAGGAGAAGCTGAGGGAACTGGGTTTATTTAGTCTGCATAAGAGAAGAGTGAGGGGGGATTTGATAGCAGCCTTCAATATCCTGAAGGGGGGTTCCAAAGAGGATGGAGCTAGGCTGTTCTCAGTGGTGGCAGATGACAGAACAAGAAACAATGGTCTCAAGTTGCAGTGAGGGAGGTCTAGTTTAGATATTTGGAAACCCGAATATGTCACTAGGAGGGTAGTGAAGAACTGGAATGGGTTACCTAGGGAGGTGGTGGAATCTCCATCCTTAGAGTTTTTTAAGGCCTGGCTTGACAAAGTCTTGGCTGGGATGATTTAGTTGGTGTTGGTTCTGCTTTGAGCAGGGGATTGGACTAGATGACCTCCTGAGGTCTCTTGCAACCCTAATATTCTATGATTTCAGGCTTGTGCTGGAGACCCAGCTCTAGGACCCTATGGGGTGGGAGAGCCAGCTGCAGATTTTTCTTTGCTGTGTAGGCTTACCCATAGTTGCTATTGGGACATTTAGTGCACTGGATGAGGTACACCACATGTTGTTGTGATAGGCAGGTGTAGAACCCATGGATCTTGAAAGGTGTGCTGTGGATGGTGTTGATCATTGTAGCAATGAAGATATATCTTGCATCTATTGTTCTGTCTGGGTCTGGTTACACTTTGAGTTGGTGTGTCCTGTGGGGGGTTTGCTTCCGATGATGAGGTTGGAGAGGTTGGAGGGTTGTTTGAAGGCCAGAAGACCTCTTTCAAATCCCCCCCCCCCCCGGTCTTCTTGTCTCTGTGACCTACAGATGTTGGTCCAATAAAAGATATTACCTCACTCACCTTAGTGAATGATGGCTTCACTGATTTGATGAGCAAAGCTGTTCCAAGCATTTGAAATCCCAGAAGATGAGATGGTTCTGCTCCAGGTGTGATGGTCGTGCGCTTCTCTCTGCCTTAATTTCCTTTGTATCTTTTTACTTGACTTCGCATTGGTGAACTGAAAATAGCTATATGTTGTTTTCCTTAATCCTCAATGCCACTTTCTTTCTTCCTTTATTCAAGCTTTGTTTTTATTTTTGTTTATCAGAATGCTGTATAGGAACAAAGGAATTAGGTAAATTTAGTGGTCTGTCTAGCTTAGTATCCTGTGTCTGACTGTGGCCATTAACAAAGGACTTAGAGGAAGATTCAAGAAACCCCTTAGTGAAATAATCTGCTTATAGGGAATGTTCTAATTACCTATATCAGGGATCGGCAACCTTTGGCAGGTTCAGCCAATCACAGCTCCCACTGGCTGCGGTTTGCCGTTCCAGACCAATGGGGGCTGTGGGAAGTGGCATGGGCTGAGGGATGTGCTGTCTGCCACTTCACGCAGCCCCCATTGGCCTGAAACAGTGAACCGAGACCAGTGGGAGCTGCAGTCGGCTGAACCTGCGGACGCAGCAGGTAAACAAACCATCCTGGCACTCCAGCGGATTTCCCTGACAGGATGCATGCCAAAGGTTGCCAACCCCTGACCTATATAAATGTCTAATCCTTTTTGATCCTACTAACCGCTTGGCCTCAAAAATACCTTGTGCCAATAAGTTCCATAGGCTAATAGTGCATTGTGTGAAAGAGTATTTACTTTTATCAGTTTTAAATTTGCCACCTTTCAAATTAGTTGAATGCCCCCTTGTTCTTGTGTTATGAGAAAGAGTATATAGAAGTGTCCTATTGACCTTCTCCATATTACATTTATATAACTTTATCATGTTGCCTCTTCTTTTCCTCTCTAAAATAAACATGCCAGTCTTTTTAATTATTCTTCTTTTGGAAATTTTTCTATGCCCCTAATAATCTTAATACCTTCTCAGTACCACTCTTCCTAACTCATGTGTCTGGTATATTATTTTTTGAGATAGGATGAGTTTAACTGAACAAAGTACTCCAGGTGAGAGCACAGCATTGATTTGTGCAGTGGAATTATAAAATTTCACTTGTTTATTTCTATACCATTTTTGTGCATCTTAACACTCTTGTTTTCTGTTGCTATTTTTTGTGTTTTGTTTTTGTTTTTTGATATCACAACTCAGAATTCAGCAGATCTTTTCTTTGGTCTGTCCACAGTAATGTGCAGGTTTTTCCCTGTATGGCTACAGTTAATGTAGAATCTAGCAATGAATATGAGTAGTTCAAATTATTTCTTCCAATGTTCATTATCTTGCATTTGTGAACAGTACATTTCATGAGCAATCGTGCTGCCTATGTATTTTGCCTTCTAAAGTTCCTCAGCCTTCTCCAATCCTTAAATAGTTATCAACATATTTTGCCACCTCACTCTTCACAGTCTCTTCCAGATCATGAAAAAAAAATATATATATATATATATAAACACCAGCAGTTCTAGTACAGTCTAGTCATAGTCTTTTCTCATGATGCAAATTCCTTATTTATTCATTTTCTTTGGTTTCTTTCTTTACCGGTTCTTAACAATTCACATGCGCAGGGAACAAACTAATCACCAGATTTGGGGTTGGGAGGGAATTTTCCACCAGGTCAGATTGGCAGGGACCTTGGTGAGGTGTCACCTTCCTCTGCAGAATGGAGCATGGATTGCCTGCTGGGATCATCTGGGCATATCTGACCTAATCCATTCCCTGTCATCGCAGGGGCCTTCATTTTTGGTAGCACACTGGTCTATATCCTGTTCTTTGTTCTTTATGCAGCAATTTAGTCTCTTGAGGACAGAAATACTTTAGTCTAAACAAGTTATTGGGCTCAATACTGGGTGAAATTTAATGGTCTGTGTTGCATAGGAGGTCAGACTGGGTGGTCTTAAGGCACTTCTGTCCTTGAACTCTTTGAAACTATGAAACCCATTGGGTCATCTCTTCTGATTGCTTCTACTCCTTCCTTCTTCTTTCTTCTGCACAAAGCCAAGAGTACATACAAATTAAAATATTTATTCTGATCATATGCATAAATGATGAGGTAACCCTGGAAGAATTAAAACTTTCTTTGTTTTCTGTTGAAAATAAAAATAAAAAAAACACTTACATTTAGTTATTCTTTCTTTCAGAAATTTCAGACAATCTAGCAGAGTTTATACCTTGTTAAGGTAAGAAAAGACTGTCTTTAGTCCTTGAAAGTCTTGGGGGAAAAAACAAGGAGGACTCCAGCTTCATTCAGTTAGGGGGTTGGTTGATGTGCAGTGGATATTAATTTGCCCTTTGGAAATCTGTTCTGTGTGTTTAGTAGTAATATGGAGGTGCTGTTCATAACTCCATAGTTAAGGCTGAGTTCCATTTTGTAGGAATAGATGAAACTCTTTGTTTCATATGAAAAATGCAACATAGCTTCCTCAAATGTACAGCATTTATTCTTTTGAGTAAAGAATGAATTTTCTAAGAGTTTACAAGTAAATGTATTAATTAGTTTATTAATTAAAATTAATTAAAAACTGGACCCTTTAATAAATATATAATCCTGTATCAGTCTTCTGTTTGTCCCAAATGACTTTAACAATGGAGTAACACAGATATTTCATACTTTCCAAAAAGATATCAGATGAAATCTTGGGACCATCTATGTTTGAAGAAATTAGGTAGCAATTAAGCACCCAAACAAACTTATTTTTCTCAATTGTGAGATAATATTATAATTAAGGCATTTTAGTGTCTATGATCACAGTTTAGATTAAATTGTTTTTTAAAGAAAGAGATTTTTTTTCATATTTTTCCTTTAATGATATCACTAAAGGGCAGAATTAAAGTTGTTTGGGTAACCTAATTTATGCATCTCTTAGTTTAGCATGTTTGGATTTCTTTTAAGTGTAATCTTAACTATGAATGTCCAGGGATTATAATAGTTGGTTCTGGAATAATAGCAAGAACTCTCTCTCTCTCTTTTTTTTTCTCCCCCCTAAACCTATTGAGATGCACTCTGAACCTTAAGCAATTTTAATGCAGGTGTTTTTCGGGAGAGGTTGTTTTTGGGTGATTTTTTGTTTGTTTTTTGGTGGGCTTTTTTTTTTCTTTGCCACTGGGAACAATAAACACCTCTATAATAATCAGTGAAATAATGAGTAATTAAAAAAACAGATAAAATTTTAAAAACATAATAACAACCAGGGAAAAATCCATGACTGGCAGGGCTAAAGACAGTTCTGGGGGAATGCCCAAAGATTCAAAGAGTGCTAATCTACCAACATTCCAAAAGGATGAGCAGAATGACCCAGATAAATACAGGCTGACATAATTTCTGGTCAAAACAATGGAAAAGCTGATATGGGAATCAATTAATAAAGAATTAAAGGATAGGACTAAAATGAATACCAGTCAGTGCGGTTTTATGGGAAATAGGTCTTGTCAAACAAATCTGATTACACTTTCTGAGGAGATTACAAGTTTGTTAGATAAAGGTAACTGTATAGCTGTAATGTATTTAGCCTATGTAGGGCATTTGACATTCTGATTGAAAAATTAGCACTGTCAATAAAGCACACATTAAATGGACTAAGAACTGGCTTACTGACAGACCTCAAAAAGTAGTTGTCAGTAGGGAATCATCATTGAATGGAAGTGTTTCTAGTGGGGCTCCTCAGGGATAAGTACTAGACCTGACATTATTCAACATTTTATCAATGATCTGGAATTAAATAGAAAATACATCACTGCTGATAAAATTTGCAGATGACACAAAGACTGGCAATATCCTGGAAAGCAACGATCTAGTATCTATGGAGCCATAAAGAAAAGGAGTACTTGTGGCACCTTAGAGACTAACCAATTTATTTGAGCATGAGCTTTCGTGAGCTACAGCTCACTTCATTGGATGCATACCGTGGAAACTGCAGCAGACTTTATATACACACAGAGATCATAAAACAATATAGAGCCATAGTGGACAAGCAGCTCCACATGAGCTCCCAGTGAAATGCTGTAGCAAAAAAGGGTGATGTATTGGATGTACACACTAGAGCTGTGTGAATTTTTTTGATTTTTTTCTCCAGTGAAAAATGCAGATTTGGTGACACTGAAGCATTTTATGAATTTATGTCAATTCCACCATATTGTTTGGTTAAAAAAATAAAACAAACACCCTAAAAAATCCCCCCTTCAATTCAAAATATTTTATTCTAATATTTTCAAAACAAAACTTTTCAACGTTTGAAATTGCTTTATTTTTGAAATTTTCTGTAATTATATTTGTTTATGAAATATTAAAACAACACTCAAAAATGACATAAAATGTTTAATTTGGGGTCAAACAAAAGGTTTCATTCAATCCACGAAATTTGTGTTCAGCTTTTTAATTCACTAAAAATTCTGAAAAATTTCAGTTTTGGTTTGACCCCAAATTATTTTTTCTGGCAATTTTTCAGAATTACTGTGAATCAAAAAATCTGTTATTTAAGCTCTAATATAAACAGAAGAACAGTGAGAAGGAGTAGGGATGTGATTTTACCTCTGCATACAGTACTGGTGAGACTGATACCGGAATACTGCATGCAGTTCTGGTGTCCACATCGCAAAAAAAAATGTTGATAAATTGGAGAAGGTGCACAAAAGAGCCAGAAAAATGAACTGAGAGCTGGAAAAAATACCTTGCAGTGAGATAATAAAAGAACTCAGTCGGATGAACTAATATCTAGAAGCTGAATATAAACAAATTCAAATTGGAAATAGGGCATACATTTTTAACAGTGAGGGTGATTAACTATTGGAACAAACTACCAAAGGAAGTGGCGGGTTTTCCCTCTCTTGATGCAGGCATAGGTGCTGACTTTTAGTTTGCCCCATCCTGGCTCCGCCCCCTTCCCCAAGGCCTCGCCCTCACTCTGCCCCACTACATCTCTTCCTGCCCCCTTAGGTCCTCTCCCCTGAGCATCTCCTGCCCACTGCTCATTCCTTTCTGCCCCCTCCTGCCCTGAAGGCAAGGTGTGTGTGTTTGGGGGGGGGGAGCTCAGCCTCCCCCCCGAAACTGGCAATTTTCAGCATATTTATACACTTCTTTCATACTCTGTTATTGAATGCGTGTCTATCATTGGTATCTTAACAATGTAATCATTATTAAAATAGTAATGAATATATCATTACATTATCATGAATTACAGTATATTAAACTCATTACACTCAGCTACAAGCTGTCTTCACTAGCATGCCAGTGTAAAGACATTACATTTGCTCTGGGCTTCACACCTGCTTAGGGCATGTTTGGGAGCTGAGGCCACTGATCGCTGTGGGAAGAAGGTGGATGGGAGGGACAAGCAATGGGGAGTCTTTCCCCTCTCCCTGCCCCTTCCTCCTCTCCCTTCCTTTCACTTTTCCTGCCCCTTTCCCTTTCTCTTGTTTCTTCTCTAAGCCCTTGCTCCCCTTCCTGATGTTTCCCCCTTCTTGCTTCCCACTCATGTCCCCTTTCCCATCTCTCTCTGCTCCCCACCTCCTGGTGACTCTGTCTAGGTGCCTGCTCCCACCCACACACTCAAAGTGGCAGAGGAGGTTCCTCCTCGGGTGGGAAGGTTGCCTAGTGGTTAAGGCACAGGCCTTGGGCTCAGGTGTTCTGGGTTTGATTCTCTGCTCTGCCGTAGACTCCCTGCTTAGCCTTGGGAAAGTCACTTCACCTCTGTGTGCCCTAGATCCCACCTGCCAAATGGGGCTCATGCTGACCCTGCCTCCTAGGCTAAATCCATTCATGGCTATGTGATCATGGGGGAAATGGAGATACTAATGTGGGTAGATTTGGGCTGAATTTCTTCACAGCCAGAGAGTGAGAGCCAGCTCTGCAGGGGGGACAGGAGAGAGAGGGGCTCAGGCCAGCTTCACACAGAGTGGGGTCAGGGCTTCAGCCCTGCAGCTTCTGCCCCTAGGGTGGCTGGGGCTACCAAGCCCGGGACTTCAGCCCCACACATTCAGCCTGGGTCCGGGCCTTCTCCTCCTCCTCCTGATCCCAGTGCAGCTCCTGCCGAGGTCAGAGATTCTCCTTCCTCCCCTCCCCTCCAGCACGGCTCCTGCTGGAGCTTCTCCCCACCCCAGCATGGCTCCTGTCGGGTTCTGGGGCTTCTCTTCTCACCCTTCCCCAGGCGAGGGTCCTGCAGGGGTCAGAGCTTCTCCTTTTCCCTCTCCCCCACAAGCGTGGCTCCTGCCAGGGTCCAGGGCTTCTCCTCCCTCTCCCGCCAGTGCAGTTCCTGACAGGGTTCATGGCTTCTCCTCCCCTTAATCCACCACTGCACCCAGCCCTAGCTTAGTGGGGCTCCCTTGGGTCACCTGATGCCCGCTGTGGCCAGAATCGAGCCTGGCTGGCAGGGAACAACCATGCACGTGGATGCCTTGGCCATCAGCCCAAGAGGTGTGGGGTGACCCTAAGTGAGCAGGGGCTGGCTGTGCTGCTGCTGATAGAGGACTCTTGCTCATGCCTAACCCTAAGGCTTTTTTTTTTTGGTGAGACTCCCTCTGCCCCTGCTGGAGCAGGGAGGTGGGAAACAGCTGATCTGAGACTGCCCTCCAAACAGCTGATCGCGGCTGTGCAGGCTACCCATAGGAAACAGTTCATCTGCCAAGGCACTCCGCAAAACAGTTGATCCCTGGCTGCCAACAGCTGGTCATCCCAGTGGGTGCTGAGCACCCCCTATTTTTTTTCCGTGGGTGCTCCAGCCCCGGAGCACACATGGAGTCGGTGCCTGTGGATGCAGGTACAATTCTAGCTGCATTTCTGTCAACTGGAACATTCACTTGATGGCATATGGCTTGTTTGGAGAATCAGGTCTTCCATTTCTAGCCTCCTTTATTCTACCCCTTTTTTGGTGGATGATGGCATCCTAACACTCCATGGAGTCCTCAGCACAGAGTCAAACACATAGGTGAAAAATTTATAAACTGTCAGTTGTCTGAGATGATGAGCATTTATATATTGTGTAGGTTTTAACTTCTAGCAATTTTAATATTTCTCATGTTTTGGTAGCTACATTTGGCAGATACAATGTGTTGGCTTCAGAGGAAAAACGTGTTATTTTAATAACATGTTATAAGGCCGACTAGGTTATTTAGCACCAAAAACCCTAAGAAATTTGATGAGTGACTTTTGTTGTTTGACTGCAAATTCATGTTTTTCCCTGCAGCTGAAATACTTTATTCAAGCCACTCTCCATTTTTCCTCCAAGTTTCATTTTGTTTTGCTTTGAAGAACAATTATTACCTCTAATGCTCATGCAAAATGTTGTCATTAAATACAAGATGAAAATGTTATATCTGCTTTGATGTAGCATCTGATACTTTGACTGAAGAATCACTGTTTCAATCTGTTAAACTGTACGCATTTAATGTAAGAGAAACATTTCAATATGGATCAGATCGAAAGATTGCCTGTCTAAAATGGAATAAAAGTATGCTTAATTATTTTACATCTTAAAACATTAGCACACATGCAGAATTGATTAACAGACTAGTACTGTGCAATGTGAATGCGACATATCTTAGTAAATATAAATCATTGGTGGTAAATACTTTGGGCCTGACTTATACACATTTTTATTCATGCACATGAAGGCCTATTTTTAAAGGCCCATTTTGCATGCACATTTTCCCCCCTGAAAGTTCTGTACATGCATGGCTCAGACTCCAGCGTGTGCATTCACAATGAATTGCTTATGCACATGAAAATCCAGAGCCTTGTGTGAAGTAGGTCAATGTGCACAAACAAAAAACACTGTGGATGTCATACAGACCGACACATTATTCTGGAGAAATATGGCAGCATAGAGACAAAAGCCCCATATGTTTTCAGAGTCATCACTGTTTTTGTTCTTGTTCTTACACTTATTTATTTGTAAAGTGAAGGCAGAATGCTCTTTCCTCTGCAAGACACAGATAAAGATATGCTTCACTTTAATCTAAAACTGTGGTTTTCAAACTTTTTTCTGTCTTGTAGGTCATTTCCTTTCCCTCCTACACTCTCTTGACCATCTTTCCTCCCATTAACAATTGTGTAACATCCATTTTTGATGCAATAATGTTTTGTACTTAAAAATAAAATTAATGACTGCTTTTGCTTTTCATTTAATTTCTCTTCACATCTATTTTGTTTCTTGCTGCTGAAAATAGAAGGCCTATCATCATGTAATCAGTCATTAATGATCTGGAGGATGGTGTGGATTGCACCCTCAGCAAGTTTGTGGATGACACTAAACTGGGAGGAGTGGTAGATATGCTGGAGGGTACGGATAGGATACAGAGGGACCTAGACAAATTGGAGGATTGGGCCAAAAGAAATCTGATGAGGTTCAACAAGGACAAGTGCAGAGTCCTGCACTTAGGACGGAAGAATCCCATGCACCACTACAGACTAGGGACCGAATGGCTAGGCAGCAGTTCTGCGGAAAAGGACCTAGGGGTGACAGTGGACGAAAAGCTGGATCTGAGTCAACAGTGTGCCCTTGTTGCCAAGAAGGCCAATGGCATTTTGGGGTGTATAAGTAGGGGCATTGCCAGCAGATCGAGGGACGTGATCGTTCCCCTCTATTCGACACTGGTGAGGCCTCATCTGGAGTACTGTGTCCAGTTTTGGGCCCCACACTACAAGAAGGATGTGGATAAATTGGAGAGAGTCCAGCAAAGGGCAACAAAATTGATTAGGGGTCTGGAACACATGAGTTATGAGGAGAGGCTGAGGGAACTGGGATTGTATAGTCTACGGAAGAGAAGAATGAGGGGGGATTTGATAGCTGCTTTTAACTACCTGAAAGGTGGATCAAAAGAGGATGGATCTAGACTATCCTCAGTGATAGCAGATGACAGGACAAGGAGTAATGGTCTCAAGTTGCAGTGGGGGAGGTTTAGGTTGGATATTAGGAAAAACTTTTTCACTAGGAGGGTGATGAAACACTGGAATGCGTTACCTAGGGAGGTGGTGGAATCCCCTTCCTTAGAAGTTTTTAAGGTCAGGCTTGACAAAGCCTTATCTGGGATGATTTAGTTGGGATTGGTCCTGCTCTGGGCAGGGGGTTGGACTAGATGGCCTCCAGAGGTCCCTTCCAATTCTGTTATTATATGATTCTATGAGATCACTGCAGATTACTAGTAAGTGTTCTTTGGACCAGAAGTTGCCCTCAGACTACATTTTGAGAACTGCAGATTGAAAAGAGTATTAAAACAATCAGAAAAGGACACACTGCATGATGCAATTGATGATAGAGGGACAAGGAGGTTGGGATAATATCTATTATTGTATCTACTTCTATTGGTGAAAGACAAGCTTTTGAGCTTACACAGAGCTCTTCTTCAGGTCAATGGATGATTGACAAGGATAACTTATTTCAAAGTAACAGCCGTGTTAGCCTGTATTCGCAAAAAGAAAAGGAGTACTTGTGGCACCTTAGAGACTAACCAATTTATTTGAGCATAAGCTTTCGTGAGCTACAACTTCATCGGATGCATACTGTGGAAAATACAGAAGATGTTTGTTTTTATACACACAAATCATAAAAAATGGGTGTTTATCACTACAAAAGGTTTTCTCTTCCCCCACCCCACTCTCCTGCTGGTTATAGCTTATGTAAAGGGGATCACTCTCCTTACAATGTGTATGATAATCAAGGTGGGCCATTTCCAGCACAGATCCAGGTTTTCTCCCACCCCTCCCCCCCCCACACACAAACCCCACTCTCCTGTTGGTAATAGCTTATCTAAAGTGATCACTCTCCTTACAATGTGTATGATAATCAAGGTGGGCCATTTCCAGCACAAATCCAGGGTTTAACAAGAACATCTGGGGGGGGTAGGAAAAAACAAGGGGAAATAGGTTACCTTGCATAATGACTTAGCCACTCCCAGTCTCTATTCAAGACTAAGTTAATTGTATCCAATTTACAAATGAATTCCAATTCAGCAGTCTCTCACTGGAGTCTGGATTTGAAGTTTTTCTGTTGTAATATCGCAACTTTCATGTCTGTAATCGCGTGACCAGGGAGATTGAAGTGTTCTCCGACTGGTTTATGAATGTTATATTTCTTGACATCTGCTTTGTGTCCATTTATTCTTTTACGTAGAGACTGTCCAGTTTGACCAATGTACATGGCAGAGGGGCATTGCTGGCACATGATGGCATATATCACATTGGTAGATGTGCAGGTGAATGAGCCTCTGAATACTCACCAGCAACCACATACCACACAACAGAACCACTACCCCAGGAACCTATCCTTGCCACAAAGCCATCACAGTGCCTAATAACATCAGCCACACTATCAGAGGCTCGTTCACCTGCACATCCACCAATGTGATATATGCCATCATGTGCCAGCAATGCCCCTCTGCCATGTACATTGGATACAATTAACTTAGGCTTGAATAGAGACTGGGAGTGGCTAAGTCATTATGCAAGATAACCTATTTTCCCTTGTTTTCCTAACCCTCCCCCCCCCGATGTTCTTGTTAAACCCTGGATTTGTGCTGGAAATGGCCCACCTTGATTATCATACACATAGTAAGGAGAGGTTTCAGAGTAACAGCCGTGTTAGTCTGTATTCGCAAAAAGAAAAGGAGGACTTGTGGCACCTTAGAGACTAAAATAAATTGGTTAGTCTCTAAGGTGCCACAAGTCCTCCTTTTCTTTTTATAGTAAGGAGAGTGATCACTTTAGATAAGCTTCTTCTGTATTTTCCACAGTATGCATCCGATGAAGTGAGCTGTAGCTCACGAAAGCTTATGCTCAAATAAATTGGTTAGTCTCTAATGGTAACTTAGAATTTTCAAGCAATATAGATGGTAGCTAGTTCTGGAGGCCCTCGGTACCAAGAGTAGATCGTAGCCAAGCAATGGTGAGAGAGGAGTCTCGGATACAGCAAGGTCTCAGGGAAAACGAAACTCCTGTAGTACCAAGAGTATTGTCAGTATCATGTCCATGATCTGAGCGTAAGTGATGGTGCTGAGGCAGTTGACGGTACTGTGAATCTCAAACGCTCTGAGGGGAGTCCAGATGGAGACGAACAGGCTTCCTTGGAACCTAGTGAGAAGAGGAAGAGCTCTTCTTGCTTCCTTGCTTCATAAATGATCTATCAGATCCTGATACTTTGAAGTCTTTAGGTTTAACAGTGCTATTGGCACCTGAGGTACTAACATCCTTGTTGCTACCAGGTCAGAGACCAATGGATGCCAAAAGTGGCTGAAGTCATCAACTATCATGACTTCTTTGATGTAGATTCCCTACCTGGAAAACTTGAGACATGGTTTTTGGAAGTCTTATGAGAGGAATCTTGCATCTTCCTTTCAGATGCCCTGGGAGAGTATGGCTCGGAGACAGTGGAGGCAGTGGACTTACTCAGAGACTGGTATGCAAGGGGGGAAGGGTACCCTGGCCAGGGTTAGAAGCATGGGAGTGTCTATCACTTGCTGGGATTGCCTCCTGGCACAAAAAGCAACATCTGAAACCTGCAGAATTTAGCAGGCCTTTCCAGTAATGTAAATCTCCCAGGAGGGGAGAAACAACTAAAGAGTAACAGTCATTAAAAACATTAAGAAATATCTATCTATATCTATATCTATATATAAAGTGTTATATTTTTAACTACAAACACCAGCTACCACTAAGAACAATTATAATAAACTAAGTGCTATATGCTAAAGGGACATAGTTGAGGTAAAACTCAGGACAGACAGCTACTAAGGCTCCATCTCAGGCTAAGTGAGTTGAGACAGAACTGAGGCCTTTTAGTCCATGCAGTGCTATATAACAACAGAACAGAGCATGAGACTGAATAATGTGCATGTGTTGGCCAAACGGACACTGCAATGAGAAATCTCTGATCAAAGCCACAGGGAGCACAAGCACACCTAGAGTGGGGCACCCATAGGGGCACTATTCAAAGAGCAACCATTGCAATGCCCTGAGAACACAGTGTGAGGAGATATTATAATGCCAGTTCACAGAGCTGTGGAGCACCGTGAATGGCCCAGCTACATCAGTGAGTAGGAAGGTGACCATTATAAAGAGATATTTTCTACTAGTCACTCATTGTCAGAAAGAACCCAGTCAAAAAGGTGAATAATAGAGTTGAAACTACAAAAACAAAGGTCATATATAAAAGTGATTCAGTAGTAGCAAAAACATCAAGGCATTTCCTTCTGTGATATAATACATGGCCATTACAAAATGTCTAAAATCATCTTCTGAATCAATTCAGAAGTTTGCCAATTTGAGTTTGAGCCAAATGACTATCCAACGAAGAGTAACAGATGCACCTGATGACATAGCACTGCAGTTCAAGGACATAGCAGAGAAATCACTCTGCTTCTCCCTAGTGACAGACAAATCTATTGATTGCACATTCACAGCTCCAATGCTTATTTTTTCTTTCTGGAATAACAACAGAATTTGATGTGTATGAAGAGCTTGTGGGTCTGGCTTCTATTCAAGGCCAAAGGACTTTGGCTTTCTTGAGAGTCTGCTGAAAAGTGGAATCTCTGTGTTTACATTTGTCTAAACTTTCTGGTGTCTCAATATGTGGTGCACCTTTGATGGCTGGAGGAAAGAATAACACAATATCGTTTCTTGATGCCCACTGGGGTGATGCAGAAGAAAAATTAATTCAGCTCCACTGTGTAGTAAAGTAACACTCACCAGTTTTAGATTTAAATAAATGTGTAAATAAAAGAACTGGTTGCAGGTGACAATATGCAGGGTGAATTTCAGTACTTCATAAATGTTTGCGACCCCACACCCCGTGTTATGTCAACTTCCTTGTGCCCTATGATTGTTGAAGTCCCAGGACTGTAGTAAGTGTATAGTGTGTGTACCTGTGTGGGAAGGATAGGGAAAGAGTGAGGCTAAGGAACTGTGGTGTGTGAAAATTGTGCAAATTTTCATAAACAATATATATATATTCATGCCCATTTTACAAACAGGCAAAGTGAGGTACAGAGAGGTTCAATAAATGACCATGGTCATGGTCATGGAGCAAGAATAGACAGTCAGGAAAAATAACCTAGGTTGCCTAACTCACCTGCCTCTTACTCCCATGCTGCGATCATAGACCACAATGTCTCGCTAAATGATACCCTCTTGTTCTGGACACATACTTTGCATGCCTCATTAATGACTTGATTTTACATATAAAATGTTAAAATTATATTGTTTGTAACAATTTTTTTTAAGTGTGTTTGTATGTTTTTGGTATATTTGTAAAGCATAAATATGACAGGCATACAGTCATGTTATATAATTATAAATAAATATTTTTGCCCTCGTAACAGAGTATCCTGGCTTTTTAAGATAGGCCCCAGGGCCAGCACTGCCCTGTTCCTAATTTCCGGCAAGAAGAGGAATTCTAGAAAGCCCAGAGTACATTGCTGTTTTAGGCCTCACAACAAAGAATTCTGGGAAGAGAGACGAATCCCCACATGCAGTTCAGGAGAGATCAAGGAGGGAGCAATATCTGCTATGAGCCTGAATCTAAAACAAAGAGGTTAGGAAAGAGGTAGGAGCTCTTGTATCTCTGCAGTTGAAGTACCAAGGAAAACAGCTAAAAAGTACAGCTGATCACCAAAAATTAGGGTTTTGTTGAAAATTAAACTATTTATGGAAAAAAACTGAGTTTTCAATGAAAATTCTGGAGTTTTTTCCTAAAAAAATTCAATGTGAAAAATTTTGAAAAAGAACCCAACATTTTGGTATATTTGCATTTCTTTTTCTTTGTTTTGAAATTGTTAGGAAATGCCCTCCTACTCTCAGTTCTTTACTCCCACCACCCTTTTTCTACTAGCACAGCGGGAAGTTAAAAAGCAAGAGAAAGTAACACTCTAACTTTTAACAGGAAAACTTTTAAAAATGAAAGGAACACTTCAGTTTTTTAACTTTATCTTTGAATGAGAGAAAGTAAGACTTGAAGTTTTTTGCATTGGGGAAAAAATAAAAAGTGAATGTGGGTTTTCCTCCATGTTTTCTTACCTTTTTACTCACTCCTTCTTCCCACCCCCCTTAACAAAATCCTTTTAATTAAAATGTGTTGTAATTTTAAAAGTAACATTCACATGAAAAGATGACCAGCATCAACCAGCTCTATTAAGAAAAAGCTAGCTGACTGAGGAAAGTATCCCAAGAAGGGGGTGTTATTTGGCAAGAGATGCAAGGAGGGAAACTAAGGACTGTGCTGAAGTGAAAGAAGTAGTTTCTTGAGAAGTTTCTTGAGAAGAAACTTCTGTTTCTTGCTTCACGCAGGAAAGATTAGACCTGATGCCCATTTCACCTCCTGGAATTAAAGGTGGGAGCTCTTTTCCTGGAACTCTTTCACTGTCATTCATAGTGGCAAGTCAGGAAGACAATAGTTATTGGGTCAAGAACAAAATGTGAAAATGATTCTGTTTAACCTGAGAGACAAGGTAGGTGAGGTAGTAACTACCTTGTCTCCCTAATATCCTTGGACCAGCACAACTATAATAACTCTGTTTAAGCTGGCAGTTAGGGCATGCACCTAGGATGTAGAGAACCCAAGTTCAAGTTCCTGTTCCAATTATTAAGTATTTTTCAAAGTGAAACAGTTTCAGCAACAACAACAAAAACCATCCCAGAATACTCCATAGCCCAGTGGGCTAGGGCATTTTTTTTGAATATGGAAGATCGAGCTTGAAATTCATTCTCCACATCAGGCAGAGGGGGAAACTGAGGCTACGTCTACACTGACAATTGAATGACGAATGTTTTGCTTTTCAGAGGTCTTAACCCCTTCCCCCTCCTCCCCCCGCTCCCCTGAAAGACAAAAGTTTTGCTGATGACAAGCGCTGGTGTGACCAGCACTTTGTTGGCAGGAGCGCTCTCCTGCTGGCAAAGCTAACCCCGCTCGTTGGGGGTGGAAGTTTTGTGTCAGCAGGAGAGCTGACAAACAAGCAGCTATACTGTGCCGCTAAAAGCTGCGTAGTGTAGCCGTAGGCCCAATCTGGATCTCCCTCATTGCAGGAGAATATCCTAACCTCGCGGCTAAAGGGAAATCCTCTCTCCCTCCTCTCTGTCCCCTGCCCAAATGCTGTTTTATGAACTTAATCCCCCTTTGCTTTCTTCAAAATGCCAGAAGTCTAAAAGAAAAATTTCAAGTTGGGACGAACAAAATGTTTAGTTTCAACATTACCAAAGTGTTTCAAGATTTTGATTCAGTCAGAACTATACTGCAGACTTGACACAAATTTATGAATAGTTTCTGGGCAACTGAAACTGTATTTGTTGGCAATAAACTATTTGCTGACAAAAATGCCTTCTAGCACAATATTTTAGAATATTCTTGTAATGTTGCTGATGGCTTTTATTCGATATTCTTTTATTGACTTTGTGAATCACCTTATAATATGACAAGGAATTTGCTTAGAGTATACATTTATCCTCTAAGAAGATATAGTTTTTGCAAATACTGTTATATCTGTAATGCTGTAACCAAAGTTCTGCCCATAGGCTTAAATATGCTGTAATGTTGGTGGATACCCATTAAAAAAACACAGTAAAAGTACAGCTAAAAGAGCTTAGTACTTTTCAAGTCCTTCTGGGTCTGACCCTACCTTCACTGAAATCAAGCACTGTGTGAAAGCTGCAGTCACCTGGATCACTACAGCTGCCAGTGCCCAGCCAAGAACTTCTGAGAGGCAAAGGTTTGGAATGCATTTTCAGGGGATGATTTCAGACTCAACTGGAATTCAAGAAAGCAAACAGGAATCATTGGAGATAAAACTTAATGGTGTTTTTAAAGTCTTGCAACTACTGTAATGGAAACATTAGGCATTTAATGAGAGACAGAGAGAGAGTTGCAATTAAAAAACTCATGAAAATTATTAGGATTTTAATACGTTTTTTTCAAAACCTTTTTGTCAGAAACTATATGAAAAATTAGCCTTTGGGGTTTTGCCCCTCCTCCCCCCACTTTTCTTGTCAACTTCTACTAGTCATATCATCACTTCTCTTCTCATTATCATTTGGCACGTAGCTGCAGTGGTCCAGACGGAGCAGTTAGCTCACCTGGGTGATGTGGATGGAGGTCAGCAGGTGGTCCCAAAAGGCTGAATGTGTCTGTTTTTTGAGGATTTGGGTTTTCTGTTTGTTGCTTTGTTTTGTTTTATTTTGTTTTGGTTTTTTTCTGATGGACTGCCAGACTGTTTAGTTATGAAGGGATAGTTTTTCTAAATTATTTTCAATTTGGAGTTCAGAAAAAATATTTTTAAAAAGGACAACTTGGGAAACAAAAGACAAAAATCAGTACATTTTGAAAATGAAGCAGAACAAATAATATGTACACAGAAATAGGCTGAATTAAGGTTGCTCAGGCAACCTTAATTCTGAGACCTCTAAATTTTTAGTGCTTAACTTTGCAACCCTAAAATTATTATTGTAGATTTTTTTATTAAATAAATATAGAGTTACCATACGTCCGGGTTTTCCCAGACATGATCTCTTTTTTGGTTGTCTGCTCTCAATCCATGTAGATTTGTGAAATAATAGTCAAAGTCCAGCGTTTTTGCTGAGCAGATATTGCAGCTCAGAAAGACGACCAATTGATCTGCTTCCAGATTCTTCCCCCACCCCCGATCCACAGCTGATTGGTCCATTTCCCTGCAGCCTTGGTTTCCAGCCCTGGGAAGGGGTCCCTCAGAGAGGCACTGACTAACAGCTGTCGCTGAGTCCTGGGCTTGCCTGTGTTCTGTGACAGGGAGTGACATTGCCCCCCACTTTCAGTGAGTACCCTACCACAAGTATCCCCTGCAGTACCCCCCAGGTACCTTTCCCAGTACACGCACACCTCTCCAGCGCCTCCCAAGTAGCCCCTCTAGCTCCCCTTTCCCCTCCTCCCCACCCACCCCAGTCAATGTCCTGTTTTTGGGAACCTGAAATAACCTATATAAAAATATCTTCAGATTTTCTATAATGCTAGATCGTTTTCAGTTGAAGTAAGATTCAGTACTGTAGAAGATAATCACTGGAACCGTATGTTTCCAATACGTTTTGTATAGGCATCTTTTTTTATGTTTCTTCCCCTTAACTTAATTTCTTCAGTAGATTGCTATGCACAGCTGTTATGTCTTCCCCTCCTTTTCATTTAATATTCCAAGGGCAAAGATAGTGATTAACAACAACTGGTGCCTCCTCTGAGCTCCCATTTTCAAACACAGCAGGTCAGAAAAGCTGTTTTAACTGTGCTGAGATATATGAAATTCTCTTCCCAGGTGAAGCACTGCAGGCCACAGAAAGTGAAGCCTGAGGGTGCATGCTGTTTTTCTAGCCATACTTTGTGTGCCATTGATCTCTATGCCCCTTTCAAGCTTACTTATTTTCTAGTCTATAGAGTATTTTTCTTTGTTAATGCCAACCCTTCCACCCCCACCCCCACCAAAAAGAGCAGTGATTTAGATATCTGAATTAAAAAATATGGTTAAAATCTGCCTAACTATTATACACATGTTCTGTTTCCAATGTTGAAGACTCTAAAAACAAGCAAACAAACAAAACAAAAAGAACAAAATAACTTTTATGTTTTCGTTTATATCGTCATATTGGTGGATGCAGTCCTCCCTGACTGTGGGTGGGCAAGACTAAAAAAGTCAAAGACAAAACAGAGAATAAGGAATTAAAAGCAAAATGTGAATCTGTTTCTATATACAAGTACTGATTTTCTAATTAATGATTAAATAATTTATTTTACATTCCTTACAGCAATACACTACAAGATTTTGATCTATATTTTTTCAGCTATGAGATTCAAATCCATAGATTCATAGATTACAAGGCCACAAAGGACCATTGTGATCATCTAGCCTGTTCTCCTGTATAACACGGGCCACTGAACATCCCCAAAATAATTCCTAGAGCATAGCTTTTAGAAAAATATCTGATCATGATTTAAAAGTTGTCAGTGATGTTGAATCCACCACAGCATGGTAAATTGTAATAATTATGCTCTCCATCAAAAATTTATGCCTTTTTTTCCAATCTGAAGTTCCCCAAAATAATTCCTAGTATGATGGGTTCACCCCAGGGTTCCACCTGGAACTGGGGTTCTACTGAGTCCCTTGACCCATCAGTCTGGGCTCCCTCTCACACTGTACTACTGTGACAATCTGCAAAGCCCTCAAGCCTGCATTTTCACCAGCATTGATACAGGTAGAGAAACACCCAGCTGCATTTACATGCAGGCTTTCTAGCCACCAGCTTCCCAGCCGAGGACCCCAGAGCAGTACTGTCCTAGCCTGTATATGGGTTTAATACCGGTCTGCCTCTCCCTCAATGTGAAGCTACCAATGCACACTTGTGATAACCAAGCAGAGATTTTCCCCAAGTACTCCAGGCAAAGCTCACTGTTTTAGATTAAAACAAAAACAAGTTTATTAACTACAGAAGATAGTTTTTAAGTGATTATAAGTGATTAATCAAAGCAGATTACCTAACAAATAAACAAAAAATGCAAATTAAGCTTAATATACTAAATAGATTGGATGTGAATTAGCAGATTCTTACCCAGAGAAAGGATACAAGCAGGCTGCAGATCCTTAAGGGGCAAGCTGCACTTGCTTTACAGCTTGGAATCCCCAGGTGTTTCATACACAGGCTAGAAATCCCTTTGCCTGGGTCCAGCACTTCCCCCAGATCAGTCTTTGTTCTTCAGGTGTTTTCAGGAGACTTCTTGGTTGGGGAGTGAAGAACCCCAGATGATGTCACTCCCTGCCTTATATAGCTTTTGCATATGGTGGGAACGCTTTGTTCCAAATCTTGGTTCCCAGAACAGTCTGTAGAAAAATACTGACATCCCAAGATGGAGTCCAGCATCATGTGGCCTGGTCAGATGTCCTTGTAGGGTCATAGCAGCCATCACTCATAGGCTGTCTGTAGCATTCTCAGGAAGGCTCACCAGCTGGGAGATAAGCTTCTCCTTAGGCCTATTGTTCTCCGGAATAGCTCATTGCTCTGAATAGGCCCCTCCCAACCAGCTATTTAGACTGAAAGTGGGCATTACCCAGGTGTAACTACATTTGAAATACAGATACATAGTCAATATTCATAACTTCACATACAGAAATGATATATCCATACAAATAGGATAATCATATTCAGCAACTCATAACTTTTCCACTGACACCTCACATGACTTATACTGCATAAAATGAATCATAATTATGCTATAACCATATCATAATAATATTGCTATGAGGTATATGCGTTGAGGTGACACACCTAGAACATAGATTTTAGAAAAAATATCCAATCTTGATTTGAAAATTGTCAATGTTGGAGAATCCACCATGACCCTTTGCAAATTGTTTCAATGGTTAATTACCCTCACTATTCAAAAACTATGCCTTATTACTAGTTAGAATTTGTCAAGCATCAGGTTCCAGCCATTGGATCATGTTATGTCTTTCTCCAGTAGATTGAAAAGCCCACAATTAAATATGTGTTCCCCATTTAGATACTTATAGACTTTAATCAAGTCACCCCTTAAGGATTCTTAGGTGCCTTACTCCCATTGAAATCAATATTTATATTATTATTTATATTACAAATATTTGCATTCTAAAAAGATAAACAAAAGAAATAGCATTTTTCAATTCACCTCATAAAAGTACTGTAATGCAATCTCTATCATGGAATTGCAATTTACAAATGTAGATTTTTTTTTACATAATTGCACTCTAAAATAAAACAATGTAAAACTTTAGAGACTAAAATTTGAAGCATGAAGGGACAAATGAATGTTAACATATCTAGCACATTAATACCTTGGAATGCTGGCCACAACAGGGTCATGCAAATGTCTGTTCTCACTTCCAGAGAGAAGATAAGAATAAGAAGTGGGCAGCATTATAAATAAATAAGAAGTGGGCAGCATTATCTAACGTAAATGTAATCAAACTTGTTTGTCTTAGCAATTGGCTGAACAAGAAGTAGGACTGAGTTGATTTGTATGAGTTGAATTGAAAAATACTATTCCTTTTGTTTATGTTTTTTACAATGCACATATTTATAATAAAAATAATAATATAAAGTGAACACTGTACACTTTGTATCCTGTGTTGTAACTGAAATCAATAGATTTAAAAATGTAGAAAAACATAAATGTAAATTGGTATTCTATTATTAAAAGTGCAATTAAAACTGAGATTAATCGCCACTATTTTTTTAAAATCTAGTTAATTTAGTTTGTGTTAATCGCATTCATTAGCTGTGATTAATTGGCAGACCTAATAAATATAGTAAAAGCTGTGTTATCCAGCACTTTACCAACCAGAAAGCTCTAGAAAGCAGCATTTCAGAAGGAGGTGTGCGGCGCAGGCTCTGGGCGGGAGTTTGGGTGCAGGAGGGAGCTTGGGGCAGGGGGTTGGGGTACGGGAGGGGTCTCAGGGTGCTGGATCTGGGCGTCACTCACTTCGGGTGGCTCCCTGCAAGCAGCAACATGTCCTTGCTGCTCCTAGGTGAAGAAATGGCCATGGAGGTTCCATGCGCTGCCCTCACTTCTCCCTGAGAGCTGGCTCCACAGCTTCCATTGGCCGCAGTCCCCAGCCAGTGGGAGCTGCGGGATGGGGGAATGGCACCTGCAGGCAGAGAAAGCGAACAGAGCTGCCTGGCCACACCTCTGGCTAGGAGCAGCAGGGACCTGTTGCCATTTGTGGGGTGCCACCCAAGGTGAGCACAGTCTGGATTTGGAGCCCCAAAACCCCTCCCACACCCAAACTCCCTCCCAGAGCCCATGCCCTGCACCTCCTCCCACACTCCAAATCCCAGCCCTGAGCCCCCTCCTGCACCCAAACTCCCTCCCTCTTAGTTAACTGGTATTTTTTACTTACTACCCCCCCCCATTTCCCCAACATGCTGGATAACAAAGCTTTTACTGTACTTAGGGTTTCATTCATGGTCATGTAGGACTGTATCTATGACCTGCAGTCAGTGTTATCAGTAGGTTTCGTGGATGAGTATATTACTAAAATCCATTAATGTCAGTCACAATCTACTGACTTTATTGGAACTTCTGTGTCTTCTTAATCACCTAGAGTCATAAATATAAAGGGAAGGGTAAACACCTTAAAAATCCCTCCTGGCCAGAGGAAAAATCCTTTCACCTGTAAAGGGTTAAGAAGCTAGGATAACCTATGAGGAGACAAGATACTTTAAAAAGCAGGAGGGAGGGAGAGACAAAGAGTCTGTCTGTGTGATGCTTTTGCCGGTGACAGAACAGGAATGGAGTTTTAGCATTTAGTAAGTAATCTAGCTAGATATGCGTTAGATTATGATTTCTTTAAATGGCTGAGAAATTAAGCTGTGCTGAATAGAATGGATATTCCTGTCTGTGTGTCTTTTTGTAACTTAAGGTTTTGCCTAGAGGGATTCTCTATGTTTTGAATCTAATTACCCTGTAAGGTATTTACCATCCTGATTTTACAGAGGTGATTCTTTTTTACTTTTTATTTCTATTAAAATCCTTTTCAGAAACTGAATGCTTTTTCATTGTTCTTAAGATCCAAGGGTTTGTGTCTGTGGTCATCTACGCATATTAGTGAGGATTTTTACCAAACCTTCCCCAGGAAGTGGGGTGCAAGGGTTGGGAGGATTTTTGGGGGAAAGACGTTTCCAAACAATGCTTTCCTAATAAAAATAAACCCAGATAAACTGTTGGTGGTGGCAGTGGAAGTCCAAGGGCAAAGGGTAAAATAGTTTGTACCTTGGGGAAGTTTTAACCTAAGCTGGTAAAAGTAAGCTTAGGAGGTTTTCATGCAGGTCCCCTCATCTGTACCCTAGAGTTCAGAGTGGGGAAGGAACCTTAACACCTAGGATATCTACAGTCTCTTCAAATAAACAACCAAACAGAGGTACGCACTTGCAAAGCAATTGGGGAATCATTACATCTTGAAAAAATTAGTCTATTCAGCTGTTTCTACATGAGGGCCCTAGGTCTAAAATTGATTACAGAGAATGGTGTTTTAAAATGGTTTCAGGAAAAAAGTTTAACTGGAATACTGAATTAACATTCCCCTGTAGGAATTTTTTGCAAAACATCAATGAAAATACACCAGTTCAGAAACAATGGATTTCACAAATGGAAAATGGCATCAGAAATTGGCAAAGTTTGCTGCTTCTAATAGGGTGACCATACAGCCTGTTTTGGCCGGGACAGTCCCTTTTTTAAGCCCTGTCCTGGCCATCCTATTTTTTTGGCAAAATTGGGCATTTGTCCCATTTGCTCTTGCCAACTGATGATCAGTTGATCAGTTGGCAAGAGCAAATGGGACAGATGCCCAGTTTTGCAAAAAAGTGGTGTGTGTCCCTGGAAGAATCCACAGCAGGGAGCAGCAACTCCAGCCCCACATGGGAGGGAGGGCTTGGGAGAGTGGCTCGGGCTGGGTCAGCCGCAGGTAGGTGGGCGACAGGGAGGGCTTGGGCCCGAGCCGGCCACACATTCCAAGGAGGACAGGGGGGCCTTGGGCCAGCCCCACGCGCTGTCCCATTTTCCCTTTGGAAAAATATGGTCACCCTAGCTTCTAAGAACCGTTGCAGTAAAATGTCTGCATGACAAGATTTAAACAAAAGAGTGTGCAGTGGAAAAGAAATCCAAAATATCCTACTCCTGGAACAGAGAGAAAATACTTCTTTTATCAAAAATATCACAGTTCTTTCCCCTTCATGCTGCCTGTCTGCATTGACATAGGCTGTGTACATTAGAAAAAAACTTAGGATGTGGCATCCATTGGAAATGTGTCACTGTTTAAGAACACAGTTCAAAAAGAGCCTAAACACTGGTCTTTTTAGAACAAGGTTTCCTTCAGAATGCCCTGGACACATGCGTAGAAATAAAAATTAAGTAATATTGGTTTTGACATTGATGGTATCGGTAAACATCACGTCCACTTATAAACAAAGTGTATTTGTTGTTGTTTGAAAGCAGGCAAAACATTTGATACTCTGTAGAGGAGAACATATTGGGTGTCGTTAAGAAGAAAAAGTTCTACAGTATTTTTGGGGCCTGTTTCAAATTAAAAAATCTCACAGCAAAAGGTTTCTGCACTGCACTGTTACAAATTCTATCTGAAACAGTTTCTCCCAGACCAAATTAGTTCTCAGTGTTATGATGGTGTCAATGTCATGTTAAGTTGCAGCAGCAGAGTCCAAAAGTTTCTTTAATGTAATATGGGAAAAACTGTGCCATGGATCCATTACTATAATCCCCAGCTTCACTGACAGTCTGTGAATATGTGCTCATATTCTTCAACTAGGGGATGGAACCCCATGCTCTGGGTGTCCCTTAGCCTTTGACTAACAGATGCTGGGATTGGACGACAGGATAATTGCCTGTTCTGTTCATTTCCTCTGAAGCATCTGGCATTGGCTACCACTGGAAGACAGGATACTGGGCTAGATGGACCACTGGTATGACCCATTATGGCCATTCTTATGTTCTTAAATGAGAATTCATTTTTAGACTTTGCAATAATGCATTATATAACTTTCCTTGTCAAAACAGGGGGTCTCAAATTTACACAGATACTTTTGGAAAAGAGATGGAGAAAACAGGCGATGTTTACACTAGCGAATTTACAGTGGCACAACTGTACCAATGCAACTGTGGTGCTGTAAGATTGCTCACGTAGTCACCCTATGCCAATGAGGGAGAGCTCTGCCATCAACATAATAAACCCACCTCAACAAGTGGAGGTAGTTATGGGAGAAACTATCCAGGCTGACACAGCGCTGTGCACAGGAGCACTTATACCGGTGAAACTTATGTCACTCAGGGGTGTTTTTTTCACACCCTTGTGTGACATAAATTGTACCAACATAAGTGGTAGTGTAGACATGCCCTTAGCTACAGCTAAGGTTATGATAGATATTTCTGAAGACCTCATGACTGTGTTTAAATTACTCCGCTGAACCAAATCAACGTATACGCACTCCCAAAGGTATCACGCTTGAAGCCACAGTGCATTTTCATGCTGACAGTAAACATTTTGGCTATCTTTGAACCTATGAATAAAACATTTCAAGATAAAGAAATGCATCTGGTTAAAGCAGTTCAAGTTATAACTTCTTGAGTAAACATACTGAGTGAGAGGTGATGTTATGCTTATTACAGATCCTACTTCCGAAGTTAATAACAGTTCTGCATAACATGAATTTTGACTGGCTTGAACCTGTTATCCTTCTGAAATAGCATGGAAAGAAACCTTTTGCTCCAAGATTTGTGTTAGATACTACACTTGGTGCAAGAGGCGAAGATGATGTTACAGAATAGTTGAAACAATTGTCTTATGGAGTATACAAGCAAGTAGTTTCAAAATCAGAATAACCTTTTCTGAAAGTGAATACAGAATATTTATCTTCACTCAGCTCTTGTGTCTATGTCTAGAATTGCTTTGATACGTGGAAAAGTTCCTTATTTGCTTGATAGATAATGAGGAGGAATTATTTCTGGGGAGGCAAATACTATAAAGAAATCAATGTTTTCAGTCATAAATGAGTCCCTGTCAAAGCAATATAGTAATCTCAATGTTTAGATGTAATTTTATGCCAACAAGCATGCCTTTCCCAACATATTCAAAGTTTCAGAAGCAGTTGTGGCAGTAGGAGATTCTATAGCTACATGTGTGATGATAAGTTTCTTGCCTTACAAGAATCCTAAGGGCTCAAAAGACAATCCATGGTATATGAAAGGAAGACTAGTCTGGGACTTCTCACTTGTGAGAAGATAATAGCTAAGAGTGGAATTCTTTGTATTCTGTGTTGTAATTGCAATTAATGTATTTGAAAATGTAGAAAAACATCCAAAAATATTTATAATAAATTTAAATTGGTATTCTATTATTGTTTAACAGTGTGATAAAACTGTGACTGATCACAACTGTTTTTTTTAATCTCATAATTAATTGCAATTATTGTTTTTAATTATTTGACAGCCCTAATATTTGTATACCCTCATTAAAACTTTCATGGTCCAGAACAAGTTAGATATGTCTGTCTCATTCCAAATGCTGCCTATGGCCTGGTCTAAACTACACAGTTAGGTCGATGGTGTTGCACCCCAAGGTTCCCTCCCTCAGGGAGTCCCCTGGGAAGGCAGATCCACATTGTATATTGCTAATGCTGTTGCTTGCATCGCAAAGCACTTTGGGGAGGGTCAGAGGTGTGGAGTGGGGAGTGGAAGTTTCCTTTGCAGGTACAAGAGGCTGAGGGGGGGAAGAGAAAGAAGAAAGCAGAGAACGGGTTAATTCAACACTGCAGCTAGCAAGCTCAGTCCGAAGATAAGAAACTGACTCCAGCCCAAGGCCAGCTGCTACCTGCCAAGATAGAAAAGGGGGAAGTCCAACCCCCCGAACCAGCCGTGAGAAAGGAGAGTTGTTCAACAAAATGCAGGGGCCGGGAAAAGGAGAAAGATGGCGAAGTCCAGCCAGGAACAAACAGAACTGTCTCACGGCCCTGAAACTGGATGTTTTGGGAAAGCTGAAGAGACCATGGAAAGCCAGTTTAGACTGGCACAGAGGGCACCAGGAGCAGAGGTCCCTGAACGGCGCACCCCCTACCCCCAGGGAGCCAGGACTTAAAACCCTCCTGAGAGTTGGAGCAATTTGGAGAGCACAGCAGATCCTTGGATGGCCTGGGCCCAGGACAGCACTCCCATCCTCCTTCCCTGCCCGTTCTTCTGACGTTACATCCAGACTTGGCCAGTCTGGGTCGTGCGTGTGTGAGTATGAAAGTGGATTAGGGCTTGGGGCATTAATGCTTTCTTTCTTCCTGAGTGCCGTGGGAGCATTCCCAACACTCTCTGCTGTTATTTTATTATTTTATTAATAAAGCTTTAAAATTTAGACACTTGGTGTGCTTTGTCATCTCCTCCCCAAAAAGATCCTGTGGTCCCAACCTGAACAACTGTGGCCCCAGGCAGATTGGTAGCAAAAATCTGTCACAGTTTTGATGGAGAATTGCGGAGTGGAGGAGTCCTGCAGAGCGCATCAACTGTTCTGCCCTTGGTATTACACATTTGCTCTGTCCGGCACTGTTGGTATTTCATGTTGAGGATTTTCTGGTTACAGGTGTGCCCCACCCTCAGTTGTAGCATAGCTGAGAACCAGAGGGAGGTTTAGCATTCTTCTCTCCACCCTGGTCAAAGGGGGAAGGGTGCAGGTAGGTCTACCCCCGGTCGTAGATGTGCTAGGTAATAGGAGGTGGGCTTAGAGACCCTCGCTCCAAGGTATCTTCTGTGCATACACTCTCAGCATGACTTGAGCACAAGAGGAGAACTTAGGGTTTCTCACTCTGTCCCTGTGAGGGGTTTTGTATTTGGTGTATGAACCCTCGATGGTAGTAGGCTGAGTAATATGGAGGGGGGTGTAGCGTCTCTCCTTCTGGCCCAGTGGGGTAACATTGGACGCCCTGGTGCCGGTGTGAGCTACGTGAAATCTCAAGTGATTAAAGTTTTTCCGAGTGGTACTAGTGGATTGTGATAACCCTGTACAAAAGAGTACATCTGCAGACTTGGGAGTTCCACGGTCGTGGGTGATGGCATCAGCAAGGGGTTCAAGCCTGGACGTACGAGCGTTAGGGAGTGCGGACATGGTAGTCCGGCTGCCCGGTCAGCTGGTGTCATGGGAGGCTGGGGAACCTGATGCTCAAGCCTCGGGAGAGGCAGCACAGAGGAGTGGGATCGTACTGCCTCTTTTGTAGGGGGGTGGTGATTTCTCCCGGCTGGAGAAGGCTCTGACCAAGGTGGGGTACAATCCCTGGGGTTCCGTGATGGAACTTCAGAGGAGAGTGCATTCTTGGCAGGATTTGTTAGAATCATAGAATATCAGGGTTGGAAGAGACCTCAGGAGGTCATCTACTCCAACCCCCTGCTCAAAGCAGGACCAATCCCCAACTAAACCATCCCAGCCAGGGCTTTGTCAAGCCTGATCTTAAAAACTTCTAAGGAAGGGGATTCCACCACCTCCCTAGATAACGCATTCCAGTGCTTCACCACACTCCTAGTGAAAATGTTTTTCCTAATATCCAACCTAAACCTCCCCCACTGCAACTTGAGACCATTACTCCTCGTTCTGTCATCTGCTACTACTGAGAACAGTCTAGATCCGTCCTCTTTGGAACCCCCTTTCAGGTAGTTGAAAGCAGCTATCAAACCCCCCTCATTCTTCTCTTCTGCAGACTAAACAATCCCAGTTCCCTCAGTCTCTCCTCATGTGTCATGTGTTTTTGTTGCCCTTCGCTGGACTCTCTCCAATTTATCCACATCCTTCTTGTAGTGTGGGGCCCAAAACTGGACACAGTACTCCAGATGAGGCCTCACCAATGTCGAATAGAGGGGGACGATCACGTCCCTCGATCTGCTGGCAATGCCCCTACTTATACATCCCAAAATGCCATTGGCCTTCTTGGCAACAAGGGCACACTGTTGACTCATATCCAGCTCTCGTCCACTGTAACCCCTAAGTCCTTCTCTGCAGAAATCTCTATATAGACCTATATACTGAGTATGAAAAGCAGAAGGGTAAAAACTTAGGGGCAGCTGTGGGATTAATTTGGACTGCAGCTGCTTTGTGGTATCAGATATGGTCAGGACAGAAAGAGGAATTGGGGAGGAGGGAAGAGGTATGTTGGTGGAAATTGACAGTTGGTGGAAATTGAGCAACTGAAAGCACAAATTACTAATCAGGCAGCAACCCAGGCCTATGTCCAGGACAAGTTGCAAACCCTGAGACATGACTTCCAGGCAGAGAAGGCGGAACGCACCTGCCTGGAAGTGCTAGCTAACCGGGTACCAGTCCTCCAAGGACTCGTCAAAGATTTGACTATACATTCCCAAAATACTCTGCAATGGCAGTGTGCTCGTCATGAGAAGGAGATTGAGCAATTAAAAAGTAAATTGGCCGTGCATTTGGTCCAGGTGGCGAGCCTCCCGGGTGATGATTTGGGTGACCCTTTTGAGGGTTTTGATTTTTCCCTTTGTGAAGATTCCCAAGGGTGGGTGGACTCTTGCTGTGCCCCCATGGCTGCCCTCATTAAGACCAAGGAGAGGTCCACTGAACAACTTCAGGAGGGGGCTTGGGTCCAGACTCAGCGTGTTACAGCCAAAATTCAGAGTCCCCTGGGCCCGGCGGACATCTCCATGCTGGCTTACGAGCTGGGCCCCTTTAAAACAGACAAGGCCGCTGCCTGGATCCTTTCCCTCTGAAACATCATACATGTAAACAATTTGTCCCAGCAGAAAATCGAGCAGGTGCTCACCAATGTCAGCCCAGAGCTGGCCACCACCATGAAAACCATGGTGGCTGACTTGCAGGGAGAGGGGCTCCTTATTGTTCAAGTGGTAGCGGATGTCCTTCTCTCCGCCAGGGAGAAACTAAAGCATTTATCTAATTTAGGTCAGGTCCCAGGGCAAACCAGGTTAGACTATTTTTATCAATGAAGTTTGATAGCAGAGGTCCTGGAGCAGGTTCAGCCAGAGAATGAGAGGCAGTGCCTTTTGGGCCAGCTTCCATGGACCGTCGCTCAGTTATGGGAGCTGATGGAGGGGATGAATGACTAGTGGAGGGATAAATTAGGGTTCTGGGCTGAGGATGAAACAGCTAAATGGGAAGAGTTAAGAGGTAAGGGATAAAATCATGCAAATTGCCAAGCATTTTGGGAAACTGTTCAAACGGGCAAAAGTGGCTGCCCTCCAGACCACCCCAACATATACCAATTGGGTACCAGGAGAGGATGGAAAGGGACAAAATAATGGATGGTGAAATAGGCACCTCTGGAAGGGCCAGTCTCCACCGATGACTAAAAAGGAAGTAGAGAAGGTCGCATTCGGCCAGCTGGCACAATGGCCGAAACAAAAACAAATGGTGCAGCAAATCATAGAGGGATGTTTGAAGTGTGCTTAGATGAAGTGGGGGGCTCAGCTCCCAGTCTTGCAGGGGCAAAGAACCCAAGGGGTGTGGTACCACCTACAAATGGATTTTATTGATTTGCTACCAATATCAAAGGAAGGGTATAAATACCTTCTAGTAATAATTGGTGTATTCTCGGCCTGAACAGAGGCATTTCCAACCAAGGTAAATACAGCCACGGTTGCCGCCAAGAAACTCTATGAGGAAATTTTCTGCAGGTACAGTACACCCAGGTTCTGGGCTCTGATCAAGGGCGTCCTTTGTGGGAGAAGTCCTTAAATCCTTGCTGGAAACCCTAAATATCAAACAACAAATACCCATCAGTTATAGACTGCAAAGCAGTGGCACTGTGGAAAGGTTGAACCAGGATTTAAAGAATGCCCTCCATAAGATGTGCTCCAGCTCAGGAACGGACTGGCCCCAAAAGCTGCCAACCATTTTGGCAGCTTTATGCAATTCAAACAGCCTTGGTACTGGATACACCCCCTACCATATCCTTTTTGGTCGCCCAACAATGTGGGGCAATCTGTGGGAATGGGAGGGGAACTCGCCTTCCAATTCACCAGATGGCCGGTACATTGCCCAGCTGAGGGAGGAACTTTGTGAAACTTGTGAGGACATAGAGGCCACTTTAGACAGGGAGAAGGCCAAATGCAAAGGGACCCTCGGTAGTGAAGTCTGGGGGTGGCAAGTTGGGGATAAAGTGATGTTACAGAAACTGGGGAGAGCAGCCCATACCCTGGACATTAAATGGATGGGCCTGTACTCAGTAGTGAACCGCATCTCTCCGGTAGTTTACCAGCTGCAGCTACCTGATAAAGTAAAATGGGCACATGCCAATCAGCTCAAAACATGTGTTTCTTCCTAGATTTCCGATCATAATGTCGTGGGCCTCAATTGTGGACCAGCCACTGGCCTGGACTGTCTGGGTCTTCAGTTACCGTGGGATTATCTGGATGATCACAATTATGAGGAGGGGAAATACCTTCAAAAGCTCTCCATGGCACGAACTGCCCCTGCGGCCAGAGCCACAGTGTGACGAAAAGTGTGTGTGGGGGTACCTTGGCCGCAGTGCATAGTTCGAACAGACACCGCAGGGACTCACGGAAATACCTGGTGGGTGGCCCCAGACCTCTCGTGGATTCCAGGGGGACAGACCACCATGCTTCTTATGTGGTGGCGTGCAGCAGATTGGGAGGCCCATTGGCATGGGATGACAGTCCTTGACCCCTGGGCGCAATATTGTTGTTGCGACCTCCTGAATCGGGCAATGGCATCCAAGATGGAGGCCAGGAGGGCCTGTAATGACAATTCTAGTGATTTTGTCCTTGCCGCAGTTTCCCCCAATAAGTACCTTTTGTTCCTTATTCTTTACTCCTCTTTCTTTGTTAACAGGACCAGGCAGTAATAGTGAGAGCCCAGGGACACCCTGAGCAGGAATGTTGGGACCGCTTTTGCTGCTTCAAGCCTCCACATTTGTCAAGGTGACGCAATGTATGTATGGTACATTTCTATGGGGATCCTTGGATGTCCAATGCTTTCAGCCTCCCTTGATAATTTTACCACTGTTCAAAATTGGCCCTGGTGGAAGAAACGGTCAATTATCCATTGGCAGGGGGGCAATTGTGACTTAGCATCCTGGGAATGTGGTGTCACATATTACCTGGGTATTTTCCTGGTGCGGCCCCCTGCCGAGAGCCCCAGGTCCCCTGGCCCTGCATAGCCCTTCCAAATTGGTTCCCGAATGGAATTAATTTGGAAAGGTCCCCGGCCATGCCCGTGAGTGTTCCAGGGAGCAATATGACCTCCCCCCATCGCTTAACCCCCCCACCCCCATGAAGATGTTTATATATACCTGGGAACAGTGGCCCCTACCGTTAGAGGAGGAAGACCTCCATCCATACTGCCAATGCTTACGATTCCACTGGAAAGGGGAAACCTGGAAAAGATGGCTGGAATGGACTAATGATGGAAGGGTATGTGGGGAGGTGTTCAATGTCATGGAAATGTTCGATGTGCCCTCTGAGTCACTGCTCCAGCTGGACAGATGGCAGAGGGATGTAGTTGCCTTATTGACCCCCAGACGGTGTAGGGTGCAACCTAACCCCCACAATTCCATATGTTGGTATATCACACATATCACCCACTCATCTGCATGCATGGCCTGCCAGTGTGGAGTGGCAAACATTACATGCCCCAAAAGATTTCCAGCATCCCTTCTTAATTGTAGCCTTATCTGCCTAACCCCTGGTCTTCGAGAAATGATCCTAGGAAAACATCTCTGCCTCTTCCCCCACCAGCAGTGGTGCAGATGTCACCCGCCACCAGCTGGGAGGCAACTACTCGACGCTAGATCCTCCTAAACGCCACCTTGGGAGCCTTAGACATGTACTGCCTCGACGCATTTTCAGGTCCCTGCCTTCCTTCCCAATTGTACCAAGGGGGCCTCCCTCCAACTGGCCCTCCTCTAGCAAATGTTGTCCTTGTCCCCCCAAAGAAACAGGCAGACCTTACTGGGCTCTGTGTGGGATGGGGCCAATACGGCAGCTAGTATTTGGAATATACAACAAGGGGCTATGAGAGATGAGTGATTGGGACAATTAGAAAAGGCCTTGGGACTAGTCACAAGTGCAGATCTCACACATCTGACAGTGGGCTCTGCTGCCTTCAAACATACAGCCGAATTGGCCCTCCACACGTGGGATACCTTGCGGGGACTAATTGAAACCATAATTGAGGCTGGGGATCAATTAGCATGGGATTCTGTATGCTCACAGCTCCAACAATATTTAACCCAACAAGTCTGTAGCATACAGGAGAATGTGCTCCATGGAGTCTGGCCAGGGGAGATTCATCCCCACTCCGGAATTCCCTGAGGGCAGTGGCCTTTTTGACATATCTGGAGGCTTACTGATTGGAAGTGCACAGGCATAGCCTGCTCCTTCATGGCCTTCGGTCCCATGAAAGAAGTGTGGGCCCCAGCTATAAAAATCCAACCAGGCCTTTGGGGAGGCTGCCTCTGGGACTGGGTAGTCCATTGCAACATGTGGGAGGTGGCTCCCCCAAATGACACGGCAAAGCGGTACGTGCTGACTGCATCCTTGGGCTATCAATACATATGAATTGCAGAAGGCAACACCCGGCAACTCTGGCCTATGGAGCCCCCTCAAGTGGTGTGTAAAGAGTGGGCAGTGCCAGGCCGCTTTTATGAGGTGGGTCAACACATCTGTTGGAAAGGGGAGGCATTGGGATATGCCCCACCGTGACACATCAGTTTACCAATACCTCAGCATGTGTTGGGAGAATCACCGACCCCAGGGTGCCTCTCAATTTGTTGTTAAGATCCCAAGCACAAATTTTGTGGTGCATTGGCCTACCATTCTGCACCAGACTGTTAATATTTCTAACTATGTTGTGTTTAATTTTTCATGGATCACTCCCAATGTGTTTCTTCTGTTGGCACACACCCAAGAGCAGCTTTCGGACTTCCAGACAGATGCCTCCTCCTTCATGGTGTTACAACATACATTTAACCAGGAGAAAGCTGCATTTGCCACCGCCATTCGAGTGGGGCATCTTTGCCAACAGGAGGATGTGTTATACTATATAACTAATGATGCCAGAAGTCATTATGGCTAGTGTATGCAATTGTTGCTGCCCTGATGATTTTATGTATGCTATATTGCTATTTATGTAGAAGGACCACAGTAACCCTTGCCACCGTACCAGGGGCTGGATGGAAACCTCAGTGGTGACCCCTCCCAACGAAATGTTGATTCGGGGTCAAGAGGGGGACTGTCACACCCCAAGGCTCCCTCCCTCAGGAAGTCCCCTGGGAAAGGATATCAGCATCTTATATTGCTAATGCTGTTGCTCGCATCTCAAAGCATTTTGGGGAAGGTCAGAGGTGTGTGAGTGGGGAGTGGAAGTTTCCTTTGCAAGTACAAAAGGCTGACGGGGGGAGACAAAGAAGAAAGCAGAGAATGGGTTAATTCAATACTGCAGCTAGCAAGCTCAGTCCAAAGATAAGAAGCTGACTCCAGCCCAAGGCAAGCTGCTACCTGCCAAGACAGAAAAGGGGGAAGTCCCACCCCCCGAACCAGCCGTGAGAAAGGAGAGTTGTTGAACAAAATGCCGGGGCCGGGAAAAGGAGCAAGATGGCGAAGGCCAGCCAGGAACAAACAGAACTGTCTCAAGGCCCTGAAACTGGGTGTTTTGGGAAAGCTGAAGAGACCATGGAAAGCCGGTTTAGACTGGCACAGAGGGCACCAAGAGCAGAGGTCCTTGAATAGCGCACCGCCCCCCCCCCCCACCACCCGAGGAGCCAGGACTTAAAACCCTCCTGAGAGTTGGAGAAATTTGGAGAGCACAGCAGATCCTTGGATGGCCTGGGCCCAGGACAGCACTCCCATCCACCTTCCCCCCCTCTTCTTCTGATGTTACACCCAGACTTGGCCAGTCTGGGTCATGCGTGTGTGAGTATGAAAGTGGGTTAGGGCTTGGGGCATTAACACTTTCTTTCTTCCTGAGTGATGTGGGAGCGTTCCCAATACTCTCTGCTGTTATTTTATTATTTTATTAATAAAGCTTTAAAATTTACATACTTGGTGTGCCTTGTCATCTCTTCCCCAAAAAGATCCTGTGGCCCCAGCCTGATCAACTGTGGCCCTAGGCAGATTGGTATCGAAAATCTGTCACAATGGAAGGCAGTGTAAGTAGACCTAATTATTGTCAGTGTACACACTACACTGTTCCCCGATGTACGTACCCTACCACACCAACATAATAACTCCACCTTCACCAGAGGCATAGGGCTTATGCTGGAGTAGTTAGAGTGACACAGTGTCTGTGTAGAGACTGTGTTCCTTACATTGGCTGTTGGCTTGTCTTGTCATGCTAGAGCCATAAAATTGACAAGAAAGCCTGGCTCCTGGTTCCCTAGCTGGGCTGCTATTGGGTCTCAGCTCTAAGCCAGGCTGCCACGCTGGGAGCCTTGTTGCCCACTGGGATCCCAGCTGCCACTCCAGGCTCTCCCTGTCCCAGCTCCCATCTCCCTGGGAGCACAGCAGCCAACCAGATACTGGGCGCGAATCTCCGTGCCAGAGGCGAGATGCCCTGAGTGGATTCCTCCCTACCCCCGCCCCCCTTTCAGCTCCTGGCTGGGAGTGGGGAAGCAAGATGCCTGGGGGGAGCTGGGGAGGGAGCTGCATTGAATTGGGAGCCCTGGCTCTCAGTCCTGCACACCACCCCTCTGCAATCGGTGGAAGCACTCCTGGTGAGCGCACCACCGACAGAAGAAGGGTAGTGTGGACATCAGCCTCTGCAGTAAATACTGTGGTAGCTGTAAGTTGACCTAGCATAGGTTGATTTTAGGCTCCGTCTACACTACACAGTATTGTCTAAAAAAGTCATTGATAAAACTGTAGAGTGGTACACACTACAATGCTTCGCCTGCCAATTTAACTCTCCTGCTTCACAGACATACTAAAACCCACCTTGACAAGAGCTATAGAGCTTTT
Organism: Lepidochelys kempii; assembly: GCF_965140285.1. Taxonomy (NCBI): domain Eukaryota; kingdom Metazoa; phylum Chordata; order Testudines; family Cheloniidae; genus Lepidochelys; species Lepidochelys kempii. The sequence continues at coordinate 150,550,115 of NC_136381.1, forward strand.
TTGCAACAAAGTTAGATGCAGTGTCAGTTTGATTATGTCATAGTAAATGGCCACCAGGAGGTGTTCTACAATGCCCATCCTGACTGCTTTCATTAGCAGTTTGAACTCTGTTGCCCTGCAGCCAGGTACACAGGTATCTGCCCCTCTCCTTTAAAAGGACTGTGGATTTTTGAAAATCCACCTCCTGTTTGCTCAGCATGGAGAGCTCACATCATATCTTCCCAGCAGACCATAGCGACTCCACACAGCAAATGCTCTCCTGCTTGGAGTACACTGGAGTTGTTGGATCTGCTGGGTCTGTGGGGAGAGGAGGCTGTGTAGTCTGAGATACGCTTCAGATGTAGGAACTTCGATACCTATGGGCAGATTTCCCGTGGCATGTTGGAGAAGGACGATGAACAGGACACACAACAGTGCCATGCAAAGATCAAGGAGCTGAGGCAGGTATACCAGAAGGCAAGGGAGGCAAACTGTCACCCTGGTGCTGCACTAAAGACCTGCTGCTTTTACAAGGACCTGGATGCCATCCTCAGCACTGACCCCACTTCCACTGCCCAAAGTCCTGTGGATACTTGGGTGGAGGGGTGTGCTGGAAAAAGCAGCCAGTGGAGTCAAACATGAGGATGAAGTGGTGGATGAGGAAGTGGAGTTGGAGGATGAGGTGGGGTAGGCAACAGGGTCATCTGGTAGCCTGGCAAGTCAGGACCTCTTCTCAAATCCAGAGCGTTCAAGCCAGTCCCAGCACTCTGGCTCTGGTGCATATGATGCGGGAGAGGAGAGCTCTGGTAAGTGCTCATTTTGATTTGATACTGCACGATGACATGAGGTAGAGCTGTTCTTTCTTTCATTTTATGTGCAAGAAATGTGTAAAGGGATAGAAATGTACAAGACTAGAAATGTACACCTTAAAAAATCACCTAGACCCTTTGCCCCATCTTGGACCTTGCATCCCTCTTCCCCAGTCCAAACTCACCATGTTTAGGGCACTCGTCGAGCTGTGTGCTTGCCAGGAGAGACTAAGTGAGAAAGAGGTGTATTTAACTATAATGATTCAATGCTGTGAGTTCACTCACAATACTGCCTCTGTTTATTATTTCTTTTGCTTCTGCAGATGTTCCTTTGAGAGGAATCCTCTACACACCAGTAGAATGCCTCCATCAGATAACGAGGTGACCCAGGAGGAGTAAGGAGGGCGTATTTAGGAAGATGCTCCAATCGTCGGATCATGATCACGATCACAGGGTCTGGAAAGAAACAATCAATGAAAAATTGAAATTAGATAGCCTGGAGAAGAAGCAGGGCCAGGAGTGTATTTTAGCAGGTCAGGAGCGAACAATAAAACTGATGGAGGGCCAAAAAGAGATGTTGAAGTTCCTGATTACACTGCATAAAGAACTGCATGCCATGCCCTCCCCAAGCTTCTCCCATATATTCCTTGCACTTCCCAGTCCATTGCAGTACCCCTTTTACTTCACCACTTCAGACAGGTTCCCTAATTACAGCTGGACTATGAGAGTCTCCATTAAGAGAGTGCTCTTCAGTGTCATGTCCCTTTTAAGAAATCAAATTTTGTGTGCTGGTTATTGCTGTTGACTAAAAATGTACTCATAGAAAGAAAATGAATCTTTATTTTTCTCCTACACACAGTGGTTGCTGCTGGAATTTATACACAGTGGCAATTGGCACATTTGCAGACTACAAATCACAGTCAGGAAGCAATCATTACCAGGGTCATCCCAGGCAGCAAGTACACAAAGTCTGGTTGAATGCATTATATAAAGAGACATTACTCGGGCTTATTGTCAAAATGCTGCTTGAAAGCGTCCCTAATGTGAATAGGCCCTGTTAAGCCCCTCTAATAGTCCTGGTATCTGGCTGCTCAAAATCAGCCGCCAGCTGATTTGCCTCAATGCTCCACCCCTGTGGAAACTTTTCCTTTTTTGCCTCACAGATGTTATGCAGAGCATAGCTGCTGCTATGACCATGGGAATATTTCCTCACTGAGGAACCTGCCATAAAGGCAGAGCCAGCGAGCCTTTAATCTGCCAAATGCACATTCAGTGGTCATCCTGCACCTGCTCAGCTTGTTGTTGAAGTGCTCCTTGCTGCTGTCAAGCTTTTCAGTATAAGGCTTCATGAGCCAAGGGAGTAAGGGGTACGCTGGGTCTCCCAGGATCACTATGGGCATTTCAACATCCCCCATTGGAATCTTCTGGTCTGGAAAGTAAATCCCTGCTTGCAGATTTCTACATAGGCCAGTGTTCCTAAAGATGCATGTGTCATGCACCTTCCCTGACTACCACACACTGATGTCAGTAAAATGCCCATGGTGATCCAGAAGCACTTTCAATACCATAGAGAAGTACCCCTTTCTATTGATGTACTCTGTTACAAGATGATCCGGAGCCAAAATTGGGATTTATGTGCCATCTATTGCCCTGCTGCAGTTAGGGAATCCCATTGCCACAAAGTTATCCACCATTTCTCGCACATTTTCCAGAGTCACAGGCCTTCATACCAGGAGACGATTAATGGCCCTGCACACTTGCATGAATACAACCCCTATGGTGGATTTCCCAACTCCAAACTGATTTGCAACTGACCAGTAGCAGTCTGGAATTGCCATCTTCCACACAGCAATCGCCATGCACTTCTCCACCGAGAGGGCAGCTCTCATTTTGGTGTCCCTGTGCCACAGGGCAGGAGCAAACTTTGCACACAGTTCCAGGAAGGTGGCTTTTCACATCAAAAAGTTCTGCATCCACTGCTCATCATCCCATATCTGCATCATGCTGCAATCCCACCACTCGGTGCTTGTTTCCTGAGCCCAGTACCAACGGTCCACCGTGTGCAGCTGCTCTGTGAATGCCAAAAGTAATCTGCAAAAGGAAAAGGAGTACTTGTGGCACCTTAGAGACTAACTAATTTATTTGAGCATAAGCTTTCGTGAGCTACAACTCACTTCATCAGATGCATACTGTGGAAAATACAGAAGATGTTTGTTTTTATACACACAAATAATGAAAAAATGGGTGTTTATCACTACAAAAGGTTTTCTCTCCCCCCACCCCACTCTCCTGCTGGTAATAGCTTGTCTAAACTGATCACTCTCCTTACAATGTGTATGATAATCAAGGTGGGCCATTTCCAGCACAAATCCAGGGTTTAACAAGAACGTCTGGGGGCGGGGGGTAGGAAAAAACAAGGGGAAATAGGTTACCTTGCATAATGACTTAGCCACTCCCAATCTCTATTCAAGCCTAAGTTAATTGTATCCAATTTGCAAATGAATTCCAATTCAGTAGTCTCTTGTTGGAGTCTGGATTTGAAGTTTTTCTGTTGTAATATCGCGACTTTCATGTCTGTAATTGCGTGACCAGAGAGATTGAAGTGTTCTCCGACTGGTTTATGAATGTTATAATTCTTGACATCTGATTTGTGTCCATTTATTCTTTTACATAGAGACTGTCCAGTTTGACCAATGTACATGGCAGAGGGCATTGCTGGCACATGATGGCATATATCACATTGGTAGATGTGCAGGTGAACGAGCCTCTGATAGTGTGGCTGATGTTATTAGGCCCTGTGATGCTGTCCCCTGAATAGATATGTGGGCACAGTTGGCAATGGGCTTTGTTGCAAGGATAGGTTCCTGGGTTAGTGGTTCTGTTGTGTGGTATTTGGTTGCTGGTGAGTATTCGCTTCAGGTTGGGGGGCTGTCTGTAGGCAAGGACTGGCCTGTCTCCCAAGATTTGTGAGAGTGTTGGTTCATCCTTCAGGATAGGTTGTAGATCTTTGATAATGCATTGGAGGGGTTTTAGTTGAGGGCTGAAGGTGACGGCTAGTGACGTTCTGTTATTTTCTTTGTAAGGCCTGTCCTGTAGTAGGTGACTTCTGGGAACTCTTCTGGCTCTATCAATCTGTTTCTTCACTTCTGCAGGTGGGTATTGTAGTTGTAAGAATGCTTGATAGAGATCTTGTAGGTGTTTGTCTCTGTGTGAGGGGTTGGAGCAAATGCGGTTGTATCGCAGAGCTTGGCTGTAGACAATGGATCGTGTAGTGTGGTCAGGGTGAAAGCTGGAGGCATGTGGGTAGGAATAGCGGTCAGTGGGTTTCCGGTATAGGGTGGTGTTTATGTGACCATCGTTTATTAGCACTGTAGTGTCCAGGAAGTGGATCTCTTGTGTGGACTGGACCAGGCTGAGATTGATGGTGGGATGGAAATTGTTGAAATCATGGTGGAATTCCTCAAGGGCTTCTTTTCCATGGGTCCAGATGTCATCAGTATAGCGTAAGCAGAGTAGGGGCGTTAGGGGATGAGAGCTGAGGAAGCGTTGTTCTAAGTCAGCCATAAAAATGTTGGCATACTGTGGGGCCATGAGGGTACCTATAGCAGTGCCGCTGATTTGAAGGTATACATTGTCCCCAAATGTAAAATAGTTATGGGTAAGGACAAAGTCACAAAGTTCAGCCACCAGGTTAGCCGTGACATTATTGGGGATAGTGTTCTTGATGGCTTGTAGTCCATCTTTGTGTGGAATGTTGGTGTAGAAGGCTTCTACATCCATAGTGGCCAGGATGGTGTTATCAGGAAGATCACCGATGGATTGTAGTTTCCTCAGGAAGTCAGTGGTGTCTCGAAGGTAGCTGGGAGTGCTGGTAGTGTAGGGCCTGAGGAGGTGTTTTTTTCCAAGGAACACAGCCGGACAGACACCATGGATTCCTGTTTGGGTTTGCAGCTCATGAAATACCGCATGATCAGCTGTGTTGTGTTCCTAACACTTATCAGAAGACTGGTGAGCAGTGGATGGCAGGTGCACAGTTTACAGAGGCTGTTGAAAAATAGTGTGAAACACAGTCAGAACCCCATGAAATGAAGGGACAGAAAAAACTGCATCATGGGACAGTGAGTCCACAGCTATGGTGCTCTGCGATCCATTCCTGCAGCTCCTAGTTGCAGAAGGTGGCAAGTTACAGTGTGACAGCTACCCGCAGTGTACTGCTCTCTCTCTCGATGCTAGAGCACCAACTATGGTTGCATCGACTTAACTCTATAGTGTAGACATAGCCACAGTTGTAGTGTACACATTCCCTTACAACAAGTCAGTGATTGGCAGTTGTCATTGACATAGCAACCGAGTTGGCCATGCTCCTTAACCATTACAAAAGTAGTGACACTGTCACCAGAATTTTCAAAACTAAGAGAAATAGTAAACGGATATTGTAAGACAAGAACATTGAACTTAATCTTATTTTTGTTAATATTATGTATTTATTCTTATTGTGAAGTGCCCATTGCGTGTCATTTTTTTTCATTACCAAAATTGAAGGCAATAAACGTTTATTGTTTTGTTTGGCTGCAGAAAGATTTGGGTGAGCATGGTATCTCTGGGCCCACTTGGAGCTATAGCCCTAGTTAATACTCTTTATATTTTGGGGACAAGCATAGTGTATAGTATATATCCCATTATCCACAGAACTCAGAGCTGAATGCAAAGTAAAGCAATTGAAAATATTTTTTACTTGACAACTCAACTAGAATTCCTGACTGAACTGCTACTACCAGATAAAATTCATCCCAGTGCAGAGGGCACACACAAGACCCTATGCACTGCTTAAGTCCCACTTCCCTTAACATGGGACTTACAGTAAATTGAACAGGATAACCCACATGTGGCTATTTATACTATAATAGCTTTCACTCATAATGACGGAGGTTCTGCGAAGGCAAACTAATTGTACAAGAGTTGGTAAGAAAGTTATCAACGAGATCTTATAACTCCAGATTTCTAATGTTTACTCAGTAACAATGTGGTCTAAATTATTATATGTACAGTGTTAGTGTGTGTTTTGATTAACCATATCACTTTATTTGCCTGTGGACTGGACCTTTCCTCTTACATGTGGCAAATTGGGGAAAAAAATCTAGATGAAATTAATCTTGAAACTCTAAAGTGGTTTTCAGTACATAATGCTTTATAATTTTTTTTATTAAGGTCTTTTATTCCACCCCACTTAGCTTACATGGAAAACGTAAGCTGAGTGTAGAATGAGATGCCTTCTCACACACTGCACGTAGTGACACTGCTTGTGGTGAAAGGTACTACTCAACATGAGTAATGGCAACGCAGGCTAGAACTCTATAAGAACTCCAAATGATACTAGTCAAAACATATGCTGCAACTTCATCCTCCTTTCCATTAAATTGAAACCCTTCTAGGTTTCAGTAAGTAGCCATTTTACAATTTCTATTTTTGGACAGGAGACCTCTCTTCTGTAATCTTTACTTTTTATAAACTCTTAATTATTTATAAACCCAGCCTCTTCTACAGAATTCAAAATGGCTTTTATTTTAAATTAAAATAAAAACAAAACAAGAAAGAACAAAAATAAAGTCTCCATGAGGAATAACGATGTGTCTGCTCTGTAATATGCTGCCTCACAAAATGGTAGCTGCCCCTGCTGACAAGCAGAGATTTTAGCATGATAAAGAAAACAAAGTAATAACAACTGTATGGTCACATACACTACATTCCCCCCCCCAATAAATAATATAAAGTACTCACAATTATTGTCGTTAAAGTGTTTTGTGACTCCTTTTTTTGCTACCAATGGAAACCTAAATGGAGTGACTGGAAATCTGATAAAGATAGTGGTTTCTAACTTCATACAAGTTGAAAGGGAAGGACTATACAATTTACACATTGCACGGAAGTAGTATTGATTTTGCCTTTTTTTAAAAATCCAGTTTAACTGAAATGCACTGACCTGTCCAAACTATTTGTTTACAGTTTAAAACACACACACAAACTATAAAAGCAAGGAGAGAAATGGCTATTTTTCCTGAAAATGGTTTCCCATTAGATGCTAATCATCTGTGAAAATAACGGGTGTGAAAATCAGCAAAAGCATTCATGAAATTTGTAAGGTGTACAGAAAGATGGGCCTCTTCCCTCTCCTTGTTGATAACCTTGAACTCTGAGAAAGACAAAGAATGGGAAAGAATAAAACTGGTTGGTACAGGCAGAACTGGGAATGTTGAAATACTTAGAAGGTTGTTCTTTCAGTGCAATCAAAGCGCCATATAAGTGACTTTAGGGAATGTTCCTCTGGATAGGAACTGTCCTTATCTTCTGTTTTGTGTGGCAGCAGTGAAATGCACAATACTTCTCAGCTGCAGTGGACCAAATTCTCCTCCCAGGGAAGACTTGAGAAAGAAAAAAAAAAGGGAAATCAGCTGTTGCCACCAGCTAATTAAACAACATGTACACAAACCTCTTAAGACACAAAAATCCAATTCTGTTCTAAAAAAAGGTACATTTTATTAACTAATTAAAAAGAAAGAAAATACATCTGGGAACTCAGGCTATTGCTAGATTTTAAAAGAGCAACTACAAGGATTAAGCATCAAGAATAGCTTTCTTGAGGTCCAGCTTAAAGGTTATAAGCAAAACAAAAGCACCTGGGATTAGCACAGAGGAATCCACAAGCCATAATGAAATAAAAGGAATAAACCTAATTGAGTCTTCCTAGACATTTCCTGATCTACTTACATATCTGGGGTTTTAAATGAGCAGTTTCTAGGTATGATACTGATGATTTTTTCATAACTGTCCAAAGTTTCTTATAGCATAATTGCTGTCCTATCCACCTCTCCCTGGGAGAACAACCACAGACAGACAAAAGGGAAGTCTTGTTTCAATTTTAAAAAGTTCTAGCCTTCCCATTGGCTGTTTTGGCCAGGTGCCCACTCACTTCCTTTTACCTATGCATAGCAGGGAGACTTTTTAACCCTTTATAGGTAGAGCAATTAGAGAACAGCTACTAAGAGGGATTGTATAGCTACTGGCTGCTGGGTGTCCATAAAAGGGAGCTACCTTCCCCACTCTTTTCATTTATCACAACTGTGTACAGACAAGTTAGAGTTTTCTATGTTTGAGATATTTTAGAGCAATACCTGAGCAAAATCTGAATAAGAAAACATACTTCAATCTTATAAAAACTCTCATTAACAAAATACAACCTTATTCTTTCCCTAACACGAATGCCTTCCCCTCTCTCCACACATATTTTCATTCTGTGGCAAAATAATAATTTTGGTTCTATTATAGGGTCTGCACTGACTGATGATTTTCTACATGAAAGGCTATATCACACAACATTGTAACAGGAAAAAGTTGACTCACCTTTAATAAAAGTTAGTATAATCTTATCATTTATAAAAGACATAGATAGGGGCTTGTAAATTTAAAATGATATGCATGGTCCACACCACAATATAAAACTATGTAGAACATTGAAACACTCTCTTTAACTTATGCCTAATTTAATGAAAAAAATCTGTTTTGAGGAAAATATCATATGAATTAGGACTAAAACACTCAAATGTATCATTAAAATCATCTAAATAAAATGATTGGTTGATACACAAAAATATGCAACTTAGTTTTGAGTTTCAGAACACCCAAGATCCACATATATTACAAAGATGGAAATTCTCAGCACCCTTGATGATGCAAGGCCAGCACAGAAACTCATTACTACTACTCTTATGTCCTTTGAACAACCTTAGTGAAGGGTTTAATCTTATTCCTTAGTCTGACCCTTTGCACTAAAGGTCAATTTCATTCATGGCCCAAACCACATAGGCCCAGATCCTCAAAGGTATTCATGCACCTAACTTCCATTGACATCCTTTTGAGGATCTGAGGCATGTCCTAAGTAAGATAAAAATCAATGGAAGTTTTGACTGGAGAAGGAATGAAGGTTTTGGCCCTATAGTTTTAGTGATAAAGTTTACAACTACTGATATCTTAGAGTTTGCTATTTTTTTAAGTTGTTTTACTTACACAGAAGTGTGAGTATTTAACACTTCTTTAGATTACTTTCTTTCTTTCATTATTTTGCTAGGATTCTGTAAACACATATGTGAAATGTGAATTATTTACACTAATCAGCAGTAGATTTACAGAATAGCATATCTGTTCAATATTTTATTTCCAGTTAAGCAACACTCACTTGTGAGGTGAGTTGTTGCCCTCCTTTTCATCAGACACATGTCTCTTTGTTCTGCCACATCTTTTACTATTACAGGTATTTGAAGACCAGACAGCAGACTGTAAAAGCTCCAGGGTCATTATAGGAGTTTAACAGTAAAGATTAGATGACAGATATTATGATTAATCTATTTCATAAAAATTATGTTCACGACACCTATAACTTTCTTAATAAAGCCTGAAACTAACTATGGATCACCAAGCCTTTTTGGAAACCTCAAATGAATTAGAGCTGAGTTTCATACAATCCATCTCCTCACTCCTGAGATTCCCCTTCTCCCAACAACAGGTAAACACTTTCCTCTTTCATTTTACTTGCCGTGGGGTTGGATGGCTATTGGCTCCACACCTCCACCAGCCATCAGATCTTCAGGGGTGGCTGCCTTGTCCTGCCTTCCCTTATCCTTCTTCTTTGGGATGTATGTGGCTGGCTCTCAGTGTAAGGATGCTTTCACTGAAATCCCTACTAAAAGCCTCTTTGGAAGAAAAAAGCTTTGCTTCCAGTTCTATAGCAGTCAGTCTCAGAACACTGCACGAAGTCCAGCTATTGCTTTTGAAATGGACCTTTTTTGTCAGCGTGAGGGTAAGATACACATAGTGTACTATATTAATGAGAAGTCCCACCTTTTACTGAAGAGAACTTGGGGTAATTGAGCCCCCAGAAAAAAGTAAAGGCCCAGTTCAGAAGCATAATTGGGATATGCAGTAATGATACCATTTTAATGTAAATGAATCAAATTCTCAGGTCTTTACTTAGGTGAACTTTAAATCACTTGAGTAAATTTACTCATATGAGTAGTCCCATTGAAATCAGTGGTACTATCCCCATGTTGTGATACAGCATAGCCAGAGGGCAGCAGGAGAGTGGTTTTTTTAAGCAAAAAAAGTTGTTTTTATTTGCATAACACACTTACAAAACAAAAACAACAACATATTCAATGTATAACACAGCAACCAATCACAATTGTTTTCTCATTAGCTTCAGGGAAGGGAAGTGTTCAAGCTTGCCTGGGCCCAGGGCGGGGGGCTTCCTCGACTCACGTGGTCTTCCACCCTTCAGAGTTACCTGGTGGCCCAGAGTGAGGGGGCTTCATTGACTCTCAAGGTCTGCCACCCCCTTGAGTTACCTGGTGCCACACCCAAGTGTCACCAACAATTCCCTCCTCTGAAAGCACCCAACAAGAGAGGCAGGCTGTGGGGTGGACAATCCGGGGGAGGGGGGGGGCACATGCAGCCACGTGTGAAAGGACCCCTCTAAGGTGGTGGTGTCCGCAGCAGCAATGGCTGGGGTTGGGGTCCCTTACTCTCTCCCCCAATCAAAGGGTCAAACAAAGGGAACCGGACGGGGACACCAAGCAGAGAACCTCAGACAGTGCCCACCGCTCCTCAAAAGCATCAAGGGAGTCAGTGGACGCTGCCCAGAGGAACTCCGCCCGGATACATGAACGGACCGAGGATCGGAAAATGGCCCACAGTCACAGGAAACTCCATCAGCCAACCTCCTCTCTCTGGTTTTATAGATGGCTGTTTTAGCCAGGGCCAGGAGGAGGTTAACTAGGAGATCCCGCGACTTTGTGAGGCCACGGATGGGGAGTGAATAAATAAAAAGGTGAGGGGAAAAATGCAACCAAGAACGTAATAGGAGATTTGTGAGGAGCTGGAACAGGGGCCGCAGCCTGGCACACTCCAAATATACGTGCGCCAGGGTTTCCCTCACACCGCAAAAGGGACAAGTATTTGGGATGGGGTTGAACCGCGCCAAGTACGTGCCCGTGCTTACAGCTCCGTGAAGGAGCCGCTAACTGATGTCCCCGACGGGCCTTGGAACAAAGGTGGAATATAGGCTGGCCCACCAGGGCTGCTCACCCTCCAAAGATGGCAGAAGGTCTCGCCACTTTGTGTCGGAGCAGGACACTAGGGTGAGGGCGTGAAGGGAGTGGAAGGGAGGGGTGAAGGGAGTGGAGCATGAGCTTGTATAGATGTTTCCTTGGCGCGGTTTGGAAGCGTACCGGCTGCAGATGATGCAGCTGGCTCGCAGTAAAGGGGTTAGGGGGTTGATTGGGTCTACGGGGCAGGGGTCCAATTAAAAGGTCCGGCAGGCGTGGGGTAGAGGGTGGGCAGGGCGTGCCCTCAAGCAGGACACAATCGAGGTAAGCTCGAGCAGCGGGCAGCTAAGCGGCCTTCGCCTCCTGAAGTACGCGCCGGGGGGTACGAGGTCTGGAGAGCCCAATGCGCCAGGCAAGCGTCAGGGGATCCAGCCAGTCTCCCCAGTCGTAGTCCAGGAGGTCTCCAACTCTCATGACTTCTGCCAGGATCAAGCTCTGGCGCACCGAGCGGGACTCCGCCAACTGCACACGAAGCTGGGGGTTGTGACATCGGAGTAGTCCCGTCCATTTCCGGAGCCGTTCTATCACCCCACCCTCTAAATTTTCCCAGTTCACTGGTGGAGAGGGATGCGTGGCAGAAAGGTAAATGCCGAGGTAGAGCAGCGGACCCGTGCTCCACCGGATGGTCTGAAGCACGGGTGGGAGGGAGCTCACCTGCCGCCAGTCTCCTACCGCCAAGCCAGAGCTCTTGACCCAGTTGATCCGGGTGGAGGAGGCTGCCAAATAGATAACCTGGCAAGCCTCCACCCGTGCCAAGTCGCCCGGGTCCTGGACCATGAGGAGCACATCATCGGCGTACGCCGATAGGACCAGCCACAGCTCCGGCTCCCACAGCACCAACCCTGTCAACCTTCAGTGGAGGAGACAGAGGAAGGGCTCGATCACCAGAACGTACAGCTGGCCCGAGAGGGGGCACCCCTGCCGTACTCCTCACCCAAAACTGCCGTACTCCTCACCCAAAACTGACCGGTTCGGTCAGGGTACAGTTGAACTTAACCAGACACTCTGCGGAAGCATACAGCACCTGGAGAAAACCCACTAACTGGGGTCCAAAGCCAAATGCCTGCAGAGTGCTCAGGAGGTATCATAGAATCATAGAATATCAGGGTTGGAAGGGACCCCAGAAGGTCATCTAGTCCATCTAGCTCAAAGCAGGACCAATTCCCAGTTAAATCATCCCAGCCAGGGCTTTGTCAAGCCTGACCTTAAAAACCTCTAAGGAAGGAGATTCTACCACCTCCCTAGGTAACGCATTCCAGTGTTTCACCACCCTCTTAGTGAAAAAGTTTTTCCTAATATCCAATCTAAACCTCCCCCACTGCAACTTGAGACCATTACTCCTCGTTCTGTCATCTGCTACCATTGAGAACAGTCTAGAGCCATCCTCTTTGGAACCCCCTTTCAGGTAGTTGAAAGCAGCTATCAAATCCCCCCTCATTCTTCTCTTCTGCAGGCTAAACAATCCCAGCTCCCTCAGCCTCTCCTCATAACTCATGTGTTCCAGTCCCCTAATCATTTTTGTTGCCCTTCGCTGGACTCTCTCCAATTTATCCACATCCTTCTTGAAGTGTGGGGCCCAAAACTGGACACAGTACTCCAGATGAGGCCTCACCAATGTCGAATAGAGGGGAACGATCACGTCCCTCGATCTGCTCGCTATGCCCCTACTTATACATCCCAAAATGTCATTGGCCTTCTTGGCAACAAGGGCACACTGCTGACTCATATCCAGCTTCTCGTCCACTGTCACCCCTAGGTCCTTTTTCGCAGAATTGCTGCCCAGCCATTCGGTCCCTAGTCTGTAGCTGTGCATTGGGTTCTTCCGTCCTAAGTGCAGGACCCTGCACTTATCCTTATTGAACCTCATCAGATTTCTTTTGGCCCAATCCTCCAATTTGTCTAGGTCCTTCTGTATCCTATCCCTCCCCTCTAGCATATCTACCACTCCTCCCAGTTTAGTATCATCTGCAAATTTGCTGAGAGTGCAATCCACACCATCCTCCAGATCATTTATGAAGTTATTGAACAAAACCGGCCCCAGGACCGACCCTTGGGGCACTCCACTTGATACCGGCTGCCAACTAGACATGGAGCCACTGATCACTACCCGTTGAGCCCAACAATCTAGCCAGCTTTCTACCTACCTTATAGTGCATTCATCCAGCCCATACTTCCTTAACTTGCTGACAAGAATACTGTAGGAGACCGTGTCAAAAGCTTTGCTAAAGTCAAGAAACAATACATCCACTGCTTTCCCTTCATCCACAGAACCAGTAATCTCATCATAAAAGGTGATTAGATTAGTCAGGCATGACCTTCCCTTGGTGAATCCATGCTGGCTGTTCCTGATCACTTTCCTCTCATGCAAGTGCATCAGGATTGATTCTTTGAGGACCTGCTCCATGATTTTTCCAGGGACTGAGGTGAGGCTGACTGGCCTGTAGTTCCCAGGATCCTCCTTCTTCCCTTTTTTAAAGATTGGCACTACATTAGCCTTTTTCCAGTCATCCGGGACTTCCCCGGTTCGCCACGAGTTTTCAAAGATAATGGCCAATGGCTCTGCGATCACAGCCGCCAACTCCTTTAGCACTCTTGGATGCAACGCATCCGGCCCCATGGACTTGTGCACGTCCAGCTTTTCTAAATAGTCCCTAACCACCTCTATCTCCACAGAGGGCTGGCCATCTCTTCCCCATTTTGTGATGCCCAGCGCAGCAGTCTGGGAGCTGACCTTGTTAGTGAAAACAGAGGCAAAAAAAGCATTGAGTACATTAGCTTTTTCCACATCCTCTGTCACTAGGTTGCCTCCCTCATTCAATAAGGGGCCCACACATTCCTTGGCTTTCTTCTTGTTGCCAACATACCTGAAGAAACCCTTCTTGTTACTCTTGACATCTCTGGCTAGCTGCAGCTCCAGGTGCGATTTGGCCCTCCTGATATCATTCCTACATGCCCGAGCAATATTTTTATACTCTTCCCTGGTCATATGTCCAATCTTCCACTTCTTGTAAGCTTCTTTTTTATGTTTAAGATCCGCTAGGATTTCACCATTAAGCCAAGCTGGTCGCCTGCCATATTTACTATTCTTTCGACTCATCGGGATGGTTTGTCCCTGTAACCTCAACAGGGATTCCTTGAAATACAGCCAGCTCTCCTGGACTCCTTTCCCCTTCAAGTTAGTACGCCAGGGGATCCTGGCCATCCGTTCCCTGAGGGAGTCGAAGTCTGCTTTCCTGAAGTCCAGGGTCCGTATCCTGCTGCTTACCTTTCTTCCCTGTGTCAGGATCCTGAACTCAACCAACTCATGGTCACTGCCTCCCAGATTCCCATCCACTTTTGCTTCCCCCACTAATTCTACCCGGTTTGTGAGCAGCAGGTCAAGAAAAGCGCCCCTCCTAGTTGGCTCCTCTAGCACTTGCGCCAGGAAATTGTCCCCTACGCTTTCCAAAAACTTCCTGGATTGTCTATGCACCGCTGTATTGCTCTCCCAGCAGATATCAGGAAAATTAAAGTCACCCATGAGAATCAGGGCATGCGATCTAGTAGCTTCCATGAGCTGCCGGAAGAAAGCCTCATCTACCTCATCCCCCTGGTCCGGTGGTCTATAGCAGACTCCCACCACTACATCACTCTTGTTGCACACACTTCTAAACTTAATCCAGAGACACTCAGGTTTTTCTGCAGTTTCGTACCGGAGCTCTGAGCAGTCATACTGCTCCCTTACATACAGTGCTACTCCCCCACCTTTTCTGCCCTGCCTGTCCTTCCTGAACAGTTTATAACCATCCATGACAGTACTCCAGTCATGTGAGTTATCCCACCAAGTCTCTGTTATTCCGATCATGTCATAGTTCCTTGACATCACCAGGACCTCCAGTTCTCCCTGCTTGTTTCCAAGGCTTTGTGCATTTGTATATAAGCACTTGAGATAACCTGTTGATCGCCCCTCATTCCCAGTATGAGGCAGGAGCCCTCCCCTCACAGACATTCCTGCCTGTGCTTCCTCCCGGTATCCCGCTTTCCCACTTACCTCAGGGCTTTGGTCTCCTTCCCCCGGTGAACCTAGTTTAAAGCCCTCCTCACTAGGTTAGCCAGCCTGCTCGCAAAGATGCTCTTCCCTCTCTTCGTAAGATGGAGCCCGTCTCTGCCCAGCACTCCTCCTTCATGGAACACCATCCCATGGTCAAAGAAACCAAAGCCTTCTCTCCGACACCACCTGCGTAGCCATTGGTTGACTTCCACGATTCGACGGTCCCTTCCTAGGCCTTTTCCTTTCACGGGGAGGATGGACGAGAACACCACTTGCGCCTCCAACTCCTTTATCCTTCTTCCTAGAGCCACATAGTTTGCAGTGATCCGCTCAAGGTCATTCTTGGCAGTATCATTGGTGCCCACGTGGAGAAGCAGGAAGGGGTAGCGATCCGAGGGCTTGATGAGTCTCGGCAGTCTCTCCGTCACATCGCGAATCTTAGCCCCTGGCAAGCAACAGACTTCTCGGTTTTCCCGGTCAGGGCGGCAGATAGATGACTCAGTCCCCCGGAGGAGAGAGTCCCCCACCACCACCACCCGCCTTCTCCTCTTGGGAGTGGTGGTCGTGGAACCCCGAACCTCAGGACATAGCATCTCATGCCTTCCAACCAGCGGAGTCTCCTTCTGCTTTCTCGCCCCAGACATATCATCTGGTCCACTCTCCGCAACGATACCTGTGGAGAGAACATGAAAGTGGTTAGTTACCTGTGTCTGTGTTACTGGAACCCGGACATTCCGCTTACCTCTTCTGGAGGTAACATGTTGCCAAGCTTCTTCACTGGCCTCTTGGCTCCTCTGTGCAACCTGCTCTATATCTGTAGAGCTTTGTGCCCCTAGAAGCCTATCCTGAGTTTTGTCCAGAAAATCCTCAGTTTCTCGTATGTAACGCAGGGTTGTTATCTGTTGCTCCAGACCTTCAATCTTCTCTTCCAATATGGAGACCAGCTTGCACTTTGTACAGACAAAGTCGCTTCTGTCCTGTGGAAGAAAGACAAACATGGCACATCCAGTGCAGGTCACAACAGCTGAACCCCCCCCTTCCATATCACCTTCCTACTATGAGCTTTCCTCAGAGCAGTTTGCAAGACGTAAGCCTCACTGGGCTCACTCCAGGCGAACTCCCAGGCAAACTCCTGCTGTGAGCTGCTCTGCTGTCCCCGCTGCTCAGCTGGTTCGCCGCCGCTCAGCTGGTTCGCGAAGCTCTGGCTATTTTTAAACAGCCAGGCTTCCCTGTCGCAAACAAACAGACATCCTACTGCCCGCCCCCTGCAGGCTAGCAGCCAATCAGATACCAGGTACCCATGGTCCACCCTATCAAATGCCTTCTCCTGATCTAGGGACAGGAAGGTGAACAACAGACCGTCTCTACGCCCGAGTTCCAAATGGTCCCGAACCAGAAAAAGGTTATCAAAGATACTGCGGTCCGGGACAGTGTAGGTCTGGTCTGGGTGGATCACGTCTGCCAGCACAGATCCTAGCCGCAGCAAGATTGCTTTCGCTACGATTTCGCTACGTCCATGCTGAGGAGCAAGATGGGACGCCAATTTCGTAAATCGTGGAAGTCCCCCTTCTTCGGCAATAAGGCGAGCACAGCTCACCTGCACAACAAAGGGAGGACCCCACCCTGCAGAGACTTGGCCCAAACGGTGACTAGGTCTGGGCTGAGGACGTCCCAAGACACGCGGTAGAACTCCACGGTCAGCCCGTCCGTGCCTGGAGACTTATTAGTGGGCATATGATGGAGGGCTTCCGAGAACTCGGCCAGAGTGAGAGGCAATTCTAGCCGGTCTCGGTCGCTTGCTCCCAAAGCACTCTAGAAGAGCTAGGGTCGGTCAGATCTGGAGAGAAAAGACTTGCGTAGAAGGCTCGGGCCCTCCCGCACATCTCCACCAGTTCCGTGAGGGGGTGCAGTCTTCTGCCAGGAGGCAGGTGACATGTTTCTTGGCCCCCCTCATTTTGTCCAGGGCATAGAAGAAGCAGGAGCCGTGATCCATCTCTTGAAGGAGGTGGATGCGGGATCGAACAAAGGAACCCCTGGCTCGATGGTCCTCAAGGGCCCGGAGCTCCTCCCGCTTCTCCCTGCAAGCTCCACAGAGGAGCGGGTCCTCGGGGCTGGCGGCCAGATGCCTGTCCAGCTCTAAGACCTCCCATTCTAACTGCTCTATCGCCACATTTCTCCGTCAGCTGGTGCCCCAGGTGTAGTCACGGCAGAAAAGCTGGGCGCGCACCTTCCCAGGTCCCACCATCGCCGCACCGAGGGGAAGGCATGCCGCTGCCCTCACCAGGCCAGCCAGAATTCCCGGAAGGACGTCACGAAGCCTTCATCCTCCAACAGGCTGTTGTTAAAATGCCAATAGGCCAGCCCCGGCCTCTCCACACAGAGGGAGGCTGTCACGGTGGCTAGGTGATGGTCAGGAAATAGGGCCAGCCGAATGCTGGAGGAGTGGGCTCGTGAGAGATGGAAGTGTGATAAATAAAACCGGGAGTGGCGAGACAGATAGGCCTCCACCTGGACAAAGGTAAACGTGGAAGTGTCATCCGGGTGGTGGTCACGCCAGATGTCCATTAGGGAGTGATGTTCGACTATCTCCCGGAGGGTGTTCGCGGCGGCCAGGCTCTGCTCGGTCCCCAAGTGGTCCCGCTCCTCGAGGGTGGTATTAAAATCCCCTCCCAGGACCAGGCACTCGTGAGAATCTAAGGTGCCGAGGAAGGCAGACGCCTGCTGATAGAATTTCAGCTGCTCCGGGCCCGATGTCAGGGCAAGACGTTAATGAGGTTAACCACGGGCCCCTCCATACGGACCCGGAGATGCAGCAGGCTACCCGGCATGGCCTCGGCGACCTCTAGCACCTCAGGCCATAGGTCGGGGGAGAACAGAGTCGCCACTCCAGTCTGCCGAACCGTGGAATGGCTAAAGTAGACACTGCCCCCCCACTGCAGCTGCCAACTGTCTTCGGTGGTCAGATCCATATGGGTCTCCTGCAGGAAAACCACAGAGTACCCTCCCTCCCGAAGGAAGGAGAGCACCTGGGACCTGCAGAGAGCCATCCTACAACCCCAGGTATTCAACATTGCGATGGTGAGAGGTGTCATGGGGAGGGCCTGGGGGGATCCTCACTGGCAGGGACGCTCGCATCCCCCAGCGGGCCACGCAACCGTCCTTGACCCTTCCCGTAGGCAAGTAATTGTTCACGAAAGACGCGGACCCGCCAGTATGCTGCGGAATCCCGCTTCTCCGTCCCTTTACCTTCCCCCATGAGGGCCCTTGTGGCCCAGAGGATTAGAAAAAAGTCAGGAAGTGGATGATATAAATGAGATACATGGATATTTTCATCCTCTGGACAGAAGACCAGACTCCCTCACTGATTTCCACCACTACTTCAACAAACACCACCATCCTACAGACAAGTATATAGATGAAACCCACAGATCACCACACTTACCTTCACAGATCCAGTAACTACCCCAGACATGCCAAGAAATCAGCTATCTACAGCCAGGTACTCAGATACCACAGAATATGCACTGAAGAGAAAGTATGGATATAGAATCTTAACACATGTATTACTGCCTTCATCAAACAAGGGCACTCCCTTTCAATACAGAAAGGGGGGGGGGAGAAAACACTGACCATACACCCCTAGTTGTCATCTATCACCCGACCCTAGAACCCATACAGAGTATGATCAAACAGTCAAACTCATCCCTAATGGGAGACCCATCCTGAAAGAAATCTTTCCTGAACCCCATCTTCTGGTCTTCAACAACTTCCCTTGTAACCCCAAAAACAGACTCAAAGATCCCAGAATAGTCCTCCTATTACTTACTTCCAGATTCTTAAGACGTTGACCTATTAATCTGTTCCTGCAGGGGAGGAGAGGTCCTACCCTAGCAGCATTGCCAGAGTTTACTCAGACTTTCCCTATGCCTCCAGGAAATTCCCCCAGAACAGACTAGATGTGCTTACCCCTGGAAGGACATGGATACTGCCCTCTGCTCCGTAGCCCATAGGACTAGCTTGCCTTTACTATAGTCACTGCCTGGCCTTTATCATTGTACTTTTATTATATTCAGCAGTAATAGAAGGAACCTATAGGCCTATATCCTGTAAAGCATTGGCTTCAGAAGTTAGCATGAGGCTTCTGGCTTATGAACTTTGACATAGATAAATGGCCCAATGGTAACCCCTAAGTTTTGGGGAACTGGAAGTGTAAGGTGGAATTTTGTCCATAATGACATCAGCCAACCTCAGAAACATGAGCTAATACCAGCTTTTGGAAAGTTTTGGAAAGAACATCCAACCACAAGTGTGCCATGACAATGAATTGATGTATATGATTAATGAGTTGAAATAATTTATATAATAGCCTATAGAAGAAGGATACCTCAATATTAGTAAGGGGTGGAAATACAAATAAGGAAGAGGGAAGAAACCCCTACTAAATATACACTGGACATGGTAATGTCAGTGTAACATATTATAAAAGTGGCATCCCAGCCTGTGGACAGTAGGAGAGAGAAATGTAGCCATGGGAGGTGCCAGAATGCTGGTCACTGGTGAAGATGAGGAAGGTGACAGTGATGAGGAAGATGATAGCTAACATTTCCAGTTATTCTGCAAGGGATGGTATGAGCATATGGATGTGCAGATGTACATTCTGTAGTATTTCTATCTACCTTACTGAGTTGGAGTGCTTGTGACTGTGCTAAAGGTATTAATACATTATTTGTAAGTATCAATGAGTTCCTATAGTGTGAATGTTGCAACTGTGCACATTGGGGTTCCCAACTATAAAATAATTTGAATAATACTGGGCTTGATCTTAGGATAAGAACCTGTCAACTTTCAAACAACTGAGAATTCTTAAATAATCTCTCTGTCTCTCTCATCTATAGATTAGGCTACAGCTCAAAGGATTCACACTCAGGCAGTACTTTTCCAAAACAAAGTGTTTTCTTTTAGTGTAACCAATCTTTCCTAATACAATTAATCTAAACCTAAATTAAAACATAAACATAAATCACAAGTTAAAGTACCCAAGATCTTAACCATACAGTTGGAATGGCTTAAGTGATTATGTTCTGCACATGGTGATTAGTCATATGCAGGACACTAACAGCAATCTTAATTAACCCTATTTCTATTCCATATCTACAAGAGAACTAGCATTATTGTACTCTATAGTCTTCTTCCATTTGCTCTAAGATACTTTTTCTGCTCTGTCCCAGCAGCCCACTGCTGCTGCTGTCACCCTATAGTTGGTTCTTCCTTCAGGTCTTGTTCATAGAATCATAAAATCATGGAAGATTAGGGTTGGAAGAGACCTCAAGAGGTCTTCTAGTCCAACCCCCTGCTCAAAGTAGGACCAACTCCAACTAAATCAACCCAGCCAGGGCTTTGTCAAACCAGCCCTTAAAAACCTCTAAGGATGGAGATTCCACCACCTCCCTAGGTAACTCATTCACCACCCTCTTAGTGAAATAGTTTTTCCTAATATCTAACCTAGACCTCCCTCACTGCAACTTGAGACCATTGCTCCTTGTTCTGTCATCTGCCACCACTGAGAACAGCCGAGCTCCATCCTCTTTGCAATCCCCCTTTAGGTAGCTGAAGGCTGCTATCAAATCCCCCCTCACTCTTCTCTTCTGCAGACTAAACAAGCCCAGTTCCTTCAGCCTCTCCTCATAAATCATGTCCCCCAGCCCCCTGATCATTTTTGTTGCCTTCCATTGGACTCTCTCCAATTTGTCCACATCCCTTCTGTAATGGGGGGACCAAAACTGGACACAGTACTCCAGGTATGGCCTCCCCAGTGCTGAATGGAGAGGAATAATCACTTGCCTCAATCTGCGGGCAATGCTTCTACTAATATAGCCCAATATGCCATTAGCCTCCTTGGCAACAAGGGAACACTGTTGACTCATATCCAGCTCCTCATCCACTGTAATCTCCAGGTCCTTTTCTGTAGAACTGCTGCTTAGCCAGTCCGTCCCCAGCCTGTAGCAGTGCATGGGATTCTTCCGTCCTAAGTACAGGACTCTGCACTTATCCTTGTTGAACCTCATCAGATTTCTTTTGGCCCAATCCTCCAATTTGTGTAGGTCACTCTGGACCCTATCCCTACCCTCCAGCATATCTACCTCTCCCCCCAGCTTAGTGTCATCTGCAAACTTGCTGAGGGTTCCTTGCTGTTAATTGATTTTTTTAGATTTCTCTGATCTTCTCCTACTCCATACCCCATCACTTTTGCCTGTTTGCTCTCTGCCTCACATACAGTTTTTGACCTGTTCTGATTAGCTTAGTTTTCAAACATAGCATTAGCTTACCTATCCTCCAATCAGCTTCAGACCCTCTCTGATTTGTCCATACTTATAGACCAATCACAGCTGCTAAATTTGGCTGTCAATGAAAACTTACACAACAAGTTTTACGTATTATGGGATGTCACTATTATGGTTTGGTGACCCTCACCTAGTTTTGGACTAAGCATGCCTGACTGACCCTCTCTGCAGTTTTGGAGTGACCTTTAGCAGATCTCAGTACATACCCTGCCCAGCAACACACCAGCCATAGGCTGAACTCCTGGGAACTGGCAGGTCACTGTCCTTTGCTGTGTGCCAACATTTTATACACACTTATAATTACCAAACTTTTCAACTATAAACAATTACCTTATTCCTTCAATATATATTTATTTGTTAACTTATGCATCTTAATGTTATCGTCTACCACTGCCACCTCATTTCTTACCAATTTTATTAATTTTATTTCAGTTTCTCCCCTCTGTTCAGTTAATGGTGGAAAAGCAAAACAGAGCAGCTCAAAATCCTTTCATATCACCCCAACATTGCCAAAATCATCATTAGAAGCAAACTCCCCACAGACCAGAACACACCAACTCAAAACAGTATCAGATTCTGCCACAACAACCAATGTAAAACCTGTAGACATATCTCCACTGCTACCTTTCAAGATCCATGAGGCCTATATATGCCTGTCACAATATTTGGTGTACCTCATCCTGTGAATCAAATGCCTCTATAACAACTATGTGACTGAAACCAAACAATCAGTATGCTCTCAAATGAACTCACACAGAAAAGCGGGGCAGCGGGGAATAGGCAAAAACACCTTATCACCAGTCGGCAAACACTTTTCATGAAGCAATTACTCCATATCTGATCTGTCAGTCCTCATCCGCAAAGAAAACTTGAACAACACGACCTGCCTGGGAACTTCAATTCATAACTCTGCTAGACACCAAAAAACATGGACTCAACAGAGACACTGGTTTGTGGCTTAGTACAACATTTTGTAACACACCCTGCTGCTACTTGCCCTCTTTTGTCCTATGACTGCAGTTAACATGTATTAACTTCTTATGTTTTACAATCTGTCCCACCTTCTATTTAGCTGTTACACTCTGGTAACCTTCTCCAGGCCTGAAGAAGAGGTCTGTGAAGCTTGAAAACGTGTCCCTTCCACCAACAGAAATTGGTCCAATAAAGGATATTACCTCACCCACTTTGTCTCTCTAAGATCCTGGATCCAAAATGGCTACAACAACATTGAAATATCATTTTATATTGTTCTAGTGTTTTAATCACTAGACTTGTGCAGTACCAAGTCAAATGTCTTACAGAAATCTAAGTATATTACATAAACACTATTACCTTTATCAAGCAAACTTATAATCTCATCACAAAGATATCAAATTAGTTTGACAGGATCTATTTTCCATAATTCCATGTTGATCTGCATTAATTACTTTACCCTACCTTAATTCTTTTTAATAGAGTCCCATATCAACCACTCCATTATTTTCATTGGTTCAGAGAAAGAGCTAGAATGATCCTCTCTCCCAGGAGTTAGGGCTCTTATCTGGGATATGGGAAATTCAAGTCCCTCTTTCAATTATTATTGTTATTATTATTATTATTTTTAAAAGTGGAATGGCTTCAACACGAAAGCTTGAGTGATCTTCACCCCAGAGTATCCTCTAGCCCCGTGGTCTTCTCCCTATCCTGGGAGAGTGCTCTAATCACCGCATTAAAGATTATAAGGGAAGCATCACCATCACATCCTCCTCCTCTGACTGTTTTTTTTTTTTTTGTGAGATCTAATCTGATACGTGTATACTAGAATCCCATTGATGGAGAGATGTGAGCTAGATGTCCAGGTGTCAGAACTAAGGCAGCTGTCCAAATGCCCAATGGCAGAGTTTAGGTGCCCTGGGGATTTAACCAGCAGAAACTTAGGTGCCAACTGGGTTAGGCAGCAGCTGAGCAGGAGGTTTGAAATCTAAATTTTGGATTTAGGAGCCTAAACTGGCAGTCAGCTGTCAAATCCCTTTGTGGATCTAGCCCACAGAAATTATAATGTGTTTACGTGTAGAAGATGCAATTCTATCTGATAATTAAGATTAACTGAGGTAACCAGACTGCCTGGCAGAGTTTTTCCACTGCAGATCTGAAACTGGCGTCAATGGTCTATAATGTATTATGAATTCAAGTGTGAGGATGAAGGCTGTTTCCCCACCAAAACCCTGAAGCCTTCCATTGGACCCTCTCTGGATTCCAGAGGCACAGCCCTCCTCTCTGCCTCACCTCCTCTCTGTGCTTCAGGCTGTGCCTAAAGCACAGTCTAACTCTTAATGGCCTTGTTTATTTTGGTGGAAGACCTTGGTAAATATTAAATTTATCAAACACACAGGCTGTTTATATGCAACTTCACTGATAGTATCTTGACAATTCTCCTTATGTAAAACTCCATTTCATTGCCATAAAAAGTTAAATAAATATAATATGTAAGGCAACTCCTAATCTCCTTAACCAGGAGATCTTCAATGATATAAAAATAAAAAAAAGAGTCCTACAAAAAGTGGAAACTCAGTCAAACTACAAAGGATGAATATAAACAAATAACACAAGAATGTAGGCACAACATTAGAAAAGCCAAGCACAAAACAAGATCAAACTGGCTAGGGACATAAAAGGAAACAAGAAAATATTCTACAAATACATTAGAAGCAAGAGGAAGACCAAGGAGAGAAGGCCTGTTACTCAATGAGGGGGGAAAGAGAATAACAGAAAATGTGGAAATGGCAGAGGTGCTTAATGACTTCTTTGTTTCAGTTTTCACCAAGAAGTTTGGTGGAGATTGAATGTCTAACATAATGAATGCCACTGAAAATGAGGTAGGATCAGAGTCTAAAATAGGGAGAGAACAAGTCAAAAATTACTTAGACACTGAATGCATCCGATGAAGTGAGCTGTAGCTCACGAAAGATTATGCTCAAATAAATTGGTTAGTCTCTAAAGTGCCATAAGTACTCCTTTTCTTTTTGGGAATACAGACTAACACGGCTGCTACTCTGGAACCTGTCATTAGACAAGTTAGATGTCTTCAAATCACCAGGGCCTGATGAAAAGGGGGAAGGGATAGCTCAGTGGTTTGAGCATTGGCCTGCTAAACCCAGGGTTGTGAGGTCAATCCTTGAGGGGGCCATTTAGGGATCTGTGGCAAAAATTGGAGATTGGTCCTGCTTTGAGCAAGAGGTTGGACTAGATGACCTCCTGAGGTCCCTTCCAACCCTGATATTCTATGATTCTATGAAAAGCATCCTAGAGTACTCAAGGAGATGACTGAGGAGATATCTGAGCCATTAGCAATTGTCTTTGAAAAGTCATGGAAGATGGGAGCCATTCCAGAAGACTGGAAAAGGGTAAATATAGTGCCCATCTATAAAAAAGGGAAATAAGGACAACCCGGGGAATTACAGACCAGTCAGCTTAACTTCTATAACTAGAAAGATAATGAAGCAAATAATTAAGCAATCAGTTTGCAAACACCTAGAATATATATTAAGTGAGCTGTAGCTCACAAAAGCTTATGCTCAAATAAATGTGTTAGTCTCTAAGGTGCCACAAGTACTCCTTTTCTTTTTGTGAATACAGACTAACACGGCTGCTACTCTGAAACCTGAATTGTACATTATACAAGGCTCTGAATTTAGCCGTCTGGAGTGGAAATCTATCAATTTCATGAAAAAACTCATCGATTAAGTGAGCTGTAGCTCATGAAAGCTTATGCTCAAATAAATTTTTTAGTCTCTAAGGTGCCACAAGTACTCCTTTTCTTTTTATAATATAATAAGGTGATAAGTAACAGTGAGCATGGATTTGTCAAGAACAAATCATGTCAAACCAACCTGATAGCTTTCTTTGACAGGGTAACAAGCCTTGTAGACAGGGGGGAAGCGGTAAGTGTGGTATATCTTGACTTTAGTAAGGCTTTTGATACTGTCTCGCATGACCTTCTCATAAACAAACTAGGGAAATACAACCTAGATAGAGCTACTATCAGGTGGGTGCAAAACTGGTTGGAAAACCATTTCCAGAGAGTAGTTATCAGTGGTTCACAGTCATGCTGGAAGGGCATAACAAGTGGGCTCCTGCAGGGATTGGTTCTGGGTCTGGTTCTGTTCAATATCTTCATCAATGATTTAGATAATGGAATAGAGAGTACACTTATAAAGTTTGCGGATGATAACAAGGTGGGAGGGGCTGCAAGTGCTTTGGAGGATAGGATTAAAATTCAAAATGAGCTGGACAAACTGGAGAAATGGTCTGAAGTAAATAGGATGAAATTCAATAAGGACAAATGCAAAGTACTCACATTAGGAAGGAACAATCAGTTGCACACATACAAATGGGAAATGACTGCATAGGAAGGAGCACTGTGGAAAGAGATCTGGAGGTCATAGTGGATCACAAGCTAAATATGAGTCAATAGTGTAATGCTGTTGCAAAAAATGCAAACATCATTCTGGGATGTATTATCAGGGGTATTGTAAGCAAGACATGAGAAGTAATTCCTTCACTCTGCTCCACGCTGATTAGGCCTCAACTGGAGTATTGTATCCATTTCTGGGCACCACATTTTCAAAAAGATGTGGACAAATTGGAGAAAGTCTAGAGAAGAGCATCAAAAATTATTAAAGGTCTAGAAAACATGACCTATGAGGGAAGATTGAAAAAATTGGGTTTGTTTAGTCTGAAAAAGAGAAGACTGAGAGGGGACATGTTAACAGTTTCCAAGTACATAAAAGGTTGTTACAAGTAGGAGGGAGAAAAATTGTTGTTCTTAACCTCTGAGGACAGGGCAAGAAACAATGGGTTTAAATTGCAGCAAGGGCGATTTATGCTGGACAGTAGGAAAAAGTTCCTGACTGTCAGAGTGGTTAAGCACTGGAATAAATTGTCTAGGGAGGTTGTGGAATCTCCATCACTGGGGATTTTTAAGAATTTATGTTTGAAAATATCAGATCAAGAATATTAATATTTGCAAAGCAGTTTGAAAATAAACAATTCTTTCAACTTCAAAGCTCTCAAATAATTTCACAAACATTAAAAGAAATTTAGGGCTCAAAATTAGATATGAGGGACTGATTGTGAGACCATAGTTAAGGTTACATCAGAATTTATGCTGTCTCAGGGTAATGATTTGTTAATTATTATTAGAACTGGTCAAAAACTGAAATTTCAGTTCCATAGGAAATTCCAGTATTTCAACGTTTATTTTCATCATGAATTTGGATGAAAAGTCAAAATATAGAAATTTGTCATGGAGCGTAAAGTTAAAAAAATTGATTCAGAAATGTTGAAATGTTTTGTTTCAATACTAGTGTTTTCACTTTCTTAAATCAAAATGTGTTTCATTTTGATTTGACATTATTTGTGTCCACCTAAGCTGCTAAAGTATCTCACAGGAGTGTTAGTTTGGGTGCTTCCTGCCCCTCCTTCTGCTCTATGGACTGGACTTCCTGGTTCCCATTATGCCATGAGGTAATGGGATTCCTATAACACAGTGCACCAACTCGACCAGAGGAAAGCCCATGGTACACTAAAGGACCTGTGGTCCAGCCAGGCAGCCCAGCCCACAAAGCAGAATGGTAGAATCGGCTGCCTGAACTACAACTTCCACAAGGAGCCACAGCAACTCAGACAGATTCACATTAAAATGGAACTGACACAAAATATTTTTATTCAGTTCATCAAACCAGAATGTTTTGATTGAGTCAGCTTAATCAGTAATGAAGTATTCCATGTAGATTTCTCCAGTGGAAAATCAAAAAAATTCAGCAAAATAAAAATTCTGTGTGGAAAAATTCAGTTTTAAAGAAACTGCATTTTCCTCTGAAAAACATTTTGACTAAATACTGACTTGTTAAAAGTATTGATGGAAAGTTCCTGATTAAAATATTAAAAGGTATTTTAATTGTCATCCTCAATTAAAAAATTGGGACACCAAGGCACAGGGATGCTGAAGTGTCTTACTCAAGGTCACACAGCAAGTCAATAGCAGAGTCGGGAATCGAGCTCATATATTCTGACTATTAAGCCTGGATTTAATTGGTAACCCTGTTTAAGTGTTGTTATCATATATAAAGAAAATACTGGCCCCACCCCAAAGTTTGGAGCTTGTGTATTATGGAAGGGGGGGGGAATTGTAGTTAGTTTCTGAATGCAATAAAAAAGCAACCTTGAATACTGCAACCAATACTCATAGATTGTCTATTAAAATTAAACAGGATCCATGTGAAATATATCAGAAAGTCAAAAATGTAGACAATTAGCAGCAATTATTTAGTTTCATACCCAAAACTCATTTTAGTCAGGGAAAGCACCAATAAAATCAAGTTTCAGAGTAGCAGCCGTGTTAATCTGTATTTGCAAAAAGAAAAGGAGTACTAGTGGCACCTTAGAGACTAACCCATTTATTTGAGCATAAGCTTTTGTGAGCTACAGCTCACTTCATAGGATGCTCACAAAAGCTTATGCTCAAATAAATGGGTTAGTCTCTAGGGTGCCACTAGTACTCTTTTTCTTTTTGCCAATAAAATCAAGTTGTGTGTCTGAACAGGAAACCTATTGTGTAAGAACCCTTTGCTCTTAATTAACATAGAATCATAGAATATCAGGGTTGGAAGGGACCTCAGGAGGTCATCTAGTCCAACCCCCTGCTCAAAGCAGGACTAATCCCCAATTAAATCATCCCAGCCAGGGATTTGTCAAGCCTGACCTTAAAAACTTCTAAGGAAGGAGATTCTACCACCTCCCTAAGTAACGTATTCCAGTATTTCACCACCCTCTTAGTGAAAGAGTTTTTCCTAATATCCAACCTAAACCTCCCCCACTGCAACTTGAGACCATTACTCCATGACCTGTCCTCTTCTACCACTGAGAATAGTCTAGAACCATCCTCTTTGGAACCACCTCTCAGGTAGTTGAAAGCAGCTATCAAATCCCCCCTCATTCTTCTCTTCCATAGACTAAACAATCCCAGTTCCCTCAGCCTCTCCTCATAAGTCATGTGTTCCAGACCCCTAATCATTTTTGTTGCCCTTCACTGGACTCTCTCCAATTTATCCACATCCTTCTTGTAGTGTGGGGCCCAAAACTGGACACAGTACTCCAGATGAGGCCTCACCAATGTCGAATAGAGGGGAACGATCACGTCCCTCAATCTGCTGGCTATGCCCCTACTTATACATCCCAAAATGCCATTGGCCTTCTTGGCAACAAGGGCAAACTGTTGACTCATATCCAGCTTCTCGTCCACTGTCACCCCTAGGTCCTTTTCCGCAGAACTGCTACCTAGCCATTCGGTCCCTAGTCTGTAGCGGTGCATTGGATTCTTATGTCCTAAGTGCAGGACCCTGCACTTATCCTTATTTGAACCTCATCAGATTTCTTTTGGCCCAATCCTCCAATTTGTCTAGGTCCCTCTGTATCCTATCCCTACCTGCCACCGTATCTACCACTCCTCCTAGTTTAGTATCATCCGCAAATTTCCTGAGAGTGCAATCCACACCATCCTCCAGATCATTTATGAAGATATTGAACAAAACTGGCCCCAGGACCGACCCTTGGGGCACTCTGTTTGATACCAGCTGCCAACTAGACATGGAGCCATTGATCACTACCCATTGAGCCCAACAATCTAGCCAACTTTCTACTCACCTTATAGTGCATTCATCCAGACCATACTTCTTTAACTTTCTGACAAGAATACTGTGGGAGACCGTGTCAAAAGCTTTGCTAAAGTCAAGAAACAATACATCCACTGCTTTCCCTTCATCCACAGAACCAGTAATCTCATCATAGAAGGTGATTAGATTAGTCAGCCTGATCTTCCCTTGGTGAATCCATGCTGACTATTCCTGATCACTTTCCTTTCGTGTAAGTGCTTCAGGATAGATTCCTTGAGGACCTGCTCCATGATTTTTCCGGGGACTGAGGTGAGGCTCACTGGCCTGTAGTTCCCAGGATCCTCCTTCTTCCTTTTTTTAAAGATTGGCACTACATTAGCCTTTTTCCAGTCATCCGGGACTTCCCCCGTTAGCCACGAGTTTTCAAAGATAATGGCCAATGGCTCTGCGATCACAGCCGCCAACTCCTTTAGCACTCTTGGATGCAACGCATCCGGCCCCATGGACTTGTGCACGTCCAGCTTTTCTAAATAGTCCCTAACCACCACTTTCTCCACAGAGGGCTGGCCACCTATTCCCCATACTGTGTTGCCCAGCGCAGCAGTCTGGGAGCTGACCTTGTTCATGAAGACAGAGGCAAAGAAAGCTTTGAGTACATTAGCTTTTTCCACATCCTCTGTCACTAGGTTGCCTCCCTCATTCAATAAGGGGCCCACACTTTCCTTGGCTTTCTTCTTGTTGCCAACATACCTGAAGAAATCCTTCTTGTTACTCTTGACATCTCTTGCTAGCTGCAGCTCCAGGTGTGATTTTGCCCTCCTGATTTCATTCCTACATGCCCGAGCAATATTTTTATACTCTTCCCTGGTCATTTGTCCAATCTTTCACTTCTTGTAAGCTTCTTTTTTATGTTTAAGATGCGCAAGGGTTTCACCGTTAAGCCAAGCTGGTCTCCTGCCATATTTACTATTCTTTCGACACATCGGGATGGTTTGTCCCTGTCACCTCAATAGGGATTCCTTGAAATACAGCCAGCTCTCCTGGACTCCTTTCGCCCTCATGTTATTCCCCCAGGGAATCCTGCCCATCAGTTCCCTGAGGGAGTCAAAAAAGTCTGCTTTTCTGAAGTCCAGGGTCCGTATTCTGCTGCTTACCTTTCTTCCCTGTGTCAGGATCCTGAACTCGACCAACTCATGGTCACTGCCTCCCAGATTCCCATCCACTTTTGCTTCCCCTACTAATTCTTCCCAGTTTGTGAGCAGCAGGTCAAGAAAAGCTCCCCCCCCCAGTTGGCTCCTCCAGCGCTTGCACCAGTAAATTGTCCCCTACATTTTCAAAAAACTTCCTGGATTGTCTACGCACCTCTGTAGTGCTCTCCCAGGAGATATCAGGGTGATTGAAGTCTCCCATGAGAACCAGGGTGTGTGATGTAGTAACTTCTGCGTGTTGCCGGAAGAAAGCCTCGTCCACCTCATCCCCCTGGTCCGGTGGTCTATAGTAGACTCCCACCACTACATCACTCTTGTTGCACACACTTCTAAACTTAATCCAGAGACACTCAGGTTTTTCTGCAGTTTCGTACCGGAGCTCTGAGCAGTCATACTGCTCCCTTACATACAGTGCTACTCCCCCACCTTTTCTGCCCTGCCTGTCCTTCCTGAACAGTTTATAACCATCCATGACAATACTCCAGTCATGTGAGTTATCCCACCAAGTCTCTGTTATTCCGATCACGTCATAGTTCCTTGACATCACCAGGACCTCCAGTTCTCCCTGCTTGTTTCCAAGGCTTTGTGCATTTGTATATAGGCACTTGAGATAACCTGCTGATTGCCCCTCATTCTCAGTATGAGGTAGGAGCCCTCCCCTCACAGACGTTCCTACCTGTGCTTCCTCCCGGTATCCCGCTTGCCCACTTACCTCAGGGCTTTGGTCTCCTTCCCCCAGTGAACCTAGTTTAAAGCCCTCCTCACTGGGTTATCCACATTTGGATAACCACATTTTACATATTACTGTCTGAGATACTGTGTAGAGGAAACTATGTATTTTAGACTCAATTAAAGGATTAATTCTGTTTTTATGTACAATATGGTAATCAGATATAATGGTTGTTTGCTGGAGGTGTATTGTACTTAATGAGTTGGTGGATTAAACAGCCCCTCTATTAAAAGGAATTATTGTATTTGTCACAAATTCCTTTGAGGATAAATTTTCTTTCAACTAGTGGAAGGATTCTTTGATGCCAAACGTGAAGGATTACATGCAGGTGACAGGAGAGGTGGTGTGCATTTGTCAGGTGTGCTCCTGATCACAGGCCAAGAAAACTTATAAAGTAACCTGGGGCATGTTACATTTAGAAACCAAGACCTGCTATCACAAATCAAAGAGTTTGATGCAGCTGAATGTTTTATATTTGGAAAGAGGAAAGGGATAAAAGAATGCATTTGGAGTTTATTGTGTTTATGTACTAGATGCACTTTTTTTTCTGGGCTCACTAACTGTGCCCAGAGGGCAATTGTGTTTATAACAATATCTGTTATTATACTGTAAAAACTAAACTGAAAAAAGTTAAGAACCTTTAGCCCTCAAATTCTTAAAAAGTCCCCAAGCCATCAGCACAAAGGACGAGTTCTTTTTACAACACGAGGAACTCTTGAGTGTGAATACTTTTCACTTGCTGCTTCAACACCAGAGTTTCATATAAAATTTATTTCAAGATAATTTTGCAATAAACCATTCCAACCCCACCCATCCTTTAAACTTGGACATGGTTCCCAACTGTGGAAAGACGTAGTTGGGGAACAATTGTTCTTGTGATTTTGGAGAAATTTAATCTATTTTCTGGAGAATTTAAGGCTTTCATTTAAAGCAGATGCAATGTCTAGAATGAGCCCTTTCATTTATAGAGACATAGGGCCAGATGTATCACCTCTGTACTGCTCTGGTGGCATAGAAAATTCACAGGAACGCAAAGCTTGGAGGACAAGCAAGAATCAAGGTAAGGTGCATAGTAGATGAGAAAAGGATGGAGATCACCAGGAAGTTAACTCGCAAGGGCTGATTGCAGAGCTGAGGATCCAGGGTTCTATGGAACTTCTAAACTTCACAGCGTTCCTTAATTCCTGACTCCCCATAGTTCCCACTGCACCACAGAGCACCACAGCCCACCTGGCTCCATTGCTGTACAAGGGGCTAGATTTGCAAAGGGAGTTAGGCACCTAACTGCAACTTTAGGTGCCTAAATCCATGAATCGAGACCCACTGGTATTCACAACCCCTCCTCCCCCCCCGCAACCAGCTGCTGCCAAATGCTGAAGGTGCCTAAACTCACTTGGTGCCTAACTTTTTGCAGTAAAAGTTCTCTAGGTTCTTTTGTATCTGCCTGGCCACTGTTGCCTCACTCTAGGTGTCCAGCCACCTAAGCCTCTGTGTGAGGCACAAACTGGGGGGAGATAGGCATTCGTCTGTCTAAATTGCCTGTGGGGTCGAAGCCAGTAAGCATGCTCTGAGCTTACTAGATCGGGCCCCACAGATGAGCCCACAAGAAACAGCGTAGGGGCTGGGGAGGAGGAAGAGGAATTATTGGGCCAGATAGAGAGAGCAAGCATGAGAATGACTAGTCTGGTGGTTAGAATAATCATCCAGGAGGTGGGAGACTTGGGATTCTGCCCCCTTGCTCCAATGACTCTTTCATTATTTATCTACAATTAAACATCTTCTACAGGAGAGACTGAGGAAGTACCTTTGGTATATAACCAGTTTTATAGTGCATTTGTCCAGAAAATTTTCTTCGAGGTGGCCCATGAAGAAGTTGGCATATTGGGGAGCCATCCTAGTCCCATGGATATTCCCTTGGTTTGGACAAAGCATTTCTTGTCCAATGTAAAATTGTTATACTTGAGGATGAAATGGATGAATTTGGTGATGTGTTTGGGGTGGATATCTGTTTGTCCATTATCTTGTATGTATTTGAGGCAGGCAGCAATTTCGTCATTGTGAGGAACGTTGGTGTTCAGGAAGGTGACATACATGGTGTTGAGGATGGTATTCTGAGGGAGGTTGATAATATTGTGGAGTTTCTGGAAGAGGTCAGTAGTGTCCTAAAAAAGATGACCTTTTGTGTGGCAAGTGGTTTGAGCACGATTTCTGTGAGTCCTGATATTCCTTCAGTAAGAGTGCCATGGCTAGATATGACGGATCTGTCTGGATTCCCTTTGAGAAGCATGTAGAAGGTTCCTGGGGTGGGTTCCTGGTAAATGAGGTTGTAGAGTTTCTCTTGGAGTTGTTAGGGGAAGGATTTGATTATGTCCCTCTGCAGCTTCCATTTCCCCCCTCCATGACAAGAGCATTGTTAACTTCACCTTGAAATATGTGTTAACTCCTTATGCTAAACAATCTGTTTCACCTTGTATTTAGCTGTAACACTTGGAGTATATTTTCCAGATCTAAATACGATCTCTGGCTATGCTTGAAGTCTTGTTGCTCTCACCAAGCAAGGGACATAAAAGGCAATAAGAAAAGGTTCTTTAAATACACTAGAAGTAAGAGAAAGAGAAAGGAAATCAAAGGTCCTTGTTTCTAACCAGTGGAAGTGTGCCCAATAAAAGATATTACCTCACTCACCTTGTCTCTCTAATATCCTGAGACCAACATAGCTACAATGACTTTGCATACCTCCATGCTTGTGTTATTCTTTTGTACGCCTCCTTAGCATTCATTCATGTTTCCACTTTTTGTAGGATTCCTTTTTTGATTTTCAGGTCATTAAAGAGCTTGTGAGGAAGCCATATTGGTGTCTTGCTATTTTTCCTTCACTTTGGGATAATTTGAAGTTGATTCTTTCATATTATCTCCTTGAGAAATTCCCTGCTCTCCTGAACTTCTTTTTCCTTTTAGATTTTTCTTCCCATAGAACCTTACTTACCAGTTATTTACCAATTTGTTAAAATCTGTTTTTTGAAGTCCATTTCCTTATTCTGCTTCTCTTATTCCTTCCTTTCCTTAGACTCATGAAATCTACAGTAAAATCTCAGAGTTACAAATACCAGAGTTACAAACTGACCCGTCAACCACACACCTCATTTAGAACCAAAAGTTTCAGTATCTCAGGGAATTGATTAGGTGGGATATGACCAGATGATCCCATCAGGCAAACCATGCCCCATCCAGCAAAAGGAAGGGTGGGGGAGAGAGGGAAGATCTCTGCCATTCTATCCTGAGGGAAAATTCCTTTGTGACCCTAAATCTGGCAATCCGTATAGACCCAGAGCATGTGAGTAAGGCACACCAGCCAGGCATCTAAAATGAGAATTCTCTGTATCACCTCAGAACTTCTCCACACCCCCTTGTGGCTACAAATGTATGCATGCAGAGGATGGTAAAAGCACAGGATACATCTAGCCAATTGTGCATTGGGAGAAAAATTATTGCCTGACCCCTGAAGACAATCAGCTAAAGCCATGAAGCATGAGATTTGATTATAGTCATTATCTTATTGCAGCTTTGCAAGTGTTATGAGCATGTTGAGGGCAATGCAGACAGTCTTGTTCTCCCCAAGGTCCATGAAGGAAGAGAATGAACAGCGGGACTCAGAGACACAGATCCCAAGGCCAGAAGGGAACACCATGACCAAGCAGCTTTACACACACCCCAAACCCCCACAAGCTGTATAATGTCTCCCAGAAGCTGGATCAAAGGATGTATTTTAGACAGATATCTAATCTCATTTTAAAGATGCCTAGCAATGGTGAGTCCACACCTCCCCAGTAAGCTGTTCCAATGTCTAATTACCCCCATGGCTAAGAAATTGCATCTTATTTTAAGATTGAATTTGTCTTCAACTTCTAACCACTGGATCATGTTCTGCCTTTGTCAGCAAGGTTGAAATGCCCTCCTCCTTCCCTCTCCCTCCCCCCAGGATCAGGTATTTTTTCCATGTGTAGGTACCTATTCACAGCAATCAAGTCACCTCTGAACCTTCTCTTCAATATGCTGAATAAATTGAGCTCCCTAAGCCTCACGTTATAAGGCCTGTTTTTCTGCTCCTGGATCATTTTGGTGATCCTCCTTTGAATGCTCCCCTGTATTTCCACATCCTCTTTGAAGAGCAGACACCAGAACTGGACACAGTATTCTAGTAGCTGTCTTGCTAATGCTGAGTACAGAGGCAAGGTCATTTCCCTGTTTCTTCTCGATATTCCACTTTTCTACATCCAAGGATTGCAGTAGCCCTTTTTGCCACCGCATTGCACTGAGAATTTATGTTGAGCGAATTATCCACCATGAGTCTTAGTCCTTCTGAGTCACTGCTTTCCAAGACAGGCTATCCCATCCTGAAGGTATAACCTGCATTCTTTATTTCAAGATGTATTACCTTGCATTTGGCTGCATTAAATATGCATTTTGTTGGATTGTGAACCGACCCCTGTGGAATCCTGCTAGATACAGACCCACTCACTGATATCTCTCCATTAACAACTCAATTTGAGATCTGTCAGTGAGCCAGTTGTTAATTGATCGAATGTATGCCCAGTTAATTCTGTATAATACAAGTTTTTAAATGAAAATGTCATGTGGTAGTAGGTCAAATGCCTCAGAGAAATCCAAGTATACTGTATCTGCAAAAAGAAAAGGAGTACTTGTGGCACCTTAGAGACTAACAAATTTATTTGAGCATAAGCTTTTGTGAGCTACCGCTCACTTCATCGGATGTATGCAGTGGAAAATACAGTGGGGAGATTTATATACACAGAGAACATGAAACAATGGGTGTTACCATACACACTGTAACAAGAGTGATCAGGTATCAGCACAGTTGCCTTTATGAACCAGACCTGTAATTCTGTCAAAAAAAGATACAACAGGTTTGTTTGACAAGATTGGTCATTAGTTACAGTTTTAACCTCTAATTCTTTATTTATAGAGTCCTGAATCAACCATTTCATTATTTTACCTGGGATCACTTGTCAGGCACTTGTGCTTTCTTGTGTTCAAGTACTGTCTGTATTCAGATCAGATGGCTTCTTCCTCCATACTGCATGGGCACCAACAGGTGTGGCTCTGAGGGCACAGGAAAGACAGGATCCCTGCTAGCCATTCTGATGTCTGGATTCACTCTAGCCTGGAACAGTAATTACAGGAAAAGTCCAGCTTTGCACCTGTAGTCGTGGGGTGAAGCATTCTCCGTCATTTTGTGGGGATGGTGCATGTGCAATGTGGTGAGCACTAGAGGATATGAGAGGCTTGGATCATGCTCAGTGTTGACAGAATCTTTGGAGATTTTAGTCACTATACTCAAAGAAGTCTCTACTGAGACTTTACAATGTCAGATTATTCAAAGGCTTAAAACTTGGCCAAATTTAGGCAGATTTTCACAGGGACTGCAAAATGCATATCTCCACTACTGAGGCCATGACCATCCCCCAAAATGTCAAATTATTGTTCCAAAGCAAGAGGGCAGCTAGAGCTATTAAAAGAAAAGGTCACATATTTTCCCCAGCCTCTTTCTCAGAAATAGCTGCTCCATTTTGGCCAAAATAAAATAATCAATCAAACAAAAACAAACAAAATAAATAAACAAACAAACAAATAAAAGTCCAGCCTAGGTGGACACCTGGCATGGAAAACGTCAGCCTGAATGGTTAAAGTTTGGAAAAATTATAAGCAACTGAAAACAGGGTCTTATAATGGGAACTGTCAGGTGACATTTATAGTTGGTGCTACTAGCCCAGCTTTAAAAAAAAAACCAAAACAACCTCTTTTATTTCAGTTGGAGAGTGTGACTATTAAGTTTTAAATATATAGTAGTTTGAATGACCTAACCCATCAGTGCTGGGCAGTAAAACATCCACAGTTTGACAGAGTCAGCCAAGTCTGAAAGCTCAAAATAGTACCCCCATTATACCTATGTTATTCTATTGACATTTGTGCTGTTGTTGAGGTGTAACTGAGTGCTGATTTTGGCCTACAGTGTTTATCTCCATTAATGTTCTCAGGATAACACTGTGGTTTATTACATGAACTAGGAAGTGGCAATGTACTTTAAGTAAAATTATATGGATGAAATGCTGTATCTCTATATCACATGATTTAAGTGAAACTAAACTTTGTGATTTGTCTGGTTGAACATCTTCTTTAAGTCTCATTACATGGCAAAGTAAAGTGATTTTCATTTCTTAGATGTGATTAAACTCACATTCATGGGTTGATTGAGGCTTAGAATCTTTTATTTGAAGGGAAAAAAAACCACCCACTTCCAAAGCTGGCAGTCTAGTGCTACAGTACGACACTCTGTGAGACCATTAAATTTAATCCTTCAGACTCACTCCAGGGGTGATTTCAATTAAATTTGTTCAAAATTTATCAGTTTCCTGCATGTAGGCATAAATGATTCAAAGCCACTTACATATTCAGTGAGTAGAATTTACTGAAGGGTACATATTATTGTTATAACTTTTCACAGTTTCTTCATAAATTCATCTAATAGGAGTTTCTATTATTTAAAACTATTGTCCTCCACATTAAATGTTCTTGTTGTTCTTTCAGAAATAAGATCTAATTTCCTATGCAAAGTCTGAGAACACTCCTGAGCTACCAAAATTGCCTCTTTGACATTCTGATGCTGGTATTTTCCAGAAGAAAAATATGGCATTTAACCTACTAATGACTAAGACAGGTTAACTGTAGTTCATTGGCATGGGATGTGCCACAGTTGATTTTGTTGATTTTTTTTTAGGTGAGATGATAGATTCTGCTTTTAGAATGCATTATGATTATGGGAGATGTGTTTTAAAGCTAAGCAAATACATCAGTGGAAAGAAGACAATCAAGTAGAAGGGCACAAATATCTCAGAGATAACATTAGATAAGAGGGTAGGTACTTAGTGCACAATAAATGTGTTTGTTCTTATCTATCTACAAGAACCTATTAGACATTTTTGTGCTCTTAAGAATTTATCTACAAAAAACCATTGGACAAGATCTGCACTTTTAAATGCTTCATCTAGCTATATGTGAAACCACTGGCTGTATGCCTACCTAGCTGCCTTTCTGGAAAAGTCTGCTTGATGTGTTTCATCCTTGGAAATGTATTTGTAAACACATATTGGATTTGTGTTTGTTTTTAGCAGTTAAGGAGAATATGTGCCTGTGAACACCCCATGTCTATCAAATATGTTATGCATATAAATTAAATGTTATTTTGTTACTCAACGTCTTAAGAAAATAATTTGCCTGTATTATGTACAGCAAAATGCTTTACCAGGGGAAAGAAAGGCATCAATTATAACTTATTAAATTATGTTGCTAGGCCTCATGTTGGTCAGACTGTTCCAGGATACCTTAGAGGTCTTTTGAAAACTTATCAGCAGATTGTGTACAATTAGCCATGTACTGTACTGTAAAAGGCTAGATTCTGCCACTCTTATCTCATGCAGAGCAGTACTTATTCCATAAGTAATCCAATTGTCTTCAATAAGGCTACTCAAGGAGTAACCTACAATTCACAATAAGTAAGGGGGTGGCAGCATTTGACCAATGCAGCAAAAGTTAAGTTTGAATCATCCATTATAAAGAACATCAATTCCCTTTTTTTTCTTTTTTCTGAAATTGCTTAGTCATTACACGCAATTGATTATGACAAAGCATGAACCTTTTCTAAAGGTGTTTTTTATTGCCTGCTTTCTCTGAAATAGATTAAATTATATTTGAAAGATGACTGGCATAAATCACTGTGCACACAAATGTCTCCACATGGCTCAACTCCTTATCCACAGATGGATGACCAGTTCCCACCTCAGGCTATCTAACTATTAGACAAATACCTGTTGGGAATGATCTACTTATTACATAGTCCTGCCTTGAGTGCAGGGGACTGGACTAGATGACCTATTGAGGTTCCTTCCAGTCCTAAACTTCTATGATTCTATTCCCCACTTCCAACAGTCATCTTCTCTGCTCCCTCCACTGGAGAGTGGCACCAGGAGAGTGGCACCAGCTGCTCATGCAGAATCCTACCTGGTCAGAGGGAGAGTGCGGAAAATGAATGTGTGTTCATTTTTACTCTTCAGCAAGGAATCAACCTACACTAAAAGTCCCAGTTATTCAAAAGCTGGGACACCATTCCCATACGCAGTAGGCGTTTAAGGAACTATATACCTAGGACCAGGATAAGGAGTATAAATCTCTTTCTCATCCTATTTTCTTTAAATACAGCTTTATTACCATTCATTTCATTTTAAGTTTTTCTGAAAATGTCATGGAGAATTACTGCAGAGGATTGTCCAGGTTAATGCTATAGCTATAGGTACTTGTAGATACTTTACAGTTTACTTTGATTAATTTGGTCTTATATAGTATAATATTATCTAGTGTCTGGCATTGACACACAGCAAAATAGATGTAGTAACAAAAGAAATTACATGCTTTTGTAATAACTCCTCAAAAAGGTACAGCTGGTCATGTATATTTTCATATAGCCCCTAGCACAATGGGGTCCTGGTAATGACTAGGGCTCCTAGTCACTACACTGCTATTGTTACTCCTAATAATAATATAAGAATAACTAGTCTTCATTTTGGCACTTTTCAAATCAAGTACAAAAATTATTTCTAGCTGCTTTGGAGGTCTTAATAAACTATAAAGATAATGTGTTTTGCAATTGCAGCACACTGTTCTACATCCTATAGCTAGGAGGTTTGCTGGGAAAAGCTGAAAGAAATATTTCATGGCCTGGACACTATTTATGGAAATAATTTTGTGCACTGATTAAATGCTTTTTGGCCTGTACTAAGTTGAGCTCTAAAGGATCAGAAAATTAGACTTAGAAATTCTCTCTCTTAAATTATTAAATACCTGGGATTACCACCATTTTAAATTTTTTTAAAGGTTTACAAGACACTCAGTATTTGGCAGATGAACCAATTGTGAAAATGTTTGAATACATACCTGTTTCTTGTTGACCAATGATCCAGAAGAAGTTCTATTTAAAAAAACCCAAAAGAAACAAACCTAATTTTTCAGTTATTATAAAAATGGATGAAAAAATAACTGTGTGAATTTTGAACTGGGTCATCAAGAATACAGATATTTGTTTTTTTTCTTTTATCCTATGCCTATTGGTTACAGCTCCTTGTTTATATTATATTAAAATACATTTTAAACATTAATATATAATAAAGATGGAGTAAAGTAAATGTAAATGTATTATAACAGATTAATTTCTTCATGATTCAGTCATTTTTATAATTGTTTATAGGATACCCACTATATTTCTTACATGGGCCAAATCCTTCCATTGAAGTCAATAGCAAAACTCTCATTAGCTTCAATAGGACCTTTCACTTAGTAAAGACTGCAAGATTTGCCATCCTACTGTGCAATAGAATGAGGGAAAACTTGAATATTGACATTTGAAACTAATTAAAGGATTTCAAAGTTAAAAATTGGGAAAATCTAAGCATGTTCAAGCCATTGTTTTTCACCATCATTGGAATTAAAATTATAATCAGTTTTTACTTACAAGACAAATTTCAAAGAAATGGAATACTGAGACCTTAGAGAAGTAGGATACTGTTTTCAGGTCATATTTGCAAAATGTATGAGCTTTAAAACCTTATGGTGTATTAGCATCCTAGAGGTGCTTTGTGTTGTCACAAGATGTAAGACTTCTATAACTGCTCTGCATTAGCTCTCCCATGCTTCTGTGCACTGAAGCTAAACAAATTACGTATTTCTCAGTGTAGCTTAGTACAGCCCTTGATTTTAATACTTTGGTATATAAATGCTAATACTGGAACTCTTAAACAAGGTAAGCTGGAGGAGAAAGAAACTTTAAAGTGAGAAACACTTTTGTTTGTGTAGGTAAACCCCTCTGTAATATCAATATGTTAATTTTCCCCCCATTTTCCAATAATGATGAGGAAGATTTTTATTTCTGGTGCTATAACAAGAAAATAATTTAAGTTAATCAAAACCCAGAAACTGAGAACATTTTTATTGAGATTTATTTATATAGCTCCTTAAAAATGCATGGTCCTTCACAAAGCAAATGAGACACGATCCCTGTCTTAGAGAGTTTATAATTAGCAATGAAAGCTGACATTATCCACTTAACACTGGACACACTGAAACTCTTACTGACACAACATGTCTTCAGACATAGTACTCCTTTTCCACATAACCCACTATCTCAACTGATTAATCACTTTAAAGAACCACTTTTTAGATCACTCCTTGTTCTGCTAATCAATACTTTAAATAACTTCTCCCCTCCTGAATATCTATGATTCTATGAATATGTATGGTACTGAATATCCAGCATGGAGTTGGTCTATGATATGGAACTATATGTTGCTATATGCAATAAACAGCATATATGTGAATATGTGAATTTAATGTACTTAAGACTGAAATCACATAGCTATGTCTCTGATGAAGGTTTCATATTCATTCTGTGTTTGATCATTCATACTAAAAGGACATATGTTGTTCTTTGTGTGTGACAAATATATTATTGGCTTCTGTCTACTTTGTAGTAAAAAAAAAGGACCCATATCAAAAAACTATTGTCATAGATGGCATTGTAAGTTTATCTTTATCTTTATGTATAAATATTTGTATTACTTTTATTAATCAGTGTGACAGGGTCGGGCCAGACGGCTATAGGAGAGTAATTTTTTTGAGGCAAAAGATTTTTTTTATTTATTTTTTTATCTATTAAGCATAACACACTTACAAAGTAAAAACAGCAGCATATGCAATGTGTAACACAGCAACCAATCACAATTGTTTTCTCATTAGCTTCAGAGGAGGGAAGTGTTCAAGCTTGCCTGGGCCCATAGCGGGGGGCTTCCTTGACTCTCATGGTCTTCCACCCTTCCGAGTTACCTGGTGGCCCAGAGCAAGGGGGCTTCATCGACTCTCGTGGTCTTCCACCCCTTCGAGTTACCTGGCGCCACGCCTGAGTGTCACCAACAATTCCCTCCTCTGAAAGCACCCAACAAGAGGGGCAGGCTGTGGGGTGAACAATCCGGGGGGGCGGGGGAGGGCACGTGCAGCCACGTGTGAAAGGACCCCTCTAAGGTGATGGTGTCCGCAGCAGCAATGGCTGGGGCTGGGGTCCCTTACTCTCTCTCCCTATCAAAGGGGCAGACAAAGGAACCCGGATGGGGACACCATGCAGAGAACCTCAGACAGTGCCCACTGCTCCTCAAAAGCATCAAGGGAGTCGGTGGATGCCGCCGAGAGGAACTCCGCCCGGATACGTGAACGGACCGAGGATCGGAAAATGGCCCCACAGTCACAGGAAACTCCATCAGCCAACCTCCTCTCTCTGGTTTTATAGATGGCCATTTTAGCCAGGGCCAGGAGGAGGTTAACTAGGAAATCCCGCGACTTTGTGAGGTCACAGATGGGGAATGCATAAATAAAAAGGTGAGGGAAAAATGCACCCAAAAATGTAATAGTAGATTTATGAGGAGCTGGAACAGGGGCCGCAGCCTGGCACACTCCAAATATACATGAGCCAGGGTTTCCCTCACACCACAAAAGGGACAAGTATCTGGGATGGGGTTGAACTGCGCCAAGTACGTGCCCGTGCTCACAGCTCCATGAAGGAGCTGCCAACTGATGTCACCGACAGGCCTCGGAACAAAGGTGGAATATAAGCTGGCCCACCGGGGCTGCTCACCCTCCAAAGGTGGCAGAAGGTCTGGCCACTTTGTGTCGGGACGGGACACTAGGGTGAGGGCGTGAAGGGTGTGGAGCATGAGCATGTATAAATGTTTCCTTGGCGCAGTTTGGAAGCGTACCATGAACTGCAGCTGACTAGCAGTGAAGGGGTGAGAGGGTCGATTGGGTCTACAGGGCAGGGGTCCAATTAAAAGGTCCGGTGGGCCTGGGGTAGAGGGTGGACGGGGCGTGCCCTCACGCAGGACCCAGTCAAGGTAAGCTCGAGCAGCAGGCGGCAAAGCGGCCTTCGCCTCCTGAAGTACGCGCCGCGGGGTGCGAGGTCTGGAGAGCCCCATGTGCCG
The DNA here is from genome assembly GCF_965140285.1 of Lepidochelys kempii. NCBI lineage: Eukaryota > Metazoa > Chordata > Testudines > Cheloniidae > Lepidochelys > Lepidochelys kempii. Next base: position 150,593,110 of record NC_136381.1, read on the forward strand.
GGCGAGCGTCAGGGGATCCAGCCAGTCTCCCCAGTTGTAGTCCAGGAGGTCTCCGACTCTTGTGATTTCTGCCAGGATCAAGCTCTGGTGCACCGAGCGGGACTCCGCCACCTGCACAGGGAGCTGGAGGTTGTGTAGCAGGGGCTCTGCGAGAAGATCTACCCCCTCGGTGGCCGCCACGGACCTGGTCATTAAAAACAGTTTCCAAGTCCGGAGGAGGTCCTGGTAGAAGACCGGCAGCCCCGAGAGGTCTCACGGAAGACCTCCTGGATGGAGACAAAAGAGCTGCCGGTCATATTGGAGCCCTCGGATGCGGCACAGGATGGCGTGCGCCAGTGTACTCCATGCCGAACTGCCTGCACCATAGAGGAGCCTCTGTAGGGCCTGGAGGCAGAAGACACGGACCTGAGTGTGTAGACCCTTCAGGCCCTGTCCTCCTTCCTTCAGGGGTAGATGAAGAACCCCTACAGGGGCCCAGTGCATTCCTGACTAAAAGAACCCCAGAATCGATCTCCGGAGGTTGATCAGGAAACCCGGGGCTGGGACCAGGGTGTTGAGCCAGTACCAGAGCATGGATAGGACTAGTTGATTAAGCACCAGCGCTCTCCCTCGGAGGGAGAGACATCGGAGTAATCCCGTCCATTTCCGGAGCCGCTCTATCACCCCGCCCTCTAAATTTTCCCAGTTTTCCAGCGGAGAGGGATGCGTGGCAGAAAGCTAAACGCCGAGGTAGAGCAGCAAACCCATGCTCCACCAGATGGTCTGAAGCGCGGGTAGGAGGGAGCTCGCCTGCCGCCAGTCTCCTACTGTCAAGCCAGAGCTCTTGACCCAGTTGACCTGGGTGGAAGAGGATGCCGAATAGATAGCCTGGCAAGCCTCCATCCGCGCCAAGTCGCCGGGGTCCTGGATCATGAGGAGCACATCATCAGCGTACGCCAAAAGGACCAGCTGGAGCTCCGGCTCCCGCAGCACCAACGCTGTCACCCTCCTGTGGAGGAGACAGAGGAAGGGTTCAATCGCCAGAGCGTACAGTTGGCCCAAGAGGGGGTACTCCTGCCGTACTCCTCGCCCGAAGCTGACCAGTTTGGTCAGGGTCCAGTTGAGCTTAACCAGACAGTCTGCGGAAGTGTACACCCAGAGAAAAGTGCACCCGGAGAAAACTCACAAACTGGGGTCCGAAGCCAAACACCTGCAGAGTGCTCAGGAGGTACCCGTGGTCCACCCTATCGAACGCCTTCTCCTGATCTAGAGACAGGAGGGTGAACGACAGACCATCTCTACGCCTGACTTCCAAAAGGTCCCGAACCATAAATAGGTTATCAAAGATACTGCAGTCTGGGACGGTGTAGGTCTGGTTTGGGTGGATCACGTCCGCCAGCACAGACCCTAGCCTCAGCGAGATTGCTTTCACTATGATTTTGTAGCCCGTGCTGAGGAGCGAGACGGGACACCAATTTTGTAAATCGCGGAGGTCCCCCTTCTTCGGCAATAAGGTGAGCACAGCTCACCTGCACGAAAGAGGGAGGACCCCGCTCTGCAGAGACTCATCCCAGATGGTGACTGGGTCTGGGCAGAGGACATCCCAAGACATGTGGTAGAACTCCACGGTCAGCCCGTCTGTGCCTGGAGACTTATTAGTGAGCATATGATGGAGGGCTTCTGAGAACTTGGCCAGAGTGAGAGGCAATTCTAGCCGGTCTCGGTCGCTCGTGCTGACCATAGGGAGCTCCTCCCAAAGCACTCTGCAAGCACTAGGATCGGTCAGATCCGGAGAGAAAAGACTTGCATAGAAGGCTCGGGCCCTCCCGCACATCTCCGTCAGTTCCGTGAGGGGGGCGCCGTCTTCTGCCAGGAGGCAGGTGACGTGTTTCTTAGCCTCCCTCGTTTTCTCCAGGGCATAGAAGAAGTGGGAGCCACGATCCATCTCCCGAAGGAGGTGCATGCGGGATTGAACAAAGGCACCCCGGGCCCGATGGTCCTCAAGGGCCCGGAGCTCCTCCCGCTTCTCCCGGCAAGCTCCACAGAGGAGCGGGTCCTTGGGGCTGGCGGCCAGACGCCTCTCCAGCTCTAAGATCTCCCTTTCCAACTGCTCTATCGCTGCATTTCTCCGTCGGCTGGTGCCCTGGGTGTAGTCGTGGCAGAAAACCCGTGCGCGCACATTCCCCAGGTCCCACCATCACCACGCCGAGGGAAAGGCACGCCGTTGCCCTCGCCAGGCCAGCCAGAATTCCTGGAAGGAAGTCATGAAGTCTTCATCCTCCAACAGGGTGTTGTTAAAATGCCAATAGGCCGGCCCTGGCCTCTCCGCGCAGAGGGAGGCTGTCACGGTGGCTAGGTGATGGTCAGAAAATGGGGCCAGCCGAATGCTGGAGGAGTGGGCTTGTGAGAGATGGAAGCGTGATAAATAAATGCGGTCCAGCCGGGAGTGGCTCAACCGATGGGCTTCCACCCCAACAAAGGTGAATGTGGAAGTGTCATCCGGGTGGTGGTCACTCCAGATGTCCACTAGAGAGTGATGTTTGACTATCTCCCAGAGGGTGTCCACGGCGGCCGGGCTCTGCTCGGTCCCCGAGCGGTCCCGCTTCTCGAGGGTGGTATTAAAATCCCCTCCCAGGACCAGGCACTCATGAAAATCTAAGATGCCGAGGAAGGCGGACGCCTGCTGATAAAATTGCAGACGCTCCGGGCCCGATGTCGGGGCATAGACATTAACGAGGTTAACCATGAGCCCCTCTATACAGACCAGAGATGCAGTAGGCGACCCGGCACGGCCTTGGCTACCCCTAGCACCTCGGGCCGTAGGACGGGGGAGAACAGAGTCGCCACTCTAGCCCGCCGAATCTTGGAATGGCTAAAGTAGACCCTGCCCCCCCACTCCAGCCGCCAACTGTCTTCGGCGGTCAGATCCGTATGGGTCTCCTGCAGGAAAATCACAGAGTACCCTCCCTCCCGAAGGAAGGAGAGTACCTGGGACCTGCGGAGAGCCATCCTACAACCCCGGTGTTCAACATTGCAATGGTAAGAGGTGTCATGGGGAGGGCCTGGGGGGATCCTCACTGGCAGGGACGCTCGCATCCCCCAGCGGGCCATGCAAATGTCCTTGACCCATCCCGTAGGTGAGTAATTGGTCACGGAAGACGCGGACCCGCCAGTAGGCCGCGGCATTCTGCTTCCCCGTCCCTTTACCTTCCTCATAAGGGTCCTTGTGGCCCTGAGGATTTGAAAAAATTCCCCCCATCGCTGGATAGCATGCTGTACCTTGTTGTGGGAGCCATGGACATCCTCTAAAAACTTCCGCAGTTCTCCTCACAGTTCATGCGGGAGTGGGGTTACGGTTTCCCAGTTGTTCCCCGGCGGGGCCCTTGGTGCAGCCCCGTGGTCCACTAAAATGGAAAAGCAGGGTGCGGACCCCCGACAGGGTGCCTGATGGTCTGGAGCTTCTAGGCCTGCCTCAAACTCTGGAGCGATAGGGGGCGGTGGACGGAAGACAGCAGCTCCTAATGGGTCAGGGCAGTAGAACACAAAGGCCGCTCCCTGGGGGTCATCAGTTGGGAAAGGGAAGGAGACAGTCCTGGTGGTGGCAATAACATTGCAGGGGGTAAATTGGATAGGGGTAGGGCCAGAGGCAGGGGCAGAGGCGAAGTTCTAGGTTTTGGGAGGCAAGCAGCTGGATGGTGGCGCCTCCTGATCAGACTCGAGGGCTAAGGGGGTGGGGAGGGAGCTCTCAGTGATACCGGGCGTGGGCTCTATGGTAGACTTAGCGGCCACAGCATCAGGAGGTGGATTATCTTCTGTTGGGCCCCCACCCGGGAATGAAATCAATTGCTCCACACCAACGGGGGGTGTCTCTGGCGACTCGTGTCCTGGCCGCGTGGTGCTGGCTGTCACCTGAGCAGGCTCGGTGGTCGTCAGCAGGGTGTCATCAGCGGCCGGGTCGATGGAGGAGTCCAGGGACTCCTTGGAGGTGGGAGCAGAAGCAGCAGTTACGGGGAGGGAGCATGGGGAAAAGAGGGGTGGAGTGAGGTCGCCCAGATCGAGGTTTGCTGGCAAAAGGTCGTCATCCCCCTGGGTGACTGGGGTCAGATCTAGGGCCTCGATCTCCTCGAACATGGAGGAGAGGACACTTTCCGTCACCCCGGGGTTCTCCCCGCTGGCACCCACCATGACGGTTGCCTCGGGGTTCACGGGGGCTTCAGGTAGTGTCAGGACAGAAGGGGCTTCCTCGAGGGTCTTGGAGGGGAGGGTCTCCCATGGAGGGGAGACACTACCCTCCTGTGCTACCACGTCTTTCCCAGCTGACACCGGTGGATGGGACGCACTTGTGGGCAAAGCGGAAGGTTTGGCATCAGTGCCCCCCTTCCTAGTCTTCGGGGGGGCCTCCACCTTGGGTAGATGAGGCGGATCTCGAGCCTTCCACTTGCCTCGCTTCCCCTGGACTAGGGCCCAGCCCTCCATGGCATCATCTGGGGGCTGGTTAGCAGGGGTCATGTCAGGGGGTAAAGGCAATGGCTCAGGGCCTTGGGGGTGGGGAACAGTGGGGCGGCATAAGGGAGGGAGGATTCTCCTTGGGGCAGGCTCTCTCCCATGCCTGATGGTATCTCTGCCACACCCTCCTCCATAGGCCCCGCCAGATTGTCAGCAGCGAGGGCGGGGCTCTCCCGCTCGTCTGGGTATTGTAGGGGAGGTGTCCCTTGGGCCTGAGAGGGAGAAGTGGTGGTCCGAAGAGGAGGGGGGGCGGGTTTGGGTACCAGGCGGCCAGGGTCATCGGCAATGATGGGGCCGATGTCCTGCCGGGTCTCGGGGATCCCAGATGTCCCTCCTTGCCAGTCTAAGGGGCAGTCCCTCCGGACATGCCCTGACACCCGGCAGAGGTAGCACCGGGCTTCCCCCGTGGAGAAATACACCCAGTAACGGGCCCCCTGGTGGGGGACTAGGAAGGACCCCTCGAGCACCTCTCTGTCACGTACCGCCGACGGCAGTAGAAGCTGCACTTGCCGGCTGAAGGAAAATATGTGACGGATGGTGGGGTCCTTGCAGCCCAACGGGAGAGGGCTGATGACAGAAACAGGTTTCCCCAGGGTGGAAAGGGCAGATAACAGGGCAGCACTGGGGAGAAATGGAGGGACAGAGGTCAGGACCGGGCGGATGCCCAGGTCCTCTAGCGGCTCTAGGGGGACAAACACCCCCTCCCCCCACTGCCAGGCTCCTCTCCACCACCTTCTAGGTGGTCGCCTCCGATGCTAAGAAGAAGAATACCTTCCCATATGTTTTGGAGGCTGCCACAATGGCCAAGGGCCCCACCACCCTCGCCAACGCCCGCATGTAGGTCTCCACGTGGGGCGAGGTGGGCACCAGGAGGCATCGGACACAATGCTTCCTTGTCATGGTGGGGAAGGGGCCCCGGACACTGTTGATGGTGGTGGAGACAGTGGGCGGGAGAGATGACGAGGCGGCAGGCAGGGGGGCTGCCGCCACCAGGGCATACATCCTGGCGGGTGAGGGAGGGACACCCGCAGAGCTGGTGATGGGGGCAGCGGGGAGGGACACCGTGGTCGGTGGCGGGGCCGCAGCAGTGGGGGTGGCCCCTGCCACGGAGGTCCTGGTGGTTTTAGCGGGTCCCCTTCTTTTTGCCCTGGCCTTTCCCGCTGGCTGCGGGGGCTCTCCTAGAGTCTGGGGAGGCGGTGGGCATGGTAGCGGCGGAGGTCACCCCGGTGCCCTCTGTTAGGATACAGATATTCAGGCCTGTCTATAAAGGCCTATACTCTAAGAATTTTGGTGTATTCTTATCACTTGGCTAGTTACAGAGGTATAAAAGAAAGAATCAAAATCACTGTCTGCTGGTGTAAGGGCCTTCTCTTACTGTGACAGTCTGAGGCCCTGTTCTTAGATTAAGGCCTTTGGCTAAGCAACAGAGGCAGCCATAAGCTGGGAAGTGAATGGTCACTTTCCAAACTAGTCACATTCCAAACTAGTCACATTGAAAGAAGGTGCTATTGGGCTGTTAGGAATACAGTCCTGTCCTGATAATGCCTATCACCTCCAGAGAAAGGGAAGTGCCCAGAAAATGTAAAAGGAAACTTAGTTTGATAGCATCCTGTCTGGCAAGAACTCACTTATCAATAGCTGGGATGTGAAATCCTCACTTCTGTATTGTTTTGTCATTATAGTTCCCACTTTGCTATTGTTTGTCTGTATAATCTCTGTCTGGTTCTGTGATTGTTCCTGTCTGCTGTATAATTAATTTTGCTGGGTGTAAACTAATCAAGGTGGTGGGATATAATTGGTTACATAATCATGTTACAATATGTTAGGATTGGTTAGTTAAATTTCAGGAAAATGATTGGCTAAGGTATAGTAAGCAGAACTCAAGTTTTACTATATAGCCTGCAGTCAATCAGGAAGTGAGTGGGTGGGTGTGTGGGTGGGGGAGATGGGAACAGGGAATGGGGGTAAGGAAATTGGAATCATGTTTGGCTAAGGGCAGGAATGGGAACAGAGACACAGGTGTAAGGCTCTGTAGTGTCAGAGCTGGGAAGGGGGACACTAAGGAAGGAAACTGGAATCATGCTTGCTGGAAGTTCACCCCAATAAACATTGAATTGTTTGCACCTTTGGACTTCGGGTAGTGTTGCTCTCTGTTCATGCGAGAAGGACCAGGGAAGTAAGTGGGTGAAGGAATAAGCCCCCTAACACCCTCCATTGCCGATGCCCCAGCGGGGGCGGTGGCAGGTGGTTAACAGGAGTTGGGGTCAGGTAAAAAGGGACAGGCTGTGGGATGGGCAGTTCGGGGGGGGGGGGGCACATGAACCACAGTAATCTTGTCCAGAGAGTCCTGTTTGGTTGGCTGGTGCTTCTGGCCCACACGGTGGAATCAGGGCGAGCAGCTAAGTCCAGAGGCAGATGTTAACCAGCCAGCAATGACGGTGGAGGAGGCAGTTGTGAAGATGGTAGTGTGGGGGTTGGGAGTACACAGATGGATCGGGGGGCAGCTCTGTGCCACACCCCCTGTGTCCCTACAAACACAGTCACGACACAGTCAAGGCCTCCCCCCACACGAGAGCACAGTTCGAAAGTTACTCAGTCTTGGGCCCCCTCCATGGCGATTTGTAAGTTCCCCGGGTGGTGTTCCTCTGGTAGATGGCTGTTTCTCTGTCTGTCTGTCTCCCGAAATTAGGGGCAAAAGATCTATCTTGCTTTAAGATTAAACTCGATAAGTTTATGGAGGAGATGGTATGATGGGATAACATGGTTTTGGTAATTAAATATTCATGGTAAATAGGCCCAATGGCCTGTGATGGGTTTTTAGATGGGGTAAGATCCAAGTTACCGGGAAAGAATTTTCTGTAGTATCTGGCTGATGAATCTTGCCCATATGCTCAGGGTTTAGCTGATCGCCATATTTGGGGTCGGGAAGGAATTTTCCTCCGTGGCAGATTGGAAGGCCCTGGAGGTTTTTCGCCTTCCTCTGTAGCATGGGGCACGGGTCACTTGCTGGAGGATTCTCTGCTCCTTGAGGTCTTCAAACTACAATTTGAGGACTTCAATAGCACAGATATAGGTGTGAGGTCTTTTTTAGGAGTGGTGGGTGAAATTCTGTGGCCTGCATTGTGCAGGAGGTCAGACTAGATGATCATAATGGTCCCTTCTGGCCTAAATATCTATGAATCTATGAATCTATGAATTATTATTCCGGGTTTTCATTTTTGCATTCCAGAAATGCCGGAGCAAATGGTAAGATACCTCTCAACCGGAGACGGGTCTGCAGACAAACAGCAAGGGTCTGGGGGCTGGGTCCTTCCGCTCCTCCCCTCCAAGGAAGTGGGCCGGCAGGCCCCCCCTTTCTCAGGGGGGGCGGTTTCAGCTGGAGCGGCAGCAGCATCTGAGGGCGGGTGGGGGGTGGCTAACAGCCGGCCGGCAGCCAGCCAGCACTCTAGCAAAAGCGGAGAAAGAAAAAAAACAACAAAAGGAAAAGAAACGGGGGAGAGTGTCTGGCCCGGTTGCGGGGGAAGTCGAAAGCAGGGGCAAAAAGCAAGGAAAGCCCAGGCCAGAGGGCAGCAGCAGGAGAGCAGGCTAAGTCGGTCCCTTTTCCCTGGGTAAGGTAACAGGGAACGTTTTTTTTTTTTTTTTGAAACAGAAAAAAAGTTTATTGGTAACGCTTACAAAATTACCAAAGGAAACAAAACAACTATGCAACAAAACAACGCAATCAGAAGGTATAACACAGCAGCTTTCAGGAGGGAGAAGTGTTCAGGCTAGCCTGGGCCCAGAGCGGGGGTGTTTCCTCGACACTCGTGGTCTTCTACCCCCTCGAGTTACTCAGTGCCGCGCCCAGTGTCACCGATCCTCCCTCTCCTGAGAGTGCCCGGTAAGATGGGCACGGCTGCGGGGTGGGCGGTTTGGGGGGGGGTAGACACCCATGTATTATAGGACCCCTCCTAGATGACAGGAATGATGGTATCCACAGCGGCAACGGCTGGGGCTGGCGTCTCTCGCTCTTCCCCTCAATCAAAGGGTCAGACGGAGGGAACCGGACGGGGTCACCGAGCAGAGAACCCCAGACAGCGCCCACCGCTCCTCGAAGGCGTCAAGGGAGTCGGTGGATGCCGCCCAGAGGAACTCCGCCCGGATACGTGAATGTACTGAGGATCGGAAAATGGCCCCACAATCGCAGGACGTTTCATGGGCCAACCTCCTCTCTCTGGTTTTATAAATGGCTGTTTTAGCCAAAGCTAGAAGGAGGTTGACCAGAAGATCCCGCGACTTTGTGGGGCCATGGATGGGAAGTGTATAGATAAAAAGATGAGGGGAGAAATGAAGCCAGAAGAGTAATAGAATATTTGTGAGGAGCCGGAAAAGGGGCTGCAATCTGGCACACTCTAAATACACGTGCGCCAGGGTTTCCCTCACATTACAAAAAGGACAAGTGTCCGGAATGGGGGTAAACCGTGTCAGAAACACGCCCGTGCTCACAGCTCCGTGAAGGAGCCGCCAACTGATGTCCCCGACGGGCCTTGGGACCAAGGTGGAATACAGGCTGGCCCACCGAGGTTGCTCACCCTCCAAAGGTGGCAGGAGATCCCGCCACTTTGTATCGGGGCGGGACACCAGGGTGTGGGCGTGAAGGGTGTGAAGCGTAAGTGTATATAAGTATTTCCGTGGTGCAATTTGAAAGCTAACCGGCTGCAGTTCGTGCAGCCAGCTTGCAGTGAAAGGGTGAGGGGTTTGTTGGGATCTACGGGGTGGGGGCCCGATGGAAAGGTCCGGCGGGCCTGGGGTAAGGGATGGGCGGGGTGCGCCCTCGCACAAGGCTCGGCTAACATAAGCCCGAGCAGCGGGGGTCAAGGCGGCCTTCACCTCCTGAAGTACGCGCCGGGGGGTACGGAGGCTGGAGAGCCCCATGCACCGAGCGAGCGTCAGGGGATCCAGCCAGTCTCTCCGGTCGTAGTCCAGGAGGTCTCCGACCCTCGTGACTTCCGCCAGGACCAACCTCTGGCGCACCGAGCGGGACTCCGCCACCTGCACACGGAGCTGGGGGTTGTGTAGCAGGGGCTCCGTGAGGAGATCTGCTCCCACGGTGGCCGCCACGGACCTGGTTGTTAGAAACAGTTTCCAGGTCCGGAGGAGGTCCTGGTAGAAGACCGGCAGCCCAGAGAGGTCTCGCAGAAAACCCCTCGGAGAAAGATAAAAAAGCTGCCGGTCATATCGAAGCCCTTGGAAACGGCGCAGGAAGGCGTGCGCCAGTATGCTCCACGCCGAACCACGTGCACTATAAAAGAGCCTCTGCAGGGTCTGGAGGCAGAAAACGCGGACCTGAGTGTACAGACACTTCAGGCCCTGCCCTCCTTCCTTCAGGGGTAGATGAAGAACTCCAACAGGGGCCCAGTGCATTCCTGACCAGAAGAACTCTAGAATCAATCTCCGGAGGTGGGTCAGGAAACCCGGGGCCGGGACCAGGGTGTTGAGCCGGTACCAGAGCGTGGAGAGGACTAGTTGGTTAAGCACCAGTGCTCTCCCTCGGAGGGAGAGACATCAGAGTAGCCTCGTCCATCTCCGGATCCACTCTATCACCCCGCCCTCTAAATTTTGCCAGTTCTCCGGCGGGGAAGGATGCGTGGTGGAAAGGTAAACGCCGAGATAGAGCAGTGGACCCGCACTCCACCGGATGGTCTGAAGTGCGGGTGGGAGGGAGCTTACCTGCCGCCAGTCCCCCACCGCCAAGCCAGAGCTCTTGACCCAGTTGACTCGGGCGGAGGAGGCTGCCGAGTAGATGGCTTGGCATGCCTCCACTCGCGCCAAGTCGCCCGGGTCCTGGACCACGAGGAGTACTTCATCGGCGTACGCCGACAGGACCAGCCGCAGCTCCGGCTCCCACAGCACCAACCCTGTCATCCTCCTGCGGAGGAGACAGAGGAAAGGCTCGATCGCCAGAGCGTACAACTGGCCCGAGAGGGGGCACCCCTGCCGCACTCCTCGCCCGAAGCTGACCGGTTCAGTCAGGGTCCAGTTGAGCCTAACCAAACACTCCGCGGAGGCATACAGCACCCAGAGAAAACTCACAAACTGAGGTCCAAATCCAAACGCCTGCAGAGTGCTCAGGAGGTACAAGATCAAGAGACAGGAGGGTGAACGATAGACCATCTCTCTGCCCGAGTTCCAAAAGGTCTCGGAAAGAGGTTGTCGAAAATGCTGCCACCCGGGACAGTATAGGTCTGGTCTGGGTGGACCACGTCCGCCATCACGGACCCTAGCCGCAGCGAGATTGCTTTTGCTACGATTTTGTAATCCGTGCTAAGGAGTGAGACGGGACGACAGTTTCGTAGATCGCGGAGGTCCCCCTTCTTCGGCAGCAAAGCGAGCACTGCTCGCCTGCATGACAGAGGGAGGACCCCGCTGTGCAAGGACTCAGCCCAGATGGTGACTAGGTCTGGGCCAAGAATGTCCCAGAACGCGCGGTAAAACTCCACGGTCAGCCCGTCCATGCCCGGAGATTTATTGGTGGGCATGCGACGGAGGGCTTCCGAGAACTCGGCCAGGGTGAGAGGCAGCTCTAGTCGGTCTCGGTCGTCCACGCTGACCGTGGGGAGTTCCTCCCAGAGCACCCTGCAAGTGTCAGGATCGGTCGGGTCCGGGGAGAAAAGGCTTGTGTAGAAGTCACGGGCCCTCCCACACATCTCCTCCGGATCCGTGAGGGGGGTGCCGTCTTCCGCAAGAAGGCAGGTGACGTGTTTCTTGGCCCCCCTCGTTTTCTCCAGGGCATAGAAGAAGCGGGAGCCGCGGTCCATCTCCCGAAGGAGGCGGATGCGGGACCGAACGAAGGCACCTCGGGCCCGGTGGTCCTCAAGGGCCCGGAGCTCCTCCCGCTTCTCCCGGCACGCTCCGCAGAGGGACGGGTCCTCGGGATCGGCGGCCAGGCGCCTCTCCATCTCTAAGACCTCCCATTCCAACTGCTCTATCGCCGCATTTCGCCGTCGGCTGGTGCCCCGAGTGTAGTCACGGCAGAAGTGCTTGGCGCGCACCTTCCTGAGATCCCACCATCGCCGCACCGAGGGAAAGGCACGCCACTGCTCTCGCCAGGCCAGCCAAAACTCCCGGAAGGACATCACAAAGCTCTCGTCCTCCAACAGGCTGTTATTAAAGTGCCAATAGGCCGGCCCCGGTCTCTCTGCACGGAGGGAGACCGTTACAGTGACTAAATGATGATCGGAGAATGGGGCTGGCCGAATGGCGGAGGAGTGGGCCTGTGAAAGATGGAAACGGGATAAGTAAATACGGTCCAACCGAGAGTGGTGTGACCGATGGGCCTCCACCCGGACGAAGGTGAACATGGAGGTGTCATCTGGGTTATGGTCACGCCAGACGTCCACTAGGGAGTGATGGTCCCTTGAAGAATATTCGCAGTGGCCGGACTCGGTTCGGCCCCTGAGTGGTCCCGTTCCTCGAGGGTGGTGTTAAAGTCCCCTCCCAGGACCAGGCACTCGTGCGAATCCAGGGTGCCGAGAAAGTCGGACACCTGCTGATAAAATTGTGGCCGCCTGGAGCTCATTTGCGGGGCACAGATGTTAACAAGATTAACCACGAGCCCCTCCATACGGACTCGAAGGTGCAGCAGGTGGCCCGGCACGGCCTCATTGACCCCTAGCATCTCAGGCCGTAGGTTGGGGGAGAACAGGGTCGCCACTCCAGCTTGCCAGGTCGCAAAGTGGCTAAAGTATACCCCCTCCCCCCACTCCAGCCGCCACCTATCCTTGGTGGCCGGGTCCGTATGGGTCTCCTGCAGGAAAACTACAGAGTACCTTCCTTCCTGAAGGTAAGAGAGCACCTGGGACCTGCGGAGAGCCATCCTACAGCCCCTGGTATTCAGGGTCGCAATAATAAAAGGAGTCATGCGGAGGGCTGGGGGGGTGGGGGCCTCATATTGGCGGGGGTATTCAGGGCCCCCGGCGGGTTGCGCAGCAACCCATGACCCATCCCGTGGGTGAGTAGATCGCGTCGGAAGCTGCGGGCTCGCTCGTAGGCCGCAGCACCGCGCCTTCCTTGCCCCCTGCCCTCCTTTATAAGGGCCTTTGTGGCCTGGAGGATTTGATCAAAGTCCCCCCATAGCTGAAGAGCCAGCTGTGCCCTATCGCGGGCGCCACGGGTGTGCTCTAGGAACTTCCGTAGCGCATGCCGCAGCTCATGGGGTGGTGGGGTTACAATTCCCGAGGTATTCCCTGATGGGCCTCTTAATACAGCCTCGTGGTCCGCTAAGGCGGGTAGACAGGGTGTGGACCACCGACGGGGCGTCTGACAGGCTGGGGTTATTAAATTCATTCCACGCCTTGGGGTGGAGGGGGATGGCAGGGGAAAAATTGCCACTCCTAATGGGTCGTGGCTAGAAAGTGCAAAGACTGCTCCCTGGGGGGAATCTACGAAAGGCGGAAAGGAAATGACCCCAGGGGCGGCATTAACAATGCAGGAGGTGGGAACTTGGGCAGGGGCAGGGGTGGGGGCAGGGGCAGGGGTAAGGCTCTGGGGTGCAGGAGGCAAGCAGCTAAAGGAAAGTGCCTCCTGAGCAGAGTCAAGGGTTAAGGGGTAAGGGAGGGGGCTCCCAATAATGCTAGGTGCTGGCTCCATGGTGGTCTTAGCGGCCATGGCATCAGGTGGTGGACCACCTTCTGCAGGGTGCTCACCCGGGAAGGCAATTAGGGGGAGGGAGCATGGGGAAAGGGAGGCTGGGGTAAGGCTGCCCAGCTTGAGGCCAGCCGGCAGCAAATCATCCCCTCCCTGGGTGACCGGGGTCAAATCTAGGGCCTCAATCTCCACGTACATGGAGGACAGGCCAACTCCTGCCACCCCGGGGGCCTCTCCTCTAGGGCTCGCCTCAACGGTCGCTTCGGGGTCCGCGGGGGGTTCAGGTAGTGTCCAGGCAGAAGGGGCGTCCTCAGAATTCTCGGAGGGGAGGGTCTCCCGTGGAGGGGGGATTCTGCCCTCCAATGCCAGTCCGTCTTCCCCTCCCGACACCAGCGGATGGATCTCACTCGTGGCCGTGGCGGGAGGCTCGATAGCAGTGCCTCCTTTCCTGGTCTTCCAGGGGGCTTCCGCGTTGGGTGGATGCAGCGGAGCTCAAGCCTTCCGCTTGCCTCGCTTCCCCTGGACTAGGGTCCAGCTCTCCATAGCGTCATCTGGGGGCTGGTTAGCAGGGGTCGTGTCGGGGGGCGGAGGCGATGATTTAGGGGTTCGGAGAGGTAGCGGTGAGGCAACATGAGGGGCAGGGGTTTCTCCTTGGGGAGGGCCCTCTCCTATACCCGGTAATATCCTTGCCACACCCTCCTCCATAGGCTCTGTTGGATTGATATTAGCAAGGGTGGAACTCCCTTGCTCGCTCGGGCGTTGTGGGGAAGGTATCTCTTTGGCCCGGACGGGAGCAGCGATGGGTCGAGTAGGAGGAGGGTTGGTTTCAGGTGCTGGGCAGCCAGGGGCGTCGGCAGCGACGGGGCCAATGTCCTGCCGGGTCTCGGGGGTTTCGGGTGCACCTCCCCCCCGGGCCAAAGCGCAGTCTCTGCGGACATGCCCCGCTGAACGGCAGAGGTAGCACCGGGCCTCTCCGGTAGAATAAAAGACCCGATAGCGGGCTCCCTCGTAGGGGACTAGAAAGGACCCCTCGAGCGCCTCTCCGTCACGCGCCCCTGCCAGTGGTAGAAGCTGCACTTGCCGGCGGAACGAAAAAAGGTGACGGAGGGTGGGGTCCTTGCAGCCCAACGGGAGAGGGCTGATGACAGAGACAAGTTTCCCCAGGGTGGAAAGAGTGGGTAACAGGGCAGCATTGGGTAAGAAGGGAGGAACGGAGGTAAGGACGAGGCGAACGCCCAGGTCTTCTAACGGTTCTAGGCGGACAAACACCCCCCCCCACCGTCAGGCCCCTCTCTACTGCCTCCTGGGCGGCATCCTCCGAGGCTAAGAAGAAAACGACCTTCCCATACATCTTGGAGGCCGCCACAATAGTCGTGGGTCCTACCACCTTCGCCAACGCCTGCACGTATGTCTCCACGTGGGGCGAGGCGGGCACCAGGAGGCAACAGACGCCGTGCTTCCTGGTCAAGGCGGGGAAAGGGCCTCGGCCGCTGGTGATGGTGGTGGAGGACGGGGGGGGGCGAGATGACGAGGCGGCAGGCAGGGGGGAGCCCGCTGCCGCCCGGGCATACGTCCTGGGGGCCGGGGGAGGGACAATCGCAGAGCTGGTGGAGGGAAAAGCTGGGAGGGGCGCCACGGTTGATGACGAGGCCGCGGCAGTGGGGGCAGCCCCTGCCATGGAGGGCTCAGTGGTTTTAGCGGGGCCCTTTCCTTTCCACCCACCCTGGCCCTTCCGGCGAACCGGGGGGGCGTTCCTAGAATCTGGGGGGGGGTGAGTGCAGCAGCAGCAGCAATCACCCTGGTGCCTCCTGCTACCGGTGCCCCAGCAGGGGGGGTGGCAAGTATCTTAACAATAGTGGTAGCGGGGGGACCTTGGGGGTCGGGCAGGGGTGGTGGTGGGGAAGGGACAACTAATTTTATTGAAGCAGTCTCGCCCCTCTCATTCCCCGCCATTGTGAGCAGGGAGAGACAGGGAGACACCAGAAGGAGGAGGGGGGAGGGGAAAAAGCGGAGTAGCCCCTCCTTCCGCTAGGCTGCGGGCAGGAAGGGGAGGAATGCCGAGGGGGGGGGACTGGGAGGAGGAGGGGGAGGAACAAATTCGGGGTCCAGTAATGGGGGCAAGTTGTGGGATAAGCAATCCGGGGGGGGGTGCAGACCCACACACGTTTGTCCAAAGAGTCTCGGTTGGTCAGCTGTTATGTCCGGTCCGGAAGGCAAAGTTCAAAGCGGCCAGCTGGATCCGAAGGGAGATGGCAGGTTGCCAGCAGGGACAGACGGCGGGGGGGCCGTGACAGTTGTAATAATGATGGGGGGGTAGGGGCACCGATGGATCGAGGGTGGGGGTCTCCACACCACACCCTCTGTGCCGCCACAAACGCAAGTAATCACAGTCAAACTCCCCCCCACGAGAGTATAATTCAGAAAATTACTCAGTCTTACGGCCCTCTTCACAATGATTTATAGCTCTCTTGAATTATTTCTTCTGTCTGCTGAAATCTTCTTCTCCGGCTGTGTTGGCTGTGTTCCAAGGCTTCCGGCATGTTAAGAATGTTATAAAGTCCGAGCTGCTGGCAAAACGGCTGGGTCTGGGGGTTTCCACTCCCCCTTCCGGACAGCAAATCGGCAATCTTCCCCCCCCCCTCCTCCGGGGGCTCAGCTGAGGCAAGTAGCTGCACCCGAAAGCAGGCGTGGGGGGCGGGGGCGGGTGCTGGCAAAGGACGTAGACAGAAAAAAAACACAAAAAATGAAAAAAAAAACAAAAAAAAGCGTCTGGCCCGGTCGGGGGGGGGACTAAGGCAGGTGCAAAAAGTAAGAAAAATCCGGGCCAGGGGGCTTTAGGAAAGAATAGAAAGCAGATAGCTGAGGAGCAAGCAAAAGACGTTCCGTTTCCCAACAGGGAAGGTTCCAGAACAATCAGGAACCTTCTGGAGACAATTAAGACAGTCTGATTAGAACACCTGCAGCCAATCAAGAAGCTGCTAGAATCAATTAAGGCAGGCTAATCAGGGCACCTAGGTTTTAAAAAGGAGCTCACTTCAGTTTGTGGCGTGCGTGTGAGGAGCTGGGAGCAAGAGGCACTGGGAGCTGAGAGTGAGAACGCAGACTGTTAGAGGACTGAGGTGTACAAGCATTATCAGACACCAGGAGGAAGGTCCTATGGTGAAGATAAAGAAGGTGTTGGGAGGAGGCCATAGGGAAGTAGCCCAGGGAGTTGTAGCTGTCATACAGCTGTTCCAGGAGACACTCTAGACAGCTGCATTCCACAGGGCCCAGGGCTGGAACCCAGAGTAGAAGGCGGGCCCAGGTTCCCCCCAAACCTCCCAACTCCTGGTCAGACACAGGAGGAGTTGACCTGAACTGTGAATTCAGAAAAACAGCCAAGCTGAGGGCTGCCATGAAGCTCCAAGGTGAGCAAATCTGCCAATAAGCACAAGACCCACCAAGGCAGAGCAGGAACTTTGTCACATCAGTAAAAATAATTCCCCAAAAATACATACTAATTTTAAGTAAATGACAAGTAATTCATTTACCTCTGTTCAGTGATCAAATACTGCCAAGTAATTTGTCCTTCAAGTGAGAGAAATTAGTATATAGCTTTCACTCTGTAGCAACTTCCACCTTGAATCCTCTCAAGGAACCCTGCCATCTGCAGATGGACATGTAGACGACTTCCATGGAAAGGTCCAGTGCACAGAAAACGAGCATGTTTTCACAACAAAAAAATTACAAAACAAATTAACACAAAAAATAGTTGCTGAGATATTAGAAGTTTTGATTTAATCTTTGTAGCGAAGGGCAAAAAGTGTAAGATGCTTCAAATAAGCCAATTAAAATTTTTCTTTGTTGTTTTAGAGAGATAAGGTGGGTGAGATAATATCTTTTATTGGACCAACTTCTGTTGGTGAAAGAGACAAACTTTCGAGCCACACAGAGCTCTTCTTCGGGGCTAGGATAGGAAGTCCCACGATGACAAGAAAATGCAAGGTGGAACAGATTGTGTAGCACAAGAATTTAACACAGATTCTCTTTAAGAGACCATTCAAGGCAGAGTGGTCCATTAACACCTCTGCAGTCATAGGACAAAAAGAGGTGTATTGTGGGTTACAAAATGTTGTAATAAGCCATATTTTCAGTGTCTCTCTTCAGTGCATAATTTTTAGGCTATGTCTACACTAGAGACCTTACAATGGCACAACTGTATCACTGCAGCTGCACTGTTGTAAGGTCTCTCACGTAGCTGCTCTATGCCAACAGGAGAGCTCTATCCCGTCGGCATAATTAATTCACCTGCAATGAGAGGCAGTAGCTATGTCAGCAGGGGAGCATTGACAGTACTGTCCACATTGGTGCTTTTGTCAGTGTAACTTATGTTACATGGGGTGTGTTTTTTCACACCTGACCCACAAAAGTTTTACCAGTTTTCCCTGACCCACAAAAGTTTTACCATCAAAAGTGCTAGTATAGACATAGCTTTAGCGTCTTGCACAGTAATGAATTTACACTTCCAGGCTCATCTTTTGAAAGTGTAGTGTGGGTTTCCTTTGAGGATGAGGACTGTTAGGTCAAATATATAGTGATCTCTTTCTGAAAAGTATTCACCAACAGGCGATAGGGTGTTTTTGTCTTTTATCATTTTCCTGTATGAGTTCATCTGAGAGTGTAGTGATTTTCTGGTATCATCCACATAATTATTATGGGGCATTTAAGGTACACCGCATGTTGCGCATGTGTAGAAACCATGGATCTTGAAAGGTGTGTTGTGGTCGATGTTGATCATGGTAGCAGTGGAGATAAGTCTGAAGGTTTTGCCTCTGTTGTTCTATCATGGTCTGGTACTACTTTGAATTGATGTATCGTGGTCTGTGGTGAGTTTGTGTAACACCGACAGACCCCGGTCATTGGCAGGCAGGATCGAACTGGGGACCTCAGCTCAGTGCATGTTAGCTAAGGCTGTAGAGCAGATTCGTTTTCTCTCTCTCTCTCTCTCTCTACAAGTGGTCTCGATGCTACTAGATGGGACAGAACACCACACCCAGAAGGTGTGTGGGTTACATACTTCCCCTAGCTGAGGAAGCGGATCTCGAGCTTCAAAGACTTCCCAGTTGAAATCCTGGACGAGCCCCCACTTGTAATACCCACAGACCGCTGGTCGTCGGCGGGAAGGATCGAACCGGGGACCTCTGGAGTTTAGTGCATGAGCCTCTACCACGAGTTAAAAGCCAACTGGCTGTTAGCTAAGGCTTTAGAGCAGACTCATTTTATCTCTCTCTGTAAGTATTCTTGATGAGACAGAACACCACACCCAGAAGGTGTGTGGGTTACACCTGCTTCTGATGACAAGAATGGAGAGACTAGGGGTTTGTTTGAAGGCCAGAAGAGAGGGCTCAGGAAATATTTATTTCAGGATGGCTTCCCCATTGAGTATGGGTTGTAATTGTACGATGATATCCCATAGGATTTCCTGTGTGAGGTGGTAGGTGAGAAATAGGAATGTGTGTTTGGGGTAGGGGGTGTTTCTGTATTGAAGCACGTTCTCTCAGGATATTTGCATGGTCCATTCCTTGATGTCATCTATTTCACTGCTAGAGTGTCCTTGTTTGGTGAAGGCATTTTTTAGTGTGTTAAAGTGTATATCCCAGACTTTCCCCTCAGAGCATATTTTGTGGTATCTGAGTGCCTGGCACTTCCCTCTAGAAATGGGGAAAAGTAAACTGGCCTGTTTAAAGAGCTGTCACAAGACACATGCACCATTGACCTCTCCCCTCAGTCCTCAGAATAAGATTTAAATGAGACTTGAATGATGCATGGACTTGTGCTGGTCCTGTACACAGGAACCAGAAAGGGAATTACATCCATCAAGGCAGCAAGAGCACAGTGCTATATTTTAACATACATTACTGTATGGTATTTAAAAGGAAATCTACTTATCCAAATAAATATGATGATGTCCTGTCACATCATTTTTCTTGCTACAGGGAATGAAGGAAGATTTTATTTTGATTTTTCCCCATTTCTTTTCTATTGATTTCACAACTACATCTTAGTCATAATTTATAAAAATAACTATCTTAACACAAATTATGCCACTGTTATAAGATTGCACTGAGAGTGTTTTTTACACATGTTAGAAGAAAGCTGTCTCCTGTTCCCATTGAGGGATGAAGTCTCAAGTCCTTATTCTGATCTCAATTATTCTCAAGTAAATCTAATGAAATTACATTTACTTTAGTGCAGTTACTCTGAACTTACATCATTGTGAATAAGATCACAATCCTTTCCTCTATATTGACAGTTAGAGTAGCTCTCACTTTGGGCTGCTAGTTGATCTATGAAATGAAATTGGAGGTTGTTTCTTTACGGTACGTTTTAACTCAAGATTCTAAGGTACTGTTTAAAAAGCAGCAGCCTTGCTGGGCCAAACTCATCCCAATGAAGTTAGTTTTACTGGTGGGGATAGGATGGCAACATTGCTCCTTTGGCTGTCATGAGAGAGGCTGGAGTCCAAGGAGCAGTGAGAAATCACTGGGCCTCTGTGTGGATGTTCTAGCCCACAGCAGATGTCTCAAAATCCATGTGTATATTAGGACATTTATGGATTTAGGGAGCCAAAACCATTACCTGCTACAAGGGCCAGGGCAATCAGAGACCCTGCAGTCTTGACCAATTAATAGTACATGTCAAAATAATAGATTGTCTGAGACTATTCATAGGCTCTTCTGCCTGAGACCCACTGGTAATATTTTCAAAAATCTGACACAATAAATGAGACTCACCTTTGATTTACAGCACTTTGTTCTGCTGTGATACACATATTTTTGTTTTACAAAGCTAGAAGTAGTTTTTTTTCTGCCAAAAAGGTCCTTTAAATTCTATGGATAGACCTATCTTTCTGAAAAATGAATGTAGGTCAAAATTCAGTAGTTTCAATTGAACTTACAAAACTATGCATCTGATGAAGTGAGCTGTAGCTCATGAAAGCTTATGCTCAAATATACTTGTTAGTCTCTAAGGTGCCACAAGTACTCCAAAACTATTTCACTATTTTAATTCTCCAAGTTTGCTCATAATGGTTCCAGATGCACAGATTTTAAAAAGGTATAAATAAAAATGTTATTTTCCATTTATTAGAGCACCTTTTGTCTCCAAAGATCCCAAAGCTCTTTATAGACAAAATAGATACAGCAACACTGAAAGGCAGCCCTCTCTTAACAGGGAAGGGTAACAAGAGACAGGTGTACATCACACTGCACAACAGTGGAGACTGAGGAAGTTTTGGTTAAGGTCATGAGGGCAAACCCCCACTCTTATGCAAAATGCCATGACAACTTAAATGTCTGAGCAGATGAGATCAGGCTTCCATTTTTAATGTCTCATCTGAACCCTGTGTGACACTACATTTCAGAAACTTAATTTATCTTTAGTAACTGAGAAGGCTGATGACCCTGCTGAAATTTGAACATAGTAGATTAAAGCAATCTAATTACACTTCTTCAGAAACACAGAGTTTTATAAAGAACAACACAATTTCCCAGTGCCTTTGGGATAAAAAATGCAGCATCAAATTCTGCAAAAATCAATGTATTAATGAAACCTTTATTATGGCTCAAAAGTCTCATTACATGAATGAGAAAAAAAATGATTTTAAGTTGTGTGATGTCAAAAATCAGATGTGTTGAATCCTAAGTTTTTTGAGTCTCACAAGTGAGCTGTGAGAAATGCAAAGTCTTCATACACTATTGGAGATGCATCTGACATTGTTGTGTGGCTTGTGATGTCAAACACAGGCCCCTTTGGCCTGTTCTTCCTGTCAGTTCATGCACAAGAGCCAGCTAATTTAGCCACTCAGGGGACCAGCTTGGCAGATGAAGGACCCAGATACCTAGCTATGGATTTTACTTTTCCAGCAGTGGCATCTGAGTCTGATTGGCCTTTAACCTTTCTTACTGCAGACTGTATAAGGCTGCCATGTGGCTAATCTGTTACTAAAATAGCTTTTCCTCCTAGGAAACATTTTCTTCTAAGTCATCTGTAATTATGAAGAATACATACCCTGTTATACTATAACATATTATATAACATGCATAGATACTGTCTTGCTTGCAAATGGAATTGGAAACCCATGCTAGAGATCTTATTTCATCTTGTAAAATGCAATCTATCTGAATTGATAGTTATTGCTAAAATGGTAAATAAGTCTCCTTTGGTACATCATATCATACTAAATTCTGATCACACAATATGATATATTAGAATTTGTTTTTCATTTAGTGGAAGCATGAACCATAAAGCCAATGTGTTGATGAACTAGTGATCTTTCCTTTCATGAATTAGCGATCAGCCTATTCTGTGTCTTACATATGTCAATGAGTTTTGCACAGCAATCATTGCTTCAGTCATGCGCACACCTTCAGGATGGTATAGTTCTTCAAGTTGAAAATAAACATTCAGTCATGAATACGGACTTTAGAATGACTTATATTAACAGAAGAAACAATAAGCACTGTTGGGCTAGATTCTGACTTTAAATATGCCCATTATACTAATGATCCACAAATTGAAAATGGTCTATTCCTTGAAGCTGAGTACTGAATCCTCTCATAAGCTTTGGGTCTCCCCCATCCTGCTGAAATTTTATTTACAACATAAATCTTCTTATGCGCTTAAATCTGAGGAAAATGTGTGTACATTTTTCTACATTCTTGCACTAGACACTACTCCAAAGCTACTTCTGTGTTGTAATGTTTTTGTTTATTGAAAACAAAAACAGGTATTTCTTTGACTCTGCCTAAATATTTATCACTAGGTAACTCAATTTATAATTGTCATATTTCTCTTACAAGTGAAACATCTTTTATTCATTCAACCCCAAGATATTTTGTAATGTAGATCAGGGATTCTCAAAGTTCAAAGGGATTCCTATTGCACCTCAACCCCCTTCTGACAATAAAAATTACTACAGGATCCTAGGAGTAGGGACTGAAGCATGAGCCCCCACAATCCCTGCCATCCCAGGTGCGAAGGGACAAAGCCAAAGTCCCACTGCACCAAGCTGGGGGGTTGTCATAACCATACAGCTAAGGATAGCCTAGAATTCCTCCTTACCTGTAAGGGGTTAAGAAGCTCAAATAACCTGGTTGGCACCTCACCAAAGGACCAATGGGGAAAGAAGATACTTTCAAATCTTTGGGGTTGGGGGGGGAGGCTTTGTTTGGTGTGTTCTCTTGGGAAGAGGGGAAGCATCAGGTCAGAAAACTCCTTCTCCTATAAACCATCATAAAAGTCTCTCATATTACAAAAATTGTAAGTAAAAGCCAGGCAAGGTGTGTTAGATTATCTTTTGTTTTGCTTGTGAATTTTTCCTTTGCTGGAGGGATGTTTATTCCTGTGTTTTTGTAACTTTGAAACTAAGCCTAGAAGAAGTTCTGCTGTGTTTTTGAATCTTTTGTTACCCTGTAAAGTTATTTTCCATCCTGATTTTACAGAGGTGATTTTTACCTTTTTTTAAATAAAATCCTTCTTTTAAGAAGCTGACTGATTTCTCTGTTGTCCTAAGACCAAGGGGTTTGGGTCTGTGATCACTTTGTAATCAATTGTTTAGGATATAATTCTCAAGTCTCCCCAGGAAAGGGGGTGTAAGGGCTTGGGGGGATATTTTGGGAGAATAGGAACTCCAAGTGGTCCTTTCCCTGATTCTTTGTTAAATCACTTGGTGTTGGCAGCGTACCTCCAAGGGCAAGGAATTTGTGCCTTGGGGAAGTTTTAACCTAAGCTGGTAGAAATAAGCTTAGGGGGTCTTTCATGTGGGTCCCTACATCTGTACCCTACAGTTCAGAGTGGGGAAGGAACCCTGACAGGGGTCAAAGCAGAAGCTGAAGCACAAGGGCTTCAGTTCCAGGCAGGGGGTGTATAACCTGAGCCCTGCCACCCAGAGCTGAAGCCCTCAGACTTGGGCTTTGGCCCTGGGCCCTAGCAAGTCTAAGCCAGCCCTGGTGACCCCATTAAAATTGGGTCCTAACCCACTTTGAGATCCCTACCCACAGTTTGAAAACTGTTGAATAGGTGTATTCATAGAATCATAGAAGATTAGGGTTGGAAGAAACCTAAGGAGGTTATCTAGTCCAACCCCCTGCTCCAAGCAGGACCAACCCCAACTAAATCATCCCAGACAGGGCTTTGTCAAGCTGGGCCTTAAGAACCTCTAAGGATGGAGATTCCACCACCTCCCTAGGTAACCCATTCCAGTGCTTCACCACCCTCCTAGTGAAGCAGTTTTTCCTAATAGCCAACCTAGACCTCCCCCACTGCAGCTTGATACCATTTCTCCTTGTTCTGTCGTCTGCCACCACTGAGAACAGCCAAGGTCCATCCTCTTCAGGTTGTTGAAGGCGGCTATCAAATCCCCCCTCACTCTTCTCTTCTGCAGACTAAATAAACCCAGTACCCTTAGCCTCTCCTCATAAGTCATGTACCCCAGTCCCCTAATCATGTCCGTTGCCCTCTGCTGGGCAATATTCTATTATATACCCCCAACTCATCTAAGTTCTATAAAGCAGATGCAATGGGTCAGATTCTGATCTCAGTTAGACCAGTATAACTGAGATAAGCACATATTCCTTTACCTGATAATTTATAATACTATTTGAAACCATGACACATTTTAAAGTGTTATTCTTAAAGCAACATGCTTTCTTATATGCCATGCTATAAATGTATACTACCTGCCCACTATTCTATCTATCATCTATCTAGTAAAAGATTATTTTAATTAAATTTTAAAAATTGTTTTTGTTTTAATAAACAAAGAGGTTTCTGAACATTCAATTATGCTGTTCTTATGCTGTACATCTGGCATAAATTTTTCAAAAAGAATTTTTTGGGCTTCAAAAGTTTCTGAATAGTCATGATAGGACTATTATGTGGAATTAAAATGAAGGAAAATATTATTTTCTTATTTGACTCATGGAACTAAAACTTATTCTTATATATTGAAGACGTACTATGAGGTGGAGAAATGAGCAGTGCTAGCACCATATCCCACACAAGAACCGTCCTGCTACTGCAAGGCAAACTAACTACACTGTAGAGTCTTCATTTTGAGGATGGCAAAAGCACTAGTGAATTAAGTCTCACAACACACCAATGAGGTCAGTCTATATTATTTTACAAAGGAGAAACTGAGGCACAGATAAGTTAAGTGGCATATCTAAGTTCACACATCTTGTGACAGAACCAAGAATAGAAGTTGAATTTCCTGGCTCTCAGTACAGTGCTTTGACTGAAAGATCTTTCTTCCCTCCATAACGATGGACAAAGGTGTGTGGTGTGGAGATATTTGGTGCAGCACATAATTACTGTTCCTTTATAAAAGAGCAGAGTGTACCACCAGCAAGTATGTGATACAAACAGCAACATGCTTATGAGCCAAGTGAGAGCCTAAGGGGTGCTGGAACAATTTATTTAGTGAGGGTGCTGAGACCCATTGAACCAAACTTTAAACCCTGTATGTCAGGGCATGCGGTCCATCAGGGTAATCTGATTGTGGGCAGCGAGACATTTTGCTGATGTTGACCATCCGCAGGCATTGCCCCCGCAGCTCCCAGTGGCCGCAGATCTCTCTCTGCTCCTGGCCAATCGGAGCTGTGGGAAGCAGCACCTGCTGGTGAAGGGGCTGCAGGGACATGCTGACTGCTGATTTCCACAGCTTCCATTGGCCAGGAACAGAGAACCATGGCCACTGGGAGCTGCGGGGGGGCGGTGCCTGCGGATGATCAACATCAGCAAAATGCCTCGAGGCCTGCAATCGGATTACCCTGATGGGCCGCATACAGCCCATGGGCCACAGGTTGCCCACCACTGCTGTATATGATGGAAACCACTTCAAGCCAAGTGGTGCTGCAGCACCCTCAGTACCCCTAGTTCTAGCACTTATGGGCCTGACCATGAAAGCTGCCTGGCAGATTATGCTCTTTTGGAGCTGTGGAGCTCTAGAGTGTGCAGCTAGTTCCCCCCGCAAATGCTGAGTGTGAAGTAGACATCCTGCCCTGCTATGTCCAGCTGCACTGAGGGGGGAAGAGGCTAAACAGCACATCATGGGGCAGCATCTGGTCCATGGTGTGCAGGCTAAAAAACAACAACTTCATTTTAACGTTTCTAACTACCCAGAATGCTTTGAGAGGCTGACACTTTTATATTATCACATAACAGCAAATAAAACAAGTGACTAAATATAACAGAGCTACTTGCTGTTTGTCATGACAGGTGAGAAAAAACGGTTTTAATATATGGGAAAAAACTGCAAAAGTAATAAATATAAAGAATATATAAACTGTGTGCTGGGTCTCTGCCCACTAGTGAATTTTAGTCCAGTGGCAAGCCTAATATTGCTAATCTGATAAGGGCAACACCACAGCACTGTGTAGCCTCCACACTAGCCAGTGCACTCACTTGACTGAAATCCAGCAAACACTATGTCCTGTACAAGGGCTGTGGAACTCCCACTCGTGTGTGCACATGCTAATAGTCCCCAAAGAAATTCTGCCTTCGTCACTCAGAATGGCTCTGAAATTTCTGCTGCTGCACAGCTACTTCACAATAATACGCCACCACCACCCTTACCCCAACCCCAACTGCAACACAAGTTCTGGATGAAAAGGCAAAATATAGCTCTTCAGTTATATTTTCAGTAACACAGACATTAATCCATTTGCATTAATGGATACCAGGCATCTAAATACCAAAGCAATGCTTTGAAAGTGGATTCCTCAAAGTATGTGTTCAACATGGGCCATTTGATACTGCTTCCACAACCTGTACTATGTTACTATGCATTAGAAGTGGATTTATTTTATATAGAACTGAAGTCAACTAGGTAAATATGGTCACGTGTGTTGTGTGTTTATAGGAACTACTATCTCTTTGCAAGTGATGTGTGTATTGCTGGAGGTGGGTACTCAGTGCTGGCCGAGAGGTAGAATTGCTTTTTCACTTAAACTTTTTTCTATTGCACATTGTCTCTTTCTCTCTCCTGTATGTTTGGCTCTGATGGAAGAAAGCAAAAGAGCATTTCCAGGCAACTTGCTATATTTACAATTAAGTGACATGGCAGACAGGCCTTTACTTATCAACTCACCATTAAACTTTAATAGATTAATCATCAATTATTGAGGAATTAATGTTGACATCCAGCTGTGCTGTCCCAGTTCAGTTCACAAGTGCCGACAAAGATCCTTTATGGCCTATGCTGTTGAGCATTCAGTTTCTCCATCACCTCTAACTCTCACATCTCAGCTTTCTGAAGCAGAAAAGAGAGAGAATTTAAGTGTGTGTGTATCTATACCTATATATAGATATACACAGAGAAAGAGAAAGAAAGAGAGAGAGAGAGAGAGAGAGAGAAAGAGAGAGAGATGTCTTGGCTGGAGAATAACATCCCAGAACTTTACTTGGAATTAATTAGGTACTTTAGTTGTATGAAAGTTTGCACTTTTAAAAAAATCTCTTGGGGAGTATCTAGTTTACTCACCAGCTTCATGTTAATTCTGAGTAGCAATGTGCCAATTTATCCATAGGTCCAGTAATGGGGGAACACAGCATTTATGTGGCTCACTGGTATTTTGGTATCCAAAGTGACTATTACTCATTACCGTCTGAGAAAACAAAACAATTTGAATTTTGGACCCTACGCTGCATGATGTTTTTGTCATTGTATCAGAGGATAGGCTTGGATTAAGATCACAGTTTCAAACATACCTGATCTTTGGAACTGGATCTAAATTGTTAAGATGTATGGTACCATTAAAACAGACCCTTAAAACACAGAAAGGGTTATTAATATAGTATATCAGATCATTCTGATGCAGGGTTATTTGTGTTCCCATTGTGATAGCAACTGAATTAATCAGAAACATACATCAGCTTGGATATTTGTTTTTCTTATATCAAGTACTAAAGTTAGTTTAAATGGTTTCAGAAGGTAAAATAAGACGCTGCCTGTAAAAATAAGATATTGCCTACACATGACTGAAGAAGTGGGTGGTAGACAGATGCTAAGATGTTTGTAGCTGTACACAAATCATTTTGGAAATCCTTTAACTTGTGCTACAAAAACAGGCTATCTAATCTAAGTACAACACAAAGTTAAAAATAGGTAATGAAGCAGTATCTCTTTTGATCTTTCCTCCCACCAATAGGGCTATACAGTGAAAGGGGAAAGTTTATCATTGTGCAACTAAAGTCATTGTGAATAGTACATTAACATAAAAAGACTTTGGAAATAGGCAAGTAGCAACAAAGATAAAATTATATAATTCAGTAGTTTTGAAACAGTAGTGCATACATCTGCTGTCTACAGAGATCTAACAGATAATATGGCAATTGTTCTCCTCCTTGTTTCCTGTTGTTTCTACAGGCATTCAAGCTCTTAATTCCAAAGAAGGTCCTTTAAAGAAGCTGCAAACAAGGAAGCAGAGATAGAGTAGCTACATCTGCTAGGGCCACTGCTACATAGGAAAAGGAGGGGGGGAAATTAGATGTGCTCAATAACTGGAGCCACCACGCAAGGATTTCCCTACAACCGCCACCAACACACACACACACACACACACCAACCAGAGGGGCTATACACCTGCCCTGAACTCCCCCATCTTCCACCACCACTGGTCAATTAGTTACATCAGTGTTGCCAATTTAGTCCTTTTCCAACAACCCTCACGCTTAAATGCTTAAATTCGAACACCACTTCTAATTTCAATTCCTGGGGAAGACTCTGGGACTGGAAATGCTAGTCACCAGAAGGAGAGGAGTGTCCTGAGGAGAAGATGGAACAGCTAAGCAGAATGTCCAAGAGAAGAGGATCAGATCACCGCATTGTGCTCAGAGGGGAAGAGAACCAAATAGCAGGGAAGCATGTGCAGGGAAAGGAGGAACAGGCAGCAGGGAAGATTCTTCAAGGGAATAAGGAAGAGAACTAAAGTCCTTCTGTTCCAAAAAATATTGGCTTCAGCCACCTGAGCTGAAGAAAAATATAAATTAGCTGCACTAGTTAGTAGTGTAGTATTAGTAATGTTAATCTAGCATTTAGGCCTGTATATTTGCTTGAGATAGAATTTGGGGTTTTCTTTGCTCGTTTGACTTATGATATTCTTGTATTTTACTAACATGTGTGAACAAAGAACAAAGACACTGTGTGTTGCATCTGCCCATGATCAGATTGAGTTTATAGCACAATGAATAAAGATAAGGAAGAGAGTTAAAGTGTTGCTGGTTTTGATGGGAGTTTAATATACAACTGCCTGGACTCCTATCTCAAGGCAAGATCAAGCAACCAGTCAGGAGGGGCAAAGGGAGATGGGGAGGGAGGCATAAGAAACACAAAAAATCCAAAGAAACGGTGACCCTGGCTGAAACACAAAATCACTCCCTACCCCTCCCGTGGGTACAAAAGATGTGGTACCAAAGCCCCCAGACTCATGACCCTCCAAAATGAAACATGACATGGAACATAAATTGGAAGGGGTGGGACTAGAAGCATGCACTACAAGTATAATTATTCCTGCTAAGAAACAGAAGGAGGACAGGGAAAAGCTCTAGCGGTGTACAGAATTGTGGATATACTTGCTTGATTAGCCCCAATAAACATCACATTGCCTGCACTTCAGACTCTGGTCCTCTGCTTTCTGTCTGAATGACAAGAACCAAGGAAAGGGTGAGGGGGAAACAATAGCATGTAGTAGGCTGTGACTGGTAAATCAGCATGGTAAAGAGGTGCGGGGGCTAGACTACTCTTTATATACATACGTATTTTTTTAGGAGGAGAGAAGTAGTGGGAATAAAACACTGTCTACTTGTGTGAACAGGACACAGGAAGCCAGCGGTCATACATTCTTTTCCCACTTCTACCACTGGTTATTTTTAATCTGTGTGACCTTGAGAAAATCATCTCATTCCTTTGCTCCTGAATTTACCAGTCTGTAAAATGAGTATGAGAATACATTCTCTACAGACATTTATTGTATTAATTGTTCCAGTTCCATGCACAGTGCCAGTTAGACAGGAATAACTGCAGTGTCTCAATGCATGCATGAGACAATGGTGGCGGGAGGAGGGAATTAGGTTTATTAGGAACTGGGGAACCCTTTGCAAAAGGAGGAGCCTATACAGGAATGATGGGCCCCACCCATACCAAAATGGAACCAGATTGCTGGCATGTAAAATTCAGAAGGTTGTACCGAAGTTTCTAAACTAAGGGCTGCAGGAGAGCCTACAAGTGTGGAACAGCACAAGGTTCAGACAGTGACATCCCTTAAGGAAGGATGTATTAAAGGGAATACTCTATATCCTAGTAAAGAGGAAGGATAGAAGTTGATAATGTTTAGGTAGGAACTGAAGAGAAACAGTCAAATGAAAAAGAGTCACATTCAATTACACCATATGAAAGCAGACAACTAAATATTAACAATTTTTATAAGTGCTTGTATACAAATGCTATAAGTATAAATGCTAAGATGGGTGAATTTAAATGAGGATATTGATATAACAGGCACCAGACAAACTTAGTGGAACAATAGTAATCAAGGGACAGAGTAATACCAAGGTACAAAATATATAGGAATGACAAAGTAGGCCATGCTGGTTGGGGAGTGGCACTATAAGTGAAAGAAAGCACAGAGTAAAATATAGTAAAAATCTTAAACAAAACAAATTGTACCATTGAAAATCTATGGATAGAAATTCCATGCTTGAATAATAAGAATATAACAGTAGGAATATACTACCAATCACCTGACCAAGATGGTGACAGTGACTGCGAAATGCTCAGGGTCATTAAAGAAGCTTTGAAAACAGAAAACCCAAATAATGAGGGATTTCTCCTATCCCCATGCTGACTGTGCACATCTCATCTCAGATCAAGAAGCAGAGATAAAATTTCTAGCCAGCATTAATGACTGCTTCTTAGAGCATCTAGTCCTGGAACCCACAATGGGAGAGGCAATTCTTCATTTTGTCCTAAGTGGAGCACAGCATCTGGTCCAAGAGGTGACTATAGATGAACTGCTCAGTAATAGTGACCATAATGTAATTAAATTTAACACCCTTTTGGGGGGAAAAAAAACAAAGAAACCTACCACAGTAGCATTTAATTTCATAAAGGGGAACTTCAAAAATGAAGAAGCTAATTAAACAGATATCAAAAGGAACAGTTACAAAAAAGAAATGCCCACAAGCTGCATGGAAACTATTTAAAAATGCCATAATTGAGGCTCAAACTAAGTGTATACCCAAATGCTTTAAAAAATATAGTAAGAGGACCAAAAAATGCCACCTTGGCTAAACAGCAGAGGTAAACAGGCTGTTGGGGGCAAAAAATGGTATCCTTTAAAAATTGGAAGTCAAATCCTACTGAAGAACATAGAAAGAATAGAAACTCTGGGAAGTCAAGTATAAAGTATAATTAAGCCGGCCAAAAAAGAATTTGACGAGCAACTAGCAAAAGACACAAAAATTAAGAGCAATTTTTTTTAAAGTACATCAGAAGTAGGAAGCCTGGCAAACAATCAGTGGGGCCACTGGACCATCAAGGTGCTAAAGGAGAAGTCAAGGAAGACAAGGCCATTGCACAGAAGCTAAATGAATTGTTTTCATCAGTCTTCACTGAAGAGGAAGTGAGGGAAATTCTCACACCTGAGCCATTCTTTTCATGAGACTAATCTGAGGAACAGTCCCAGATTGTGGAGTCATTAGAGGAGATTTTGGAACAAATAGACAAATTAAACAGTAATAAGTCACCAAGATCAGATGGTATTCACCCAAGAGTTCTGAAGGAACTCAAATATGAAATTGCAGAATTACTTACTGTGGTATCAGAGTAGCAGCCGTGTTAGTCTGTATTCGCAAAAAGAAAAGGAGTACTTGTGGCACCTTAGAGACTAACAAATTTATTTGAGCATAAGCATGCATCCGATGAAGTGAGCTGTAGCTCACGAAAGCTTATGCTTAAATAAATTGGTTAGTCTCTAAGGTGCCACAAGTACTCCTTTTCTTTTTACTGTAGTATGTAATTTATCACTTAAATCAGCCTCTGTACCAGATGACTGGAAGATAGTTAATGTAACACCAATGTTTTTTTAAAAGGCTTCAAAGGTGACCCTGGCAATTACAGTACCAGTCAAACTGGTTGAAACTATAATAAAGAATAAAATTATCAGATGACTAGATGAACATGTTGTGTTGGGGAAGAGTCAACACAGCTTTTGCAAAGGGAAATCATGGCTCGGCAATCCATCAGAATTCTTTGAAGAGGTCAGCAAACATGTGGACATGGTGATCCAGTGGATACAGTGTACTTGGACTTTCAGAAAACCTTTGACCAAGTCCTACACAAAAGACTCTTAAGCAGAGTAAGCAGCCATGGGATAAGAAGGAAGGTCTTCTCAGAAACTGGTTAAAAGATAGGAAACAAAGAGTAGGAATAAATGGTCATTTAGTAGCAGGGTACTGGAGTGAGAGCTGTTCAACACATTCACAAATGGTTTGGGAAAGGGAGGAAATGACGAAGTGGCAAAATTTGTAGACAATACAAAATTATTCAAGATAGTTAAATCCAAAGCTGAGTGAAAAGAGTTACAAAGGGATCTCACAAAACTGGGTGACTGGTAAACAAAAGAGCAGATGCAATTCAATGTGGAAATGCAAAGTAATGTATGGGAAAAAATAATCTCATTTATACATACAAAATGATGGATTCTAAATTAATGGTTTCCACTCAAGAAAGAGATTTTGGAATCATGGATAGGTCTCTGAAAATATCTGCTCAATGTGGAGCAGTCAAAAAAGCCAACAACATTAGGAACCAATAGGAAAGGGATAGACAATAGGACAGTATCGCAGTGACACTATCTAAATCCATGGTACGCCCACATCTTGAATACTGCATGCATGTGGTCACCTCATCTCAAAAAAAAAAAGATATATTAGAATTGGAAAAGGCACAGAGATGGGCAAAAAAATTATTAGGAATATGGAACAGTTTCTATATGAGGAGAGATTAAAAAGAGTGTGACTGTTCAGCTTTGACAAGTGACAACTGAGGGGGAATATAATAGAGCTCTGTAAAATCATGAAGATGTGGAGAAAGTGAACAGGGAGGTGTTGTTTACCCCTCACATAACACAAGAACCAGGAGTCACCCAATGAAATTAATAAGAAGCAGGTGTAAAACAAATATAAAAAAGTACTTCTTCACACAACGCACAGTCAACTTGTGAAACTCATTGCCAGGAGATGTTGTAGCTGTCACACAGGTGTTACATGAAATACTGTAGACAGCTGTGATCCACAGGGCCCTGGGCTGGAGTAGAGAGCAGGCCTGGGTTTTCCCCATCCCCCCAACTCCCTATTTGATACAGGAGGTGTTGACCTGGACTTTGGGTCCCATCAGAGGGGAAGGTTCCTGGCCTGTCCCCCTACCCACTAGGTGGACCAGCAGAGACTTTAGGGATTGTTCTCCTTCCTTTTCCCCATGCTGGCCAGTGATGAGGTTAGCTGAGTGAACGGCAGGTTTGAGCCACTAGCAAAAGTGGCCAAACTGAGGGCCGCCATGAATCTCTGAGGCAAGCAAATCTGCCAATAAGCACAGGACTCACCAAGGCAGAGTAGGATCTTTGTCACAGAGAGCAAAGTGATATCTGACAGCATCATCAGCAAACTATGTCTCTCTGGGGAGTTCTGTGATGATGAGACTACTGCCACTTTATTATGGCACTTTGGACGATATACAGAGGCACAGATTTGCAGCTGCTTCCCTTGCAAAGTTCACAGAGCTTTGGGGCCCAGGGCTGGGAGATTCCTGCAATGCCAAGAGGAGGAGGAACAAATATGAGTGACCTCTCACTGCAGCAGGTATGGAAGAGAAGGGCAAAAAGAAGGGGACAGCAGTTAGATGAAGGGTAAAGTGGAGATGAGTGGGGCGGCACCTCGAGAGAGAGAATGGGGATAAGGAGAGTGGCAATCATCAATTAGGGTTGGTCATGGTGGTGTGGGTTAGGATTGACATTTTGCATGAGTGAGAAGCAAGATGAGGGAAGGGGTGCTCTCTAAACTTGTGTAGGAGGGAGGAACTGGCTTTAATTTTTGCTTGGAGGCTCATCCAAATGACATTATATCCCAGGGATGCAAATCTGTGGAATGAGAATACAAAATTTCACTGCTGTGTTAACAGATTTCACAAGTGATGTAACCTTCCGTATTCCTAACATTACAGAGATTATACCCTTGCCAATGCAATCATAACTCCTCTGCAGTCTCCCTAGTTGTGTGGACGAATAATAATAATAATAATAGATCAGTGATTCAGAGTCAGCAAGATGAAGTAAAAGCAAGTTCTGAAACTGTTTTGAAGGAATGTTATTAGTGCTAGAATAATTCTCTCTCTCTCTCTCTGTAACAGCTATAGTACACATCCATTTGACTAGAAATCATTTGATACATGAATTTGACATAAATTTGCTAGCAAGCCAAATACACAAGACAATATAAGTCTGTAGACATACCACCTTGGGCTTTGATCTTGTCAGATCTCATAAACTAAGCAAGATTGGGCATGCTGCATAATTGGGATGGAAGACCTCTGAGGAAAACTCAGATGTTGCAGGAAGTGGTAGTGGTCACTCAGTATGTGGCGTTCTTCACTCTGAGTCAGTACTGAATCAATGCCAAAACATGGAGATGAAAGCAACGTTGTGCTGGAGATACTA
Source organism: Lepidochelys kempii (assembly GCF_965140285.1). Classification (NCBI taxonomy): domain Eukaryota; kingdom Metazoa; phylum Chordata; order Testudines; family Cheloniidae; genus Lepidochelys; species Lepidochelys kempii. The sequence goes on from NC_136381.1 coordinate 150,626,970, forward strand.
TATTGTGCATGATGCACAAATCTTAGGCACTGACCAAATGAGGTAATTACATTTCCAATGGTAGATTTCACAAGAATTAAGGTTGTTAACTCCAATGTCCTGTCCAAATCATTGGATAAGTTACATCTTGCCAAATTAAATATCCTCCATAATTTCAATTGAATAAAGTATTTTTAATTCATTATCTACTGTTTTGTAGTATTTGTGTACATTGTTGAACAATTCCTACATTTCACCACAGAAGTGACAACACTTCACAAGTGGATGAACTGATCTCTGCACAGTCTATATGATGTGATTTTCAGTGAAAGGCACCATACACATGTACATTGTCCAGCCACACTGGAAGAAAGACAGGAAGCAATGGAGGTGGTTTAATTAGGTTGCAACTTTATTCACTTTAAATATCTGGGAGAACCTGGCAATAAATTGTACAATGCATGTCATTATTGTTTTCTTAATCATCTTCACATAATCCCCAGCCTGGTCCCAGACATTTCTGGGATCCCAGCACCCTCCCCTTGTAACAGAGTTCAGGGGTCTAGAAAAAGAGAGGAGTTGGCTCCCTTCTGTACCAGATAAGCAAAAAGAAAAGGAGTACTTGTGGCACCTTAGAGACTAACCAATTTATTTGAGCATAAGCTTTCGTGAGCTACAGCTAACTTCATCGGATGCACACTGTGGAAAGTGTAGAAGATCTTTTTATACACACAAAGCATGAAAAAAATACCTCCCACCACCCCACTCTCGTGCTGGTAATAGCTTATCTAAAGCGATCACTCTCCTTACAATGTGTATGATAATCAAGTTGGGCCATTTCCAGCACAAATCCAGGTTTTCTCACACACACACCCCACACACAAACCCACACTCCTGCTGGTAATAGCTTATCTAAAGTGACCACTCTCCTTACAATGTGTATGATAATCAAGGTGGGCCATTTCCAGCACAAATCCAGGGTTTAACAAGAACGTCTGGGTAGGGGGGATAGGGTAGGAAAAAACAAGGGGAAATAGGTTACCTTGCATAATGACTTAGCCACTCCCAGTCTCTATTCAAGCCTAAGTTAATTGTATCCAATTTGCAAATGAATTCCAATTCAACAGTTTCTCGCTGGAGTCTGGATTTGAAGTTTTTTTGTTGTAATATTGCAACTTTCACGTCTGTAATCGCGTGACCAGAGAGATTGAAGTGTTCTCCGACTGGTTTATGAATGTTATAATACTTGACATCTGATTTGTGTCCATTTATTCTTTTATGTAGAGACTGTTCAGTTTGACCAATGCACATGGCAGAGGGGCATTGCTGGCACATGATAGCGTATATCACATTGGTGGATGTGCAGGTGAAAGAGTCTCTGATAGTATGGCTGATACCAGATGGAGCCCCAAATACTCCTTCCTCAGCTCCCTTAAGGGATGTGCTTCTTCAAACCCTTTTCCAATCAATTTTAGCCACTAACCATATCCCTTCCATACTGAGTACCTGCACTGGATGTCTGGCACAAGTTTTATGTACTTAGTTGCAACATTACAACCTCAACCCTCTGCCCCACCCCACCGAGTCCAAAACGTGCTGGGGGGAGATGAAAAACTCAGCCCACCTTGGCCAGTCTGGCAGTGAAGGAAAAATTCCTTCCCATCCCTAAAAAAACAGAGGACAATAACATAATGCCCACAGCAGATCATGAAGTCCGCAGTCCTTTTTAGATCCCAGGAGTGTGAGGGGAGGTGCAGCTAGATTCACCCAAGTGAAAGAGAGCTTCGTCAGGACTGCATGGAGTAGAAATATTCCCACTTCTGATCAGAAGGGCAGTGCTTCCCCTCTTACCTGACCTGGTGCAGCCATTTCCTGCTCTTCCCCACTCTTTACAAGTAAACTTTGCTACCAGTTGCAGGGAAGCACTCCTACTGTCATTGCAAAATCATTTGCAAAACATACTACATACCATAGTTAAGGTGATTTGGGAGATACATTTTGCAAAGACGATCCCAAATTAAAAAGCATGATTTTCCTAGTTGCCTTATTTTTTGTACTTTTCTTTCAAACTAACCATCTACTTTGATTAAATTCATTCTACGCTTGCAAGCTTGGTGAATTTGGAGAACACTTTGTTTGATAAAGAACTAGCAAAATGGGCTGAGCTTTTCCCAGTTCTCAGAACTGTAATATCTATCTATGAATAGTGGATACCATTGCAAAAATGTAGGTAATGGATATTCTTCAACATACACACCTCTACTTCATAGTGGTGGAAAATTCACTGAGCCATTACATAAACTGCATTATTATTAAAATTTCAATGGTATGTGACATTATTATGATGAAGTTTGGCGTATCATGCTGAATATTTATTGCTCTAAGTTTTGCTAAGTTAAAATTAAAACTCCATTCTCAACATTGGTTTATAATTCTGATAACATAGTAGGTGAAACATCAGCAAGAAGAAAGATTAATAGCAACGTAATTTCCTTAGAAGAAAGAACCTCTGCTGTTAACGTTCCAATTTAATTATTTAACTGACATTTTTAAAAATTAACACATGATATAAAAGGCTATACATTGGTTTACATTTTATTAATTTTGCCAAGATTGAAACTATGTATTTCAACACATTTTTATTTGGCAATCCTAATGTGAAAGGAAGTGTGTAGCTAACTGCTCATTTAATGATCTCTTGTTTAAACATGTCAAAATAATTAAAGGTTTAATCATTTTATCAGCAAAATTAGCTGTCAAAAAGTTATTTTATTGTTGATCCTATTGCCAGTGGTGAAATCACATTGTACCAGATTTTTTTTGGGGGGAGGGGTAGCATTCAAAGAATCTGAATGAACCTTAATCATGTAAAGAACATGGATGTTTTAGAAAGAGGAAGTCAGAGGGAAGGACTGGTGGTTCATAACCACCAAAGGCAAGAGGTCACAGCAGTATTTTGCACAACTGGATATAGATGAGGGTGGGCAGGCTGTGACCATCAGAGAGAAGAGGACCAGGAGGAACTCCTCACATATAGAAGTGTCCAATCGATACCAGGTTCTCAGAGTGGAAACTGTGGTAGATACCTCTCAAGATCCAGAAGGTTCCAAGAGAAATGGAGAGATGTAGGGGACACATCTGTAGGTGGCAGTTGTAGGAAAAATCAAGCTTGTCCATGAAGTGTTCGCCAACCATCCAAGGAAGACAGACAATCCTTTTTGGGGATTCAGTACTCAGAAGAACTAAAAGAACATTCTGACAGGGACAGGTGGACCACAGGAGGGAAAGCTGCCTTCCTGGAGCCAAGAGATGAGATGTAATTCTAAGATTGGATAGGCTTTTGAAGTTGATGATAAAGACGCCATTGATGATGGTTCATATTGGCACTATTGAACAGCATTGTGGGATATCTCACATATGCCAGATGACTTCAGGGAATTTGGAAGCGTTCTGAAGAAGAAGAATGTCCAGGTGATCTTCTCTGAGATCCTTCCTGTGGCACATGCAAAGGAAGGCAAAAGGCAGAAGATTCTGGAAGTGAACTGCTGGTTAGGCAAGTGGTATGAGGTGGAGGATTTTGGTTTTGTGGAACATTGGTCCACCTTCTGTGTAGAGAAAGGGCTGTATAGTTTGGGAGCCCTCCACCATAGTAAAAAAGGGGACCAATCTTCTCAGGGTCAGGCTGCCTAGAATACTTAGCAGGGCATTAAACTAATAATGGGGGGGGGACTAAAAAGAGGAAAGGTATGGGCACTCAGCACAAAATTGAGATTTTGGGGGGGAAAAATTAATCAAGGAACCAAAGGACATGAAGAGAATAAATTCTTGAATTGCCTATATACCAGCCTGGGCAACAAACAATTAGTATTGTTTGTTACTGTAAATGTGATTGAGTTGGTATTATTGAAAATGGGTGGGATGATTCCCAGGACTGGAATGTTAAAATTAATGGTTATAACCTATTTAAGAAGGATCGAGTGGGCAAAAGGAGAAAGGGAGTGGCACTCTATGTCAAAAGTGGCATTACCTGTTTCCAAGTCACTGATAACTCAGAAAAAAAATGATCTTGAATGTTTATGGATCAACGTTCTAACAGATAAAGAACAAGATGGATATTAGTTGGTGTCTGCTACAGACCACAAAATCACACTAGGGAACAGGATGACTGGCTCCTTATGTGCCTATATATGATGTATATGAAAAAAGCAACATGAGCCTGGGGGACTTCAATTTGACCGACATGTACTGAAGGTACATGTCTGAAGGCTGTCGGTATTAAAACATCCTTGGAATTTTTAATTATTTCCTAACTCAGAAAACTGTTACACCCACTATGTGGGAATTCCACACTAGATATTAAGAGGAACTCATCACAGAACTAAAAATTAATGGTAATATAGGCACAAAATGATCATTTGATTTCATTTATAATGTGCAAAGAGAGCTGTATATATACTTAGTGTTTTAAACACCAGTTTCAAAAAGCTGAAAAGAATTGTAAGCCAAATCATCTGGGAGGAAGACTTTAATTTGAATAATGTGAATAATTATTTGGAATTGTTTAAGAACACCTTACTAGATGCCCCAAAAGCCACAATCCCACAATCGAGGAAGAAAGCCACGTTGGTTAGAAAAACAACCTGGTATAGAAGAGAAGTGAAGGCAGCTTTAAAAAAATAAAATAATAATAATAATAATTAATAATAATTAATAATAATATATAACCTTGTGCCTGATAAGGTTTGTAGTGCCCAGTTTCTCCAGCAGTGCAGCTTCCTCCTACAGCTCCTGACATGCATGCCTCACTGACTAACTGGGAGGCTTTTAATTAGTTCCAGCCAGCTTTTGATTGGCTTCAAGTGTCCCAATCAACCTAGCTATCTCCACTGCTTTCTAGAAGGATCTTAATTGGCCCCAGGTGTCTTGATTAACCTGGAGCAACTGCCATTTGGTTACCATGGTACCTGGGATTTGTTTAGCCTGGGGCTAACATACCTGTTCTTCACTACCTTTCTATAGCCATCTGGCCTTACCCTGTCACAGCTTAGACACCTAAGATATTAAGCAGATTTCTCCACTGATTTCCCACTGGTGATCCCATTTCCCTATTGTATTTTTCGACACCCCCCCCCAATATCTAGTCTTCCGTTAAGGTCACCTTTGTATGCTTAGCTGTGAGCTTTTGTCTCCTGCTCCCTTTGAACCAAGTTTAAAGCCTTCCTCGCTAGGTTTTCCAGTCGGTATATGAATCCCTTCTTGGTCAGGTAGACTCTATCTCTTCCCAACATACCTTCTTCCTGGAACATCATCCTATGGTGAAGGAAGCTGACGGTTCATCAACTCCCTCTGTGCAGGCATGTGTTTCTCTCCAGGTGTGAATGTCCCTGTCCCTTACCCTCAACTGGGAGGATGGACAAGAACACAGCCTGCACCCTAACTGTTTCACCCTCACTTCCAAAACCTTTTAGTCACTGCTTATCTGCTCAGGGTCATACTTGGCAATATCATTAGTGCCTACTTGGATGAACAACATGGGGTAGTGATCAGAGGTGCAGGATGAGCCTTCACAACCTTTCCATAATCTCTCAGTTGTGGGCTTCAGACAGGCAGCACACCTCCTGGACCATTATGTCAGATCAGGAGATGTATGCCTCTGTCCCCCTCAGAAGGGAGTCCCTGATAACCTGCACCCTACGTCTCCTTCTCTGGGGTGAAATGCCTGTGATCCTCCCAGCTTTGGGGGCAGGTGGCTCCTCTGCCTCAGACATTGTGGTCTGCTCCTCACCTCCCTGTGTCAGCACAGCTTACCAGTTCTGCACCTGGATGGAGGGGGATCTTGCGGGGAGAGTGGAGCACTGCTACTGCCAAGGTTACCAGCAGCCAATCTCCTTCCCACAGAGCAGCCAGTTCCCCTTCTTCCTCTGTTGATGCAGTAGTCATCTGTTACCAGCTAGCATCCACCATCCCTGATGTTTCCACGTGCCTCCTATTGATGAAGTCCTCGTGCTCTCACATGCTACTTTGATGAGCCATCTGCTCCTGCCGCTTTTTATGCTGTTTTCTTCCCATTGCAGGCTTTTACTTGTAGAGTACCTGCAAGTTAAGGAAAGGGAGGAAAAACAACAGCAGACAACCGTACCTTCCTGCTTTCCTCCACTAGTGAACTCAGTTGGCTAACTCTTTTCAGCTGCCTTTGTCTTAGCTTTTTTAAAGCCTGGGCCGTGCATACAGCTGTAATGGATGACTCAACCCCTCTTGCTCAGCTTCCACTAATCACTGCCCTATCCAATCAAAAACTGCATTGCTCTGACTTCAAAGGGCCTTCTAGAAAGCAAATGCTAACTCACCTAACTGCAGAGCAACCTAGCCCAGACAGTCAGCAACCAAGCATAAATTTCAAAACACACTAAATGGAGCAATCAGCACAAAGTTCTACAAAAATCAATGACAAGTTCTCAGCACAGAAAATGCTCCTCTTTTGTCCCCCAAAGTTAATCAGTAGCAGTAAGACAGAAATGCCCCAGATATACTCAGCAACTGGCAAACTCCCTTAATCTCCAAGCTCCCTTTAGCTCACCAGCCATGTGTCTTAATCCTGAATTGGTCTCACAACATCATTTTCAGAATAATATTTTATGTTTGGTCTTTCACAGGTTTAGTAACATTTTCTGAATGGCAGTCCAGATATTAGGGGGAATTAGTGGGAGCACCTATTGCCTCACCATTTTCCCAACCAATTTGCTGCCCAGACCACTAGAACCAATATAATACTCTTGCATTTACTCACAGAGCCATGCTCACCTCCTTGACCTAATTGTTAGGGTGAAAACTAGAGTGCCTAAAGTTAGGCACCTGAATTATATTTAGTCCCTAAACTAGGTCCGTGATTTATTTTCTAAAAGGGTTAGCACCCACAGCTTTCATTGGCCTCACCACCACCTGGCAACCCCCTAAGTTCTCTGTCTCAGTTCTACCACTGGAGGGAGCAATCTGGACTGTGGATTCTTTGTGGCTGGTCTTATAGTATAGTGCCCATTCATCAGAACTTTAAAAATAGAACTAAAAATCAGAACTAAAAAAACAGGTCTTTCAAAATATATGTAGTTAATCGTTCAAAACAAATCATTATACTCCTTATAAAAACCAAAACTGTCTGAAATTGAATCATCATAGCCAGATTTTTTGAATGTGGGTATCTAAAGCTATATTTAGGAACCTAAATAAAAATAGTCTGATTGTCAGAAGTGCTAAGTATCTGCAGGTTATGTTAAAGTCAATGAGAGCTGTGGTTACTCAGTACATTTGAAAATCAAGTCACTTTTAGTTAGGTGCCTAAATATGGATTGGGAGGACTAGTTTTAGGCATCCATGTTTGAAATCTGTGGCCGTAATAAACAATCTTGGTCTAATTCTGGTTTTAGATGTGTACAGGCGCTTCATATGAGAAAGCACGTCCCATCAGATTGAATTCTAGAAGAGGGAAATAAAGATAGCTGACATGAGGATTTTTCATCTCTTTGCTGTTTGGATTCTTCCAAATGCCGATGCTAAGACACAAAAATGTAGAGATCCCCAGGGTCAATGACAGGTTACTGCATCTCTATAATCTTTTTAAATCATAGACTAAACTCATTTGTGTATATATGTTGCCTGCTTTAACCTGTAACTAACGCTTCCATTTCTTTTTCATAGTTAATTAATCCTGGATGGCAAGATAGACTGGAGTGCCCACATGGACTGTCTGTGAGTACATGGTAAGAATGTTACAGTCATCCAGGAGTTCACATTTTTTACTTGGTTGGTGAAATCTAATTGTGGAACATATCACCAGGTTGGAGCGTCTGCCCTGCTTTTAACAGTCTGCCCAGAGGTTGTCATTCTTGGTCATGAGTTACTCCATGCAGCGTGACAATTGATGTAGTCTTGGCAGGATTCTCATGTCACAAGTCAATTGTGCTTATAGAGGATAACCCCAGAGCTCTTAAAAGTTTAAATTTGATACAGAGAGTTTATAAGGGTTAAAGATTTGTCACAATGAGTGAATTGCAATAATATGAGGGTCTTGGGACAAAAGACCTTGGAGCAAGGTCTTGGAAAGAGAAAGGTCTTGGACCTTATGCTTGGAAAGAGAATTATTTTTTGAGAGGAAAATCTTTGATCAGAAGCTGAGAGTTTTGCTAATAGACTTTGACCTGGTAGCAGGGATTGGAGCAGGGTCTGAGGTCCCTCCTGCCCCAGAGACAGCTGCAGGGGAACTGGTTTGGCTGAAGCTTCAGGCAGCCCATGTAGAATGTGAACACCATATACTGATGATGGAACTGTCAATCAAGAAGAAACAAATGAAGGAGGCAGAGCAGAGGGCCTACCGAAGATGCATTGCCAATGCAAGTTTTTAATGATATGGAGGACTGTGATGCTAAGGTTTATAAGAAATTTAAAGAAACTATAGTGAAAACTTATAAGATTACCCAAGTCCTAGCAATTGAATTATAGAAATCTTAAAATGTTTGACAGTATCACTCATGTTGAACATGTACACAAAATGTATAAATGTATGAAAAATAGATAATACGTGCAGGTGATGAAGGTAACTATGAAAAACTGTTTGATCTGATGGTACAAGAACAATTGCTGTGGACATTCACTAATGAGGTGAAGGGAACCATCTGTGACAAAAAACCTTCCACAGTTTTAGAGTCAGCAAAAATTGCTGATGAATATTTTGAGTCAAGGGTTCATGGGGGATGCAAACCCAAGCTAAAGGGAAATCTCCCTGTTCACCAGGTAAAGAGATAGGAGGGGGTCTAGGAATAAGCCTAACCCCAACTTTGATTAAAAAAAAAACCTCAAGGGAGCCCAGATTGTAAAACCCCTTACCCTAAGGGAAGGCTGGTAGTCTGCCATCATTGTTGGGCTCCTAGCCATATAAAACCATTTTCCCCCAAACTTAATGTCACCCCATGAGCCATACCCACAATCCACACTGAGAATGCCAGTGTTACTAACATAGTTCCAGAGAGAGTAGTAAAAGAGGTGAATGGCCCAGTATGTTAGGACTGGGTCTTGTAAAGGTAGTGAAGAATTTATTAAGGATGCTAAGGTAAGGGCTGATAAGGTAAGGTAAGACACATTATCCCAAGTCATTTGGTTAAGGCGAGTTTTGTGAGAGAGAAGGACAAACTCCCTGGTATTAGCTTTGGCTGAATTCGCTGTGACCATGCTGGTAGCTAAAGTCCACCTTGAGTGGAAGGGCTTTAAGGGTGGTGGTATTGTAGGCATCAGAAATGTTCTCTCTACTGATATTTTAATAGGTAATCACATTTTAACCATGTCTAAGTAGTTTCATGTTCACCCGGAGCCAGAGAGAGTATAGCTCTGACTCACCTGCTTTGTCTGTGGACAGCAGGGAGGGCTGCAAGTGTGTGTGTGTAGGAGGAATGCCCTCTGTCCTTTGTCTGTTGACCATAGCCTCTTGTCTTCAAAGGAGGAACTTGAAAATTCCATCACCTTGTAACAATCTTTAATGTACTTGAAAACTGTTATCATGTCCCCTCTCAGTCTTCTCTTCTCCAGACTAAACAAACCCATTTTTTTCAATCTTTCCTCATAGGTCATGATTTCTAGACCTTTAATCATTTTTGTTGCTCTTCTCTGGACTTTCTCTAATTTATCCACCTCTTTCCTGAAATTTGGCACCCAGAACTGAACACAATACTCCAGCTGAAGCCTAATCAGTGCAAAGCAGAGCAGCAGAATTACTTCTCATGTCTTGCTTACAACACTCCTGCTAATACATCCCAGAATGTTGACCTTTTTTGCAACAATTTACACTGTAGACTCATATTTAGCTTGCGATCCACTTTCTGCAGTACTCCTTCCTAGGCAGTCATTTCCCATTTTGTACGTGTGCAACTGATTGTTCCTTCCTCAGTGCAGTACTTTGCATTTCTCCTTATTGAATTTCATCCTATTTACTTCAGACCATTTCTCCAGTTTGTCCAGATTATTTTTGAATAGTGTGGAGCCCCTCATTAACCTTCCAGGAATGGAAAGAAATATATACTTGTGGTGGTGGATTCTGCCACTGGGCACTATGAGGCTATCTAATGTGGATGTTGAGATTGTAGCGACTGTCCTAGTCACTATTTTTAGAAGAGTAGGTTTTCCCAGAGAAGTTTTGTCAGACCATGGTACAATTTTGAAGTTGGTAGTCTTTAAAAACGTATAGGAATTATGTCACGTGAGCCACCCCCTATCATCCAGAAACTAATGGTCTGGTAGAAAGATATTATGGAACTTTGAAAGCTTTGTTGAAAATGTATGTCACCAAGCAAGAGAATGACTGGGACATGTTACTTCCTCATTTGCTATTTGCACACACAAGTATATTCCAAGAATCTACTGGCTTTTCCCCCTTTGATCTCCTGTATGGGAGACAGGTGAGGGGACCTCTGGATTAAATTCAAGATTCTTGAAAGGGTAGTACTGAGGAGACCTTGAAAGAGGTCTGGAATTGCAGAAGGCTTGGTATTATAGGCAGGCTGAAGAAAGATCCTCTGATATTGGTGATTTGATGTTAGTGCTGATTCCAGTAAGGAAAAACAAAACATAGGATTGTTGGGAAGGACTTTCTGAGGTGACAGAGTGAATGAAGTCACCTCTAGTGAAAAGAAGCCCCATGGCAGGGAAGCTATATAAACCGTACATGTTAACAGACTAAAAGTTTACCATGAAAGGGAGATGAGAGTGAATATGATTTGTTCTGCTAATTGATTAAGTCAGGGACAATAAGGAAGAGATTACTCTGGAGAGCATTAAGATATGTGAGGGTCTGAACTGCACCCAAAACCAGGAAATGTGAGCCCTTTCAAAGCATCACAATCAGGTATTTTCCAACCAGCCAGGTTTACCTGACAGAACTGTACATTCCATTGAAACTATAGGGCCACATCCTGCTCCTAGCAAAGCATATTGTGTTAAAAGAGAGACACAGAAGCAAATTCAGGAGCAGGTGGAAAACATGCTGGAAATGGAGGTCATTACTAAGACAAAAAGCCTCTGAAAGCATCTCCTATTGTGATGGTACCTAAAAAGGATAAAACCATGAGGTTTTGCATAGACTTTAGGAGGTTAAATGCTACCATCCTGACCCATACCTCACACCCCACAAAGGGGACTTACTAGATCTTTTTGGGGGGTGCAAAATTTATATGCACATTGGATTTAACTCGTGGCTACTGACAAATTCCCTTAGATGCTGATTCCCAAGAGACATCTACTTTTATAGTGGAATTTGTTTTACATGAATTTGAGATTATGCATTTTGGATTAATCAGTGCAGGGGCTACCTCTCGGAGGCTTGTCCATTAAGTATTTCAGTGGTTACAAACCTTTGCCAGGCCCTATATAGATAAATTGGCTATTATCAGTAGCTCCTGGCAAGACCACTTGAACCATGTTGAAATTTTGTTCCAAAGACTTAAAGAAGCCAACCTCACTGTCAAGGTCTCCAAATGCAAAATTGCAGAGGTATCTTACGTAGGACACAGGATGGGCAATGGGTTGTTTACCCTGATCCTTTAAAAGTAGAAGCTATGAGGAGTTGACCTGCTCCACAAACCAAGAAGCAGGTTGAATCCTTTATTGGTCTGGACATCTATTACCAAAGGTATCGAGTGACATTGTAGCCCCTATAACAGACCTTACAAAAAAAAAAGAGGAAACAAGACCAGATGGTATGGTGGAAGCCTGTGAAAGAGGCTTTCAGAACATAAAATAGGTCTTGTCTAAAGAACCAGTTTTAGATTGCCCTGATTTCAGCAGATCCTGTGTGCTGTGTACTGGTGCTTCTAACATTGGGTTAGGTAAAGTGCTAATGCAGGATGGGGTGGGAAACAAAAGGCATCCCATTTCTTTCTTGAGTAGAAAACTGACTCCTGCTGAACAGGACTTAGCTGTCATAGAGCGAGAATGCTATGTCATCATTTGGGCTGTTAAGCATCTTAAACCTGATTGTGATACAGCATGGCCAGAAGGCAGCAGGAGAGTGATATAGGAGAGATATGTAAGTCCCAGGATGAGGAGAAGCCTTATTCCTTGTAGAAGGAAGAAAGGTTTCTATAGATTAAGTTAAGCACCTGAAGCCAATTAGAGCACCTGAAGCTAGTCACCTGATAAAAACCCCCTGCTTCAATCAGCCAGGGGAAGGAGTTGAAGTAGAGGAGAGTTTGGAGAAGTGCCATGGCTGGCTAAAAGACCAAGACCCTAGGTAAAGTGACACCTGGCTTGTGCAGAGAGAGATAGCAGGAAGCCCCACAAGCTGAAGAGCAGAAGAGGGAAGTAGCCCAGGGGAAGGAAGCACTAATTCAAGTGGTTTACCACTATCCTTAGGGCCCCGGGCTGGGACCCAGAGTAGAGGGTGGGCCTGGGTCCCTCCTTCTCCACTACCCTTCTCTGGGTTACTAGTGGGACAGTAAATACCCTAGTTCAGGAGCAGGGAATTGTGCCCTGAATCCCTCCCCCGCCCCGCCAAGAAGAGGAAGTGTGGGACCCATCATAATCCTACTGGCAATTTGCCACACTTATTTATTTATTTTTTTTAAAAAAAATCAGGTTTTGACAGATTATTCCCCTCTAGTATGGTTATATCAAGCTAAGGGGCACACCAATTCATAGAATCATAGAATATCAGGGTTGGAAGGGACCTCAGGAGGTCATCTAGTCCAACCCCCTGCTCAGAGCAGGACCAATCCCTAATTAAATCATCCCAGCCAGGGCTTTGTCAAGCCTGACCTTAAAAACTTCTAAGGAAGGAGATTCTACCACCTCCCTAGGTAACGCATTCCAGTGTTTCACCACCCTCCTAGTGAAAAAGTTTTTCCTAATATCCAACCTAAACCTCCCCCACTGCAACTTGAGACCATTACTCCTTGTCCTGTTCTCTTCTACCACTGAGAATAGTCTAGAACCATCCTCTCTGGAACCACCTCTCAGGTAGTTGAAAGCAGCTATCAAATCCCCCCTCATTCTTTTCTTCCGTAGACTAAACAATCCCAGTTCCCTCAGCCTCTCCTCATAAGTCATGTGTTCCAGACCCCTAATCATTTTTGTTGCCCTTCACTGGACTCGCTCCAATTTATCCACATCCTTCTTGTAGTGTGGGGCCCAAAACTGGACACAGTACTCCAAATGAGGCCTCACCAATGTCGAATAGAGGGGGACGATCACGCCCCTACTTATACATCCCAAAATGCCATTGTCCTTCTTGGCAACAAGGGCACACTGCTGACTCATATCCAGCTTCTCGTCCACTGTCACCCCTAGGTCCTTTTCCACAGAACTGCTGCCTAGCCATTCGGTCCCTAGTCTATAGCGGTGCATTGGGTTCTTCCGTCCTAAGTGCAGGACCCTGCACTTATCCTTATTGAACCTCATCAGATTTCTTTTGGCCCAATCCTCCAATTTGTCTAGGTACCTCTGTATCCTATCCCTGCCCTCCAGAGTATCTACCACTCCTCCTAGTTTAGTATCATCCGCAAATTTGCTGAGAGTGCAATCCACACCATCTTCCAGATCATTGATGAAGATAAATTCTAGATTATTGCATTGGAGTCTAGCTCTACAGTAATTTGACATGGAAATAATTCACATCATGGGGAAGGAAAACATAGTGGCAGAAGCCTTATCAAGAATAGAGGGACTCTATGGCGTATTCATGAATGTTGATAACACTCCTTCCTACACCAATTTTGTGTGGGGGTGTGATGCTGGTAAACCAGGTGCTAGCTCTTGCCAAGACTGAACTCATTTGTGTATATATGTTGCCTGCTTTAACGTGTAAATAATTCTCATTTCTTTTCCTGGTTAATAAATCCTTAATTAATTTACTATAGGATTGGCTACCAGAATTTTCCTCGGTGTGAGATATAAGGTACAAATTTATCTGTGGGAAGTCACTGATCTCTTGGGAATGAGAGCAATATTTTGTGTTTTTTGGTGTAAGTGACCACTTATCACTAAATCTAGCTTTCCTGGGTGGCAAGATAGACTGGAGTGCCCAAGGGGACTGTCTGTGTCTCCATGGTAAAACTGTTAACAGTGATCCAGGATTTCACATTTGTTACTGGGTTGGTGATAATTAACTGCTTTTTAACAATCTGCCCTGAGGTCAGAATTTGGCTCTTTCTTTTATTTCCCTCTTCCCCAAAATTTTGTTTGATGCTTCAGACTGCTAAACTGGGACCATTTATTCTATATTTTATAAGGTGGCAGTTCTTTACAACTAAATTCTATTCTTGGCAGTGGCAGATTATCCAATGGGCCCATAGGGCCCATGCCCAGGGTCCCAGCCAATTGGGTGGCCCTGGAAAAATGGGCACCCAAGCAGAAATCCACTGCAGGGCAGTGGAAGACTGGAGCCCTCGCAGAAGCCATGGGGCAGGGAGGGGAAACCCCAGCACCCCAACCTCAATCCCTGGCAGAAGCACAGAGTGGCAAGGAAAGTCAGGGGAAGCCCCAGCACCCTGACTCCAGTCCCCAGCAGAAGAGCAGAGCGGCAAGGAAAGCCCCAGCATCTGGACCCCAGCTGTGGCCCTGGGACTGGAAGAGCTCTGGTTCTGTTCATTCCCTCTGGGGCACCTGGTATTGACCACTGTTGGAAGACAGGACACTGGCCTAGACGGACCTTTGGTCTGACCCACTATGGCCTAAACTGATTTAAACTGCTGAGGATCTAGCCTGATAGCTGCTTTATACATGCATATGACTAGTAAAGATAGAATCCAGGTTTGGTGATGAAGTTAAATTTGATCATCCAGTAATAATATAGATGAAAACGATCACGTCCAAGTAGACTAGAGACAAAGATGATCATTTAGTGAAACAGCTCCTCAGTTAAGCCAGAATTCAGTGCTCTGATAAATTCAATATAACTAAAATGGCAGCCCCTTCTTTTGGGTATCATGGACAATTGGTGCCCCCTCAGGTCAGACATAGACATAGGTAAATTAGAAGCATGACTGGACACTTTACTTTGGGCAAGTACAAGGTGATGAGTTTAAGTGTTAATTATTAAAATATGAATTAAATGTGAAGAGCACATAGCAGGAGAAAGACAGGGAAGTGGCAATGAACAAAATATGAAGCCTTAAGTACAATATATGACTGTTCATTAAGTAAACAGGAACACAGAAAACCAGTGGGAAGAGAGTTGTTATACCAAATGCAATGAGTTTATAAAAATGCTTGACTGTCTTTTCAATTACAATATATTTTTGTACAAAACTGTACTTGTACAAATTGGTTCCAGAATTATTCCATTTTAAAGTACGCTAAGATGTTCACATAACATGAATATAAACATGTCTTACCACACTGCTAGTTATTAACTTTTATGTCTGTGAAAAATATCTCATGCACATTCCGTCTTCAAATGTGTGAAGAATTATTTTATAAAGGGGCTTTCCCGAGCCTGGACATGTTTTCCATATTTATTATCACATTTAATTTGTAGCTTTTGATATCAGACCTTGAGTCAGCGTAAAACATTTTCTTTCTAATATGAACCCATAGTAATTATGTAAGGCAACTCTTACAAAACTAAATCCCAACATTCAGATTTCTTTTTTCAAATTTTCAAATAGGCTTATGAAAGCACAAATTGTCTGATTGAAATGTATCATTGTATGTTTGTACTTGTTCCTTACTGCTCTTGCCTTTGCAAAGTCTAAATTTGCGTTTGTCTAAGATATTACAGGTAATAAAATCATTTGGAGTTAACTGTTAGTTGAAATAACAGCTTCAAAGTTTTGATATTTACCTGCAGCTTTTGGGTCTTTAAAATGGGACTGGAAGACTTTCAAGAAGAGAATTACTTGTGGAAATTCACTTCTTTTGGTCCCAGCCCAGATACAAACAGGAAGTAGAAAAAATGTGCCTATGTATTTTAGAGCCTTAAAAATTGTATGTCTCAAATTCAGTTCTAGAAATGGGTGCATATTTGGAAGTGCCTTATGTTTTTCAAGATGATTTGCTCATCTGTAGTAACTCCCCAAGCCTACCATCTCCCCACTACCACCACAAATAGACCAGACTTCTTCCCTACTATCCTACCTGCAAAGATCTGGAAAATCAAATTCATTGTTGAAAGTACTGTTGATGCATAGTGGTTGTTTGAGTGGTGAGCTCTATGTCTCTGGTGAAGGAACAGAACATATGAACTGTTAGCTACTATAACTTTTCATCTCTTTGCTTGTGTCATTCTGTGTTGGGTGAGTTATGTGAACCTAACCTTACCTGGAACACAACACAATGCTTTTTATTTATTATACAGTTTGTATTTATTTCTCAGATTTTTAAATTTAAAAAAATCTCCAAGACAGCTATGGGAAATTTCACAAAGAATTGGCCCCATCTAGCTGTAGAGCTTTGCTATTGTGAAGGAGCATTTTCATGAAGTACTTGTTATTCCTAGAAGTAGCTTACGCTTTGTCATAAGTATAAAGGGAAGGGTAACCACCTTTCTGTATACAGTGCTATAAAATCTCTCCTGGCCAAAGGCAAAACCCTTTCACCTGTAAAGGGTTAAAAAAGCTAAGATAACCTCGCTGGCACCTGACCAAAATGACCAATGAAGAGACAAGATACTTTCAAATCTGGAGGGGGGCGGGGGACAAAGGGTTGGTCTGTTTGTGTGATGCTTTTGCCAGGAACAGATCAGGAATGCAGCCTTACAACTGTTAGTTAGTAAGTACTCTGACTAAAAATGTGTTACATTTCCTTTTGTGTAATGGCTGGTAAAATAAGAGATGTGCTGGATGGAATGTATATTCCTGTTTTTGTGTCTTTTTGTAACTTCAGGTTTTGCCCAGAGGGATTCTCTATGTTTTGAATCTGATTACCCTGTAAGGTATTTACCATCCTGATTTTACAGAGGTTTTACCTTTTCTTTCATTAAAATTCTTCTTTTAAGAACCTGATTGATTTTTCATTGTTCTTGAGATCCAAGGGTTTGGGTCTGTGTTCACATGTACAAATTGGTGAGGATTCTTATCAAGCCTTCCCCAGGAAAGGGGGTGTAGGGCTTGGGGAGATATTTTGGGGAAAAATGTCTCCAAGTGGGCTCTTTCCCTGGTCTTTGTGTAAGAAGGTTGGTGGTGGCAGCATACAGTTCAAGGCCAAGGCAAATTTTGTACCTTGGGGAAGTTTTTAACCATGCAGGTCCCCACATCTGTACCCTAGAGTTCAGAGTGGGGAAGGCACCTTGACATGCTTTGTTTAAAAAAATCTCATAATATTCCATTTTAATTTTTTTGTTCTCATTTTCAAATTTTTAATTTTCAATTTTTTCAGCTTTTGTTTTTCATTTGTAAGTTTTCTTTTGTCTTTGATTTCTCTTTTTCTTCACCCTTCAGATTTTCCTTTTTATTAGTTAATAAAGAACAGGATCATTGATAAAGTAATAGCTAATTTCTTGAAGAACAGGATCTCCAGCAGAGGGTTTACTGATCTCAAGGGCCCCACTCCTGAACTGGCTGAAGAGTTTCAAAAAGAGCTTGGACTTCAATAGAGTTGACCTTCTTTTGTTAAAGATTTTCTTTTCTGACACAACACATCACTCAGCAAGCAAAATCCATTCCCCTGTGTGTTGTTCTTTTTAAGACTTCAAAATCTTGTATTTGTCATAGTTCAGGGCAATTGTACTTGTGTTTCTCCTCAGCAGTCCAGCAAGGTCACCCACTCTCAGGATTCTGGGTCCCCTGGAAATCACCTCTCTTGAGTGGAGACACACATCTCTTTCCCTTCTGACCAGGGTATCTCCAAGCTCCACAGTTCCTTCCTTCACTATATTATTCCCACCAAAAACAGGTTGCTCAAGGACACCTGCTTGCTTTCTCCTCAGAGACAGTAAACAAGTGTAATTGCTACAGTTATAAGTACCATGTGGCTCTTTCTATGCAAGCCTATTCTAGTTTCAAGATAAAAAGCTTTAGAGAAAACATATAAAAGAACCTACACATGTACTATTAAGCTTACAAGAGATCTGCTCCTGACAATTCTAACATGGATTCTGGCACAAGTAATTCTTGGAACCCCCACCCAAGAAGAGTACTTGTGGTTACAATTTCATTAAAGCTTCAGTTCAGAACAAGCACCTAGCCTTTTGTGGCTTTCCAATTTGGATTGGGATTAGGGCCCTCTGTGGACCTGGGTCCTGTCCATTTGCTGGATCAGGAAGAAGACCCTGAGTGAGGTTAAAACCAGTCTATTGATTCAAAAATCCTTTCTTTGTCTACTCATGCCTGGAGAATCCAGTTTGAACTAGTATATATTGATCTCACCAGAGTAGTCTTCAAAGGGCTGATACCAGCAACTACATTAGCATTCCCCTCCCTACCTGAGAAGGTACATGCAATGTCACAATAACAGATACAATATACAGCATAGGCATTATCCCTAATTCAATAAGGTTAAACTTAATTCAATAAAGAATATCTTATTCCGTAAGGTTTGTCCAGGGTATGACAGGATATTGTCAGTCTGTCACAGTATTTAATGTTTATATTATTTTTATTTAAACAACACGTGGCTCTAACGTAACAGCAAGTATAGCCTGGTGCTGACTGTAGCCTGCAGCTCCCTGCAGGCCCACACTCTGCATTCCAAAATGGAGGATGGTTCTGCAGATACTCCTCAAGTAACATGTGGTGTTTAGATGTTGCTTGTAATTATTAGAATTGGGAGCACTGGCTGTTGGGAGTCTGAAAGGACCGGAAACAGGAAGGAGGGGGGAGGAGTTGAGAGGCTGGGAGAAAGCTACACAGGGTGCAGCAGCAGCTTGGTAAAGAGGTTTCCACTTTGAAAATAAAGTCTTGTTGTAGCTTGTTAGTACCTTGCCTGGTTGATACAACATAACAGCTACTTCATACACTGCACACCAAATTAGCCCCCCATTTTGGATGCAGAAAATATGACTGAGTAATATAAAGTAAAGAAAGTGTTGTATTCCTCTCATAAACTGTCAAAAATATCTTCCACATAAGTGCATCATTGACATACTCCATTTCTCCTTTGGCTAACTGTTGCACATTAGAATATAGTTTTTGGTAAACAATACTATTTTTTTTCCTAAAGTCTGCAGTTTGTAAGTATAGGTGCCCCCAAAAATTATGAGAATCAAAATGTGAACATTTCTAAAGGCTAATTTTTAGCTAATTAGAAAAAAGAAATTAATTAACTGATTTATTTGAAAATACTTAGAATCTTAATTTCTGCCTGAAGCAAATCATACTGAGAGTTAGGAAAAGGGGAATGTGATGGAGTGTTCACCACCACACTAGTCTGGAAAGGGTTAATGTGGCCCAGGAAGCAGGGGGAGGAGCGGGGGAAGGAACACAACAGGCCACACCTGAGGGAGAGTTAGACTTGATAAGTAATCTCTAATTAAGAATGGAGCCCAGCTGAGTAGGAGCAAGCAGTGCTGGTATAAAGCCAAGAAGTTTTGAGCAGAAAAAGGCTTCAGTGTAGAAGTCTGCAGTCACTTTCTGGGCTTACAGAGGGAAAAGGAGAAAATCCAGCAGGTGAGTAGAAGCCCTGAAATCCTGTCCCTGAGGGAAAGGAATACACAGAGACATGGTAGATAAGGAAGCCTGAAAGAGGTGGAATAGGAAAAGGCCTAGCAAAATGGAAACAAGGTTTGAAATGGTACAGACCTTTGCTACTGATTTGAGGGTCCCTGAGCTGAAACCTGGATTAGTGGGTGGCCCCAGGTTCCCCTACCAGCCAATGGGAAAATGGAATGGTCTGGACAGTGAATTGGAAGCCTGCCTCACACAGTTGGTACAGAGACCCTTTGATACCCCTAAAAGGTGAAACCACATAGTGACCTGGTTGGAGGGACAAGCCATGAAGAGGGAGCACCCTGACTCTCAAAGATGAAGCACCATAACTCCTGGAGCATGACAGGGGCTTCAGCATGAGCAAGAGACAGAAGGGGGTGTCACATTGCGTGGAACTGTTTTCCAGATGCAGCCCCAAGGAGGTGTCCCAGTAGTGAGTAGAGTATCAGTTTAAAAAGCCTGAATCTCAGTTTTCCACTGAATTCTTCCCATACAAAATGCAAGAGAAGAAATGGTAACCTAACTAATCAGATACATGCTGCTATTTGTTCACCCTGGGTTAATTTTGAAATGTAATTAGTAAAACAAAGAATCAAGAAAAATGGATTAAATAATTCCTTGTAATACCTATACTATATATACATTTGGTAAAAACCGGTGTTAAACTGGTAATTAAAAGGTTACTTTTTATAACATGGCAATTTATTACCAACAGAGTGAATGCTTCTTTATGTAATCATTTTTCTTAAACACTGTGGGTTAGATGCACAAAGGGATTTAGGCCCCTAAAATGGCAGTCAGGTGCCTAAATCCAAAATCTAGATGATAAAAATCCCTACTCAGCCCAATCCTGTAGGCACTATTAGATTCACAAAAGGACTAGGAACCCAATTACCACTTTAAGAGTCTAAATCCCTGTGATGGGGTAGAGAGCAAGGGGTTAAGGAACTGCTCTGTGCTCAGCCAGCCCTCCCCCACCACACATGTAGGAAATGCTCCCACTGGAGGACAAATTAAAAGGCAGGGAAACAGCTCTCATGGTGGCAGACCAGGGTGGAGATCAGAGCTGCAGTTCCAACAGAGAAGAACTGAGGAAAAGGCAGAATCTCTCCTCACAACAACTACCCAAAGGTCCCTCCCTGAGAGGGAAACATTCCCCTTTCCATCTTGTACAAACTCTGGACTTTGGTAATTCTTTGTTTGGTTTGGACTACCCCAGCAGGGGAAAACCCTGAACTAATCTGGTCCAGGATAGTGGCCATACTACAGAAGGAGGCAGTTTTCACAAGAGAAAGGAAGAGTTAGCCTGCTATATGCAGCCATGAGAAGGTGGGTTGTGGTGAGTAGACACCCTTCATGCTGCCTAGATCCAGACAGCGACTTTGGGACAATAGTGGGGCAGGGGAGGATGAGGTGCAGTGACAGGAAGTGGTCCAGGGGAGGGTAGCCTTAAGCAACCCATTGGCTGTTAGATCCTGGGTCGGAGCCTGGTGGAGTGGGAGGACCCAGGCTCCCTTACCAACAACCCCACTATAAGTCACAGGCCTAACCCCTGTCCATTGTGTGAAGATACCCTACCAAACAACCCCCAAGCAAGGACTGTCCCAATCCCAGGATCAGGCCCTACTGCGATTCACAAAAGCCCCACTCATCTGCCCCCAAACCCTGTTACATGCCTAAATGTGCTTAGTGCCTAAATTTTTTCAGTAAAAGTTCCTGAAGTACTTATGTTTCTGCCTCTGAGGATGCACATTGCAGCTCCACACCAGGCAACTGGATGTCTAAGCCCTAGGCTGATGCACAAATTGGGAGAAATGAGATATTCCTCTATCTAACTCATCAAACAGCCTGATCTGGCAAGTAGGCTCAGAGCCCACTTACCAGAGTGGGCACATATAAACAAGCTTAAACATAAATAAAGGAGGAAGAGAATAAAATATCCCCCATAATTGCAAACCCTCTCTTGGTATTAGGCAAGTGCCAATAGCTTAAAACTCAGCCAAATATAAATGGAATTTTGGGACCAGCAAAGGGCACCTCTCTGACCTCTGGGATACCCCTCCTGCTGAGTTACTTGAAGTCCCATTATTTAAATCAGAGGTAGGAAAGGTTCTCAATGTTTCACAAGAATCCTTTAAAATTGGAAGTGCTAGGCAACCTAAATGGAGGCGTCATCGCCAGCTCCCCATAATATACTTTTTTCATTAAAAAAATTATCTTATATTTAAGGCCTTCCAAAACTAAAGAATTATGAAATCACCAGTTATGGTAAAATTATCATCCAGGCCAACCTCAGGTCTCTCAAATATCATGACCATCAAATCACATTCACACATCAAGACTTCAACGCCAATTGCAGAGTTCGGTCAGACACATTTCAGATGTTGCCACTAACCCCCCTGGCCCCCATCTCTTCTCAAGTTTCGTGTTGCTTTTAAGTACTATTGGCTCATCTGTAAACCAAAATGCAAGTGAAGTTTTTGTTTGGACTACTATCCCACCCACTTTGCAGTGAGGATACAGGCTAAATCACGCAAATGCTCATAGTCTTCTGATGCCAGTGTTTACTGGAAAAGAATCAGAGTGCTCAGCTTAGTGCCGCAGAAAGGAGAGTGGTCTGTGACCCCAGAGGTCCTAGCAATGCACATGGGTGATGCAGCACCACAGAGAACACAATCACTCAGATAGGGCTTTGTAGTGTGGCTGCTCAGACCCAGACTGTGCTAACCTGGCTCATCACCCAAGTTTGCTCTATAGTGAGGACATAGCCACAGAGTCAGTCCTCCACAACAAACTCCCTTTCATCTGCAATACACAATCACACTGGTACAAATATGGGAATATTTTTCATTGCAACCTATGTTACTTTGCACGAAAAGGGCAGCTGCAGTTTTCTCTCAGCTTGTTTCTGAAAAGAATGTAAAAGAAAAAATAGATTATTCTCTCCTAGCAGGTTTTTGCTTCTTTTTAAATTGCAGTTGACTAAAATATAAAATAATTCTTAACTATATAAACTGTGAACTTCCTTTTTTCAGTATAAAGGTTAGTGTTCTGTTAAATACTTTATCATGACAGCCAGATTGTGAGAGAAAGATTAGTATAATATTTATACTGATTTTTAATGAATATTGGCTGTCTTTAAATGTACAAAATTTCTGTAAAACAAAACTTCTAGTGTGGTGGGTTTTTTTTTAGTGTGTCAACAAATAAAATGAAATTGGGCCTGAAATATTTGTTTATGTCTCCGGTGTATCTCTACTGGATTCAGTGTGCAAGTCAGGAACACTGGAATTTGTTTGCCATCTCTGCTATATCAAGTGTCTTTAAAAATACCTTGCATTCATGGCACCTTATGAAGATGATTACGATATACCTCAGAACACCATTATGAAGAAATTGTACAGCACATAGTGGATGACCATACCATTTTGGCCGATACAATCCCTTTTTTAAGCCCTAGCTTGGCCGTCCTGACTTTTTTTTTCCAAAAGGAGGCATTTGTCCCCTTTGGTAAGAACAAATGGGACAAAAGCCTGCTTTTGCCAAAAAAAGTGGGGCGAGGGCAAGCGGAGATGCCAGCCCTCTGTGAGGGGGAGGGAGGGCTGGGGGGGAGGCAACATTCCAGCATGGGGTGGGGGAGAGGGGAAGTAGGGTTCCAGCAATGGGCAACAGCCTCAAGTGGGGGGTAAGGGAGGCTTGGCTGGGTGGGTGTGTTGGGGATGCTGGGCACTACACTAGGTAACTCGGGAGAGTGGAAGACCATGAGTGTCAAGGAAGCCCTCCTGCTCTAGGCCCAGATAAACTAAGGCCCCTTTGCTCCTTGAACCCTCTGTGATCGTGTATAACTCTGAGGAAGCTAGCACACAAACAGACAGGTTTGCACATGGCTCACCAGCCAAGGCCAGCTTCGGCCTGGAAAACAGATAGCTAAGGCAGAAATGTTTAGCAAAAACTAGTAACAAATAGGATCAAATAAGGCAAGGCTCGGGCAATGCTACTGAGGAAAAACACAACTGGCTGCTTTAGCTGATTGGCTAAAGGATTGGTTACAGGGCAACAGGTAATTGGTTGCATAAGCTTGTGTAGTGAAATAGGCAAAGGTATAAAATGTATACTGGAATCTGCTGCAGGATTTGAGACAGCTCAGTCTCTCTGCGCCCTATTTGGAGCTCCAAATAAATCTCTCTGCTTCTCTACCCCGTTGTGGTCATTGGCGCGATGCACACCAGGCAACGAACCCAGCTGTTGCTTGCCTCGGGCACTCTGTGCCAGCAACAGGTGTGTCCCATTTTCTCTTTGGGAAATATGGTCACCCTATGCATGAGTCTAATTTTAAAGGTGGTGAAATTGAGGCCCAGACAGTTTAAGTGACTTGTTAGCAAATCAGTTCAAGATTAAAATTTACTTTTTCTGACTCCTGATCCATGGTTTAATCTATTAGATTACACTTCTCGTACCCAGACAAATTACTTAACTTGCTTTATTCACTGCAGGATCAAGCTTTAATATTATTAGCCAAGTAGGAAAATGGAGAATCAGAGAACTTAAGGGACATATCCTGCAAACTTCCCATGGGGAATTTAAGGTGTTCACAACTTCATAGGAAACTTCCAGGTTTCATTTGATTTTTTTTTTTGAGTTTGTCACTGAATCAGAAATTAAGCCCAGCTCTGCAAAACATTCATGAACCTAGATTGAGTTTCAAGCATACTTTCACTAACTTCTCCTCCTTCCCCATAGGCTACCTAACTTCCTGCCACAGACCTTCATCTCTCAATCTTCAGAGGGAATGTTTCTGTTTAACACTTTCTTTCTTGCCCCAGTCTACACTTAACGCCTCCTGGGATCATCTGGGCACAGCGTGGCAAGAGACATCCACTATCTGAATCCTTTATATTTGTGGTGCCCAAACTCTAGGGAGAGGTCCAAGATAGGATACTTTGGTTTAAGCCCTTGTTGTGCCACATCCCTCTGTGACCTCGGGCAAATCACTTAGCTTCTCTATGCTTCACTGTCCTGTCTGTAAAATGGGGATCACTGTATTTTGCTATCTCACAGGCATGTTAGGATAAATATATTAAAGATGATGAGATGCTCTGATACTATGGTAATACGGGACATATCTTAGATAGGCTTTCAAAGGATATCTTGGATAGGGGTTTGGGCAGTGGCTCAATCAGAAAGTCCGAAAAAAGCTACCACCTGGAACCTCAGAAGATTCACGTTAGGGCTAATAGAAGACTGGAGCCAGAAAGTAGAGAGTACATACTTTGGCACCTCTAATAATGCCCCATCATTTACAAGTTGCTCTGTGAGAAAATTATTTCCCTATAAGAAGTCACCGCTATACTTCCAAGGGTTTTATTACTTTGTCATTATAATTTTGGGGGTTGGATTAGATGACCTCTTGAGGTCTCTTCCAACTCTAATCTTCTATGATTTTGGAAAATCAGACATTTTATGTAACCTGTAAACAATGCAATTTACATAAAAATGGAAACACCTGCTGCAAATCAACAAAGATAGCAATACAAGCCATATTTTAAAATATATATACATTTTCCA
Source organism: Lepidochelys kempii (assembly GCF_965140285.1). Taxonomy (NCBI): domain Eukaryota; kingdom Metazoa; phylum Chordata; order Testudines; family Cheloniidae; genus Lepidochelys; species Lepidochelys kempii. The sequence continues at coordinate 150,652,130 of NC_136381.1, forward strand.
TGTCTTACTGAGCAATCCTGATAATAGTGTTGGCTCCACTTTCAAGGGCTTATTTTGAGTGCCTGGGACACACACAAAGCTACATAATATGGAGATTAACACTGACATATCGATTACAAAATACTGTACCTGTTCTTAACACCCTGCAACAGATACTGAACAAGATAATAGAAGCCCTGAGGAAGAAATTCTCGTTTCACAACTAATTCTAAATTTAAAAGGAAAAACTTGCACACATGATTGTAGACATCATTTCAACTACAAAGTGTCATTATTATGAGATGCTTTCAGTTACTCTGCTTTTGCCAGCATGATCTGTATGTGTTTAATGTTTTATAGGGCCATTAGCAACCATACAGAATCTTCGGCAATATAGGTGGACATCTCTTTTGCCCTTTGTCTCTTTCCTATTTAAATATTTGAGAGAAAAATTGTCAGCACGTTTGATTTGAGATTTAGTAAAATTACCGTAAACTAAGTTTAAGTGTTTTTCCAGCAGGAGTTGCAAAAATATAATACCTGTCCTAAAAAACCTAGTATTTCATTTTATAGATTATGCTCTTTTAGTCTAAACATAGACCTCAGAGGAGAAATATTGTAATGGGGCCAGGTGCATCACATACAACAACATATAAGCAAAGTGCTCATCAGATTAGGCACCTAGTATATAGGGAATATTTCAAAGTACAAAAATAAGACTGAACAGAACTCGGTGTACAATCGTAGCATTACGTTTTCCATACAAAAGTTTCCAGAATCAAAATAAATATGAAGCTTCACAACATCAAATGCTTTGATGTTACCTTTTTATTTTTGCCAGTAGGTTGATGGACCAATGGCATTTAAAACAGCTTTGTCCAATGCTGGTCATATGAAGTGAGAAAGTAGACATTAGACTACTTATACTTGAACTAGGGAGTAAACCATTTTTCTGTATTTTATTATCTTTCTTGCAAGGTCCACGCAAATAAAAAACATCTAAAGTCTTGCCAGTGACCATCAATAGATATAATTCTTCATGAACAGTTTTACAAAAATATTTTTTTAATAAATAAACTTCCATAAATATGTTGCATGTGCTACATGACAAGATTAATTAGATGCTTGTCTTTATCTTTTTCTCTTTGCATTGTTTGTCTGTCTGTCTGGGCGGGCTTTTGTCTCTGGTAAGGGGGAAAATGTCTGTGCCCAAGTTTGAGAATGTTTGGCCTTTCTATGTATCTTTAATAAAGCTGAATTTTTAATAGTAAGATTATGCAAAATATTTGAGAAAGAATCCAAAATTGGGTGAAACGCCACTGGTTTCAGGCTTTGTTTTTACTGTGAGTCCTTTATACATGAACATCATAACCCACGCAATACAAAGTTCTTAATTATAATTTATTATAATATAGGCAGATCTGGCAGTGACTCTACAGTTAAGGTTATCTAACTCTTTCCATTGAAGACCTAGTTTTTAATTGTTAACTTTTTGCCAAACTTCAATAGTTCAGGCTGACATTTTTCACACCAGGTGTTTACCTCTTAAATTCTTTCATTAACAAAAACCCCACAGTACAGACACTTCATATCACAAGATTAAAAAAAAACTCTTTTGCCAATGTTAAAAAAATTACTGTTAAAAATTCTCACATCCATTGTACTGAGGCTGTAGTGCCTTCATGCTTTGGAGCAGGGACTTGAAATTTGGTAGCGGGACAGCTGTGGTGCCAGAGAAGTGTCTTTTCTGTCCTTGTGAGAACCTACCAAGTGTTTAGCCAATTTATAAGCCTCTTGTCAGCTGGTGGGCTCTCTCATTAGATATGGAAAGAACTAGTGTTTGACAGGGTGAAACAGTCAGGAAAAGGTCAAGGGCTGCCTGCCTGTCACATGACTCAGTGGGGGATTGAAGAAAGGGACATGTATTCTTTCCAGGTTGAAGGGGAAAAGGCTACTTGGATCAAGGGAAGTGCTTGGCTTTTTGTTAATCTGGAGTTTTTGTGTTTTGAATAGTAAATTGTGCCCAGAGACCAGGGCCTGAAACATAGCCCCTCTTTGATAGTGAGTCCAGTGGTAGCTGGGATTTTAAGCCGGTTGCCAACATTCCACCAGATTTCTGGCCTTACTCTGCAACTCAGGTCCACATAAGGCTGGAATACAGAAATTACAGAAGCTATGCCTGATCTTTAGCCTAGCAGCCAGTCTCGTAAGGGAAGCAGCTGAGACCATCCAAGAGTTGAGCAACCACACCAGGGGCAGAACTAGCCAGTGGAGATCTTTCCCTTCTCTGATCCTGAACTCTTCAAAGAGAATGTCACCATGCTAGGAGGGAGGCCCTTGGAACCCAGGCTCTTGGAGCCCTGGAAAAGGAACTTGGAAAGGCACATGTATGCAGTGTAATAATGGACCCTACTGGGGTGTCTGCACAAAGGACCCTTTGGTGTTCTCCCCACCCCCAGGGGTCAATACTCAGACTATAGCTAGTGGACCTGACTTTGAATATTCCATCATCCCTCTAGCTTTGAATAATCAGCTGTATGGCTGGCTGGCAAGGGTGAATGGGTAAATGGCTGAACCTGGCCTAGTTTCCCACTTTGAACTCAAGGGGGAATCCTGGCAACAATTGCCCAAGATACCCAGACAGGGACATGCCACACCCAGCTCCTTATTCCCAAACTGTACTGGAGAAAGTTATTGAACCTACTCCATGATGCGCTGTGTCTAGGGCATTTAGGGGTAGAGAAGATCAAGAAGGGGGTGATAGGTTGGTTCTGTTGGCTGGGAGTCTATCAAAAAAATCAAAGAGTACTGTCCTTTCTGCCTTGAATGCCAATTGGTGGCACCCAGGCCTGCCTGCATTCTCTACCACATATAACCTAGTAAACTCCTTCATCAGCCCATGAAATAATTAGTCCCCTGCCTGAGTCCGTTTCGGTCCCTTGCCTTAAGGTATTTCACTATTCAAACACACACAAACTCACAAAGCAACACAATATAATTCCCCTGACCGACACAGGCTGCAATCCCTACAGCCATTTCCCCTGTCTCTCTCAGCCCTGGGAGAGAGGACATGCTCTTCCTTCAATCCCTTTCTGAGTCAAATAATAGGCAGGCAGCCATTAACCCTTCCTGACTATTTCAGCCTCTCATACACTTGTTTTTTCCTGAGCTGCTGAGACCCCACCAGTTTACAAGAGGCTTATAAATAGCTAACTTTGGGTGGGTTTTCACATGGGCAGAGACAAAAGCAAAGAAGCGCACACTACTGAAATACAGCACAGAATTCCTGAATCCCAAGCTTTGTCCACTGTCAACGAATAGCTGTAAAAATGACTGATCAAGTGTGTGGTTTTTGTTTTGTTTTTTTATGGCTGGTCCACAGAGAAGGTAACAGCCAACTAATACTACAAATTTATCTGTTAAGTCATTAGATGTTTGTGCAGTAGGTCTAAAGGTTCCAAACCTGCTGATGATCAGGGATCCTAGAAAGCCATTTGCTGTGGAAAAATCTGGAATTTGCGAAGTGGGTAGCAAAGTGGGGATATTAATTGCCTTACAGGTCTGGGTTCAAATCCTGCTGCTCCTTACACCCATACACTTGGGTAGGGGTGCCCTAGGCAAGGTTTGTCTTGGTGGGCTGCAAGAAGATGGGAAGCTGGCTCCTAGGATTGTCCCTCAGGGGTGTCCGCAAAAAGAAAAGGAGTACTTGTGGCACCTTAGAGACTAACCAATTTATTTGAGCATGAGCTTTCGTGAGCTACAGCTCACTTCATCAGATGTTTACCGTGGAAACTGCAGCAGACTTTATATACACACAGAAATCATGAAACAATACCTCCTCCCACCCCACTGTCCTGGGGGTGTAACATCCCCGTCAATGAGAAAAATGAAACATGGCTCCCTTTGATATAAGTCCAGTATGTCATTGACTACATATTCATCGTGACCCTGGATCTGCACCGGGGGATAAGGGAGCAGTGTTTGATGCACAAAGGGTTGTCAATGTATGGCTTTAATAGAGACACATGAAACACTGTGTGTACCTAGAAAGATCTGAGTAGTCGGAGTTGAATATTCACAGGGTTAATCACCTGTCTTACTGAGTATGTACCGAGATAGTCAACTTTGCAATAAAGCTAGTCTGTGCAGAGGCATTGTGCAATCAGCCCCACCTTCTGTATCTCAGTAAATGCTGGGCCTTCCCAATGCCGCAGGCCAGCATGTCATTTGTAGTCCTCCTTTGCGTTCTCAAGATGTGTTCTAAGCTCCTTACGGACATCATGGATCTGCAAGATGCAGTCAGCAGGTATGGGGTTTGTAGAGGTGGTGGACATGGTCAGTTTTAGATGGAAATGGAATCCAAAGTTCACATAGAAAGGACTCTGCGGTGAAGATATGGTTGCTGATGTTGTAGGCAAAATCCGCTTGGAGAAGAAGGGCTGGCCAGTTGTGGCAATAATTCGTAAAGCACAGCAGGTATTGTTCCAAAACCTCATTTGCTCTTTCAGACTGGTCATTAGTTTGTGAATGGTAAGCAGAAGACGTATGAGCATGGACCCCAAACAATCGTGGAGTTTTGCACCAAAACTGTGACACAAATTGTGGTCCTTGGTTGGACCTGATCTATGTTGGGAGCTCCTGAAGATGGATAAGATGTATCACCAGGAGCTGGGGCATTTCTTCTGTGGAAGGCAGATGTGCAATGGGGGCAAAGTGTGTCATTTTATTTAATTAATCTGCCACAGTGAGAACAATTGTGTGTGCCCATATCCCTTTTTATAGTTTTTTTTTTTTCTGTTTTTTTCCCCCTTCTTCAAGAAGCATCTCTAGCGGAGGTTCGGGGACAAAAAAAGTCTGTGTGGATGGGTACCTCAAGCTGTTTCTTTTTAAGATAAAGATTTTTCACCCATTTCCCCTTTCCCGCCAATGAATAGCCACTTAAGCAGGTGATGACACATTTGATCTTTTTTTTATGCCTGACTGAGGCATCATTTTGTCTTTGTCTCTGAGGAACTGGTTTGGCCGCTACCCAGACTTAAAATATCTTGGTAACATTATACAGTAGAATCTAATAATTTTAGACACGATGTTGCAACACACATTTTTCCAGGGCAACATTGACCAGTGAGTTATGAGTTTTCAAATGAGACCTCCCAAGGCTTACTTTGTACCAAGATTATCATAATAGTGTGGAAGGGGTGAATACAGGAGTACACACCGTCACAAATGTATAAGTGATCCTTGACATGAAGCAAGCTGTCCCACACCTAGTGTTGTCCCTTACATAATGGCTCAAGGTCTCTGGAAAGTGGTTCCTCCTTTGTAGCTCAATGGATTAGGGACAAGAGGTCTTGGGGAATGTCAGCATCCAGGAAATTATGGGTTTGAGGATGTGCAGTGGCTCCATGTGGGAATGGTCATGGTCAGGGAGGTATTCCCCTTTTAGGGACAAGGTGGCAGCTGCCTTGTTCTGAGCTCCTGGGTAACAGGTGAAGGCAAAATTTAAAGCATATGAAGAACAGGGCACATCAAAACTGTCTTTGGTTCAGTGCCTGTGCTCTATGGACATACTCCAAGTTTTTATGATCTGTGTATACTTGTATTGGGTATTGTGCATCTTTGAAGTGGTGGTGCCATTCCCCAAAGGCAGCTTTTAATGCTAGATGCACCTTACCTAAAATCTTATAAATTTTGTTCTGCTAGTGTGAGTTTCTAAGAGCAATAGGCACAAGGGAGCAGGTGCTGTTGGGGGCCAGATCTTTGGGAAAGTATTGCCCCAATTGTAACATTAGATGCTTTGGTCTCAGTGACAAAGGTCCACATTGGGTCACAATGTTACCAGATGGGCCTGTTGCTTTGGGGTATGCTCATTTATTAGGGTTACTCTTCAGGGGGAAGGGGGGATTCTGTAATTCTATTAATGTACTGCTTATATCACTTGTGTGTTCATATGGAGCTCTACTCCTTCATTCTGCAAGTCCCCTCCCAATGGAGCTATCCTGCAGTACCTAGGTTCCCTAGGACTGGGTTCCTCCAGCCCTAGAACTAGATGAATGCACACACACACACACTAACAGAGCAAGTCTGAGCGGACCGGGTCAATCAGCACTCTTAAGTTGATCGCCTTATCTGTCACTGTACTCAGTGGGCTGAGTTAAGCAGCACTTTCAAGCTGTCACCCTCATGTGCCCCTGGGCTCAATAGGCTGGGCTGAGCAGCACTTTCAGCTGCCCACCCCTTTTGTGCCACAGGTTTAACATGTCCCTATCCCCACTTTCACGTTATACTTGTACTGATAGTAACCCACTTGATGAGCAAACCCCACAGTATTTTTGGGCACTACAGGGATCTTTAGCTTAGGTAAAAGAAGTGTTGCTGCAGAATAATTGGGGGAAGCTGAAAACACAAAAGAGTAGAGTTCAGAGAGAAAGAGAGAGAAAAGCTTAACCATAAGTTATTTATTGAATAATAGTTATAGCTGCACAAGGAGAGCCTAAACCAACGTAACATACATTATTAAAGGTTAATGCCTGAGGTAGAAAGGAAAACAGAGAGAGAGAGAAAGAGGGGGATCTCACACACTCTAGGATGCTTGAACTGGTCAGGGTTCCCAGGTGATGGTGGTAGCTCAGGGTCCTGAGGGCAGGAGACAGGCGGAGCCCCCAGCACAATCAGTCAGGAGAAGATGGAGTCCCAGTGGAACTGATGCATAGTTTGGATCTAAGCATCAGAACCCTGACTGGAGGGTGAGTAGGGATTTTTGTAGAGAAAATACAATGGTTCAAGGGAGAACACTAGATTTGTTTATAGGTAAACTGATAACTCAAGGGTTTTCTTTAGGCTAGACAATAGGAGCTGATCACTCTTGGCTCTGGGTGGTGGTTTCTTCACGGGAGCTCACAATGCAACTAGGCTGCTTCAGTATTTTGGATATCAATCAAGGATTTATTACTAGAATTGGTTTGATAATTGCTGAGCTGGGTGTGTGCAGCTGTAGGTCCATTAACATCTGGAGCAGAGATTCCCATGATGCAGTGCGTCCCTACTTTTCTGGTCCCAGAGTTCAGTGCGGTTCTCTGTTCTCCATTCTGTATGCAAATTGAGATGTCTCCCTGTCCCATCTTTAATGCAGATGAGGCTAGGGGAGTCATCTCCGGTTTCCATTCTGTATGCTAATGGAGATGTCTTAATCTTGTCACCCTTGTCAGGAGGGGTCTATGTGTGTCTCCCAACACCCTTCACTGCTCTCTCCAAGTTTTTTTTTTCTGATGGGTTTTGGTTTAAACACAGGCTGGTGGGGGTGATCTTTCATGAGTCAGACAGGCTGGATACTGCACCCTGGTTCCTCAAGAACACAGAGCTGACTGGTATCAACGATGAGTGAGAATTGGAGTGCTGGTGAAGGCCATCTTGAGTTGGTTGAATGTCTATTGAGCCTCCAGAGACCAGATAAATGAGGTGCATTTGTAGAGGAGCTCTGTCAACAGGACTATCAGGTCCAAAAACCCAAGAATGAAGCACTTATTAAAATTAGTGAACCCCAGGAAACATTGCAATTCCTTGATGTTCTGGAGGGCTGCCCAGATCCGAACAGCATCTACCTTCCTGGGGTCCATTTGGAGCCTCTCGGGGGACAACATGTTATCCAATAACTACATGGGGTGCCGGTTGGAACTGCACTTCTCAAGCTTTGCCTATAGCCATGTGTCAAGTTTCCTTCCCCACTCTGAACTCTAGGGTACAGATGTGGGGACCTGCATGAAAGAACCCCTAAGCTTATTCTTACCAGCTTAGGTTAAACTTCCTCAAGGTACAAACTTTGCCTTGTCCTTGAACCCTATGCTGCCACCTCCAAGCATGTTAAACAAAGACCAGGGAAAGAGCCCACTTGGAGACGTCTTCCCCCCAAAATATCCCCCCAAGCCCTACACCCCCTTTCCTGGGGAAGGCTTGATAAAAATCCTCTCCAGTTTGTACAGGTGAACACAGACCCAAACCCTTGGATCTTAAGAACAATGAACAAGCAATCAGGATCTTTTAAGAATTTTAATTAAAGAAAAAGTAAAAGAATCACCTCTGTAAAATTAGGATGGTAAATACCTTACAGGATAATCAGATTCAAAACATAGAGAATCCATCTAGACAAAACCTTAAGTTACAAAAAGACACACAAACAGGAATATACATTCCCTCCAGCACAGCTTATTTTACCAGCCATTAAACAAAAGGAAATCTAACACATTTCTAGCTAGATTACTTACTAACTAACAGTTGTAAGGCTGCATTCCTGATCTGTTCCCGGCAAAAGCATCACACAGACAGACAGACCCTTTGTTCCCCCCACACTCCAGCTTTGAAAGTATCTTGTCTCCTCATTGGTCATTTTGGTCAGATGCCAGCGAGGTTATCTTAGCTTCTTAACCCTTTACAGGTGAAAGGGTTTTGCCTCTGGCCCGGAGGGATTTTATAGTTCTTTATACAGAAAGGTGGTTACCCTTCCCTTTATATTTATGACACCATGTCACTGGAGTTAATCCAGAACTCAACGGACATGTTGAGTGTGCTGCTTGGGAATCTCCAAGAAGATGAGTATATCATCAAGATAGGCTATGACGTATTGGTCTAGGATGTCATGAAATACCTCATTCAGAAAGTGCTGAAATGTTGCTGGGATATTTTTAAGACTGAATGGCATTAACAAATATTTGTAGTGACCATACTGGTTCAAAAGTCTGTTTTCCACTCATCCCCTGCACATCTGCATCAGGTTATACGCTCCTCATAGGTTGACCTTGGTAAACACCTGGGCTGATTGTATGCAGCCAAACAATTCCAGAATGAGTGGGAGATAGTACCAAGTTCTGATGGTTAGCTGGTTGAGGGCCTAGTGATCCACACACAAAACACAGGGTCCCATGTTTCTTTTAAATGAAAAGAATTGGGGCCCAGGCAGGGAATGTGAAGGGATGGATAAATCCCTTGACAAAACTCTCTTGGAAATAGGATCACAAAGCAGCCAGCTCTGGCTCTGATGTGGCATAGATGCCGCTGAAAGGTATCTTGTTGCCAGATTGCAGCTCAATCAGACAATCATAGTCATGGTGAGGTGGTAGGGCATCCACGTTCTTCTTATCAAAAAAATGCCTGTTGTCATGGCAGTTGGAGGGAAGAGCAGGAGTTGGTTCTGATGGGGGTCCCATCTGGGCAAGAGCCTGGGCCCACAGGCTCCTCGACGTCCTCCTGGATTTGGGCTGGAAGGTTGCATCTTGAAACCAATATTCATCTGATGGTGCATGCAGGCAAACTTGCTGACAAGAAACTGACTTTCTCCTCACACCAAAAGACATGCAGGTCATGATTGGCCAGCCACAAGATGCCAAGAATTATGGGACAGTGGGGTGAATGGATTGTTCTGATTCCATTCTATATCAGAGACAAGTTGCCTGAAATGTGCAGTGTCAGAGTCAGCCAGTCCCTGTCCTTGATGTAGATTTTGCAGGGCTGCTTCTGCTGAGTGAGTGTGGTATCATCTGTGATGTTATCTGATTAGAATATTACCATGCAAATCATTGTTGCGACCACTATTATATTATTGCAACAAATCTTATACAAAGTGTGACGCATGGCCAGAAAGGGTTAAGCAGCTCGCAAGCTAAATGGCCCAGATTAAACCTTTAGGTACATATTGGTAGATATTTTTTGTGTGTTGACATACATATTTTTAGAGGTTAACACTGTAATCAAAGGTTTCAGAGTAGCAGCCATGTTAGTCTATATCCGAAAAAAAAACCAGGGGTACTTGTGGCACCTTAGAGACTAACAAATTTATTAGAGCATAAGCTTTCATGGGCTACAGCCCACTTCACTGGATGCACTGAATGGAACATATAGTAAGAAAATATAGATAGATAGATATATCTCTATATAGATACATACAGAGAAGGTGGAATTTGCCATACAAACTGTAAGAGGCTAATTAATTAAGATGAGCTATTATCAGCAGGAGGGGAAAAAATCTTTTGTGGTGATCAAGATGTCCCATTTAGACAGGGGAGGGGGAAGCGATAGCTCAGTGATTTGAGCATTGGCCTGCTAAATCCAGGGTTGAGAGTTCAATACTTGAGGGGGCCATTTAGGGATCTGGGGCAAAAACTGGGAATTGGTCCTGCTTTGAGCAGGGGTTTGGGCTAGATGACCTCCTGAGGCCCCTTCCAACCCTGATATTCAATGATTCTATGACAGTTGACAAGAAGGTGTGAGGATACTTAACATGTGGAAATAGATGGAATATGTGTAATGACCCAGCCACTCCCAGTGTCTATTCAAACCCAAGTTAATGGTATCTAGTTTGCATATTAATTCAAGCTCAGCAGTTTCTTCTTGGAGTCTGTTTTTGAAGCTTTTCTGTTGCAGAATTGCCACCCTTAAGTCTTTTCCTAAGTGGCCAGAGAGGTTAAAGTGTTCTCCTACCGGTTTTTGAATGTTATGATTCCTGATGTCAGATTTGTGTCCATTTATTCTTTTGAGTAGAGACTGTCCGGTTTGGCCAATATACATGATGGAGGGGCATTGCTGGCACATGATGGCATATATCACATTGGTAGATGTACAGGTGAATGAGTCCCTGATGGCATGGCTAATGTGATTAGATCCTATGATGGTGTCACTAGAATAAATACGTGGACAGAGTTGGCATCGGGCTTTGTTCCAAGGATAGCCCCCCCCGGTTAGTGCCCTTGCTGTGTGGTGTGTGGTTGCTGGAGAGTACCTGCCCCAGGTTGGGGGGTTGTCCGCAAACGAGGACTGGTCTGTCTCCCAAGATCTGTGAGAGTGAGGGATCATTTTTCAGGATAGGTTGTAGATCTTTGATGATGCGCTGGAGAGGCTTTAGCTGGGGGCCGAAGATGACAGCCAATGGCACCCTGCTGGTTTTTTTTGTTGGGCCTTTCCTGTAGTAGGTGACTTCTGGCACTCCTCTGGCTCCATCAGTCTGCTTTTTCACTTCAGCAGGTGGGCACTGCAGTTCCAAGAATGCTTGACAGAGATCCTGTAGGTGTCCATCCCCGCCAGAGGGATTGGAGCATGTAATCAAACAGTCCCTGTCTATAATGTATTCTGTTAATTCGGATATCAAAAGGACATCTTAACATTTAAATGAACTGTAAACATAGTGATATTACTCTTTGAAATATATAGCAAACCACCTGCGAATGGTGGAGGACAGGCATTTGCCTTATGTTAATCTGTGTAGCTAATTACTGGTGATGCTTAGGAAATAGATGTACTTCAAAGTCTCAGTGATTGCCTATTGTTCACCTAAGGACCCCAACCTGTCAAAAGAAGACCTGGAACTATATAAAACCCCCTTGGGTCCTGATCCCTTTTATCTCAGATCTGTTTGAGGCTTCATGCAGGGGATGCTTAAGTCATAAGGCTGAGATCTCCTGCCCGATCTGGATCACCTGAATATGGACATTAGACTATAAGCTATGGACTAATTCTGAAAGAACTCTTTGCAACTACAAAGCTCACCATCTCTACTACTATAAATCTGATCTCAGAACCGTACTCACGTCTGTATATATACTGATCTTTTAACGAATACTCTCTTCTTATTAACGAAACTAAAATTTATTAAAGAATTGGCTGTAAGTGTGTATTTTGGGTAAGATCTGGAATATTAATTAACCTGGCAGGTAATGTGTCCGAGTCTTTGGGATTGGTAGAACTTTCTTATATGATGAATAAGATTTTCAGTAATCCTCATCATATTTGACTTGGGTGTCTGGGTGGAGGCCTAAGGCTTGGTTGCTTTAAGGGACCTGGGTGTTGTTGGCTTCCGGTAACCAGTGAGATATTATAGAAGCTGTTTTGTGCTGGCTTAGTATTCTAAGTATTGGAATATCCACCAGATTTGGGGATTTGTCTGCCCCATTATTTGCAGTTCAGCCTAATTGAGTGACCTCAGTGTGGATCCCCTGGGATTCTGATCACATGATCTTCAAAAATAGATAAGAAGGCTTCAAAGAAGGCATCCAAGTTTGACAGTATTGGGCTTTGTCATTCCATTAGAGGCAAAGACCACTCCAGCATCTCTCCCATCAGGATACTAATTAAGAGTCCCACTTTGCCCTGGTCAGTGGAGTAGAACAGGGGCCAAAGCAAAAACAGAAGGTGACATTGGTTGAGGAAACTCTTAAATTTTTGGTAGTCTCACTGAAATGCTCTAGGAGGTGGATAGTTGGCCCAGGGTCCATGTGTGCTGTTGTGTGCTACAGGCATGTGCCACTATTCTCATTCTGCAACTGGGCACCCTGCACTCACATTATCTGGTTAATGGTGGCATACTGGGCCAGCTGGGCCCTTACCACAGCATTTTCATCAAGTAGATGAGAGGTCTAATAAAGGAATTACCAACTAGTAGCTCATATCCACTAGAAATAGACGGAAACTTTGGACATATCTGAGTCATGTACTCTGGATGCGAACACACAGACACCCACATGAAGCTGTCAAATGGAAACCAACTGGTGCAAGGAAATAAGGCCCCCAAGAGAAACCTTAAGAAGAACCCTTAGCACGGAGGGCAAACCAGTCAATATCAATACCATTGAGCAGATAGAAGCAGCAGCTAATGACAGAGGGGAAGGAGGAGACAAGTTTCTGCCCTGTGTGCAAATTATGACTGAGTTTTTCCCCTGCATAGAAGCATGGCAGAAGAAAGCACTAAGGTGCTTGAAAGAAAAATAGACAAGCAGGCAATCAATGCTGCCATCACTGGCAGGGTGAAGGCAGAAGAATTTACTGGATCTGATAGACAGGACAAGACTAACTAGTGAAGTACCATACAGGGGAAGACAAAAAGCTTGTGGTATATGCATTGGAGGACTAGGAACCAGTGGAGGGATGCAAAGAAAAAGATGCTATAGGCTGAGTAGTGAGCCAGGAAAATGATCCTAGCAACAGCAATATGAATGGACTCAAAGAAGGCAATGTGCTTTATCTCTCTTTTGTCTGTGTTTCACATCGCAACTGGTACCAACCCATCAATAAAAAGAAAATGAGATTTTGTGCAGTTCATCCTTTTCTCCTTCTTCATGGGGTTTAGGGGGAAAGAGAATGTCCACATTAGTGCACAGCAGAAAAAAACCACAGGAAAAAATATAGCAACTAAAACATAGGAAAATTCTAAAAATATAGTATGCAAAAAATAGCATTAAAAACCTAGCCTTTAAAAGAATTGGGCTTAAAACATTGCTTATAAAAATAATGCAAGTAAAAATAGTAGCAGAAGTACTTCCTTACTCACTTTGGTGAGACTTATTCATATGAGTATTCCCATTGATTTCAATTAGACTGTGTGAGTGAGTGCTCCCTGCGCTGAATAAAGGGTTGCACAATATAGCCTAAAGCCTATAAACATATACCAGAAAAAATATTGCCAACTTAAACCCTGCCAACAGAAACATCTAGTAGATAAAACATTTATTGAAATATGCAATTAAACCCAATCTTTTAATTAATGATGATAAAGGTGAAAAGGTTTGGTTGTACAACAGTTTGCTAATTGCATACTAAGTGCAGTAATTATATAATCAACTAAGGACCCAATTCTGCAATCCTTGATTACAATAGGACTATTTGAGGAGTAAGGTGTTACTCAACATTGGTAAGGGTGACTTTGTCAGATCTTATATATATCACTGATATAATGAAAATGAATTTAAATTTAAACGGAAATTCTGGACATTGAATTACACACACACAAATATTTTACAGGAAACAAACCCTCTGCAAACAAAACTATTACAAATACAACAGTAAATTTACTAGCATGAAATTTGTGATTGGAATTCATGATCATCTTCAAAGCTAAATGCAAATTATTCAGCTAGCTTTTAAGATGATTGTGCTTTTCAGTCACACAACATGTGTGCATAGTGTCTATTAGTTAATTACTGCTTCAGAGCCAAACAGTGTGTAACATATTTGCTATTGTTTGATTCAAGGACAAAAGTGTTTCATCAAAACACTTCAGTTTTATATAGTTTAATGAAGCCCCTTGATAAGTTTAAAAGTAAAAAAAAAAAAAGAGGAAGACTCTTCTTTTCGATCTAAGCTTGGATATCTTTCTGTCAAGAAGTTGTGAGAGTAATGCAAAAAAATCCCCTGGGATAGTGTGGTTCAATTTAGGAAACAATATGTAAGGATCTCTGGGACTAGAATTTGGATCTGCAGAGGCAGGGCATCTGTCATTCCTATATCACCACAGGGAAGGCATGCAGAGCTACATCCAAAGGAGCACTGCAGAGATTAGGCACTGCACAAGTACCACCCAAAGGATCCAGAGTGATAGCACCCTGTGGCCCTCTGATTAGCTGTGCTCACTATTTAACCCTGGAGGGTGCCACCAGAAGTTGCTCTGGCCTGCTGTAACATCAGACTGCACCTTACTCTCTGATCTCCAGTCTCCGACCCCCACCTGACTCTGACCCAGACTCTTGATTCCAGCCTCTTACTACCTCGTATCTCTGGTCTTTGACCCCAGCCTGACTCTGACCCTGACTCTTGGTTACCAATCCCAAATCTAGTGATAACTCTTAACCCTGATTGCTGCCTCATGGTCATCCTTGTCTTGTGGAAACCAGATCAACTGCGACTGCTAGGCCAGTCCACCTATGTCCTGGTCCCTTAAAAATGTAATGTCTGTAATGTCATTTGTGCCTTAGCTAATCAAGCTAAGGCTCAGGCAAGTAGGCTATAACCAGAATGACTGGAAGACCTTCAAATAATATTGCTTGCATTAAAAAAATTGCAGATGAAGAGAGAGAAGCTTCCAAATCCCAATGACTGCCTTTGTGCCTTTGAAAATTTCTCCCCCTACCCACAAAGTCCTGACTTAAAATAAAACAAAGTTTCCTGCTATTCAGCTGATGGACCCTTCCAAACAAATATGACATTAACAGCACCTCTTACTCTTCTAAAAGTTTTTCTCAGGCTTATAATTCGATAGTAACAGCTAGTGGAGAAGATTTTCTGCTTTTTAACATCGGCATAGACTAGATCTTCCTATTTCCCTCCAGGGTATAATACTAAAACACCAATAGTGTGTCAATGATGACATCTTCAAGATCATTGTATCATTATTTGAGCAACTCTTCAGGGAATAGTGTGTGACACCTTAATGCTGCGCCTAGAGTTTTTGCACAGATGCCAGCAACCCATGTATGTCAGGGTGTTGACTACAGTTAGCAATATGTGCTCTTTACATCAGCCAGTTTACATCATGGTGGACTAAAGCAAATGGCACAAAATGTAGCTGGAAAAGTCTGCAATGATATTCAAATCTGGGGCTGTTTTTAATTTCTTTGTCACAGTGAATTGATAATCCTGAATGATGGATGGAATCACTCTTTTAGTTCCCTATTGATATCTGATAATCTTGCTATTTGGACATCCAGTAAGACCTTCAGTCTTAAGGTCCCAATGAGCTTAAAATGCAATAGCTCACTGAAAGAAAAGATCCTATATGTGATATAGTAGGAAGAGGGACAGAAACGTAAGCCCATGTATCAGAGGCCTGGGCTAAAGTAGTCAAAACCTTGCTAATATAAAGCAAAGTTAAGTTATGAGCAAGAGGAAGGCCTTGCTCGCAGAATTTGACAAGCATAAGGTTAATATTATAAAAACACATATTCCGAAGAGGTGCTAGGCACAAAACACTCATGCAAGCACATTCCAGAAGGGTGGTACCAGAACGCCTCGATAAACACTTTCCCGAAAGATAGCAGGAACATGCTGACCCATCTTAAGGATGAGGTCAGGATAGCAGCATGATTAATATAGATGTTTTGATTGACCCTACAGGTAGAAGGCAATGGTTGGTACCCTAATACATCAGAGGGTGGCACCCTGATATGTCAAGGGTAATACGTAACTTATTGTATTGGTATATAAAGATGTAACTCAGTGGGCATGTCTTTGCCCAGCTGAGGGGGCAGTGGAAAGCCCTGCCATTGACTGAGCTGCGTCCATTGTCACAGGCATACTTGTCACAGGCATACATGTGCTAGTGTAATTGTCAACATTGATCCGGGGAGCTAGGACCATGCTTTGCTGACAGTAAACCTGACCAAGCGCCTTCGCACCTTCCTGAATTTTGTGGTCATTGGGCAGTTCACTCGAGATCTGCTGTGCTAGTCATCTGTGCAGAGCTGGGACAAAACATAGGGAGAACAGACATACACACAGCCAAACATCTGACGACATGGGAGAAGAAATTATAGACACACCACAGAAAGAATTCAAACAATTGCTTGTGATTATACAAACTGTGACTGCCTGAAGTTCCTTTTTGGGATTGCACACATTTTGCAGTTTCAAACATAGGATATTCTGGGGACTGAACCAGTCACTCATCCTTAGAACAAAACCAAACATAACTGCATCCTGAAGTCTGGGAAAATTCACTCAATTCTCTCTCCTTCCCCCTCAGTTTTGCCCTCTGGTCCCCTCACATTTTAAAGGTAATATCTAACCTGCTGCTGCAGAATTTGAGGGCTTAACTGGTATTGAGGCACCAGCATGCACCATATACCTGAAGAAACCCATATCTCATACAGTCAGGCTTCTCAGGCATTCTGCGTAGACTGAACATGGCATCTGGGAAGCCACAGGGTGAAAAATTCAGCAGATACAACATAGAGCCCAATACTACTGACACGGCCTCCTGCTGCTAAGTATGCTAGTAGGCACTACTTTCTGCTCTCAAATAAGCAGTGGTCAGGGGAAAATCTCAGAACCTGTCCTAAACTTTCTGCTGACAGAAACATAGGGAGAGGAGAGCAGTAGGAGTGTGTCCTCAGAAAGTTTGGGCAATCCTTTCATTTTCCAGCCATGTTTTAGCATGTCCTCAACAGGCACAGATTAAGGCAATTATGGTTGCCAGTATAAATCGATTTTGTCAAACAGATTAATTTTCATAAATAGGTAGTTTAGGTTCTGATAAAATCAAGTAGGTAACATCTAGATTCCTTAGCAATATAAAAACTAATGTATCTAGATTCATATTTTTAAGAGTGGAAATTTACCAAAAGCAAATCTATTAAAGCTGTGACAGCAGCCAACAAAATAAAGGAAACCAATTATTATGGGGCTATTATACTATATATTTCCCAATGTCTATTTACAATAGGACAAGCCTTAAATGTTTTATTTAACTTATTTGTACCATGGTCTTGAGGAACACTTCTCCCTCAGTGATGCCTTTCCTTCCTTGTGTCACAAGTATGCTCTTTTACTGTGTTTTTGTGTGAAAATATAATAATATTTGGTAACCAATAGTTTATTAATATAGTTGATGTCTTAAAATTGTTTTACTGTTGCAGCTGTTTTCGTTGTGTTCAGTATTAATAAAAATATTTGAACTATCATAAATGTATAATCGATGTGATGTTGTACTACCTCCCTCTTGTTACCAGGACATACATTTCACAAATTTATCAGTGTGTTAGTGCTCCTAAGCCATAGCACTAAAGCATGTGACAGTATAAATCAAAGTTCCTTTATCTTTCTACTGCACTAAAGAGTTATTTTTAAAATCAGGATAATTTTGTTTTCACCTTCATCTTACCTTCTCTTAGTAATGTTGAATATTAACCTTCACCTTTATTCTCTTTTTACAATAAGTATGCCAGCCATAACTAGTCTTGTTTACTCCACAAAAGAAATGCAGCGATGTAGATGCCTGGGGAGGGGGAGTATATTTGCATAGCCTCTGGCTATAGGTTAGCTTCTTTTGGTAACAAATCATCATAAATAAATAAAATAAGTTGACAATGCAGGATAATTGACATGACATTCATAGTGCCATAATAGTGATCTTACTCTTCACCTCTCAGGGACTACTCTTTCCATAGGAGAAATATTTCATGCTCATGAGTGGTGGAGTTTCTTATCCGATCGTTTTAATGCAATTATTCCTTTTTTAATCAACAGTAAGAATAAACTCCATACACTTCAGAGGCTAGACCTCACGTTGAATTCGAGGTACTGGCATTGTGGATGAAAAGGTAGGCTTATGATGTTTTTCAATGTATTTTTTTTCTATTAATAGTGGCAGCATTTAGTAACGTCCTCCATTCTGAGTCCTATTGTAGATGCCAATATTTGGTGGTCATTTTGCAGTTTGTTTTTGACAGTTGCTAGAAGGTGACGATCATATTTCCTGAGCAACTGCTTTTCATATGCAATAATTTTGCCCTTTCCAGAGTAAAGTCAACTGGCATTTCAAACCCTATTCAGAGCCTATAAAGATCAACTGTTTGAAAGGAAAGTTGATTGTATAACAGTCTCCATTCCCCCTTCAACTGAGAAATTTCCTCTACTTCTGAGTTAATTCTCAACACTTACAGTTTTTCCTGCAGTGTGTGTCTCCCATTTTAACCTAATATACCTCTGACACCCTTTAATATGTTTGTTTGTATTTTTTACTTGATGTATACAATTTACAGTAAATCATATTCTTCTTGAACGTGCTCTCCACTCCACAGCAAGTAGCATAACATTCCCTGTGTAAGCTGTGTACCTATAGAAGAGGTTGACAGCATTTCATCCCCAAAATTAAGGATCCCAGATGTAAATCCTGTTGCTTTCATTGGCATGGCTATACACTGAATATAATATTTCATCAGATGGCAGAAAAATTTGATCAGGTTCTGGCTCTCTGTGGCATAAACATAAAAGGCATTAATATAAATTAATTTTATAGTCAATACAGTGCATCACAGCCACATGGTTTCCAGATACACTTTGCATATTATTATCCAGAATACTCTTTGTATGATATCCACACCCAGGTTATCCTCTGCACCTCAGTGAATAACACCCAAGTGTACATCAAGGAATGGTGGAAGATGATGAGGTAAATAATAAAACTCCATAACACATATCTAGAGACCTCATCTCCCAGGTACACAAACTGAAACCAATGGCTTTGGCTCCAAAGGAGGACACACTGAGAATTTCTGTGGGCTACATCTCTCTTCCAACCTAACCTATGTCCTCTCTGCCCTGACAACAAAAGGGTATATATTTTGGATGATCCTCAGGGAGACTTATCAAGGTCATAAACAGAGGTAAGACTAAAAGTCACTCAATGTACAGCAGAATATATGGGCACACATGGTAAAGGGGAAGAACCAATCACCCCTGGGCTACTCTTAGCAGAAGATTTTAAAAGATTTGCTTTTCAGAGGGTGAGTACTCAGCACTTTCCAAAAATTAAGCCCCTTTAACAGTGACCCAATTTGGACATCCAAAAATTGAATCACCCAAAGCTACTAGCCATTTTTGAAAATCCTGTATTGTTATTTATAACTCAGCCATTGGCTCAATGGCCACAGATTGTAGTCCCACTATACTGGCAATGAAAGGAAGAAATTTCCCACCAAGTCCACATATAATTGGTTATATATACCATCTGCAAACACTTGAGCTAACAGCCTCTCACTGTCACACCGCTTTGTGTATATTTCTGAAACAACTATTTAAAAATATGCTTTCTGTGTGACATTTGATACCAGGATATGGCAAGATGCAAAAAGCTGAAGGAATAAATGGCCTCCAAGTGGAACAGCCAATCATATAAGCAAAGGTACTTTTTAATAGAGGTGGGCAAATATTTTTTGGGCAGTTTATTTGCCCCAAATGCAGTTTCAGGTTGACTGAATTTTTTTCACACATTTGGAATGAATTTGGTGAATCATTTTGGCTGGGAAAAAAAAATTTAAAAAAATCAGAAAGGTTGAACTGTTTCAACTTTTTCAAAATGAAACCTGTTGACTTTTTATTTCAAAGTGCTTCAATGTTTTATTTTAGAAATTTAGCTAAATTTATTTTTAAAAAAGCAGCCAACGAAACAAATGTTTATAAAAGAGTATAAAAACCCCAATACCAACAAAATATAATGAAAAAATATCATTTTGAGCAAAATAAAATAAAATCTATCATTTCAGGTCAAACAAAACTTTTTTTTATCCAAAACAACATCTGTTTACTTATTTGTTTCAGTGACAAAAAATGAAACATTCCTGTTTCAGGTTTATATTTTTCTCAGATTTTTTTATTTTACTACCAAACTAAAACATAAATGATTCACTCAGCAATACTTGTAAGTTACTTTGTGGCAGGAGGGGACTTGGGGGATATATTTCTTGTGCCCTTCTTTTGCCTCAGGTGTTACGTGCTGCACTTTTCTGTAACTTGTTTCTGCAACAACATGTGGGCTAACTCTTTCAAACTACACAAATCTCTTGCTCAGGTCTAGGAAAGATACTCCCAGCATCACAACTAAATACAAGGTCAAACAGAAAGTTTAGCTTAATGACAGGTTTCAGAGTAACAGCCGTGTTAGTCTGTATTCGCAAAAAGAAAAGGAGTACTTGTGGCACCTTAGAGACTAACCAATTTATTTGAGCATAAGCTTTCGTGAGCATCCGATGAAGTGAGCTGTAGCTCACGAAAGCTTATGCTCAAATAAATTGGTTAGTCTCTAAGGTGCCACAGGTACTCCTTTTCATTTTAGCTTAAGTAGTTAGCTCATATTCTAAGGACCATTCAAGGTGAAGTGGCCAGTTAGCACGCTCCCCTGCCATTGTCATAAGACAAAAAGGTAGGTAGTGGGTTAGAGTATTGCAATATGCTATGAATCCAGTGTCTTTATTAAGACTGTGATTTTTATCTGTCTATCAAAGTTATGAATTTAAGCTGCCAACAATCTGTAACCCACTAACTTCTGTTTTGTCCTATGACTACAGGGGTGTTAATGGGTCACTGCACCTTGAATGGTCTCTTAGAATGTGTGCTAACTACTTATGCTAAATCACTTGCTCTTCCTTGTATTTAGCTGTGAAGCTCAGTACCTTTCTCAGACCTGAGCAAGAGCTCTGTGTAGCTCGAAAGCTTGTCTCTCTCACCAACAAAAGTCGGTCCAATAAAAGATTTTACTTCACCTACCTTGTCTCTCTAAGATCCAGCACAGCTACAACAACACTGCATACAACTTGTGGACTGTCAATCAACCTCTTCAGCCTAATACACATGATGCTATGTAATGTTATTCTTTCACCTATTCTTCATAAACCCACAGATCACACTAAATTCCCTCCTAATTGCTGACAATCTCCATGACAAGAAGACCTCTGTGTATCACACTGGTGACCGCCTACACAATGCAGTGCTGAAATGAGGCATACTGGATCCCTCAAGGTCCACATGCATGTCTTTCCTTTGATCTACACACAAGGGCATAGCCTTGCAAAATGGGGTTCAAAGAGTTCAGAGGGGGGTGGGGTTTTTTTCTTCTTGCTATTTTCTTCCATTGTGGGCCAAAGCCAACTCCAGTTAGTGTCCTGAATGGTGCATTTGGATCCCCAATTAGTGCCTCAGATGGACCACTTGGGGCCCCTGTTTAAAGACCAAAATGGTATATTCAGAGTCTCATTTAATGCCCCAATTGGTGTACTCTGAGCCTCATTTAAATGCCCTGAATCGAACATTCAGGCCCTGTTTTCAGCCCCAAAGAGTGTATTTGGGGCCCCATTAATGACCTCTATGGCATATTAGGGGCCCCATTTTGTAACCCAAATGGTGTGTTCAGGGCCCTGTTTAATGCCCTAAATGGACCTTTCAAGGCCCCGTTTAATGTTTTGTAGATTTCATTGATATCAACAGCAAAGCACATATTAGGGTGGTTATTTTAGAGAAGCTGGAAAAGAGACAGTTTAGATATGGCTGCATGCAGGGGACAAAACTATGATGATGGAGATAAAATGGCTTCACCATACAACGGTGCTCAAAATCAGATTTGGCAGGTAAATCAGTATGCGTCTTTCATCCTATGTGCTGCCCACTCACTGAATCTTGTTGGGGCAGCTTCTGCAATGGTTGTTCCCCAAGTTCTATTTTTTGGAAGTGTTTGAAGAGAAGATTCTACGCTCTGTTTTCTGCTTCTACTAGTCATTGGGATGTATTGAAAAAGTATATTAACATTACATTAAAATTCCCAGCAAGATGGTCAGCAAGGGGTAAATACAGTCTTTCCACTACAAAATCAGGTTCAAGGTGTTCCTGACACAGAACTTAAGTTGGAAGCTGACAGCTTGCAAACAAACATTTCACAGGTTTTTTTGGTTTTTGAGTTCGCTGCTTGTAAGGCTGAAATACTAGGAACAGCCATGCAGTTTGAAGAGAAATGATCTCAGAGAAGGAAAGTAATGTCAAGCAAACTTGCAAAGGACAAAGGGTCATCAGATCTCCCTGCCCCCACAAAAAATCAGTGAGAGGTTTTCAACCTCATCTTAGGCACAATATTAACACAATTGGACAATAGGATGCGCAAGTATGATGGAGTCAGAAAAAGGTTTGCTTTTTTGATGGGTGAGAAACTGAAAAGTCTCAGCAGCAAAGATCTAAGATGGCATGCTCGAAACTTAGCAAGCAGTTATCCTGAGGATTTAAACTCTGAGAATTTTGAGAACAAGATGGAGCTATTCAGCAGTTTTTGCAGTTGCCTCTTTAAGGATGACTAGGAAACGAAAGCTGCATTCACAAAAGGTCTTCAGGTGTGAGTTTCCCTAACACAGAAACACCACTGCATATTTTTGTTATTTTCCAGTAATCGTGGCTGCTAATGAAAGAAGTTTCAGCAAGCAAAAAATAATCATAAGCTTTTGAAGAATGTCCATGGGGCAGGAAAGGTTAAGTGATCTGGCAGTTATTTCTATAGAGAACTCAGAAGCAAGGCAGATAGACATGGATGAGCTAATTAATGAGAGAGAGAGCTTCAGAGAAGTCTAAGAAGGTCCCTTTGTAAAAGTACTTAGTGGTGATTGTGGGTTTTTTTGTGGTGGGGGAAAGGAAGTCCCAGATTTGGGTCCTCAAACTGGGCCTAGGAGACTCTTGGCACAGCATTGCACATGGGGGTCAAGGAGAGGGGCTCCCTCTTCCACACACACACAAGGGCATGGTCTCTCAGATCATCTCATATCACAATCACAGCCCTGCCAAGCTGCTCAAATAAATCTCTCCACCATTCAGTATAGCTACACTAAACACAGTGAATGCCACTGGAGTGTCTGTAGAAAATTTCCAGTTGCTACTGCCAGCTTCAGGGGAACAGAATTAAGGCTCCTTGTTTTCAGAAGTTTGTTTTCCTGAATATGGCATTCTGGAAGGGCACAAGATGCCACCAGGCAGCCTTAATTATGTGTTAATTAACTTTTTTGTCAGTGAATTGACAGTGATATTCTGGTAGGTGCCAGGACATAGCATAATAAATAGCAAAACCATCAGTATAGTAGCCACCTTCAACTTGTGTCTCAGAATGTGCTGATGGCATGATGATCTGGGGCTGTCAAGGTTCCTTCCCCACTCTGAACTTTAGGGTACAGATGTGGGGACCTGCATGAAAACCCCATAGCTTATTTTACCAGCTTAGGTTAAAACTTCCCCAAGGTACAAACTATATTACCTTTTGCCCTGGGACTTTATTGCTGCCACCACCAAGCGTCTAACAAATATATAACAGGGAAAGAGCCCGCTTGGAAACGTCTTTCCCCCCAAAATCCTCCCCAAACCCTACACCCCCTTTCCTGGGGAAGGCTTGATAAAAATCCTCAACAATTTGCATAGGTGAACACAGACCCAAACCCTTGGATCTTAAGAACAATGAAAAAGCAATCAGGTTCTTAAAAGAAGAATTTTAATTGAAGAAAAAAAGTAAAAGAATCACCTCTGTAAAATCAGGATGGTAAATACCTTACAGGGTAATTAGATTCAAAACACAGAGAATCCCTCTAGGTAAAACCTTAAGTTACAAAAAGACACAAAAACAGGAATATACATTCCATTCAGCACAGCTTATTTTATCAGCCATTTAAACAAAATAGAATCTAACGCATATCTAGCTAGATTATTTACTAAGTTCTAAGACTCCATTCCTTTTCTGTTCCCGACAAAAGCATCACACAGACAGAGAGACCCTTTGTTTTTCCCCGCCTCCAGCTTTGAAAGTATCTTGTCTCCTCATTGGGCATTTTGGTTGGGTGCCAGCGAGGTTATCCTAGCTTCTTAACCCTTTACAGGTGAAAGGGTTTTTCCTCTGGCCAGGAGGGATTTTAAAGGTGTTTACCTTCCCTTTATATTTATGACAGGGGCATCCAAATCCTCCACTGGCAACATGAGCCTCAGCTTCCTATTTGGTTTACCGTGTGCTCCTGTACCAGGCTATGCATTTACATGAGATGACAGAGGAAAATTAGAAGTGCTAAGCTGGGTTTTGGCTCTCTCCCTGACCCCTTTTTGTTTGTTTTTTTATGGACAATTGATTGAGATATATTAAAAGTTGCACATCAATACAGGTGATGCGGTGTACACAGGACGATGGCTTATTCTTTGGTCCACACTGGCTTCTTTGTGCTGCTCTGTCAATGCAAAGCAGTCACAAAGTAAATTTTAACCAGCTCCCTATATGGCATTGTAACAGTAGCAGCTTTATGCCATATGCTCCTGGCCCTCAAAGTAGGGGTCATTTGTGGCAGGAAAGGCAGGTGGCCAAGGCACTGATCTCAGGATACCAGAATGACCCCCTAGGAGGCAGGCACAGCTAAGTATAACTTATAACAGCATTTCACTGATCAAAACCAGTAAAATAAACAAGGAAACCGAACCCTATATCCCCTTAAATAATGTGCACTTTTAACATTCTTTGTTTGCTTTTTTCATGACTCCTGCAACAGAATGGTGAAATCCTTAATTACCTGATCTACGGGGATGGCCTATTAAGATTTGGAATGACTTATCATGGTGAAAATTATACACAAGAGAGACTTGTTCAATACCTATTTGGATATTTGGGCCAGATCTTTATGTCCTTACTTACTCTTTACCAAGGTAAGAATCCATTGGTGTCAAAGAGTGCCTGATGGGTCTACACTTGCAGCCATATCCTGAAGTACCTATTAAGGCAAGGCTCCCAACTCTGAGAAGCTCAGTAAAGACTTCAGAATTTGATCCATGGTTACCATTATTTACATATGCCTGAAAACCAAATCAGGCTCAAACCCTCTTGATGTCAGCGTTTCATGGTTCAATTTAGTGCAGCTCTGTTTATCTCATGATTATTATTACTATATTATTTAACATTTATGTTGAAATATTTTGTATATAACTATAGCATTCCTATTAAATGTGTGCTTGGCTATCTATCTATATACATAGATAATCTCCACTCTACTTTACATAAGTAGCACATCAGATTGTAGGACATTTTCTAGTGTTTTATCCAGTATAGTTTTAAAAATCCCAGTCAGTGGAGCTTCCAGCACTGGAGATTATTCCAAAGACAGTTTTTCCTGGTCTTCTATGTTTTGTTTTGCTTTTCACATTAGGTTTGCCAAAGATGCAAAATATATCGTAACAAATCATCTGTAAAAATGAGAATGGAAGAATGTGTTTTAAAAGTCATTTTCCTTCTGAACATGTGTTTTCCCACAACATCCCTATTTCAAAGGTACTGTACAACTCTCCTTCTTGAATTCTATTAAAAGAGAAAGCTAAATATTGTATTGTTTAGTTTGAGAGAGCATATAACAACAAATGTGCTGGCACATTTCCCTCTATCCTTCTCACTTCCACAAGCTTTCTGATGTCTTTCCAGTTAGGAGCTCCTGCTTAGATAAAACAGATGACTTTCTGGGCCTGCTTCTGCTAACAGCAGGCAGGAGCAACGGTGACTGATTGGTTGAAACATGAGGATTAATGGGTATTTATATTTCATTAAATTTTATGCTCACTGGAGAATAATGTATCACTTGCAGATATTGAAACATATGTCAACCCTATCCACTTACATATAATTCAATTTGACTTAAATGCATTGATCAAATTTTATTAAAGTCCAATATATCTTCCAAAAAGGCCTGCTAACACAATATTGCTGCTTCACATTCATCAGATAAAAGGAGGCAATTGTGTTGTAATTCTATTTATACCATTTTTCGGGAAAAGGGAGATTATTGTGGAGAGAATACTCATTACAAGGTGACTGGAGCTTGCTGAAGGACTTGTGGCTGAGATTATTAAGAGAATTCTCAAGTGATGCCCTTTAGTTAAAATTTCCCCGGGGTGAGTTATGCTTGTTTTTGTCCCCATCGAAAAAGAGAGATCAGCATTGCTAACAATATTACCCAGGAAAGTTTGCCATGAGAGATTTGTGAGCATGCTAACAATTTGCCATGTGTGTTTTGTTTTGTTTTTCCCTAAAAGCTTAATTTATGAATCATGCATAATTGGCTTGCTTTGAAAAGCTACTACTCAGTATTTATTCCACTCCTCTCTTCTCTCCTCTGCACATCTCTCTTTTATTAAACTTTTACAATTTTTATGTCCGTAGATATGAAAACTATTTTTTATATTTGTATTTGTTCATGAATCCTACATAGAATAGGAGTTTTAACCTTCTCTCAGATATGGTTACTGTTGTTCGAAGATCATAGGCTTGATCTTTCCATCCAGTATGCACCATGCACCTTAGCAAAAATTGTGTAGCCATCCTACTGAAAAAGAGTGGAGCATACCTAAACTATGATCCAGCAAAACTCTTGAGCACGTGCAAAACTTCAGTATTGCCAATTTAAAGCATTTTAAAATGATAAGTCAGACCACTCCCCAAATTATGAGCTTTTTAAAATAATAATTTGGGCGGGAGTTATTTAAGCTACTGGGGGGGAAACCACCTGTCCCCAAACTGTATGTGAACATCTCAAGCTCAAAAATGTACATGCAAAAATATAGGATTCTCTTTGGTTGCTTGGATGGGAACTCCACTTACCCTCTCTGTTCCCCTGGTATATCAGCACCTGTCTCTTCTTTCCTTCCCTATCCAACCCAGATATGCCACCTCTCATTCTTCTGTCTTCCATTAGCATTCATCATTCAACATATGGGATTTTCCCTTCTTTTTCCCTTACAGGAACATACCCCAGAGAATGTCTCTTTGCCACCCACTTTTGTCTATACCACAGGCACTGACTTTACAAAGTGCCGAGGGCTGCTTGACCCCGGCTCAACCCCAGATCCTGCCCCCACTTCACCCCTTCCCCCAAGCCCCCACCACTCCCCACCTTTTTCCACCCCTTCTCCCAAGCGCACCATGTCCTCTCTCCTCCCCGTGCCTCCTGTATGCCACGAAACAGCTGATCACGGCAGGCCAGAGGCATGGGAAAGGAGGGTGAGGCACTGATTGGCGGGGCCCACCGGTGGGCAGGAGGTGCTCTGGGGAAAGGTGCTGAACACCCACAGAGCAGCACTAAAGATAGGGGGGCTGTTGGTGGGTGTTCAGAACCCACCATTTTTTCCTCTGTGGGTGCTCCAATCCCAGAGCACCCATGGAGTCGGCGCCCATGGTCTATACCTCTCCCAGTAGCCTCCTGTACCTCATCAGTCTCCTTTCTGCTCTTTAAATTTACCTGTTCCCCTGAGTCTCCTCCTAACCCACACACTGACTGATTTGTAGAGTTTGAGGCTGGAAGGAACCATTAGATCAAGTCTAAACTCCTGTATATCACAGGCCAATAGATAACACCCAATAATCCCTGTATTGAGCCAAATAACTTGCGTTTGTGTAAAGTTTGAGGAGTCCGGTGGCACCTTTAAAGACTAAAAGATTTATTGAGGCATGAGCTTTTGTGGGTGTCAAGGTTCCTCCCCCACTCTGAACTGTAGGGTACTGATGTGGGGACCTGCATGAAAACCTCCTAAGCTTACTTTTACCAGCTTAGGTTAAAACTTCCCCAAGGTACAAATTAATTGTGTCCTTTGTCCTTGGACTATCCACTGCCACCACCAAACTCTAACTGGGTTTACTGGGAAACCTAGTTTGGACACGTCTTTCCCCCAAAAATCCTCCCAACCCTTGCACCCCACTTCCTGGGAAAGGTTTGGTAAAAATCCTCACCAATTTGCATAGGTGACCACAGACCCAAATCCTTGGATCTGAGAACAATGAAAAAGCATTCAGTTTTCTTAGAAGAAGACTTTTAATAGAAATAGAAGTAAATAGAAGTAAAGAATCACCTCTGTAAAATCAGGATGGTAGATACCTTACAGGGTAATTAGATTCAAAACATAGAGAATCCCTCTGGGCAAAACCTTAAGTTACAAAAAAGACACACAGACAGAAATAGTCACTCTATTCAGCACAATTCTTTTCTCAGCCATTTAAAGAAATCATAATCTAACACGTACCTAGCTAGATTACTTACTAAAAGTTCTAAGACTCCATTCCTGGTCTATCCCCGGCAAAAGCAGCATACCAACAGACACAGACCCTTTGTTTCTCTCTCTCCTCCCAGCTTTTGAAAGTATCTTGTCTCCTCATTGTTCATTTTGGTCAGGTGCCAGGGAGGTTACCTTTAGCTTCTTAACCCTTTACAGGTGAGAGGATTTTTCCTCTAGCCAGGAGGGATTTTAAAGGGGTTTACCCTTCCCTTTATATTTATGACAGTGGGTAAAAAACCCACTTCTTCAGATGCATGGAGGGAAAATTACAGATACAGGCATATATATACTGGCACATGAAGAGAAGGGAGTTACCTTACAAGTGGAGAACCAGTGTTGACAAGGCCAATTCAGCCAGTAGGAGAACACTTCAATCTCCCTGCACATTCAATAACAGATTTAAAACTGCAGGGCTAAAATTCATTTGCAAACTTAACACCATTAATTTGGGCTTGAATAGGGACTGGGACTGGCTGGCTCACTACAAAAGCAACTTTCCCTCTTTTGGTATTGACACCTCCTCATCAATTATTGGGAGTGGACCACATCCACCCTGACTGAATTGGCCTTGTCAACACTGGTTCTCCACTTGTAAGGTAACTCCCTTCTCTTCATGTGCCAGTATATTTATGCCTGTATCTATAATTTTCACTCCATGCATCTGAAGAAGTCAGGTTTTTTACCCACAAGAGCTTATGCCCAGATAAATCTGTTAGTCTTTAAGGTGCCACTGGACTCCTCATTGTTTTTATAGATACAGATTAACACAGCTACCCCTCTGATGTCTTAAGCATGTTCTCCAAAAAGGCATCCAATCTGATTTGAAGACATCAAGAGGTGGAGAATCCACCACTTCCCTTGGTAGTTTGTTCCCGTGGTTAATCACCCTCACTGTAAAAATGTGTGCTTTATTTCTGGTTTGAATTTATCAGAGTTCAGTATCCATACATTGGTTCTAGTGATGCCTTTTCCCACTAGAAAGAAGAACCTTTTAATATCCAATATTTTCTCCCCATGAAGGTACTTATACACTGTAATCAAGTCACTTCTCAATCTACTTTTGATAAACTAAGCAGATTGAGCTCTTTAAGCCTCTCACTGTAAGTTATTTTCTTCAGAAAATTATGAAATAATTTTGTGGTTATTTTCTGCATGCTGTACAATATTTCAGTATATTTTTCACTATGTGGACACCAGAGCTGTACACGGGATTCCAGTATCCATCAAAACAATTCCATATACAGAGGTAAAATTACCTTCCTATTCAAACTCCCTACTCCCTCCTACCCCTCCATTACAAACATCCCCATTGGTTGATGATTCCCTAATGATTATTTTTTGAGCTCTGCCAGTTATCCAGTTGTCAGTCCATTTAATGTGTGCTTTATTTATGCTGTATATATAATTTTTTAAAATCAGAATCTTATGCAGTACTAAACTAAATTCCTTACCAAAGTCTGAGTATATTACTTTTATGCAGTCACCTTTATCAATGAAACTTGTAATCTTATCAAAGAATGAAATCTGGTTTGCCTGACAAAACCAATTTTCCATAAAACCATGCTGACTGGCAGTAACTATATTCCTATCCTTTGTTAATTCTTCGTTAATTGAATCCTGGATCACCTTTTCCATTTTGCCTGGGATTGATGTCAGGCTAATTGGCCTATGGTTATCCGGGTCATCATGTTTGCTCTTTTTGAATATTGGCACAATGTGAGCAGTCTTGGAGTGGAATTTTCCCAATATTTTAAGATTTATTTTAAAAGGAATGTCAACACTGTAAAGGTTTCCTCAGCTACAATTTTTAGAACTTTTGGGTGCTCCAAATTTACTATACCTCTTAGCCTCCTTTCTGAGCCCTACATTACTCTGTCCCCTTTACCCTCATTTTAACCCCCACTACTATGGTTCCTCTGTCTCCTCCTGCATCCCAGATCCCTGTATGTCTTTAGTCTTCCCATGTCCTCCACAGTCTCTGATCAATCTTCCTTTGCACCTCTTCACCCTACCTTCTGCTCTTCATATTCCCCTCTATCTTCATAGCATCCTGTCTAGCCTCCTAACCACAGAGCAGCAGACATCTTGTCTGAAGGCAGCCTAGCTTCAGTCTTACTGAAAACAAAGGGAGGTAGCAGCTGGCTTACCAGGGACAACTTTAAGCATGTTAGTCCAATGTGTACACAGCATCACATGGTTAAGTGTTTTGCTGGATCAGGGCTGATCAAATGAACAGTGCTGTTATGCTGTCCCTGAACTTCTCACTATGTAGATGCAAGAGTGCTTTTGATGCACACAAGTAAAGATTGCTGTCAGAAAATGCAGCATGGTCTGAGAAGATGATGTGGTCACGATGCAGGAAGCTGCGTTGCATGATCTCCCCTCAGAACCAAAAAGTTAATGGGAAGCATTATGTATATCTGCCTCACACAGCTCTGAATCATGGGTTCCACATTACACTGAAGGGTTTGCAAGGCCAGTAGATAGGAATGACATTGAGAATGGGACAGAATATTGATATGCTGGGAGAGTCTGGTAACTAGGAGTATTAAGAATAATGCTGTTGTGGCCAAACAACCACAGAATCTCTTATATCTGATATGTGGTCAGTCAAATAGGTCAGAATAGTGACTGTGTTACAGAGAGTCTATGGACATAATGAAGAAGGGAGACAGAATACAAGTGTAATGAAAATGATGTTCTGAGCAATTAGATTTATGATAATTTTAATTAACCTTTATTGGCATGACAAACAATACAGGTGTTGCTAAAATGTAACAAAAAATCAGACTACTTAAGTATCTCTCAGGGTGGTTATGACCTAGCTGGGACAGAGTTACACATTGTGCCTGAGGGTTGAGCCCTTGTGTCCATTTATCATTTCTACCCATTCCTGATTCAGAGACAGGTTGCTACTTAGTGTGTGGGGTCAGTTCTCATTGACTTCAATTGAAGTTTTACAATTGATTTCAATGAGAGCTCACTTAGGCCAATGTCAATTGCTTTTCAAACTGTCACACACAATGTGTGCTTCTCAGTTTGTGTGTTGTTTTCCATGAATTCCATCTTTGTATATGCTTTTTTGTGCTGCTAAGAGTCGCTGACATTAGACAATAACATCAAAGTGCCCCTTATAACTCACAGAGGTAACACAATTTGTAGATATCCATTTTAAAATAAAATCTGTATTCAAGTTACCAATCAGTCTGTGTTCCTGTGACTGCTGTTTCTCTCTAGACACTGTCCATTCTGTTCTGTGTCGCTGTGTATTTTTAACTCCTCCCCGAACATACTAAAACTTTAGTATTAAAGGTGTGACTGAAAGGGAATGTCTCCCGCTCCAGCTAGGTATCATGTGTCATTCAAAACTACTCTGGGGCTGCAGTTGTTAACCTTTCATATAAACCACAGAGAGGTTATACATTTAACTTATGGGTTTAAAATAACACCCACCTTTGAGACAATTGATGAAGCAACGTGTGAACCATTATACTAATTCCTCTCTTGTTTATCTTTTGAGTCCTTGATCATTACCCCAACTCATTAAGACTTTCGGAGGATCACTTGTAATGATTTTAAGTCAAATTTTTCTACAAAGATTCTTAACACATGTATGTATTTAAATAAAGTTAGTGATTTTCTATACTTATTAGTTATGCTTAACTACTATGTGGTAATTGAAAATACTGGTCAACTTCTGGGACATCAGGGGCTTTGTATGTGCTGACAAAAGATCACATACACACTTCAGCAACTGTGTAGGTTCATCAGAAAATGACCACTCCAAATGTATCCCCATAAAAAAGGGGAGAGGCCATTCTGAAGAGGAGAGGACACATGAGAAGAGTCCTAGAAGAGTGTATGGAGTAAAACAAAAGGGAGGGTGGTTAAGGAGTGTGCTTTGCCTCTTTATGGAGTTGAATTGACTGAGCCATGGACCATATTCAGACACCTTTAAACAAATAATTTCTAATCTGAGAAAACAGATTGTATGGGGTGTTTTCTTCTGGCTGTTCAGAGCCAATAAATAGGTGCATGTTTATTAATATTGCTGCTTCATATGGCCATAACATTTAGATGTTGAAATAAAGGCATGGGTGTGACATACAATGCACATCACTCCTGTTAGCTCTTTGTGCTTGAAAAGAAAACTACTCCGACGGCCCTACTCCTCTGAAAGTGTCAGCATCCCACTGTGATATTAGTTAAAAGAGATGTGAGAAATACATAACAATGTGAGTTGCCCCATCCCCTATCACTAATAATGTAGTATTAAAACATTGAAATGAAGAGCTGCAGGCACTTAATACACAGGCATTCCTTTAAATAAGAGGCTTCACGTGCCTTTGTTCCACTGAATCTGTCTTGTTACTATACCCACGATAAGGTGCTCTATCAACAGATAAATAACTATTTATTTGGCCTTTGCGCCTCTCCCCTTTGTAGCACCCCTTCTCTCCTTCCCTCCCCTCTTCCCCCACATTGCAAGTTGGGTTAGGTGATGGGTCAGCGGCACTACTTAATGAAAAATGAGAAACAAGTTATAAGCAATAGTAGAACGGAGTGAATAAAACAAAATGTTCTCTGAATATTCACTCCCTTTTTAAAATAAGTTTGCTTTGTATTTCTATGCCAATTTCTGTTTTGTTTCCATCAACTGCTGTGTGAGCAATCTGTACTTACACAAATGTTCACAAGAAAGTAAATGTCAGTGTTGCATGCCTATGTATTCATCATGGTAACCAAATTTTAAATTCACTCACAAATATTTCTGCTAGAAGTGCTTACTCACTCATGCAACCAGAAATCGGAAATAGTACTATGTGACTTATCTGTGTGACTGTACCATGTGACTGATCTATGTGTGTGACAGTGCAATCTAGTGAATCACAAATAACCATTACTACTCAAATAGTGAATATGGAACACTGAATAGGCACAGAGAACTGGTTGCATTTACTTCATAGATTAAAAAGTTTATTGAAAGTTTCTCTAATATTTTCAGCTTTTTTTACTTTACATCTGTTCTGCAAACCCAATTCACCCCTTTCCTCTTTTCCCCCTTTTTGTTTGTTTTATGCCATTCATGTTTTTAAGTCTTTCTACTCCCCCTCAATTATATTCCTCCTCTCTCATTGTCACTCTCATCTATGTCAATTAATGTGTCTGAGCATAAGAGCCAAAAATAAAATATTGAGAATTTTCTGGTATTAGCCTTGATAGGGATTCAGTCATCCCTCTCTCACTTTCCTGTCTCCCTTTCATCCTTTTGTCCATTCACTCCTTTTCTTTCTGCTCTGCCACTTTTCTTCCTTTCAGTTTGTCTCTAACACCTATTGATCCTTCCAACTCCACATCAGGACATCAACTGAGGTGCATCACATGCCACACAGGTCATATATTTGCTGTTAATGAACTAGATGGTATTTTGACTTAAAAACCTCAAAGTACAAAGATTACAGATATTTGGGAAGTACCAAAAAGTAGTCCCTGCATTTGTTTACGGTATTATTATCATTCTATATGTATATTGTGCCAATGACAGTTACCTTTGAGAATCTACTAATTTTTTAAAAAGTGCTTTTTGAATTTTTCTGTTGATGACTGAGTGGTTTGCACTTTTCCCTCTGCATCAGTAGTGAACAAGGGCTCCATTCTGGCGCTAGAAGTACTGCGCTACAGGAAGTGCCCTCTTTTATTGATCTATATAACTGAAGTACTGTAGCTTGTAGTCTGAAACTCCTGTTGACACTTCAGAAAAGCAGGAAGGAAAGTTAACCTCAATATCTTGGCTAAATTCCAGCTTAGCAAATTACATTCTTTCTACCTAAAAGTCCACCTATAGTTTGAACCAGAGATGTTTGTGTTCACTTTTTCTATTAAATTGTGTTGCTAGTGCAGAAAAGTCGCCACATTCTACCCCACATTGACTGCATTTTAATGGGTGTGTGTGTGGGAGGGAGGGGGCAAACTTTTAAAAGACAATAGATATAGATGGACCAACAGGGGAGTACAAGGAAACAGTAAGACAATAGTGGTCGGCATCATAAGCAGTGGTCTCAGTTGTCCTCTTTTGCCACAGAGGACAGGACAAGAGGCAATGGGTTCAAACTACAGCATTGCAGATTTATATTAAATCTCAGAAAAAAACTTCCTAAGAACAGTAGGACTGGAACAGACTGCCTAGGGAGGTTGTGGAAGCTTCTTCACTGGAGGTTTTCAAAAAAGGGGCTGGATAGCCATCAATCTTGGATGGTTTAGACACAACAAATCCTGCATCTTGGCAGGGGGTTAGGCTAGATGACACTTTGAACCCTATGATTCTATAACGGAGAACTGGCTAAGCGTATTTTAGCAGATGTTCCAAAAGCCACAATTCCACAATCAAGAGAGAAGACTTCTTGCTAAAGAAGTTAAAAAACAGCCTGACTTAGAGGGGAAGCAAAAGCACTAATTCAAAATAAATAATAATGTATAACAAATGGAGAGAGGGAAGTTGATAGCAATGAATATAAATCAGAAGCTATAAATTGTAGAAAATTGGTAAACGAAGCAAAAGGAAACATCCATGGCCAGGACAGATAAGTACAATAAAGAAGGAGTTTAAGTATATCAGGAACAAAAGGAATCCTAACAATCCTAATGCAGAAAAGGCAGAATTGGTCAATACATATTTTTGTTCTATATTTAGGAAAAAGACAATGTATTCATACAACATTGTTAAGGTGTTTAGGCAGGTTATATTACCTCTGTATTTGGTGTGACCACTACTGGGGTACTGTGTCTAGTTCTGGTGTCAACAATTCAAAAAGGATGTTGAAAAATTGAAGAGGGTCCGAGAAGAGCCACATGGATGACTGAAGGATTAGAAAATATACTTTATAGTAAGAAATTCAAGGAACTTGATCTATTTGGCTTTCAAAGAGAGTTAAGGGGTGAATTAGTAAGTCTATAGGTAATAGAGGGTTTCAAGGTCCCTGGCCAGACTGCCCCTTCTGAGACCCTTTTCCAGTTCCTCAAATGCATACCTCTCAAGTGGCAGGCCCATGCATCTAGTTATCTTTGGTCTGAGAGCCTGAAATCCAAACACTCTCTGACTGGGTCTCCGAGCTCTATCCCCATGGTTGTCAACTGTGATATCTAGCAAGCACAGCTCCTGGAAGAGCTTTCCTTCAGGAGCCTGTGGACAATAACATTTTGCAGTGACACAGAAGCAGCTTCTTCAAAACTCAGTGTGATTTATTTTGCCAAAAGGTACACAGCTCTCAAAAAATTGATTTAAAACAACAAAGGGACCTGTACACATATTGTCTTACCTGTGCTTGGCATTGCCCTCAAGCACCTAGATAGACATGACCTAGCCTTGGTGTCCCCTCTTCTCTAGGGGACCAAGTTACAGCTTGCCCACTGCAGACCTCTAACTCTCAGTCAGTATCTCTTGTTTCAGTCTGCCGTGACTGACAACTTCCCCTCCCCAGTCTCTAGAGCAGATCCTTTAACAGATGAGTGTCTTTTGGTCTCCAGTTTCTCAGCCTTGGCAAACAGCCCTGTCACCAGCGTTGGAGCTATGGAGTCCCTCTTCATGGTTACAAATCTGTCTATTGTGTTTGAGGGGAAGTGTCTTATCTAGACCATTGTTTTACCTTTCCTGCCTGGTTTCTTTAACAACTCCTTTTTTATCTTATGATGTAACCAGGCAAAGTAATATCACACAGATACACTGAGGGCATATTATGTTTATAAAAATTAATACAGATATTTCCCTGTTCTCCATAGAGGGTATAATAACATCCAAATAATGTCTGGAAATGAAACTAAACACATTCAGACTAGAGATAAGGTGCATTTTTTTAAAAAAAACAGTGATGGTAATTAACCATTGGGACATATTACCAATAGATGTGATGGATTCTTAATCATTGGTAATGTTAAAATCCAGATTAGACTTTTTTCCTAAAAATATGGTCTAGTTTCACTCCATGATGGTTTTTAAACTAACAAAGCTGGTTGAAAGAGTATTGTCTCACTTTGTGAATTAAATAAATTGTTTTTTAAAGAAAATTTGAAAAAAAAATAATGCAATCATAAAGTGCACCTATATGGGTCAGCAGTAGAGCCTAATCAATGGACATTCACATTCTGAGCTCAGACCTCTATAAATTGAGCTATAGGATTAATTCCTATTTGGATGAAGAATCTCTCTTTCTTCTGAAACTTTTAAACTATTGATAACTAGTTATACAAAAGATACAGCATTTAGCATTTGTGTAAACTACACATATTAAAGAATTTCACATATTATTTTTTTTTCTTGTAAGTCTTTATTTCTACAGCTAGTCAGAACTAGAATTTCCATTCTACAGGGAATTCTGACATTTCAAAATTTGTCCTCATTCCAAATTGAAATGAAAAGCTCAAATTTTGAAATTTCCTATGATATGAAAATTCTTGATTCAGAACTATATATTATGTTTTGATAATGTCAGAATATTATAATTTAAAATATTATCCATATATTAAAATATTATATATATAAATATAATGTAAGCCATGCCTGCTCAGTGTAACACTCTGTTCCACTCTAATGGTGGCTAGGCCAGCTAGAGATAGATGAGCCTGCTACAGCCTCGGCTGACAAAGCTGTGTCTTTTCTCTTGGACAGTAGAGGCTCATGCATTAAGATCAAGATTAAAATTAATGTCCAGGTTGATCCCCACTGCCAATGACCCACCCAAGGGCAACAACATTACAGGTGGCTCCCCCATGACCGGGATTGTAGGCAATTTCCTGACTGCCTCTCCCTAGTTGAGGGACTGTGAGTGATTTCCTTCCTGAAGTTAGCAGTCTGGGCAAATTGGCACTCTCTTGACACTCAAGCAACTTCACTCCTGCAATTAATTATCAAGACACATGGGTTCCTCCACATTACAGAGCTCCCTAGTGTAGAATAAACTGGACTGGTGAATCCTGGGAAATCTATTCTGGGAGCTGTGTTACTTGCAGGTTGTAGGGTGTTACTGATGTACCATTCCAAATCTATCTTCCCCTTCCCTCTATATTTCCCCTTGTGATTAAAGTGTACCTTGATTGTTGGTTCATCCATTATGGAGGTGTCTGAAGAGTATATGTATGAAGTATCAGGCTAATTATACAGATAAGTACCAAGTCAGAGATAGTCAAAACCACATAGGGAGGTACGGTAGGGTTCCTGTTTCCCTTAAACAGTCAGGTGGAGGCATCACCAGTTAATAGCTAAGAACACAGGCCATTGAAACACACTGTGGCCAAAGAAGAGGAGCACGAGGGAAGGGCTTCTCTTGATGATTAATTGCCCTTAGACAACAGAGACCTTATATTCTTCACAGACTTCCCAGTTGAATTCCCTGTACAGGCCACTACTTGTAATGCCAACACCTCTGGGTGTGTGTGATGGGGTCCCTGGGTTGCAAACTGGACTGTGGGATTGCTGAGCCCCCTGTCCCACCAACCTGGGCTGGCCCTCACACTGGGATGCTGATGTTGAGTTACAAAGCTCTGGCAGGTACTGCACTTACACAGCCATCCACATGCAGGGATGCAACCAACGGAGTTATGCTCTCCCAGCCACTCATGGACCAACAACAGAGATGCTCAATTGCTTCCAGCTCCCCAGCCTTGCACCCCAGTACTCTACTGTCTTGCAGTGGTCAGAAGCCTAGCCAGTGTAAGTTCATTATCCAGTTCACCACTCCCTCAATATGGAGTGAACACACACTAGCCTTTGTAAACTGAGCCAAGCACTTCAACCAAAACACAGTTTTAGATAAAATATAAAACAGATGTATTACTTACAAAAAGATTGTAAGTGATTATAAATAACAAGCATAGAGATCAAAGTTGGTTACTGAAGAAATAAAAGTAAATTTGCAGTCTAACTTCTACAAATTAAATAGGATTTGAACCCAGCAGTGTCTCACCCAGAGAGATGGTACAAGCAGGTTACAGATCCTCAATAAACAGACTGGAACTACCTTCCAGCCTGGGATCACCCTTCCTCAGTTCAAAATCTTTGTCCTCCAGATGTTCCTCCAGGAGTTGAGCTGGGGGTGGAGGAAGAGAGGCCAAGTGATAATGTCATTTCCCCTCCTTTATATTTTCTTCCAGCTTGCTGGAAAGATCTTTGCTCTGATATGGGGATCAGGCAGTTCCCATTGGTCAGGCAGTCTCCATTCCATACATACTCTTTCTGAGACTGTGATGGCCGTTCGGAGAGTGGATTCCCTTTAATCAGCCATTACACATCTGGCTGGTCCTTTGTTGCCATTGAAAGATTGGCTGTGGGTGTCTTCCAACCTCACAACATATTTTGGTAACAAATATAGTAATGCTTCATAACTTCATATCATGATAGCACATAAAATCCAACCAGATATTAATGTTCAGCAGATCAAGACTTTAAAAATGATAGCTCACAAGGTATACTTCATACAAAACATATTATAATCATATCATCTTGGTGAATGGGGGGGGGGCTCCAGGGTGCTACTGTGAGGTACAGAGTGTCACAGTGGATTTTCAGCAGTGGGGAACAAACCTGGGACCTCTAGATCTTAGTGCATGAGCCTCCACTGCCTATCAGCTGAGGCTGTAGGAGGCTCACCAATCTCTAGCTGGCCTACCCACAATTAGAGTGGGACAGAATGCTAATATAAAAGTCCCAACAAAATGAGTCAAAAAAGTTAAAGTCAAAACAAAATGTTTTACCTTATTAAAATGAAATGACTTACCTTATTGAGATTAAATGCTTTGAAATTACAAAAATGAAACATTTTGACATCGAACAAAAAAGAAAAAGTCAAAATGATAAACTTTTTCCTGTTGAAAAATTTGTCAAAAATCAACACATTAGCATGAAACCTTTTGATTTCAACCAAACTGCATTTTTGAGAGAAATGATTTCCACAAATTGTTTCAACTAGCCTATTTATTATATTTTATGAGGTCTGTAGGAATGAGACACTGCAAAAATGTTGGTTACAAACAGCTTTCTGAAATAGTTACAACTAAACTCAGATTAGTTTTGGATTTACACACACACACACCCCGCCTTCCCCCAGGAAAATGTCATAGAACATTCAAGCTCTTCACAAACTACATGGGGCATTTTAAATTAATTCTCTAACTC
This sequence comes from Lepidochelys kempii, assembly GCF_965140285.1. Classification (NCBI taxonomy): domain Eukaryota; kingdom Metazoa; phylum Chordata; order Testudines; family Cheloniidae; genus Lepidochelys; species Lepidochelys kempii. The sequence continues at coordinate 150,691,611 of NC_136381.1, forward strand.
AAAATACACAATTGTAGAGAACTTCATTATCTTGGCTATAAAATAGAAATGCTGGAGCAACCTTAACTAATGGGGCACTATATAGTGTGATGTAATAGACTTCTGTAAGGCATTTGACTTAATATCACACAATATTTTTATTAAAAAAACAAACAATATAGAATTAATATGGAATACATTAACTAGATTAAAAACTGGGTAATAGGGTAATTAAAATGGGATAGGCCTCAAAATGTAACTATAAACAGGGAATTGTTATTGAGTGGTATGTTTCCAGTGAGAACCTGCAGGGTTCTTCGCTATTTAACATTTTTGTCAATGATCTGGAAGAAAACTTAAAATCATCAAGTGATAAAGTTTGCAAATGCCCCCAAAATTGGGGGAGTGGTAAATAATGAAGACGACAGGTCACTGGTTCACAGTGATCTGGATCACTTGGTAAACTGGGTGCAAGCAAACAGTCTGCATTTTAACACTACTTAATGTAAATGGATACAGCTAAAAACAAAGACTGCAGGCCATACTTGAAAGATGGCAGACATTATCCTCCAAAGCAGTGACTCTGAAAAAGATTTGGGTGTCATGGTGGATAATCAGCTGAACATGAGCTCACTGTGTGACACTGTGGTCAAAAGAGCTAATGTGATCCTTGGATGCATAAACAGGGGACTTTTTAGTAGGAGTAGAGAGGTTATTTTAGCTCTGCAGTTGGCATTGGTGAAATCATTGCTGGAGTGCTGTATCCAGTTCTGGTATCCACAATTCAAGGACGCTGATAACTTGGAGAGGATTCAGAGAAGAGCCATGAGAATGATTAAAGGATTAGAAAACATGCTTTACAGTGATAGACTCAAAGAGCTAAATCTATTTAGCTTAACAAAGGGAATGTAAGGGAGTGACTTGATTACAGTCTTTAAGTTTCAACACAAGGTACAAATATTTAATAATGGGCACTTTGATGTAGAAGAGAAAGATATAACACAGTCCAATGGCTGCAAGTTGAAGCTAGACAAAGGCAGACAAAATAAGACCGTTTTAATGGTGTGTGTAATTAACCATTGGAACAGTTTACTAAGAATTGTGGTGGATTCTCTATCACTGACAATTTTTATATCAAGATTGGAAATTTTTCTAAAAGATAAAGTGAGTGTGAGAGAAGACATGATGATGTGTTTTGGTGTAAGGTTTAAACCAGCAAGAGTTTAGGATAAGTGCATCACTCATGAGACATGAAGCTATCAAGGTGTTATCCAGATCATGCTATCACTTGAGAAAGACAAAAGTCACTATTTGAAGTTTTTAAATTTTCCTTATGAATACAGAAAATAACAAGTTTAATAATAAACAACAATACATTTTCAGCTCATATAAAGGCTTTTTTTCAGTGAAAACAAGGCCTTGTGAAAGCCAAGTGAAAAAGGCACCTTTACATTTGAAATGTGAATACTTATATATTTTCATCTGCTCCAGAATTTCATCATGCAATGGACCACGTCAATTCTGATACATATAGGTGGTGTCATTACAAGAAGATCTTTTACTTGTTGTTCACCCTTCATCCCCACTTTATCAATTATGTGCCTTAAGAACTGGAGTTGAAATTGTCCTAGAATACTTTTTTCTACTAAATTTTAGTGAAGAATTCTCAATTACCTTCAGAATTTGTCATAGCCTTCTGTTGTGTTCTTCTTAAGACTTTCCCCAAACTAAAATATTATCCATATACATTTTCATTACTTCTTGTCCTCATAGAATCACTTTAATTTTTCTTTTGAATGATTTGCAAGATGCTTGTGTTGCAAAATGAGAGGTAACAAAAGCAATATCTTCTACATGGCATTATGTTAGTTACCATGGAAATTATATCTTCCATGGTGAGAGAAGGTACCTTTCTATCCTTACTGCTTCATTGAGCTCATTTATTTATATGTAGGGTGAAACATGTCTGTAAAGGGGCTAGCCGGGGCTCAACCCTCTCCGAGGTGGCAGGGAGCCACACCGGCTCACTACACACAGCTGAGGATTGGGGAATTAGTCCGGCCATGGAAGTTTTTGCTGGCGGCTATTGTGGAGTCAGAAAATAAGTACAGTTATGCCGGGATCCTAGGTCAGGGCAGGGCAATAATGACTCAGGCCCTCTGGCAGGGCTGCGCAATAATACTAAAGCAGTAGCAATATAAATAGTAGTAAGCCCTGGCCCTAGGTCAAGGCAGGGCAATACTGAGTCAGGAGCTCAGGCCCTCAGGCAGGGCTGAGCAGTAACAGTGCAAACAGTAGTGAGCCCAGTCCCTAGGTCAGGACGGGGCAGTAATGAGTTAGGAGCCCAGGCCCTCAGGCAGGGCTGAGCATAACAGTAGGCCCAAGCCTCCAAATGGTCTGGGAGAGGGGGAGACTGCCACCCACAAGTTGGGTGGCAGGGGGGACGCCGGCCCTCCCACTTCACTGCGTCCTAGCCGGGGCCCTAGCAGTGGTAGAGGATCTGCTGCTGCGTCAGTGGGGATCCTGGCCACAACACACTGACACGGGCTCTGGCAGTGCTACAGTCAGACTAGGGTCAGCTGTCCCCGGGCTACTTCCTGACTCCCTCTCTGGTGGTACCTGAATCACAGTGGAGTCCTCCGGCAGGTCCAGCACCACGGGTTCCTCGGGGTACCGGGTGAGCGGCAGGCCCGGCAACTCCTCTGGGTAGTGGGCACAGGGCAAGTCGGGCCAGTCCTGGTGTGCACCTTGGGCCGCAGGAGCTTCCCAGTTGTGGGCTAGGCTGGAGGCATCTGGCCTCCCCAGCGGCTGGCCCTCTAGCGAGCTCTAAGGACGAGCCTTTAAACTTCGGGGTTGCTGCCTGACCCTCTGGCCTCCGAATGGGCTCGTCCCTCTCCGGGGTGGTGGGGAGCCACACCGCCTCACTACAATGTCCCTTTCTCCCATAAAGACTCCATAGGGGCACAATACTTTGTCGATTCACTACTGTGCTCTATCATTCCTCTCTATCCTTCGTAGCTCTTTCTTCAGAAAGTAGTGGGATTATCTCATGTCCCTAAATCTATGCTGAAAGCAAAGGCCACTGCACTCTACTTTAATCAGATTCACAGTGTTTGTCTTTTAAAATGGCCATTTTCAGTGACACTATCTCATCTTTTGTTTGGACTAGGAGGTTACTTGCTGTATCCCTCCTCATTAATGACAAAGGTGTCAAACACTTACTCCTTGTCTTTGAATTTAATTAATCAGATGAATTATCTGTTTCCATGGTCTACTGAGTACTGTGCAAGGCTGCTCCAACTTACAGCTAGGATATCTTTAGAAATCTTTTTACAAGTCACCTTTGTCCCCAAATCAATTTTAAATGTAACAATATTACTGCAAACCTTGAGATTAACAATCTATACCTGTTGATGAATGCTGTCTTTGGACACACATCCTAGGCAACAGACATCATTCAACCTTTCTTGGACTATCGCCTAGGTTCCTGTGCTTTGACTGACATGCTTCCAATATCCTGTTTTCTTAAAATTCCTGCTCATGCTTCCACTGGTTGGGCAGTGTCTTCTAACCTTTGTTCTTCTTTGTCACATCTGACATATTTCTGTCATGGAAACTCAGTGCTTTTCAGAGACTTTTTAAAAACTTTTCTTTTCTCCATAGAATTTTTTTGCTTTGCAATTTGTTGCATCATGTTTCCAATACCCGCTTGATGGCTAGTGTGCACTTTCACTAGTTAAGGCTGTTGTGCCAGTTTCACTGCCTGGTTCAGAGATAATGCAGACATTAACTGTATTCTTCCTGACAGGTCTTTGTTTAAAATACCAGTGATTATGTGATCTCTTTACATGTTCTTTCTTACTAATACCAAGGTCACAGTGCAATGCTGTTCATTTAAGGACTTCCACACTGGATTAAAGGGCTTCTACACTTTCTTTGGGTCTCTGCATTCTTTGGCTGGGATTTTCAAAGGAGCCTTAGGGAGTTATCTGCCCTATCCCATTGAAATTGGATCAGTTTGGCATAAATGACTTGTGCCTTCTGATACTGTGGGGCACACTGTAAACAGGAGGACATGTGACTAACCCACATGTATCCTCTGACCAGTGACCTCCCTGCATGCTTTCCCCAAACCAGCAGAGTTACCTGCGGGGGGAGGGTCTCTGTCCTTCTCCTGCTGCACCTCTGCCCTCACACATTCGTCTGCTCTCCCTGGCAGCTGGGCCCATGTTAGGAGTGGGAAGGGGGGGCTTCTTACATAGCTAAAGATGGCCGCCCATGGTCACTGCCTCTGGGCAGCATGGTGGCTGCCTGAGAGAGAGCCTGGCTGGGGAGGTCACAGCCCTCCCTGCCCCCTCTGCTCCATGCCCAGGCCCAGCTGCAGGGGCAGGGCGAAGTGAGCCAGAGCATCCCTTCTCCCCTGACATGTTTCTGGCTCGCTTAGCCCCTGTCCCTGGCAGCCTGGCCCAGGTGGGAAGCAGAGGAGGTGTGGCAGGCCAGCACGCTGCACAGAGCAGCAACCCAGAGTGGCCAGTATAAGAAGCCATTGGTCCCACCCCTTCCGCTCCCTGCCTCGGGCTGGCTGCCAGGGACAGGGGCCAAGTGAGGTGGAAATCTGCTGGGAGGAGGAAGATGGGCTTCAGCTCACTTGGCAGCTGGGTCTGGGTGGGGCAGGCCACCGCCCCAGCCAGGATCTCTCCCAAGCAGCCTGCTGCACAGAACAGCAACCGAGATTGGACAGCGCAAGAAGCAGCTGTTCTCGCCCCTTCTCAAGGCAGCAGGCTGGCACAGCGGGAGAAGGACAGAACCCATCTCCCTCCCCCCCTCCATCCCCGTGGCAGGCCAAGCAGAAATTGCTAAAAGGGGACTTGACCCCATATCCTGCCCCCCCCCAGCACGCGTCACCTATGGTTTGTGGTATCTGACTTCCTCACACTTGTTTGAAATCCCAGCCTTTGGAGAAAGCATACCTATTTGGGTATTAAATTTCTCTTTGGAATTAAGTACTTCTCTTTTTTTCTTCAAAAATTATCATAATTCTTCTTCTCTCCTTTAGCAAAGGTTGCTAAGTTTTATTCATATTTTTTGCTTATGTCTGTCTTCTTGCTATCATTTTTAAGAAGTAGGACCCATATCTTCACTGGGATCCAAGAAAGGACCATCCACACTGAGGCTTTCTGCCCTTCTCCTGTCCGCACCCCAGATTTTGTGGCAGAATAGCTCCAATGAAGCCATACTACCAGGGCTTCCCCTGCCAGCAGATGGACCCAGAGCCATGTCAATGTTTTAAATCAAGATTGGATGTTTTTTTCTAAAAGATATGCTCTAATTCAAACAAGAAATCTTCCAGGGAAGTTCAATGGTCTGTGTTATACAGGAAGTCAGACTAGGTGAGCACAGTGGTCCCTTCTGGCCTTAGAATGTATGAGCCCCCTCTAAGGCTAAATTCCCAGCACAGTGGGCACGAAACAAAAGTTAGTGCAGGCTTGGATTGCATTAACTTTTGGGTGTGCATGGGTGGTACTATATATTTCCCCAGTCCTGCTCCCAAGTTCTCCTTGTTTTCCCTACATATGGATTTTTCTCCTCAAGACACAGAGAGGGTCCTCTGCTTAGTCTGATAATAAGCTGGGGAAGGGATGGAATTCTGATGGCAGCTGCCCCCTCTTTCTGTATAGGATGGGGGAGATCTACCTATGGAGTATCCCTTCCATATTCTTCTCTTTGGGGGAAAATTACCTCTCATCCCAAATAACCTACTGCACTGAATGGAAAAGAAGAACAACAGCTTACTTTTAGACCAAGGCTATGTATATCTAGTCTTCCACTAAGGTGCTTTTCAGCTTCCCACTGTTTTAGCTCTACTGGAAGACTGCACAAAATGCTTTCACAACATTGCTTCTCAAGCTGTTACTGGTACAAACTATCTAGATATTTAGATACTATAGTATTTAATAGGATGCCATCAATCTTTCATAGTAAGAGAATACATAAATTATAAACAAATATGTCCTTTGGTCTAGTAGAACAGCATAATGATCAAAGACACACAATAGAAATGTATTTGCTTCTACAGTAAGCTTTATTCCCTTAGCTCTCAGTATGTAGTGATGGACAGGCAGTGAGCTGTCAGTTTTTGTTCTGTCTGTCACACTACACTTACCTCCTGTTGTTTTAAGTAATCAATATGGGGACTGAAATCACCTACCACTACCTCTGCTACCTCCTATTTTGTCCATTCATAAATTATGAATCCCTGCACAACATCAAGTCTACAATTTCGATTGCATTTGCTAATCATTGATCAATAATTCAAAAGCCTCTTCTTCTTCAAGGGTCCCTGGTTTCCTGGAACATATGGCATAAGGCTGACAGTGTTCATGAGACTATTCCCTTATCACAAAAAGCAGCCAGGGAAAACAAGTTGTTTAAAGTTCTTTCTTTCTTTCTTTCTTTCTTTCTTTCTTTCTTTCTTTCTTTCTTTCTTTCTTTCTTTCTTTCTTTTCTTTTTCTTTTGTTTGTTTCACTTGCTTGTTACATTCAATTGCTGCACAAGCACAGCAGCTACAGAGTGAAGTAGCAGCCAGTATAATTTACAGTTTTACAGCTTGGGTAGACATGGCACTTATCAATACATGTGTATGGCTTATTTTTTACAAATTATTATTATTTGTGTGTTTATTGTGGTTGGATTACAACTCTCTTTTCCAGAATTTTACTTTCCATGTTTATATTATTTATTCTAAAAGATTTAAAAAAATGCTATATATCTGTGAAAACACATACAGTGGCAATGAAGAACTGGGATGAAAGCAAGTATAGTGTTTCCTGGACTGTCAAGCAGAATTAATTTGAAGTCCTTAGCCATGATGACAGCCCAACAAACTGCTTGCTGCAGTGTTTCTTTTACTAAGATTGTTTTATTAGCTATTATACTGCTTTAGTGTGACTATGAATAATAAATACTGTTATATAGAAGAGTTCTGATTACTTCTCCATGGAGAACTCTTAAAGGGCCTGATCCTGTAAACACATGCACAAAAGTAAATTAGTGAACAATGGGACTACTCAACTGCAAAATTACTAATATACCTAAGTTTTTGTTGTTCTAGGATTATGCTTAAAGACATCAATAGCCTTCCAAAATTGTTTTAATCCATTGTTGTTTCAAGTTAATTTGAGAAGAGACACACCAAACACTATTTAGAATAAGAAATATAAATGATGCCTCCTTCGACACAACGGTAATGTGTATTTTATTTTACTGCATTATTTAAGAAATAGTATATGACCCCATGATTTAAAACGATCATATTTAGGCCATCTGATTTTGGGAGGTGTATTATTTATTTATATATTTCTCCCTATATATTTATTTGTTAAAGCTGATCTTAAAAATAAAGATTTTGGATTAAAATATGCTATTTCTAATTTCTTATTTCAAATCTTATGATAAATTTAATAATTTTATCTCAACGTGTATAATTTCTCTAAGGAGAAAAGAAAATAACAAAAATGAGTTGCTATGCATCATCAGTTTCACCTCCTATGCATGTCTCACCATGTTGCTTTATTCATGATGGACACATTCGTAAGCAATATTGCTATTGTACACCATAGCAACTGGCTCCAGTGTTTTGGTTGCAGTGGATGTTCATTGGACAGTGAAAGACAACATGTTTATTTGCAAACTAGATAATAATTACATTAAAAAATTGAGCCATTGGTACCTAATAAGCCGGTGATGCAACAACAGTCTAAGTAAGTAAGATGACTCCCAGCCAATGAAAAAAGAAAAAAAAGTTGTGTTTTCTCAAGTTTAATACCAATTTTTATTTGTATTCAGGGGGTTATAAATCTTGGGGGTGAGGGGCAGGGTTGTTTTGTTTTATTTTTGATTGCTTTGGTTTTTATTTTAAAATCAGATTTCTTCATTGTTTACACAGCTGCACTAAAGGTCAGCACAAAGGCTATTTGTTTAACTTTAATTTTCACATATCACCACACAGGTCATGAACCCCTAATGTTTCATTAATATAGTACTTTTGCATTTCTTAGTTTTTTTTAACAAAAAAAGTTCTAAGTTCTCTAAGTTCTCCATCCAATAGGTTTCAAACATGCCCAGATGAGTGTCCATCATTCTCATTAGTAAACTATTCTACTAAGCTAAAAGTTGACTAGTGTCTTCTAATAATGCATAATAAGGGCCTCATTCTGCTCTTGGTTCATTACTGTAAATCCAGAGTAACACCACAAAAGTCACTTGAGTTATTCCAGATTTACAGAGGTATAAATAAGAACAAAATATTAATTTCCCTATCCATTTATGTTTCAGTTTTTACCCTAATAAGTGCATATGAGTTAAAGTGGGCCCAAGAGTTGAGAGCTGTAACCTTGAATAACATTACAACTGCTGCACCAATTTTCTCCAAATTTGCCTTGTCTTCTCTGAGATGGAGTGAACTGTAAAATAATCACAGAGAAAAAAAATAAACTAAGACAAGCTATGACCAGAGGGCTAGTATTTGATCTCCATTAATTTAATTAAAAATAACGTATTATATTTTTCTATATGTTTTGTATTGTGGTAGACCTTGGCACTGTCGAAAAACATATGAAGACAGAGTTCCTGGCCCAAAGAGCATAAATCTAATTTGTAACATGAAACAACAAATGAGTGTAAAAAACAATAAGAGCAAGATGAGAAAAAGAGCAAGAACAATGGCAATAAAGTCCCATGACTGCGTAGATTAACAACATTCATATTCTGATGGTTACAAAAATGGAAGTCAAGAGTTTCCTGCATCTATCAATTTATGGAAAGGAGGAAAAAAAGCTTAATTACTATGTAGATAAGACATGTAAAGCATGATGAACAAACAATCTGAAGTCATCATTCATGGTTTCCCATTCATGTGTAATAAGCTGATCTGTATGAAATAAGATCTCTCAAAGCTATCTTCCAACACTCTAAACAAGCCAGAAACAAGGCTATTTTGAGGACAGAACAAGTTCATTTTTGTATTCCTTTCCCCCGGCCCTGATTCTGACCAGAACTGAAAATGCTGAAATAAATTCACCCAAGAATTTCTTTGGGACAATACCCAAGGGTGAAATTTGCAATGCAGTGATGGGCAATGATAAAAAAGGAATTTCAATCACACCTGCAACCAATTCCCTTGTCATGTCCATTCAAAGAAGCTCAGGAGGCAGATCTTAAATTTTCCAAGGCACAGTGAACTCACCCAGACAACAGAGCCCAGGCAATAATGTTGGTGTTGTCACAAAGGAGCCTCAAAATCACTGGCAGCCTGATAGGGCCTTATCCCCAAGACCAGTCAGCTTCTGTCCTTTCAAGTATAGATAGTTAGAAAAATGTTGATGGAACCATTTTCTGTTGGAAAATCCACTCCGTCTAAATCCAAATGCTTTGCAAAATTGGGTTGATTTTGCCAAAATTATGTTTTGGAGAAAAACTGGCAAAAAAAGGTCTACTAATGCCAAAACATCCCATTTCAACATTTCCAAAATGAAACATTTTGCTTTTTTATTTTAAAATGTCTTTTTATTTCAATTTTATTTTATTTTGTATTATAACAAAATATAAAAGAAAAAAGTCTAAATAAGATAATTTGTGACACTAGTTTAGTATTTCAGATCTTGCAAACTAGCTCTGATTCTGCTTAATATTATTTTGACATGTTAAGCAAACTATTTAAACAAACAGTTTAACTGAAATTCTGGTTCTCTTATCATAGAAGCAGCCTTATTGGCTTCTATGAGACAATTTCTATGAGTACAGTGAGCAGGAGTTGACCCTGAACGTGTTCCTCTGATTTTTAAATCAAACTATCCCTTTTTCTTTTCACTCATGAAGATAAATGTTATAACAGACACCACTGCATACACATAAAAGTTCAGACAGCAAAGCTAACACACAAAATGAGAGCAGAAAATGTCTTGTAGACTGAAAGGTACTAATGTACTAATTTAAGCCAGTGTTCAGTTGATGTAAGCTAATGAAGTACAAAAGCTATAACATCTTTGACAGTGGATAACCCAATGTAAACTAATCAAAATTAAGTCAATATAATCTAACCCTTCATTGTTCATTGATCTTTTTTTTTACAGGCTACACACTGCCTGACCAGGTTAGATCAGAAGTACCTATCAGAAGAAAAAGAAGAAGAAAGCTGTTACCACAAAAGAAGATTAATTAAAATTGGCTGGTATAAAAGAAAAAAGAGAATTACCCTACTGGATCTCCTCAATCTACAGTCATAGAAGATCTCCTTTTTTCATAGGCACCTGGTGAGAAGTGTGTCACCTTTTCTTTCCCATGCAGACCTTGCTACAGTTATTCATGGCTTTTTCACTGTTATGCACTCCATATGGAGCCATACATTGACACCATTTAGAAACTGAAATTAATACAGAATGTTTCTGCCTGCTTTTTAAGTGGACTGTCATGGTAGAGCCACAACTCCACCACTTCCCTGAGATTTGCATGGGCTGTCAATAAGTTTGTGGATGAAGTTCAAGACATTGATTTTAAATACAAATCCTTAAATGGTTTGGGACCTGATAAACTCAGAGGTCAACTCTCTCTTCATACAACTCTGAGATCAATTGAATCACTCAGCCTCCTGGCTCATAAATGGAATATTTCTTGTGTAATTAAATGATGTCAGGATGCCCAGAGTTTGGGTTGGGTACCTCCTTACATTTTTAAAAATAAAAATAAATAAACTGCAAAAATAAGTAAAAGAAAAGGACCAATGGAGCCTTATGTTTTTTATACTAATACCTTTATCAGATACCCACAGTTTAAAAAAGATACATTCAGTGTTTTCAGACACTCCTAATCTGACTTTTTGCATGTAAATGTAATGGTTTATTCAAAGTACTTTTTCATAGTTCATTATTACTATGTGAAAGTTCTTTTCCCATTAAATTTATTTTTAGGCTGGGAGTTTCAAAGAAGCCTAAGGGAATTAGGTACCCAACTCCCACTGAATTTCAATTGGATTTGGTAACTTATCTTCTTTACACTGTTTTGAATATCCCAGCTTTAATACAGAATACACTGTGAAGCAAGAACATGTATCTGAACTTAAATTGACATTCTCACTGATACCTCCTTGAAAGTAAGGATAATTAAAGGATATCCTTCTTATTGCCTCTCTAGGTTTAGTCCTGAAGTCCTTGTTCCAGATGCGAGTCCAGATTCAGGAAGGTACTTAAGCACATGTGGAATCCCACTGAAGCCAATGGTTCTAATTATATGCTTAAAGTTAAAAACCTTGCTGAATCTAGTATCTGTGTCACCCTTTGTGTGCAAGCGTAGAAGGAAGCATGCACCTGCAGAAGGGATATTCTGCCTATAAACAAACTGCCTTGGGGATCAGAAGGAGCTACCCCAGATCTTCCATTATTATGGTTGCTGGAAGAACATTTTATTAAAAAGCTCATTTATTAGATTTGAAGACAATATTGTTTGAAAATAATTCAATGTTTTGTTGTTTTGAATTTCTGGCTGAAAATAACAGTATTGTGCACAATTTTAAAACAGTATCCACACATCTTTGTTTGAGATTTTTTTTTTGATACAGTAATTACATGCAGAACCAAACTCTGTTTGCGTTGCTCATGTGAGTTGTCTCTTTTCAGCTAATAGGACTTAAGCCAAGCAAGTTTTGGCCTGCAATGAAGAATGGATCTAGAAAATCTCATGCTCATGTGCTAGAAAATCACTCCCAAAGAATTTCTTTGTGTGTTTGGAAGAATTAGCTTAGTACCCTTACACTAACCTACATAGAAATTTCATATTTTAGAGTATACCTGGCCTGCTACGTAGTGAATGTCTTCCTTAACAGGACAGTCACACACAGTCTGAAGTCCCATCAGGATAAATTAATGTATACTGAAGAATTTGATAGATTATCAGTTTTTCATATGCCAGAGGAAAAGAGAAGAATACCACAATAAGGAAACATCCCATTCTATAGGCAAGAGAAAGGCTACATAATACAATGTTATTGAGTCATGAAAGTACCAGAATACAAGGGGGTGTAACTGAAAGCCACGCTTTTTAGCTTATTCAAATGAAGTAGCCTCAAATGGGTTAGTTAGGAATTAAGTTAATTGGGTTTGGTGTAAGGTTGGTGTACTTCCTGCTGGAAAGTTTCCATGTTTTCCTCAATTTAAGTAGTGGCTGGGCTCCCATGTCACCCTGTTAGCCCAGACTTTAATTAGTTCTGGCATTCGCCTCATAATGATAAATGCTGAGATGATGAATGGAAATGCAAATGAGTGTGAAGTGGCTCAGCCATCAGAGCTGAATATCATTAATACCTTCCTACTGTTAAATCGATCAATGTCATCCCAGGATCCCTCTGTTCAGCGGGTGCAGATGGCTGTCCGCCAGAATGCCTTCCGTTATAAAGGCAGTGCAAACTTTGTGGGTTTTTTTCTCCCCATATGCTTTTATTCATCTTCTGCTGAATATTTGTTTGGCAAGTAGATTTCTAATATATTTCCAGCTGAGATGATAACTATTTAGGGTCAATAAGCAAGTAGCTAATTTAGAGCAAAATAAATACCAATATGGGGCTGTTCTCATATCAGAAGAAAATCCCTATATAAATTCAGTAACCTGGAAAGAAATTGGATTGCTCACCATCCACTTCTAAATGTTTTTAGCATTTACATTTGGCAATTACTCTATTTAAAAAAATGAAAGGTTTATTCATTTCAAAGTTATTTCCATAACATTATGTTACAGTCTCATGTTTTACATATCCCAGACACTACAGAACTTTTACAGTACTATAAGGATCAAAATGGTTGCAAAAAGTTCAAGATGTTGTAAAAAAACAAACAAATTTTTTTCCAGCAAATAATGACCTAAGAAGAAATCAAAATGCAAAACTGAAAGTGTTCGAATTTTTAATTTTGTCAGATTAGCTTTTATACAATTACTCGGTATATACCATTCACAATTTATAACAGCATCAGACAGTAACAAATCAATAAAGATAGATTGTATTAATTTAAGATGAAATTCATTTCATCCACAGAAAATCCAACTAATCAGGCTTTATGAAAGTGCACAAGGTCTTGGGTAGGTGAAATTCACTCCCCCAGTGATCCAGAGAATGGGGCTGCAGCAAGCCCCCTTATGGCTACTACTCCCACCTGTAGTAGCAACAGTCCATTATTTCACTTCTTCAGTGAGTTAGAATCACTTGATCTGGGAAATCATGAATCCCATGGCCTATCCTTCTGTTCATCCCTGGCTTTGGAGGACATAAGGAGAGATTCTCTGTGGTGTGTTCAAGGGGTGCAGAGAAATGCTAACAGGACAGCTGCCTTGTTCCTCCTTCTCCTTTCTGTCAGCACACATCCACACTGTGATCTTTAAATGATTCTTAGGTCCTTTCACAAACCCTCTGTTTCTGAATGAATTCCGTCCTCTAAGTATTGCTGGGATTGATTCAAAGAGAGACTTACATATCTGTCACTTTAGGCACCACTGACATTCAGAAAACTGCTTGGCTGCTGTTACCGAGAATCCCAAACTCACTCAGTGCCTACATTTTTGCTGAAAAAGTTCCCTAGGTACCTCCATTTCTGGGCACCTGCACTGCTGCCTCACTTGAGGTGTCTGGATGTCTAAGCCCCAGTGCAACTGTCAAACCAGTCAAAGATAGGCATTGCCCTGCCTATCTTGCCTGTGAGGCCTGATCTGTTATGTGTGCTCTGAGCATGCCTACCAGATCAGGGTCCATTTAAAATCCAGGCAAAGGAGGACAAGGTGCCCACCTTATAAGTTTTAGCATACTCACCTGGAATGTGAGAGACCTAGGTTGAAGTCCCCCCTTTGCCTGATGGGGCAAAGTGATATGAACAGGGGTGTTCCATTTCTCAGGAGAGTTCTTTAACTACTGGACTATGGGATAGTCTGATATGGGTTGCTCTGAGTCTCTCTTATCGAAGCTGCTCTACTGCGTATAAACAATTAAATAGCCATTGGAGCAGGGGGACTGGATCTGGGGTCTTCCCCCACCTAGGCAACACGCTATAAAATTATTCTCACTCACTCTCTAACCCATGACTGTGTAAGTATTTATTCTGGCCTGTAGTGTTTTAGCACTTCACTGTAGAAGACATTTAAGATACAGGTGCTGGGCAATTCCCAGGTGGTGTTCAGAACCTCATTGGATTGGGCCCTTAAAGAATAAATCACATATTAAAATATACCACTCTTTTAATTATGTTGATTTTCAAAACGTTTATGTTTATAAAGATAAACAAACCACCTTTACATTCATCCTATGAAGCCATTAGTGGTGTGATTAATCTTCCTTCTGATTGTAGGTTAAATATTTGATTGTGTTAGTCTAATGAAAAAAGAAATATAAAATGAGACAAAATATTGTGTTAGTTTGGTGCCTGTTAAGGCTTTGGCATACATTCTAGTGAAGCACTAGCCAATTTCAATAACATCAAGAACACAAGGAATAAATTAGACATTTTAATTGTGAGATTATATCATGCTGATGTGAGGGCTGGGGAGAATCCAAATCAAATTTTAATGACAAAACACTAATTTAAACAGAATATATCATACTTATGTTTTTTCTTGTTGTTGCTACTTTTTATGTAAAAAAGGAAAAGTTAATAACTCCTCATGTACTGGACATAATAAAATAGCAATTCTTTGCGGGTTTATGGAATAAGTGTGAATTTTACTGACAATCATGACAATTTTACTGAGAGTTGGATAAAGCTTGCAGTAGAAAATTTAAATCTGGCTGAATGCTTTTTGAAAAACAAGAAAGCATTAATAGTTTGATTAACTTTAAAAATCTTATTCTAGAGGTTATTTCAAATTTAAACACTGTACAATCAGCAACACAATTCTGGAAAATGCATGGGCTAAAAACTGTAAAGAGTTATATTCAATTATCTAGTATAGAATTAGCTTCACTTTCCACAAAACTTTTTTTTGAATAATTTTATAATAGTGCTTGACAACTATTTTTGAAAAATATTTTTATTCTTATTTTACTTTATTTTTATGTAAACAACATAAGTGTACATAGCACTTTACAAAACATAAAATGTGTATGTCTGTGTACCCAAATATAATGACAGGTTTCAGAGTAACAGCCATGTTAGTCTGTATTCGCAAAAAGAAAAGGAGTACTTGTGGCACCTTAGAGACTAACCAATTTATTTGAGCATGAGCTTTCGTGAGCTACAGCTCACTTGTAGCTCACGAAAGCTCATGCTCAAATAAATTGGTTAGTCTCTAAGGTGCCACAAGTACTCCTTTTCTTTTTGTGTACCCAAAGAGACTCTAAATGGAAATAAATGAGATCTGCAGTTTGGAGATTAATGTAGGAAGGCTTTGTGAAGATTTCATAGGAAGGCTTTTGCAGAAGAGTTTGTAAGTAGTACAATTTTACTATTGTTTCATAGTCCCAGGCCTTAAAGTGTTACAACTGACAAATATACTGTCAAATACCATGTTCCAGCCTTGCTGTCTTACCCCTCTACAAAAGTATAGTGTGCTCTTAAAGAAATTGGAAAATGGTTTGTGCTGAAGTTGGCTGCAGGCAGTGTTACAACTGTATTTGACTGTTCTTATGTTACTCAATTTATCTGCTTTGTATTCCTGTTTATAATCTCACATCTGCAGTTATGAGAACCTTTGTCTGCTCAGCTCCTGTAATCTGGAATAAACTTCCTGTATCTCTCTGTTTCTTTGATTCTCCATCTCATCTTGAAATGTGTCTGCTATACCTACTTACATTTAATTTATTTTTCCCTGTGCTAATCTGTAACAATATTATAGTATTCTATAAATGCTATTATCTATTTTATATATTATTAATTAATTCTTTAATTTTATTAAGGGCCTGATCCTGCTACCAGTGTAATTTTGCATTGACTTCAATAGGATCATAATTAGGCTCTGTATAATTATTTACTTATGGGCCATATTCTGAGGTCATTACTCAGAGTTTACTTATTGACTTCAAGGAGAGTTTCTCTGAAAAAGGGCTGAATATAAACTGAAGGCTTGATTTTGCCACTCGTACTCAGTGGGACCAGTTGTAAAGTAAAGTTCTACTCAGAATGGGTACAGGTGACAGAATCTGACCCTAAGTATAGATAGATAGCACTGCCTATAGTTACACTTTCCCAACATTTTCTATTTTAATACCCTGCTTCCCTCTGCTTATAACTTCACCAAATTTTAACTTTTCAGGCTGAAATTTTCCATGCAGGGTGTCTGCCCTAGGGCTGATATACATATCCTTCAAAGCAAGCATTACACCAGTATAAATCTGGAGTAGTTTCATTGACTTAATAGTATCCTAGATTTGCAGATGTGCAACAAGGAGCAGAATTTAGTCCCCAGACTTGCACGTCTCATTAGTCAGTGCCAAAAGTATGTATTCCTCTAAAAAACAGAGAAAATTTCAGGAATAGAATACCCATGGAGAGCAATGGTGCCTGAAAATATAATTAGAGACTCTTTAATGTATAGGAATAATTAAGTAATCTGAAACTGATTGAGAATTTCTGAATCATAAATCAAATCTATGAAAATTAAAAGGGTAGGCTGTAGTGAAAGAAGACTGAAGGAAAGCAGATTGAAGAGAAAGATGTGTTAATGCAATACTTCTGGGACAGATGGAGATTTATATGGTAAAAATTGCATCAGAGCATATTAAGGAATATCCAATGCATCCTAATATTTACCGATAGATGTCTACACTGACTATTTTCTTGAATCAACTTTACTCAACACCTGTGAGCATGTGGTTAATTTAAACAGAGTACACAGTATACTTTTCTTTCAGTCAAAAAATCTTGACCTCTGGTATTATCAAAGAAAGACAATCAGCTAACCTAATAGGCCCTTTATTTGCTAATCAAACCTCTCATTAACAATTAATTGGATCAAAAGTTCACTGGCCATTATTGCTGTGTCAGTTAGACTCTGAGGGCCTCAGAGGCTGAAACTAAAAGAGCTGGTCAGGTTATAAATAATTTCAACTGGCTACTCCTCTTACCTCAGGCTGTTCAGGTAGAGGTCAATGTCCTGCCTAGCGCAGACAGAAAAGACTGTCATTATGACAAGGGAAGCAGCATTCTTCCTTTCCTGAGACACACACACACACACAAAAAGGAAACTTCTCAGAAAAAAACTGCAAGGGAATTAAGATTGAGATTATATATCTGTAATTTAGAATAGAATACATTACAGGGATAAATTGGAATTATCACCAAAACAAGCATTATAAACCCATAAAATTCATACTTAGGGGTAGTTCTAGAAATCCAAATATGTTAAGGTAAGGAAATGCATAGTTAGGGCATCCAAATGACCTTAACTCTGCCTTTCAATAACCATGATTATGATTAAGGCATTCTAGTGTTTGTAGTCCCAGACCTTAAAGGCAAATTCCACATTTCTATAGCTTAAAATATTTGGATTTCTTTTAAGTTCAGCCTTCATTATGCATTTCTTTAATATAGGATCATAGAATATCAGGGTTGGAAGGGACCTCAGGAGGTCATCTAGTCCAACCCCCTGCTCAAAGCAGGACCAATCCCCAATTTTTGCCCCAGATCTGTAAATGGCCCCCTCAAGGATTGACCTCACAACCCTGGGTTTAGCAGGCCAATGCTCAAACCACTGAGCTATCCCTCCCCCCGTTTTAGTTTTCATCTGGGAATTATCTTTTTGGTTAAAGAGTTAACTACTTATTGCTTGTATAGAAATAAATTTGTTACTGGATTTGTCTTTATTTCTCAAGGGTAGAGACTTGAGGTAAGAACTCTGTTTGCCAGAGGCTGGGAATGGACGACAGAGGATGGATTATTTGATGATTATCTGTTCTGTTCATTCCCTCTGGGGCACCTGGCATTGGCCACTGTCGGAAGACAGGATACTGGGCT
Organism: Lepidochelys kempii; assembly: GCF_965140285.1. Lineage (NCBI taxonomy): Eukaryota > Metazoa > Chordata > Testudines > Cheloniidae > Lepidochelys > Lepidochelys kempii. The sequence continues at coordinate 150,709,569 of NC_136381.1, forward strand.
AGATGGACCTTTGATCTGACCCAGTGTGGCTGCTCTTATGTTCTTATGGTCTGTCTGGTTTCATCAGGCTGGAAAAAGTTTACTAATGGAGTTCCACAGGGATTGGTCTTGGGACCAATCTTATTTAACATTTCCATTAATGATATTGGCACAAAAAGTGGGAGTATGCTAATAAAATTTGCAGATGACACAAAATTGGGAGTTATAGCCAATGCAGAGAAGGACCAGAATATCAAAAAAGAAGATCTGGACAACCTTGAAAACTGGAGTAATAGAAATGGGATGAAATTTAATAGTGCAAAGTGCAAGGTCATGTACCACACTAACAACACAAATTTTTGCTATAAGCTGGGGACTTAGCAGTTGGAAGAAACAGAGGAGGAGAAAGACCTGGGTGTATTGGATGATACTGATTGATCACAGGATAACTAAGAGCCACCAATGTGGTGAGACCGTGAAAAAGGCTAATGCAATCCTAGGATGCATCAGGTAAGGTATTTTCAGCAGAAATAGGGAAGTGTTACTACCATTATACAAGTCACTGGTGAAACCTCATCTGTAACAATGCATGTAATTCTGGTCTCCCATGTTTAAGAAAGATACATTCAAATTAGAACTGGTGCAGAAATGGTCTACTAGGGTGATCTGAGGAACGGAAAATCTGCCTTATGAGAGGAGACTCAAAGAGTTTGGCTTGTTTAGCCAACCAAATGAAGGCTGGGGGAAGATATGATTGCACTCTATAAATACATCAGAGGGATAAATTCCAGGGAGGGAGAGCAGTTATTTAAGTTAAGCACCAATGTGGACCCCAGAACAAATGGATATAAGCTGGCCATCAACAAGTTTATGCTTGAAATTAGATGAAGGTTTCTAACCATCAGAGGAGTGAAGTTCTGGAACAGCCTTCCAAGGGGACCAGTGGGGGCAAAAAACCTAACTGGTTTCAATACTGAGCTTGATAAGTTTAAGAAGGGGATGGTCTGATGGGACTGTCTACAATGACATGTAGCCAATATGTGACTGCTAGCAGCAAATATCTTCAATGGCTGGTGATGGGACACTAGACGGGGAGGGCTCTGAGTTACTACAGAAAATTGTTTCCCAGATGTCTAGCTGGTGGGTCTTGCCCACATGCTCAAGGTCTAACTGATCACCATATTTGGGGTCAGGAAGAAATTTTCCTCCAGGTCAGATTGGCAGACACTGTTGGGTTTTTTCGCCTTCTTCTGCAGCATAGGGCGTGGGTCACTTACAGGTTTGAACTAGTGTAGATGGTGGATTCTCTGTAACTTGAAGTCTTTAAATCGTGATTTGAGGACTTCAGTAACTCAGTCAGAGGTTAGGGGTCTTTTACTTGAGTGGGTGGGTGAGGTTCTATGGCCTGCAATGTGCAGGAGGTCAGACTAGATGATCATGATGGTCCTTTCTGGCCTTAAAGTCTATGTATCTACAACGCCATATAACATAGTATTCTACAATATACATTAAAAGAGAATATCATATGTGGAAAACATATTGCTATCTTTTTATTTCTTTGTGTAAAAAAAATAATACAAACATATTTAAAATTTATTTTCCAAGTAATTTGTTTCCTTTTTCATTAGAGGAGGACAAATATGAACATGAGAAAGATTTGCACTTTAAACACTTCTCTAATTTTAAACAAGAAACTTTGCAAATTATCCAAATCTAGGAGTATCTAGAGAGAAGAAATTTGGCCATAAGTGAACAGGGACATAATCCAACAATCAGTTTTTAGACATTACGTTCAATGTGGAGTTCCTCTTAAAAGCCTAAGTTATCATAGTATGGCATCATATGGCCTATAGTTCAGAATCAAACTAAAAATGGCTTTGTTTACAGAGATGCTGAACACCCCCAGCTCCCAGCCCAGTCAGTACACAAAGGCCCATGCTGTATGGCAGCATCGGGCAGAACACTGAAAAGCAGGAAGATAAGTGTGAGGAGGGATAAGAAGGAAATATGGTCATTTACAAAAATACATGGAAAGTGCTCAGATACTATTGTACTGGATGGCAGTATAAAACCCTAAGATAGATGGATAGATAGAAGTGAACCTTTCCAAACTCCAATTTAAACTAATGAGATTTGAGAGCTTGCAGCCCCTCACAACAGGCGCTACTCAGCATCTTGCAGAAACAGTCCCATAATAATGTTACTAAGGAGCTCAGAAGTTTAATACTAGCTATAAAACATACATCTAAATAAAGCTATCCAACAGAGGCCCATTTCTCCAACAGTCAATGTTCACATTGTCACCGAGAAACTGCGCCTCCAAACTGCAGGCCACAACTGAGAAAAGGCTCTCCCTTTGGCAGCAGTCATGTGAGGTCCGTGGAGTGGCATCTGTACTGGAGCCTGTTCCTGAGAGGTTGTGAAATCTCGGCTGCAGTTGGCTTCAATAAAACTACAGGACACTCTGAAGTACCCACACAGAGGTCAATACCTTGTAGGATGGGACCCTTGGTTTGGAGAGAAGCCAGAAATATGGCAGAAAAATTTGATATCATGTTCCCCCTCTGCCCATGAGTTTTGCAGTTTACTCAAAAATACAATTGCTAGACAAGATTTGCCCAATTATGATAGAATGATAGTAAACAGTACATATGACTCCATTCCTGTGACAGAATTACAAGTTTTATTGTCCTGCATGTATATCATAAATCACATCACTTTTATATTTTGCTCCTTTACTACATACACTCTTCCTTCTGGTTACATTTTTTTAACACAATAAACTCCCCTCAATGCCTGAAGTAAGGGCCTGGGAGTTGGATGAGCCCATTCTCAGAGTTTAAATTTTTAATATTAAAATGCACTGAGATTTGCTGTACACATGCTCAAGATGTATTGCCCCAAGCAAAATAGTGTTTTATAGATGGACATGCAATTTTGTTGCTTTCAGCAAAGGGTCAGATTGTTTTAGTGGGTTTGGGATGTGCAAAATAATGAATGATACATATAAACAAGTGTAATTTCTTATAAAAAAATCAAACCTTTTTTTTTTTTTTTTACATGTTGTAGCAAGACTTGAAGTACTGAAATTCAGGTAAAAAAAGGAAATATAGTGTAATTTTTCTTTCATAAGACTACATTTTATATCCACGGGGTGAACGCATACACTCATTCCCTCTGACAACATGCAATTTTCCAAACCTCAATCATGTTAACAATTAGCCCTAGTTTTCCCACTGTCCTAAAAAGCAGAGACATCCGTTTCAGTTTGAGCATAACAGAAATAAGGGTAAAAGGAAGTTACATTGCATCACTTCTATGGTCCTGATTTAAATAACATCAGTATTTAAATCATATTGCATTCTCAGATTATAATGTATTAAATATTTCCAAACATGTCCTATCATTACAATTGATTTGCATTTGGGTATGCAGACACCATCTCAATCCTTTGTTGCTAGACATATGAAAATAAGATTGTCAAGCACATAAAAAGTAATTGTATGTACTGATTATATACTATTCTTCAGCAAAAAAGCTATTCTAGTGGTTTAACAAGTTTGAGAAATATTTGGTTAAAGTTTCACCTTGACTACAGTATAAGAATGTCAGAGTCCTGTTTGAACCCTCCATTTTACCACACACAAAAATGTGAAATCAGTTCAAGATGATGCAGCAATGAATATACTACAAGATGTAAGTAGTCTTTCTAATTAATAGAACACCTGTTCCCCAAATGTAAGGAGACACGGTTTCCTGGAAATGTGCACAAAGGGGCGGAGTGGGTTGGGAGGTTGATGTTTGTGGTGAAGAGGGGAGACTTTAGGGAAAGTACTGCTGGAAGGGTGGCATTCATAGTGGATCAGAGTTAAGGCTCTGGTTCATTGGCTGCAATGTATAGTGGTTGTGTTAATGGTGAGGTGCACATCTCTGGGAGAAAGAGTATAGGATATGCACTGTTGGGTGGCTTCACTGTTCATTTCTCTGTCTTTGAGGTTTTTGTCTGGTATTTTATGTGAGCAGAAAAGCCTAACTGATATGCAAACATATACAAGCAGTACACTGTGTATCTACCTAGATGGATAGACAGACACAGACACAGATATATAAAGATTGAATGATAGACACAACTATATTAAAGTTATTTACTACTTTCCATTATAATCCTATTTTCAATTGTTTCAGTCATTTTTTGACAAACTTTAACTATTTGGTGAGAATTTTCCATGCTCAATCTCAGTCACAGATCCATCACACACCCCGTCTTGGACACACACCAGACTGCTGTGAAGGGGATCCAACAGCTAGATTCCCTTTGTGTTAAGCTTCTGGAGTCTGAACGGAGTCCAGGCACTGCCCATGTCTTGGGGCCTCTAGGCACACTCTTTGGGTGCAGACCCTCTGTATAGCACCTCCTCCTGAAAGCTGCAAGTAATGATCCAAGTGCCTAACCCTGGGGACCAGTACTGACTCCCCAGACCTTCCCATAACTTAACTATACCCTGTCCCAGAACTCCAGTTTTGTGGGTGGTCTGAGTCCACAGGTGAACTTCAAGGGCAGCCAGGTCTAACAATTAACTCACAGACAGAGGTGGTTAGGTACTATTTAGAAAAGCTGGACGTGCATAAGTCCATGGGGCCAGACGAGTTGCATCCGAGAGTGCTGAAGGAATTAGCGGCTGTGATTGCAGAGCCATTGGCCATTATCTTTGAAAACTCGTGGCGAACCGGGGAAGTCCCGGATGACTGGAAAAAGGCTAATGTAGTGCCAATCTTTAAAAAAGGGAAGAAGGAGGATCCTGGGAACTACAGGCCAGTCAGCCTCACCTCAGTCCCTGGAAAAATCATGGAGCAGATCCTCAAAGAATCAATCCTGAAGCACTTGCATGAGAGGAAAGTGATCAGGAACAGCCAGCATGGATTCACCAAGGGAAGGTCATGCCTGACTAATCTAATCGCCTTTTATGATGAGATTACTGGTTCTGTGGATGAAGGGAAAGCAGTGGATGTATTGTTTCTTGACTTTAGCAAAGCTTTTGACACGGTCTCCCACAGTATTCTTGTCAGCAAGTTAAAGAAGTATGGGCTGGATGAATGCACTATAAGGTGGGTAGAAAGCTGGCTAGATTGTCGGGCTCAACGGGTAGTGATCAATGGCTCCATGTCTAGTTGGCAGCCGGTATCAAGTGGAGTGCCCCAAGGGTCGGTCCTGGGGCCGGTTTTGTTCAATATCTTCATAAATGATCTGGACGATGGTGTGGATTGCACTCTCAGCAAATTTGCGGATGATACTAAACTGGGAGGAGTGGTAGATACGCTGGAGGGGAGGGATAGGATACAGAAGGACCTAGACAAATTGGAGGATTGGGCCAAAAGAAATCTGATGAGGTTCAATAAGGATAAGTGCAGGGTCCTGCACTTAGGACGGAAGAACCCAATGCACAGCTACAGACTAGGGACCGAATGGCTAGGCAGCAGTTCTGCGGAAAAGGACCTAGGGGTGACAGTGGACGAGAAGCTGGATATGAGTCAGCAGTGTGCCCTTGTTGCCAAGAAGGCCAATGGCATTTTGGGATGTACAAGTAGGGGCATAGCGAGCAGATCGAGGGACGTGATCATTCTCCTCTATTCGACATTGGTGAGGCCTCATCTGGAGTACTGTGTCCAGTTTTGGGCCCCACACTTCAAGAAGGATGTGGATAAATTGGAGAGAGTCCAGCGAAGGGCAACAAAAATGATTAGGGGACTGGAACACATGAGTTATGAGGAGAGGCTGAGGGAGCTGGGATTGTTTAGCCTGCAGAAGAGAAGTATGAGGGGTGATTTGATAGCTGCTTTCAACTACCTGAAAGCGGGTTCCAAAGAATCATAGAATCATAGAATCATAGAATATCAGGGTTGGAAGGGACCCCAGAAGGTCATCTAGTCCAACCCCCTGCTCAAAGCAGGACCAATTCCCAGTTAAATCATCCCAGCCAGGGCTTTGTCAAGCCTGACCTTAAAAACCTCTAAGGAAGGAGATTCTACCACCTCCCTAGGTAACGCATTCCAGTGTTTCACCACCCTCTTAGTGAAAAAGTTTTTCCTAATATCCAATCTAAACCTCCCCCACTGCAACTTGAGACCATTACTCCTCGTTCTGTCATCTGCTACCATTGAGAACAGTCTAGAGCCATCCTCTTTGGAACCCCCTTTCAGGTAGTTGAAAGCAGCTATCAAATCCCCCCTCATTCTTCTCTTCTGCAGGCTAAACAATCCCAGCTCCCTCAGCCTCTCCTCATAACTCATGTGTTCCAGTCCCCTAATCATTTTTGTTGCCCTTCGCTGGACTCTCTCCAATTTATCCACATCCTTCTTGAAGTGTGGGGCCCAAAACTGGACACAGTACTCCAGATGAGGCCTCACCAATGTCGAATAGAGGGGAACGATCACGTCCCTCGATCTGCTCGCTATGCCCCTACTTATACATCCCAAAATGCCATTGGCCTTCTTGGCAACAAGGGCACACTGCTGACTCATATCCAGCTTCTCGTCCACTGTCACCCCTAGGTCCTTTTCTGCAGAACTGCTGCCTAGCCATTCGGTCCCTAGTCTGTAGCTGTGCATTGGGTTCTTCCGTCCTAAGTGCAGGACCCTGCACTTATCCTTATTGAACCTCATCAGATTCCTTTTGGCCCAATCTTCCAATTGGTCTAGGTCCTTCTGTATCCTATCCCTCCCCTCCAGCGTATCTACCACTCCTCCCAGTTTAGTATCATCCGCAAATTTGCTGAGAGTGCAATCCACACCATCCTCCAGATCATTTATGAAGATATTGAATAAAACCGGCCCCAGGACCGACCCCTGGGGCACTCCACTTGATACCGGCTGCCAACTAGACATGGAGCCATTGATCACTACCCATTGAGCCCGACAATTTAGCCAGCTTTCTACCCACCTTATGGTGCATTCATCCAGCCCATACTTCCTTAACTTGCTGACAAGAATACTATGGGAGACCGTGTCAAAAGCTTTGCTAAAGTCAAGAAACAATACATCCACTGCTTTCCCTTCATCCACAGAACCAGTAATCTCATCATAAAAGGCGATTAGATTAGTCAGGCATGACCTTCCCTTGGTGAATCCATGCTGGCTGTTCCTGATCACTTTCCTCTCATGCAAGTGCTTCAGGATTGATTCTTTGAGGACCTGCTCCATGATTTTTCCAGGGACTGAGGTGAGGCTGACTGGCCTGTAGTTCCCAGGATCTTCCTTCTTCCCTTTTTTAAAGATTGGCACTACATTAGCCTAGAGGATGGCTCTAGACTGTTCTCAATGGTAGCAGATGACAGAACGAGGAGTAGTGGTCTCAAGTTGCAGTGGAGGAGGTTTAGATTGGATATTAGGAAAAACTTTTTCACTAAGAGGGTGGTGAAGCACTGGAATGCGTTACCTAGGGAGGTGGTAGAATCTCCTTCCTTAGAGGTTTTTAAGGTCAGGCTTGACAAAGCCCTGGCTGGGATGATTTAACTGGGAATTGGTCCTGCTTTGAGCAGGGGGTTGGACTAGATGACCTTCTGGGGTCCCTTCCAACCCTGATATTCTATGATTCTATGACAGACTTCATACAGGATTCTGAAACACAACTGTTCTTTACTTACGTGAACGAGAAAAGCATAGATGTATATAAAAATAATAAACCGTATATGCATTTCCCTGCCTCAGTTTCTTTAGCACTCCGGCGCAATCTGGGCTGGGGTCAGAGTCCTCTTGGGGAATTTAGGGTCCCTTTGCTGCAGCACATGGCTTTTCTTAATCACGGAGCCTCACTAGCCCATCAAACTTTCTCTAACCTTGGCTGGCCCATGCCCTTCCTCTCTCTTGTTCAAAGCTTCCTTTTCCTGACTCAGGGAGTCCCTCTAGTTTATATGTCCTGCCAACAACACCTGGTTCCTTTGTTCTCTTGCTGACAATTTTCCATTCTCCAAACCTCTACCCCTTACAGACAAGCTGAACAAAGTAGCTTCTCCCAGCTCCAGCCATCCTGTTTAGAATACCTCTTGATTGGTACAAGAGCAATCATTAAGGTTAAAGCTCTCCATTGTATCTAGTCTGAGAGAGACATGCTTACAGCCTTGTAGTAATTGGTGGATCAGATAAACATACAAGCATTCCATGATACAGCAATTGTCATAAGAATAGCTTCATAATGTCAACCATAATTCATAAGTTTCACAAACAGATTTCCCCAAGTTGTCAGTCTCTTCCTCAAGCTGATTTTTTAAAAAAAAAAATCACAAATGACTGTTATAATTATCTAGAATGAAGATATTGAAAAATAGAGAGTTTCAGAACTTCTCCAACTTTGGAAAAGTTGCAGTGTAGGAGTTACAGAATTTAGTTTTTCTTCTTGTCACTTTAATCATTCCAGTTGCAGAATTTTTGAAAAGTAAACAATGTGGAAAAAGGAGGGGAAGGAGAAAAGTGTAAAAAAATCTAGACATTAATTTTATTGAATTCAGTGACAAAAAGTGTGGGGGAGCAAATGGATGAAAAATGAAAAATTATTTGCCTCTACCACATTGTTCAGTCTACTTGTACGCTATTCCTTTCCCCTTCCTATGTCTCTCCTCTCTATTTAGATAATAAACTCTTCAGGAGGGGGAAGGGACTGTCTACTACTCTGTATTTATGCAGTGCTTCGCACAACAGCACCCCATTCTTGATTGGCTCTTAGGCACTACTGTTATAAATAAATAATACACTAATTTATGTCACATGAGGATCTGGACATCTATTTGGAAGGTAAATATGAGATTCCTATTTTACGGAGATTCAAAGATGCCAATATTTTCTAATGTGGATACTAAGTTTGACTGTCTCAAATTCTGAGCGACCAAAATGGGACACTTTTTCCCTGATTTTTAAAAGTATTCAGCACTTTCAACTCCAGTTGAGATACACAGCACAGTTATATTAATTAATATTGGTATTTATATTATCACCTGGAACATTACCATGGCAAACAAAAATTTCCAACCTTTGAAAAATATGAGGGGGGCTATGTACATTTATGTGTTGAGTTTAGTTTATGTTTTGCTTTTGCTTAGTGTTTCCAAGAAGTGAAGCAGAACAGGTAAATAGTACTATTTATTGAAATCTTTATTGAAGTTTTATCTTGCACGTGTGGATTTCAACAGATTCTTTGTTGCACCAATTATAGAACACACTGGTTGTATAACTAGATGCACGCAATCATATGGTACAACATTTAAATAAACATCAGAGTAGATAAATGTGTTTCCATACCCTCTTTATAAAAAAGTGACAATGCCTCATTTATATGAAAATATATTTTAAATTATACAATAATTTTAAAGAGTATATTAAAAATAGTAAAGAAATCCTATTGAGTCATTCTGTCTCACATGATGAGAGGGAACAAACTCTTTGTGCCTGCTTGGCTGTGTCATTCTAGAAACATGCAACATTTCCTGATTAATCATTTGCACAGCAATGGAAGGGAACAAGTTGCGGAGGTGAAGCAGAGTTATAACTTAAGAGGAGTATCCTGTAATTAATCTCTCTTTTACCTTGTTCTATTTTTTTTCTTGTTCAAACATTAACAGAATCAAGTATCACGAACATAACCCAGTGTGAGGATTGAGGTGCTGCCTTATCTTTTCATTACACTTTTCTTTTGTACTGTGAATGAGGAAAGAAGAAAAGGGAACCAGATTTCCAGGCATTTTCTATGTGCATGAAGCAAATCTCACTTGATGTCATTGAACAGTTAAACTGTTAAGAAGCACTTGCTCATTATTCTCTTTTCTGAACGATCTATGAAATGCAGGATCACATAAATGGTAAATGCAGTTCTAGGCACAAACACTGGGTGCTAGTGACCTCAGACATCCTTAAGTCATGGCATATTCAATGAGCAATCTTGGATAACTGCCCAAGCAGTCAGTGCCAAAGAAAGCTCTGACAGGTCTTACAGTGGAGATTATAGTTAAATCTAAACTGATTCACATTGCTTTCTATTTTCAGAGTCTGACAGATGGAAATAGATATGAAGGAAGTTTCTAAACTTCACCACGTGTTGACTTGTTTCACTCATATTCTGTATGTTATATGGAAATGTGAAGGGTTACTCTGGTTGTTATGGTTGAATCTGACCTTTATGAGATCTTCTATTCTGAGCAATTGAATATATCCACCTTTGATGAGAGCCCTGGGATACAATTAAATCAGGATAGTGTTAGTGTGCAGGCTGTTGTGACTGAATGTGGATACTGCACATCAGTAGCACTCTATGATGCATGCATGAAGTACCAGGCTAGCTGTTTGCTGTTAATTGCTACAGAAGGAAATGATCCTTTACTAATAGACATAAGTTGATTTAACAGAATAAAGCTGGACTGAAGCACAATGCACCAGGCGTTAGATCTCATGGCAGAACCAAACCAACCAAACAAAATCGATACAAATGGGTAAAGCAGCACAATAAAGCTACATGTTAAAATAGGCATAAGCAAATTTCTTCAGGGATGTTTAGTAGTTTTACTTGAGACATTTGGTAAGAAGAACTGCAGAAACATGTTATAACTGCACCTGTAGAATTTAGGAAATGAGCTGTACCAATTATATGTGTGAGAATTAGTGAGTAGTGGACTATAAGGCCTCTGATTGGAGATGGATCAGTATCCAACACCAAACCCGCCAGATTTATTACCCAAACTATCAGGAAGAGCAATGTTTAAAAAATACCCTTGACTTGTCTCAGGCTTCTCAACAAATATCATTAAAACCAGGTTCCAAAATATTTCTTATGGTGAATATACATAAAAGGCTAATTAGGAATGAAAGACAACAAGCAATATGGCATAGCTAGCGCACTTGCCATATTCCAAAGAATAATGAAGCTGGTTCTCCAAATTAATATTTTGAAACTAAGACACTTAAAAAACCTTAAAGTGTTTTTGAAAAGGATAAAGAAGTACAGAGTTACCATTAAGGAAGAAAAGTATGCTTTAACTGGCACTGCAGTCCGGCAGAATTGGTTGGTGGCTGGCTGACGAGAGATGCTTGGGAAGAGGAAGACAACTGAACTTTTCTTTGGGTTCATTTTGAGTCTGAACTGAAGATTCAGTGATGATGATGGACTTCCAGATTGAAATACATTTGCAAATTTTGATCTTTTGTTTATGTCTCAATATTTGTTTCGGAAACTTGTTTTGAAATTTTCAGTTTTCATTTTTGAAAACTGCCATTTTTTTCAAACAGTTGACAGCAGCATAATGTGAAAAAGTAGGAAAATTGTAAACTGCACATATTAAAGAATAAACCAAATATAATGGCACCACACCCATCCACCCAGCTGTGTGCTAGTTTTCCATTATGTTTAGAAGAAAAAAAATGAAAAGATGTATCTGTTCTGTACTCCCCCAAACACCAGATTTGGAGACAAAGTGGGAGAGGGTCAGAGAAACAGCAAATTGGCAGATAACTAACCTGTCTGTCCCTCTCATTCTCAATCTGGGATCCCTCACTTAAATAAATAAAAATGATTAATTTAGTCCACATGATGTTACCATGTTCTGGGGTGTTCATCTATGTGCCCTAAGGTGGTCACTGATGACAGTCACTGCACATACTGTCTTTACTATAGGATGGGGACTGTGACGGGGTGTATAGGCGCCACACGGATGAGTATGGGGCAAGAGAGGCCCTGGCAGCAAAGATAACGCTACCCCTCCGGCCCTGTCAATCATGTATGATAGGGAGAAGGCCTTTAAAAGTGAGGAAGCTGCAGTCAGCAGGGGGAAGGAGCAGGATTGCTCTAAGCAGCAGACTGCAGGAGTGACTCCAGAAGTTGTAGCTGGAATTCCTAAGCAGGAAACCTTCACCCCAATCCTGAGGAGAGTACAGCAGACTCCCAGGGTAAGACAGACAGGCTGAGCCTGTCTCAGAGACCCAACCAGAACAATTTCCACATAACATTTGTGCTGGGGCTGTATCGTTGGCCGCACTGTGGATTCGCCACCCTCCCTGCCTGCCTTTGCTGAGACTGCAGGGAGGGATTACTCTGACTATGTGGGAGTTTATGACTTTCATTTTGAACTTCCAGCCAGAAAGAGTTAAGGAGGACCACAAAGGGAAGAATCCTCCCCTGTAAATAGTGGGAATGTGGGGCCTGGCTTTTGACCAACCAGTGTAGCTAACTGGGCATGATCGTGTTCTCTCCTCTTCCCCACCCCCGCCCCCAAGGGAGGAACCACCAAGGACTTGGTTACAGGGAGTACGAAGTGCACTAGTAGGCACAGATTCAATCACCTAGTACTGAAATATCTCCAGTCATACTGTTCTCTCCCACCCCATCCATGGCCTGCTGTTTTTCATCAAGGCTACTGGTAGTCAGATGTTCCAGAACAGTGTACTGTCAGGGTAGCAGATATCCATTCATGCTAAAGCAGCCCCTCCATGCCATTTTGGAGAGGCAGGTGCATCTATCTGTTACAATTTTACCTGCCATACTAAACAGGGACTCTGAATAGATGCTGAATGGTGAGTGGGTTAGGTGGAAGATGGACAGCTATGCATCCCTCTTCAGCTGGCACTACTGAAGGGTGTTGGTGTCAATGGACTCCATTGTGGGATCCTGCAGGTATCACTCCAATACCCAGAATGCTTTATCAGCTTCAAACTGCTCATTAGGAGGACATGGAGCTGATGAGCTCTGAGACTCTAGGCTATCTCAAAGTGATCTTTTTACCTCAGCATTAATACAGTAACATTTTGCCCCTGCTGCATTTGCACTAGTCTTGCTTCCTGATCTGGCTGCTGGGTGTCACAGACTGGAAGATCGTGTTCAGTTACTTCAACCTCCAAGTCTGTGTCTTAAGTGGCCTCTATTCCCCAGAAAAAGAAAGCCATGTTGACTTAAAATCAGGTAGGTGGCTACAAGGTATTGTTCTTTCTCTGTATATTGCCTTGAAAGAGAGATTGCCCATCAGCACAGAAAGCATTTTCTGTACCAGGGATTTGCCAGTGCTGTCATTGTCTGGGTGGTGAAAGCCCTGAATATCAAGGAGCAAAGAAACAGTATAACCTGGCTGATACCTGTGTCATCCCTACTGATGAGCTTTGTGCGCTCACTAAAATGCCATAGGATGTCACTCAACTTCGTCATCACTGGCCAGACTGAGGGTTCCAGTTGCAGGATGGGTCTGTCTGTGCCTGAGCAGAGCCACAACATACAAAACCTATATAACAGCTCTCCGCTCGCAGTCTAGCATAGGGGTGCTGGAATTCCACCTTGTCACCACCTTCATTCAGTGAGAAGACCTTAATAATGTCACCTGATGCTGCGTGAGGCTATGCCTACATTACAAGCTAGGGGTGAGCCTCCCAGCTTGCAAACACATAGTGGCGCACATATAAATAGTAGGGTAGCCACAGTAGCACAGGCAGCAGCCGTGGAAGCACGGCTTAACTGTGCTGAGTATGTACCCACGGAGTTCGGGTGGGTTTGCACTGGCTACGGCTAAGATGTGCCACCACTACCATTGCCTGCTGAGACTACCACTGCTCCATTATTAGTCACACTTGTGTGACTCTCACTGAGCTAGCGTGACTGTGTGAACTCAAGATCAAGCTGGGAGTCACACCCTTAGCTCCCAGTGTAGACATAGTCTATGAGAGCTGTTTGCCATAGGCTTTCTGAAGGGACTACAAAGCCTGTCAGCTGTGGCAACAGAGAGCATAAGCCTCCAAGAACTCCTTGACCATAAATTTAGACAGTGCAGAAGACAAGCAATGTGTCAGACACAACCATCACTCACTGCTTTTCTGATGTGCAAACTATTGTCAGAAGCCACAAACCCAGGTGACAGAAAGGGACTTCAGCTGCTCCTCAGTAACAGATTCAAGTTTCTCCAACATGTTACTTGAGGTGTGTTGTTTCCCAAAAACACATATGCAGTGTGGTATGCTGTTAATGGAGTGTGATGCTGCTTGTGATGCTGCTGCTCACCAATGTACAGTGCCACATAGTGACCTTCTTATTTACTCCTTCTCATAACACAAGAACTAGGAGTCATCAAATGAAAATAGCAGCAGGTTTAAAAAAAAACAAAAGGAAGCATTTCTGCATACAATGCACAGTCAGCCTGTGGAACTCTTTGCCTGATGATGTTGTGAAAGCCAAGACTACGATAGGGTTCAAAAAGGAACCAGATAAGTTCATGGAGAATAGCTCCATCAGTGGCTATTAGCCAGGATGGGCAGGGATGGTGTCCCTAGCCTCTGTTTGCCAGAAGCTGGGAATGTACGACAGAGGATGGGTCACTTGATGATTACCTGTTCTGTTCATTCCCTCTGAAGCACCTGGCATTGGCCACTGTTGGAAGACAGGATACTGGGCTAGATGGACCTTTGGTCCGATCCAGTATGGCCTTTTCTATGTTCTTATGACCTGACCACAGATTCATGTTTCTGTGATCAGATGTACCCTTCTGCCATCACAGTTGTCTAGCACTGCCTTGGTCACTGCACCACATAGTTTTGGCACTGCCTTTTTGGCAAAGAAGGACTATTTAAGTATCTGTTGAACTGGAGCACCAACAGCAGAAAACTCCTTGAAATCCTTATCCTTCATGTGGGAGAAAAGCAGCAGGTCCACTGCCAATATCTTACCACAGACTGTGGTCACCAACATAGCCATAGGGAACATGCAGGCATATTGCTGTCTCCTCTGTGTACTCCCAGTTATTATCTGGTGATTTCTGATGGAACTATTGGATGGTATCCTTGTGAGCAGCAGTCGCACTGGCACCTGCTGCTCTGTGGACCCAGGGGATGTTGTACATGCTTGTTCATGCTTGATGTCCCTAAGCATTTGAAGTCACAAGCAAGACTGTCCTGAAACCTGCACTGTGACACATTGTCCTTGAATTTTCACTGTCACCAATTTTAAAATAATTCCACACCCAGGAGTATGTCTGCCTTATTGGTGTTGCATGTTGGGTTACAAGGTTTGCAGTTGCAGATGGTTGCTGCTGAGAGTGACAGACTGGAAGAGCTTTGCCTTCATTCCTAACGCTCCCAGCAAATCCCTTTCCATATCCCCTCCACCCCAGGAGCTATTATTAATGCCATTCCCAGGGTTGTAAGGTAGGTCCGTAATACAGCTTACTGAAAATCAGAATTTCTGTCCCAAAGGAAATTCCAATATTTCAAAACTTGTTTGCATCCTGAATCAGGATAAAAGGTTGATTTAAAAAAATAATTACTATTTTTGTGGTTGGGGGAATAGAAAGTTCAGAACAACTTTGATTCAGAAATGTAAAAATATTTGTTAGCTGTTGTTCAGAATCTGTACTATCAAGTCTAAGGGCAAAATCCTAGGTCATCCTACATGCATCCTCCATTCATAAGGAACTGCTAATGTGCTTTCTAAGCTTTTTCTTAGCAGCATTCATAAGTAATACTTTCCATCATCTCCTGTTGTCTAGGAGACTCCATTCCATTGTGGTGGACGATGATCTGGCCCTGGTTATAGACCCTTTCCTAACCTCTTATCTGGACTATGGCAATGCAATGTACCTGGGCATGACACGTCAGCCCCTAGTGAACTCCATATAGTACACAACACTGAGGTACATCTTCTCAGCAAACCTGTTCTCCACTCTTTACACTGGCTTCCCATAAATATATAGTCAGGTTCAAGGTCTCAGTCTTTATCTTCAAGTTGCTCAGTGGCATGGGCCCAGCATAGCTAAAAGATCACCTAGTGCTCTGGGATAAACACTCTGATCGACAACTCCACTTCTCTGGCACAAAGAACTTCACCATAAGAGTAAAGCTCACCTGTGCAGGAGACAGAGCTGTTTCAGGGGTTGGTCTGAGATTGTGGAACAAACTTCCACAGGAACTAAGGATCATCACAAACCTCATCACCTTCCATTTCAAGTACAAGGCTTTCATCTTCATCCTTGACTTTATCTAACACAGTTAGATACTGATGTTCACCTTTCAAAAAGTTCACTCCCCAGCTCTACCAAAACAAAACACTACACTGCACATGTAATTCTCTGCATAGGGGGAAGATGAGAGACCAAACACATATGATAGATGTTAGTCACTTAATGTTTGACTGGAAGGCATTCAGATATTACAGTGATTGTGTGTCTAAATAGGACAGAATCACACATTTGGATCCGATGAAGTGAGCTGTAGCTCACGAAAGCTTATGTTCAAATAAATTTGTTTGTCTCTAAGGTGCCACAAGTCCTCCTTTTCTTTTTGCGAATACAGACTAATACGGCTGCTACTCTGAAACCTGACATTTGGAAGGTGACACAAACTGAAGGTGAAACAAATTTTGTTTATATACATAAATTATCTTTATTTCTGGATATTAACACTTACATCCAGGTCAATAAAAGGAAAAATATAAATGATTACACATTAAGCAAGGCAGTGAAGAATCAGGCCTTTAATCCTGAAAACAATGGACATTTTGATTTGTAATATACATCTGAAATAGAGATATGAATAAATCTTCATGAAGTACATGAGTCATTCTTTGCATCAGTAAAAACTGACTTTGTTTCTGTGATTTAGTAAATCTGAATAGTAAGAAGTTTATGGGAATTTTTTTGTTAATATTTTACTTTCTAAATTATTTGCACAGTGATTTATTAGGATGTTTATTTACAGAGCTACTGAACAGCAGCCTAGAAAAGTTTGAGAAGTTTATTAGCCTTTCCAGTATTTGCAATGACTGAAACATTTTCCTAAATATAAAGATTTGATTACTTCCAACATTTAAATAGCAAGTAAGCTACTCAGTCTTTGCTAGACTAGTGGTATAGTAGTTCAGTGACCCACAGAAATATGTATCTTAATTACTGTGAAAATAATGTGGAAAATGAAAACATAACAAATAAGGTTATAGCAACTTTGGTTTGTGTTCAGAAGTATTGCTTTAATATCCTTAAATCAAAACGTCTTTGTTGAAAAGAAGTTAGCAACCAAAATGTCAAAGAAAATGTAATGAGAATTATGTAGTGTATAAATATATATTTTTATTATATTTTCCTAATTGATGTTCTCTGACAGAGAGGTAACTAATAAAATATTAGGTATAACATATGTCATTGCTATTAGTGTAATAAAATTATTATACTGCTTTTGTCTTTTCTTTTTCATGTATTCCCTGTAATGCACCACTGGTGGGCAGCAGCCAAGTGCTGTCTGGGTGAGAAGGATTGCAAGATCGAAGTGAGTCTGTGGGTGAAAATCATGTAGGTCACAGACACCATACTGTACAGCTAGGTGTTCCTGCTGTCAGATGTTCTACTTTAAAAATTCATAACACTTT
This sequence comes from Lepidochelys kempii, assembly GCF_965140285.1. Classification (NCBI taxonomy): domain Eukaryota; kingdom Metazoa; phylum Chordata; order Testudines; family Cheloniidae; genus Lepidochelys; species Lepidochelys kempii. The sequence goes on from NC_136381.1 coordinate 150,726,913, forward strand.
GCCCTTCTAAAAGCCAGATTGTCCACTGGTTTAATTCAGAAAGTGATATCACAAATGTCACAGAAAGAAACTGAAGTAAAAAAAAAAAATCAAACCTACATAACAATGATTTTATAACTCAATTACAGTGCCTTTAGCTTTCAAGGGTATTTTGGCATGGACTGTGTATGTCATACATTGTCAAATAATTCATTTTACTATGATCTTAGCTCATCATATCATTAAAATTAGAGGGCAGAAAAGAAAAAATAAAGTTCTTCTAAAGAGATATAGATTCAGGAGAGGGGCTGATAGAAGCAGTGTGGTCCAATGCATGAAACGAGGCCTGCCTTCTATTCCTGGCTCAGTTTCTAACCTGTTGACCTTAGGCAAGTCACTTAGCCTCCCACTCTTCAGCTTTGTCTACACCACAAGCTAGGGGTGTGGTTCCCCTGCTCATGTATGCATACTCACAGTAGCTCTCATTGACCTCCTGCAAGCACAAGTAGCAGTGTAGCCATGGTAGCACAAGCAACGGTGGTATGATTTAGCCATGCCAAGTACAAGTCTTCCTGAAACCAGTGGGTACAGCTCAGCCATGCCTCCTTTGCAGCTGCCCAGGATACTGTAGCTACACAGTATTTATATTCATTCGAGCTCAATGAGAGCTACTATGAGTATGTGTATATGAGCAGGGAAATCACACCCCCAGCTTGTAGGGTAGACAAAGCTAAAGAGTGGGAGGCTAAGTGACTTGCCTAAGGTCAACAGATTAGAGACTGAGCCAGGAATAGAAAGTAGATGTAGCCTTTGTATATGTTGTATATTTAAATTGTAAACTCTCTGGGCTTTTTGTACTCTGCCTAGCAGACCTCCAGGCACTACAGTAAAAGAAATAATTGATAATAATAGATTCAGATGCATTTTTAATCACAGTTTCTTGCTACATACCTATGCTTGCTTTTCACTAAGTAAATTTTCCCAAGCCAAAGCACCTTGATGACCTAATCTCTCCCACAGTTAAAGTAGGTATTGAATGACATTTCCAGTCTTGGGGATCTGTTCCTCCCTGCAATGGGGTTTACAGGCCGCACAATAGCTTAGGGGAGTAATAGGGCTGTACTGCAGCATACCCCCCAGCAGCTGTGGAGCATGCTCCAAATGGAGAACCTACTTAAAAGGAAGTCAAGCAGGGGAGAGTGAAGAAGAGGCTGTCTGCAGGGAGGAAGCCAGTTTTCAGCTTCTGGGACAAAGCAATCCAGAGGGAAGGGTCTGGACTGTGCGTAAGCCCTGACCAGGAGTTGACCCTTTTCTCACCTCTGCTCCCTGACAAGGGAGAATAACTGGACACTGAGAAGTGAGCTGAGAAGTACCCATTTGGCTATCTGAACTATTGAGATTGATTGGGAACTATCCGCTGGGTTGGGGCAGAGTGCTGTGACCATGTCCCAGACTGAAAATAGAGCAGGGAGATAGAAAGCGGTGCAAGGGAGGTTGGTCTGGTGCAATAGGAAACTGAGACACTCCTCGCCCCTTCCTCCTTTGGCCCTGGGCCAGGACGCAGTGGAGAGGGAAATCCTGCATGCTGCATCTCCCTAAATTTCCCCCCATCCATCTGAGAGAAGCCAGGGAGCACAGGGGGATGACAGACCATTTCTCAGCCTATATGCCTGTGGACCACTCAGCAAGAGCATCCCAGGACTTTGGGGACTGTTGAGCCATGGCCTGCTCTATAGGCCTGCTGGCCCCCAAGTGAAACCCACTGCACTCCCATATGTCCTTCACCAGCTCTGTGATCCCTGTGGTCTGTAACACAGAGTGAAAAAAGCCAATAAATGACTGAAGAACCACTCAGACTGCAAAGAGAAGAGATGACAGCAGAGGATCTAAGTCGCAGGGGTCAGGCATAAGGAACCTTTTTAGCAGATTTTTTAGGGTCTGATTGAGCCATTCCTCTAACTGGAGGCTCTTTTACTCTTTATCTTGATAATTTCCTTCAAAAGTCCCCTTAAACTGGTCCCTTGATTCATCAAGATCTCACATGATACCTCTATCTAGACAAGGAGCTTTTATAGCCACAACACTCTAAAGCATGCTGGCATTGTCTAGAGCTATTTTGTGGTAGGGTATATTGGTTGTTGCTGCAGTCTTCTGAGGGGTCCCACTAAATCTATTCCTGTTGACTCAAAAAGGGTCCCCATAAGCAGGTTCAGCTTCAAAGGGGTTTATGTGGCCCGTCCTTAGCAGCCAACAAATGGCACTCCATGGAATCGGCAGACATTTAATTAGCTTCTTTAGATATTCCTTGCTAGAAGAAATAGATCAATAATCTGGATAGGGAGTTCTCTCTCCCCAGCTGGGCAGAAAATTAAATTACGTAGACCAGGTAGAAGAGTTCAGACCTGTATAGTACTAAACCAGTACTATATAGTGTATTTAGTGTATAGTACTAAACCAGGGATCTCCACAGAGCAAGCCCACCCTTGCACATCTCTTTGTGATTGCCTCCTTAGGCACCAAATTAATAACTACTGTATTGATCTTCTGTTGCAAATGACTAAACCACTGTACCAAAGGTATTTGCACCCTGATTGTCCTTGTAAACAAGCCCTTACTTCTAGGTGTGCATGTTGAGCAACCAGAAGGTGCTAGAGCTGAGAGGCCCATCACATGAGTACCTACAGCATTTGCCCCCTAGCTCATGGTATGCCTGGAATGCTTCCAAGTATCTGAAAAGTTTAGGGGTACCCTGCCGCTCACAGGGGTCCTCTTGTGTGAGATCAATTACGCTGGTGGCAAAGTAGTATCACATTACATTTCTAGGAATGGAGTAGAAGATTTCAACTGGCAAATGTGAATAGCAGAAATTAGGCGACAGGTGACACAGATCAAATATGCTATAACTGCAATTGAAAAATATCATATATTTGAAATTGAATATATGACTGTAAGTGTCAGAAAGCTCAGTGAACAGCAAGACAGTAATGCAGATCTCTTAGAAGGTACAGAGAGTACAGAACACACAGATTTAAATTGGTGACAATTGTAGCTAAACATTTATAGAGTCATAGAGTTGAAGGACAGAAGAGACCTATACATACAGTATGATGACAGAAGGGACCTATACATACAATATGATGGGGGCTAATTTAGCTACAGCTAATCAGGAGAAAGATCTTGGAGTCATCGTGGATAGTTCTCTGAAGATGTCCACGCAGTGTGCAGCGGTTTTGATGAAAAAAGCAAATGGAATGTTAGATCTTATTTCAGTTGTTGGGTTTAGTGCACAGATGCTAGGTGGTATTGGTAGCCTGTAATGTACAGGCAGTCAGACTGGATGATCTAATGGTCATAAGACTATAAGAATGGCCATACTGGATCAGACCAAAGGTCCATCTAGCCCAGTATCCTGTCTACCGACAGTGGCCAATGCCAGGTGCCCCAGAAGGAGTGAACCTAACGGGTTAGGATCAAGTGATCTCTCTCCTGCCATCCATCTCCACCCTCTGACAAACAGAAGCTAGGGAATCGTAGAATCATAGAACATCAGGGTTGGAAGGGACCTCAGGAGGTCATCTAGTCCAACCCCCTGCTCAAAGCAGGACTGATCCCCAATTAAATCATCCCAGCCAGGGCTTTGTCAAGCCTGACCTTAAAAACTTCTAAGGAAGGAGATTCCACCACCTCCCTAGGTAACGCATTCCAGTGTTTCACCACCCTCCTAGTGAAAAGGTTTTTCCTAATATCCAACCTAAATCTCCCCCACTGCAACTTGAGACCATTACTCCTTGTTCTGTCATCTGCTACCACTGAGAACAGTCTAGAGCCATCCTCTTTAGAACCCGCTTTCAGGTAGTTGAAAGCAGCTATCAAATCACCCCTCATTCTTCTCTTCCGTAGACTAAACATCCCAAGTTCCCTCAGCCTCTCCTCATAACTCATGAGTTCCAGTCCCCTAATTATTTTTGTTGCCCTCCGCTGGACTCCTTCCAATTTTTCCACATCCTTCTTGTAGTGTGGGGCCCAAAACTGGACACAGTACTCCAGATGAGGCCTCACCAATGTCGAATAGAGGGGAACGATCACGTCCCTTGATCTGCTGGCAATGCCCCTACTTATACAGCCCAAAATGCCATTGGCCTTCTTGGCAACAAGGGCGCACTGTTGACTCATATCCTGCTTCTCGTCCACTGTAACCCCTAGGTCCTTTTCTGCAGAACTGCTGCCGAGCCATTCAGTCCCGAGTCTGTAGCGGTGCATTGGATTCTTCCATCCTAAGTGCAGGACTCTGCACTTGTCCTTGTTGAACTTCATCAGATTTTTTTTGGCCCAATCCTCCAATTTGTCTAGATCCCTCTGTATCCTATCCCTACCCTCCAGCGTATTTACCTCTCCTCCCAGTTTAATGTCATCTGCAAACTTGCTGAGGGTGCAATCCACACCATCCTCCAGATCATTTATGAAGATATTGAACAAAACCGGCCCCAGGACCGACCCTTGGGCCACTCCGCTTGATACCGGCTGCCAACTAGATATGGAGCCATTGATCACTACCCGTTGAGCCCGACAATCTATCCAGCTTTCTATCCACCTTATAGTCCATTCATCCAGCCCATACTTCTTTAACTTGCTGGCAAGAATACTGTGGGAGACCGTGTCAAAAGCTTTGCTAAAGTCAAGGAACAACACGTCCACTACTTTCCCTTCATCCACAGAGCCAGTTATCTCGTCATAGAAGGCAATTAGATTAGTCAGGCATGACTTGCCCTTGGTGAATCCATGCTGACTGTTCCTGATCACTTTCCTCTCCTCTAAGTGCTTCAGAATTGATTCCTTGAGGACCTGCTCCATGATTTTTCCAGGAACTGAGGTGAGGCTGACTGGCCTGTAGTTCCCAGGATCCTCCTTCTTCCCTTTTTTAAAGATGGGCACTACATTAGCCTTCTTCCAGTCGTCCGGGACTTCCCCCGATCACCATGAGTTTTCAAAGATAATGGCCAATGACTCTGCAATCACATCCGCCAACTCCTTTAGCACTCTCGGATGCAACGCATCCGGCCCCATGGACTTGTGCATGTCCAGCTTCTCTAAATAGTCCCGAACCACTTCTTTCTCCACAGAGGGCTGGTCACCTCCTCCCCTTGCTGTGCTGCCCAGTGCACTAGTCTGGGAGCTGATCTTGTTCGTGAAGACAGAGTCAAAAAATGCATTGAGTACATTAGCTTTTTCCACATCCTCTGTCACTAGGTTGCCTCCCTCATTCAGTAAGGGGCCCACACTTTCCTTTACTTTCTTCTTCTTCCTAACATACCCGAAGAAACCCTTCTTGTTACTCTTAACATCTCTTGCCAGCTGGAACTCCAGGTGTGATTTGGCCTTCCTGATTTCACTTCTGCATGCCCGAGCAATATTTTTATACTCATCCCTGGTCATTTGTCCAATCTTCCACTTCTTGTAAGCTTCTTTTTTGTATTTAAGATCAGCAAGGATTTCACTGTTAAGCCAAGCTGGTTGCCTGCCATATTTACTATTCTTTCTACATATCGGGATGGTTTATCCCTGTCACCTCAATAAGGATTCTTTAAAATACAGCCACCTCTCCTGGACTCCTTTCCCCCTCATGTTATTCTCCCAGGGGATCTTGCCCATCAGCTCCCTGAGGGAGTCAAAGTCTGCTTTTCTGAAGTCCAGGGTCTGTATTCTGCTGCTTTCCTTTCTTCCTTGTGTCAGGATCCTGAACTTGACCATCTCATGGTCACTGCCTCCCAGGTTCCCATCCACTTTTGCTTCCCCTACTAGTTCTTCCCGGTTTGTGAGCAGCAGGTCAAGAAGAGCTCTGCCCCTAGTTGGTTCCTCCAGCACTTGCACCAGGAAATTGTCCCCTACACTTTCCAAAACCTTCCTGGATTGTCTGTGCACTGCTGTATTGCTCTCCCAGCAGATATCAGGGTTATTGAAGTCTCTCATGAGAACCAGGGCGGGCAATCTAGTAACTTCTGCGAGTTGCCGGAAGAAAGCCTCGTCCACCTCATTCCCCTGGTCCGGTGGTCTATAGTAGACTCCCACCACGACATCACCCTTGTTGCTCACACTTCTAAACTTAATCCAGAGACTCTCAGGTTTTTCTGTAGTTTCATACTTGAGCTCTGAGCAGTCATACTGTTCCCTTACATACAATGCAACTCCCCCACCTTTTCTGCCCTGCCTGTCCTTCCTGAACAGCTTATATCCATCCATGACAGTACTCCAGTCATGTGAGTTATCCCACCAAGTCTCTGTTATTCCAATCACACCATAATTCCTTGACTTTGCCAGGACTTCCAGTTCTCCCTGCTTGTTTCCCAGGGTTCATGCATTTGTGTATAGGCACTTCAGATAACCCGCTGATCACCCCTCTTTCTCAGTATGAGGCAGGAGCCCTCCCCTCTCACACACTCCTGCTCATGCTTCCTCCCGGTATCCCACTTCCCCACTTACCTCAGGGCTTTGGTCTCCTTCCTCCGGTGAACCTAAGGACACCATTCCTTACCCATCCTGGCTAATAGCCATTCATGGACTTAACCTCCATGAATTTATCCAGTTCTCTTTTAAACCCTGTTACAGTCCTAGCCTTCACAAACTCCTCAGGGAAGGAGTTCCACAGGTTGACTGCCAAAAATGAAAGGCCATGGACAACTTCTTAAGACTAGTGAGAAAGAAAATAAGATATAGTTTTCCCTTCTTTTAAGTTCCTTAAATGAAACTTATATCTATATACCACCTAGAAAGTTTGCTCGTGGTACATACGGCTTTTTAATCATTTGACACAAGTCCTCGTTTCACCTGGTTCTTGTAAGTCTTTTAGGACAACGAAAATCTCTTTTCCAACCTGAATTAGGCAAATGGATCTATTCTTGTGACTTTCTTCAGTTTCACTGGTATAAAAATAGTGCTGTAACTTTGCAACAAACTTCAAACGTTTTTTATTAATGCTGCTGTCCCCTTGATTGTATGGATTCCTGTTCCATCCACAGGCAAAGACCTTTCTTCTTTTATATAACTTGTCCCCACAAGTGCACTGTCTATCTGCAGTACATTTTTCTAAGGGGGACTCAAAAACCAAGATATTCACTGCTCCTTTAAAGTTAAGAGCTTTTCTGTGACCAGTATTCTGTAACCTCTCTCTTCATTTTGGATTTAAAATCCATGAAGACATCTGGAAGATGTGTGCTGAGTGAAGAAGAACTTCCTTTTATTTGTTTTAAACCTGCTACCCATTAATTTCATTTGGTGGCCCCTAGTTCTTATATTGTGGGTACAAGTAAATAATAATAAATAATGTAGTTATAGTTCATTTAAAAGGTGCTATTTTATGTCAGGAGTTACAAGAAAAAAATCTTTCAGGTGGATGAAATACCATTAAATAGGACCCTTTTTGAAACAGCAAAATGGTCAGTGAAATTGCAATGCGGAAAACCCCTCTGCGTATATATATGACTTATGAGGAGAGGCCTAGGGAACTGAGTTTATTTAGTCTGCAGAAGAGAAGAGTGAGGGGGGATTTGATAGCAGCTTTCAACTACCTGAAGGGGGGTTCCAAAGAGGATGGAGCTCGGCTGTTCTCAGTGGTGGCAGATGACAGAACAAGAAGCAATGGTGTCAAGTTGCAGTGGGGGAGGTTTAGGTTGGATATTAGGAAAAACTATTTCACTAGGAGGGTGGTGAAGCATTGGAATGGGTTACCTAGGAAGGTGATGGAATCTCCATCCTTAGAGGTTTTTAAGGCCTGCTTGACAAAGCCCTGGCTGGGATGATTTAATTGATGTTGGTCCTGCTTTTCGAACCCTAATCTTCTATGGTTCTATGAATAGGACAAGAAAATATAACAAAACAAAATAAATCAGGTTAGCAAAAAGTCTACTGTTTATAGGTTACTTCAAGCCTTACTTTTTAGCTTCAGTTTCCAGCTTCAGCTAGTTTCTTGCATACTCTGTACATTTTTACAGGGAAGGAGTGGTTTTGAAGTGCTGCATACTTATAAGGTTGCCAACTTTCATTATACTTTCATAAGTGCTACCATTTCTGGCATTAAAACTGCCCTCTCATGGGAAGAATTTGTGCCTGAGCTTTAACTGATACTGTTCTGGCTGCATCTGTAGAGGCTGTAACTGAGAGACTTAGCTGTCGTATTTGGACTGCAGCTGTCACCAGCAGAAGCCATTTATACTGAAATAAGAGTGTCTACAACAGGTTGGGTGGGGGAGGGTTATATCAGTATTTTTGAGTGTTATTTATAGACATAGAAAAGTAGTATTGAAACGGACCTCAAGAAGTCACCAATTCCTATATTGGTATATTTGGTAAAACTTTCCTATTTAGACAAAGGTACAGGATGAATTAATGATTTTGACCCCCACTGTGCCATCCTTGCTCACATCCTGTAGCATTGTACTCTGTGAATAATCCCACTAGTTTCAATGAGCTAGATTGTGCCTCAGACACATCCCTGTGAGGTACAATTCCCTTCCTGTCCCCTCCATGATCCAGGGGACGGGAAAGTTATACCAGAAATAAATAACAATGTCCCACCACCACTGATTTAGTGCACTGCCTAATGTGTTTGGGGGTGGAGCCCCAACCCCATCCATTTTTTTGCTATTCCCTGCACACCTCTCCTGGTCCAAGAACCTGGACAGCTCATGTAAGAGGGGTTATTACTCCTCCAAGAGGGAGCAAATCCCTTGCTGCACTGCCTCACCTCTGCTCTATGTTTGTAATGCCCTCAACTGGCTATTTATAATACTGCACCTGTGTTGAGGGACCTGTCATAAATATAAAGGGAAGGGTAAACCCCTTTAAAATCTCTCCTGGCCAGAGGAAAAATCCTCTCACCTGTAAAGGGTTAAGAAGCTAAAGGTAACCTCGTTGGCACCTGACCAAAATGACCAATGAGGAGACAAGATACTTTCAAAAGCTGGGAGGAGGGAGAAAAAGAAAGGGTCTGTGTCTGTCTGTATGCTGCTTTTGCTGGGGATAGAACAGGAATGGAGTCTTAGAACTTTTAGTAAGTAATCTAGCTAGGTATGTGTTAGATTATGATTTCTTTAAATGGCTGAGAAAAGAACTGTGCTGAATAGAATAACTATTCCTGTCTGCGTGTCTTTTTTGTAACTTAAGGTTTTGCCTAGAGGGATTCTCTATGTTTTGAATCTAATTCCCCTGTAAGGTATCTACCATCCTGATTTTACAGAGGTGATTCCTTTACTTCTATTAAAGGTCTTCTTGTAAGAAAACTGAATGCTTTTTCATTGTTCTCAGATCCAAGGGTTTGGGTCTGTGGTCACCTATGCAAATTGGTGAGGATTTTTACCAAACCTTCCCCAGAAAGTGGGCTGCAAGGGTTGGAAGGATTTTTGGGGGAAAGACATGTCCAAACTACGTTTCCCAGTAAACCCTGTTAAAGTTTGGTGGTGGCAGTGGAAATCCAGGGGCAAAGGATAAAATTAATTTGTACCTTGGGGAAGTTTTAACCTAAGTTGGTGAAAGTAAGCTTAGGAGGTTTTCATGCAGGTCCCCACATCTGTACCCTAGAGTTCAGAGTGGGAGAGGAACCTTGATAGGACCCAATATTTATTTTTCAGCCCCACCCATTTCTGCTACTGCACTTTTTGTCTGTTGGAGTTGGGGAAGGGTTTCTGTTTGGGTTTGTGAGGGGAGGGAAGATGCCAATTTGATTTAATTTTCAGCAGGAAAAAAATATTTGAATTTTTTCATTACAGTTTTTTCCCACAAATCAGTATCTGTTATAATTTCAGGGTCAGGGTTATAAAAACTGATGCTGATCTATGGTAGGCCAAAATGATTCTTTCAAAACTGAGAGCACATGGAATGCATGTCACAGAATAACTATTATTTTTTCTTATAGTATAGCAGAATGGAAAAAAAATATCCTCTACATCATGCTAATAAATTCACATTGTAATTACCAGTTCTCCCTTAAGACAAATTTATACTCTTCACTACATAACTATATATTTTCATACAAGAGCCAAAACCTTCATTTTATTTACACAAGTCACAAACTACATTAAAGAAGTAGTTATCATTGGAGAAAATAACAATAGCAAAGATATTCAGAGTTCAAGGTGAAGCATCCTCATTAATTTACTAATATTAATTTGCTATTTGTGATCTCCTACATCACAAAATATTGTTTCTCCTCCCTGATCAAATCCCTCTCAACCCCACAAAGAGCTTTCAAGATGTCCTGGTGCAAATAGTCCTGCAAATGCATATACCATACAATTTTACTCACATGACTTTTGAAGAAGAAAAAAAGGCATGAGTATCACTGAAGTGTATTTGCTTTGTTTTGTTTTGTAAGTAAACATTTGCAAATTATTTTTTGCATTATTTGCTCAATATTTTTATTGCTGCTGGGATAATCGTTTTCAGCAGTATGAACCATGATTGTAATCAGGAAAGTGAACAAAAAGGGAGGCAAGCAGGGGCACAGGCCTCCCCAATAACTGTCAGGGACACAGAATTCCCCAGGGGCTGGGGGGAGAGGAAGGGTATAAGCTCCTCCTGGCCCCAGGGCTGCGCAGGGGCACAGAACTTGCAGTGCCCCTCCAAAAGGGATCAAATTTAAATTCCTATGCATGCCCCTGATTGTAATTATTTAATAAGGCATAAGAGTATATGTGTGTTATATTAAGACATTGCCACCCATTGGATGTCCTGTTGGGTGGAAGCAGTTGTCTATAATTATTTTTATTATAAAATGGACATATGTATATAAAAAGGATATTTAAAATATTAAAACTAATGTATATTACTAAACCAATTAAAATAATGCATTAATATACATTTAAATCTTTTTAAAAAATTAAAACATCTCTGACCCTTATACTGAAGTAGGAATATTGACCTCTACAGTCTCAAATTTACAGTCTCTTTTCTGATGATTACCTGAAGGATCAAATTTATCCAAACGATTGCAGGTTGGTACCTTATGCTTTATTTATGAGGCTACCATATTGTTCTCCAGAATCTCAGGTTGTAGTGGTGGTGTGTTTTTTTTTTTTAAACAGAGGCAGAGATGTCTGCCTGAATCTGCAGAGAGCTTGGAACAAAAGCTTAGAACCTGGTTATACTCCCTTTTGTATGAAGTGGTGTTAACAGAAGAGTCCAACGATTATCATTTAAATTTCAATATTGTTAACTATTTCAGTGCTGATGAATGCACAAAAGGAAGAGCTACATAATTTCTGTGACTGACACCTCAAACTGGTGCCACAAGTGGATGATGCTTAGCAGAATGCCACTACTTTTCTCCTATTCTGATCCGTAAGGCAAAAAGGCCAGAGGAAAGGAGCAGCCACAGGGGAGCATCTGAGCCCCACCAAGAGGGAGCCAATTCTGCAGAGCTCAGTGGAATATTTAAGTCCCTTTACCCTCAGATCAGACCAGGGTTTCACAGAGCAGATTCAGAATCTGGCAGCCATGACTGCATCAGTTACATTTAAGTCATGTTTTCATTTTTGTTCATTACAACTGTGATAAATGAAGGGGGAGGGAGCTCCCTTTTATGGAAACCCAGCCAGCCAGTTAGCTATAAAATCCCTCTTAGTAGCTGTTCTCTACTTGCTTTACCTGTAAAGGATTAAGAAGTCCACAGGTAAAAGGAAAGGAGTGGGCACCTGACCAAAAGAGCCAATGGGAAGGCTAGAACTTTTTAAAATTGGGAAACACTTCCGTTTATCTGCTCTGTTGTTGTTCTTTGGAGAGAGGGGAGAGAGCAGAGACAGGGTTGGGACTATGTTGTAAAAAGCTTTTTGTCAGGTATGGAAATCATCAGATCATACCTAAAACCTACTCATAAATCAGAAAATGTCTAGAAAGACATGATTTGGTTTATTCCGGTTTATTTCTTATTGGCTTGTGGACTCCTGTGTGCTAACCCAAATGTTTTTTGTTTTGCTTGTAACCTTTAAGCTGGACCTCAGGAAGGTTATTCTTGATGTTTTAATTTTTGTAAGTGGGTTTTTTAAATCTAGCAAAAGCTTAAGTTCCAGATGTATTTTCTTTCTTTTTTGTTTTTAATCAAATTTACCTTTTTTAAGAACAGGATTGGATTTTTGGTGTCTTAAGAGGTTTGTGTATATGTTGTTTAATTAGCTGGGGGCAACAGCTAATTTCCTTTGTTTTCTTTCTCAGCTCTTCCCCGGTTGGGGGTGGGGGGGGGTGAAAAGGCTTGAGGGTACCCCACAGGAAGGAATTCCCAAGTGCACCTTCCTGGGTTCCCAGGGGTTTTGCATTTGGGTGGTGGCAGCATCTACCCATCCAAAATCAGAGAGAAGTTGTAACCTAGGGAGTTTAATAAAAGCCTGGAGTGGCCAGTATTAATTTCTAGAATCCTTGCGGGCCCCCGCCTTCTGCACTCGAAGTGCCAGAGTGGGGTATCAGCCTTGACATGAAGGCTAGAAATAGAATTAAACAAACAAAACCAAAAAAAAAAAAAAAAAAAAAGCTTAGATTCTGACATAATCACAGGACTCTGGGATCCAGAGTCTTAGGCAAGTGTCTATGGTATCTATACCTTAATCCAGTGGTTCCCAAAGTTGTTCTGCTACTTGTGCAGGGAAAGCCCCTGGCGCACCAGGCTGGTTCGTTTACCTGCCGCATCCACAGGTTCGGCCAATCACGGCTCCCAGTGGCCACGGTTCGCTGCTCCAGGCCAATGGGAGCTGCTGGAAGTGGTGCAGGCTGAGAGACGTACTGGCCGCCGCTTCCAGCAGCTCCCATTGTCCTGGAGCAGTGAATCGCAGCCACTGGGAGCTGTGATCAACCGAACCTGTGGATGCGGCAGGTAAACAAACTGGCCCGGCGCAGCAGGGGCTTTCCCTGCACAAACAGCGGAACAAGTCTGGGAACCACTGCCTTAATCCATACCTGCCCATAAGTGTATCTTAACCACTTCTGAGAGGGAGGAGAGCCTTAGGAGTCCAGTAGAGCACATGCAATCATATTTTGAGCATTTGCCCAATCTACTCTGAATGGTATCTCAAGTCGCCAGAGCTTCTTTTGTGGGACAGAGCTTGGGGAGAGTATCATTGATTTGCCATTGTCTTCTTTTTTTCTAAATCATACCATACCTCAAGAGCACATAACCTGCAAAATTGCTTTGGCCATTTTCCCTTTCATCAGACAGTATTGATACACCATGTTATACCAGAGACACTCTGTGCTCTGTCATGAAGACTTTATTTTTATTTTTGTTCTTGTTTTTTTTTTTTCTTAATGCAAGAGGATAAGGCAAATGGGACTACTTTGCTTAAAGTTATGCACATTCTTAAGTAACTTGCTGAATCAAAATCAGGCTCTACGTTAGGATTGCACTACAGATCATAGAAGAAGATAAAGTAAACATATATGTGATGAAACCTGCCACAGTCTGGTAAATTCCCACTTATGTGTGAATGTGTACTTTTTCATTCTATTTGATATGCCAATGTCAACACTAAATATGCCCCCAATGTTCTGTAGACTGCAGTAGACCAACTTCTGGATTAACACAGTGATGAAATGCTTCAATACAAAACTCAGAATTCCTATATTAATACCACTATGAATGCCATATGTTTCTTCATTTGAAAAAAAGGGCATATTCAGGCTTTTGAACCTTGACTTTTATAATTTCTTTTAGTTACATAAACTGATTTTTTCATAAATTCATATGAATATTCTTTCAGGCACTTCTCAGGATTTTGTTGTAAAATTGCCATTAACCCACTTCCAAACCAATCATCCATTTCTCTCTAAAGATGTCATTTTTAATTCACTTAACACCTTAATTAAATAAAACTACCTATCTTGCCAAAAGACTAATAATAAGATTCTTGTAAGAGATGTCTTATGATAATGGGTTCTGGAAGTGATTTTTGTATAGACATATGTAAACATTTTCACTCTATCATTAGCTGTTATGGTGTTAATTTATACAGATTAAGAAAAAATAAGATTTTGCATTACAAGTGTAATATTGCATAACCTAACTATGACAAGTACAATTTTTTGTGCATGTGAGAAAGAGAGTCAGGAATTTTTTTCTGCTGTTTCCATTGACATGTTTTGCTTACAGTACATTAACCCAATAAGTAAGACATTTGGGAAGGAATTATTCCACTTCTCCATCAGGGGGTTCCTTTCCATGTTAAGAGGAATTTTTGCAAACTTCAAAAATGCTTTTGTAACAATGAGCAGGTACATCACTGTGCACTTTGGGTGTTTCAGTGCCAATGTTATTTGAGAAGAATACAAAAGAAACACCTTAATTTGGAAGTAAACTTGTTCTCTAGTTTCCACCTGGACCATCTCTTTACTGTTTCATAATTAACTATGTCATAATAAGGCTTAAGGCACAAAAGAAAGAATATGTTAATATAATGTATCTATTCAACATGGTACACCTACACATCTAGATAATATGATTAATTGCGTTGCATTCAAAGTACAATGTATGCTTTGCAACTTCACCCTGACAGGGGTTTGCTAAGAATCTACAGTAGGGAATTATTTAAATGCAGCCTCTTACAGCCCACTGATTGCTTGATACCAGTATATAAAAGAGGAAGCCATGATGAGGAGCTGTTTGAACAACAACATAGACTGCCTGCTTGCTTCAGCGACTGCTCCACACCCTGCTATATAATAGTGTGACAGATTTCTGTTATCAATCTGCCTGAGGCGTCAGGTGATCAGGCTGAGGCCGCAGGATCGTTTGGGGAGGAGATGATGGAGCACACTAAGTAACTGAGTTTTAAAGCTTTATTGATAAAATGATAAAATAACAGCGGAGAGTGCTGGGGATTCCATTCCCCATGTCACTCAAAGAAAGGAAGAAAGTGTTAGTGCCCCAAGCCCTAATCCACTTTCATATTCACACCTGCACTACCCAAGACTGGCCAAGCCTGGGTGTAACATAAGATGGGGAGGGGTGGACGGGAGTTCTTGTCCCGTGCATGGGTCATCCAGGTCCGCTGTTGATCTCCGATTTGCCTCAGCTCCCAGGAGGGTTTTTAAGTCCCTGGGGTTTCTTGAGGGCATCTCCTTCCAGGACCTTTGTTCCCCAAGCTCTGTGTACCAGTTCAAACTGGCCTTCTGTAGCTTCCTCAGCTTTCCCAAAACACACCAGCTTTAGAGATGCAAGACTTTGTTTTCCCCCTTTCTGGCCTTCGCTGTCTCCTAGTTTTTGCAATCTCTGCAGTCCTGTCCGGCTTGCTTCTTTTTTCTCATGGTTAGCTGGGGTTGGGTGAGATACGGATGCAATGGCAAGCTTCTTGGCTGCAGAGAGTTTGTTCGAGCGCAGTGACCTTGGACTGGGGACAGCATCTTATCTTTAGGCTGAGCTGCAGCACTGAGTTAACCCGTTCTTTTCTCTCCCCCTCCCTCTTCAGCCTTGTACAACCTGCAAAGGAACCTTTCACTTACACTCACACCTTTAACCTTTCCCAGAATACTTTGCAATGCCTGCAACAGCGTTAGCAACATACAATGTTGATCTGCCTCCCCAGGGGACCCCCTGAGGGAGGGGGCCATTGAGTTGTGACAAAAGAACCTAGATTCTGGCTTCTGAGTCTGGTTTGTCCTCGACCTCACTCTCTGATTGCTGTATGTAATCTGGTGCCTGACCTTGATCTCCTGTTAATCTGACCCTGCCTTCCTCTTGTTCTGAACACGCGTTCAGACTGCCCACATCTCAGTTGTGACACATGCTGTGTCACCAACCCAACATTACTAAGCCCAGTTTGAGCCCTGGTCCCTCTTAGAAATCTCAAGTAGTACCTTAATCTGTGAACAGCCTCACTTGGATTAATGTTGGTGCATTTGTGGAATAAGGTACTATTCATCATGCATAAAGATGGTAAAATGTGTCCTTCATTGATTTTTGTAACATAAGTGCTCAGTTTATAAGTAAAAAGATTTCATTTTTTTTCCTAAGTGCCAGCCCTGCAAACTTAGCAGGATATTTCAGAGTTCTTTCCATCTCACACAGCATCATTGGTAATAGCAATTTAGTTACATCTGTGCATATTGTATAGGGCATACCAGGTGAAAGTGCAGCCCTCAGCTATGAGATGGTGGATGTAACCATGTCACCTTCAGTAACTTGGTAAAATCAATAACTTCAGGGTGAGAGGTGGCTACACCTATACCAGAAGTAGCAATGGGTACAGTATGGGATAAATCAGTTCTGCATACAATATACACAAATAGCACCATCATATAATTTTAGAATTGAGAAAGGTCCCACATGTAATCAAGGATGAGCAGTAGCTAAACTGTATTGTTAAAAACTGTTCTTAAAACATGGAACAGGAAGAGCCTTATAAGAAGGGTGATATATAGTGGAAATGACCAGTATTTTGTAATAACAAATATCAATATATTTTTATGGCCAATTGGAGTGCAAAGTCACTGGATCAAAATTTTTGTTACAGCACAAAGGCACATATACTAATTGGGCAGGTGCCAATTCCCCATTAGCTGTCATCTATTGTGTTATTTAAAAAGCATGGGTTTAAACCAAGAGTAAGGACCTAAATTTATGTGATAGGGCTCATTAACAATTGCCTATTGGAGGGGTGGGGGAATTGCAGTCCATAGGACTACCTTGCCTTTATTATATTCACTGCCTTGGCGTCATTATATTCATATATATTATATTCATTATAATCAGCAGTAATGCAAGGAACCTACAGCCCTGTATTCTGTGACACATTAGGTTCAGCAGTGAGCATAAGGTTTGAGGCTTATGAACTTTAGCACAGATAAATGATCTAATGGTCACCCCTAAATTCTGTGGAACTGAAAATAGAATGTGAAAGGGGGAATTGTGTCGGAATTTACCATAATGACACCTTACAAACCATAGGAACAAGAGTCAACATCCACAGATGACTGACCACAAGAGTGCCATGGCAACAAATTTACATATATGATAAAAAGTTGAGATCATTGATATACTAGCCTACAGGAGAAGGGCACCTCAACATAAGTAGCGTGAGCAAATATGAATAAGGAAGAGGGGAGAAATCCCTACTTAATATGCATCAGATATAGTGGCATCAGCGTAACATATTATAAAAGTTGGATCCCCACCTATGGGCAGTAGGAGTGAGACAGAGGTAACCCTTGGAAGTGATGGTCCCTGGTGATGAGGGGGAAAATTATGGTGATAAGGAAGCTGATGGCTAACATTCTAGGTTATTCTGCAAGGGATGGTGTGAGTATATGGATGTGCAGATGTACATTTTGTAGTGTCTCTATGTACCTTACTGAGTTGGAGAATTTGTGACTGTGCTAAATGTATTAATAAACTATTTGTAAATATAGAAGAGTCCCTGCTGCAGCTCTGCACATGGGGGTTCCCAGCTATATAATTATTTGAATAATAGTGGGCCTCATCTTGGGACAAGAACCTGACAACCCTCAAAAATAATAACCAGGAATTCTTAAATAATCAATATAATTAATACATAATCTATAGATAAGACTACACAGGTCCTGCAAGAGATATTTCCTGCTGAGCTTACATTTGCAGGGTCCTCCCAGGGATGCCCAGCCTAAGCCTTTGACGGTCATGTGAAGGCATCTGTGGCCCAGAACCCCCAGGGGCCCACATTCTAGTCCTGCAGGTTCTTATAGTATGGTTCTGGTGGTTTTCACCTTGTTCCCCATAATCTCAGCTTAATTTTTTTAAGTCTCTATCTCTTATAGTTGTGAAGAAAAGCTTCAAAATGTAAACCAAGTGTAACTGATACAGTCATTGTTGCCTGTGTTTGCAGAAGTTATGAAATAAAAGCTCTGAGGTTTCTGAATTACCCAATCATATCAATTAGTGTCTCCATTACTGGAGTATTTTGTTCAGTTCTGGTGTCCAAACATTTTGAAAAGGATGTTGACAATTGGAAAGGTTCAGAAAAGAGCTACAAGGATGATTCAAGATCAGAAAAAACAGCCTTATAGTGAGTGGCTAAAGAAACTCAGTTGATTTAGTTTATCCAAGAAAATGTTAAGAGTTGATTTGACCATAGATCTTATGGTAGCCTAAATACCTACATAGTGAAAAGACTTCTAATAATAGAGGGTTTTATAGCTTAGCAGACAACACCATAACAAGATCCAGTTACTGGAAGTTTAAACTGGATAAACTCAGACTAGAACTGAGACACTTTTTTTACAGTGAGGGTAATTAATTAGTGGAGCAATTTATCCAGAGATGTATTAATTCACCTAAAGTCTTTCTAAAATATGCTCTAGTTCAACAAGGAATTGCAGACTTAATGCAAGAATCATTGGGTGATATTCCTTGGCCTGTGTTATATAGGGGATCAGATCAGACTAGATAATCATAATGGTCTCTTTTGGCTGTAAAATCTATTAATGTGTGAATTCTCATAAATCTACAGCTCATTCTTGGGCTGTGAGTGGATAAGACTTGGAAGAACAACATGAGTTCTTGCCCTCACCACAAAATGTAAACCATGTAGCCAAAAGACCAAAGAAGAGGAAAAGAGCTGAGCCTGGGGGGCATCTAAACTCCATCAATGATCAAGCATCCAGTGCCTCCCCCAAATCAGCCAGGGGCCTGGTCTACTCTGATGGATGGTGGGTATGTGGCTAAGTGACTTCCAACCTGGCTCTGAAGGCTGCCATTCTTCTTTCTGCTATCAGCCATTTGCAGTCTCAGGCAAATATCATTGCCACATTGTTCAGGTTTCCAGGCTTTTCTTCAAAAGGGTTAAAACCAGAATTTTACAAAATGAAACTTAGATTCTCAAATTGGCACGTCACTCTAGGAGCCAGCGCCCTACATACATACCTTGGCCTAAATCCAGCCAACCTCAAGAGTGTATCCAAATGTCTCTCTGGATGGAGGGGATTACTCAGGAGGGGAAGGGATAGCTCAGTGGTTTGAGCATTGGCCTGCTAAACCTAGGGTTGTGAGTTCAATCCTTGAGGGGGTCATTTAGGGATCGGGGGCAAAAAATTGGTCCTGCTTTGAGTAGGGGGTTGGACTAGATGATCTCCTGAGGTCCCTTCTAACCCTGATATTCTATGATCAGGTATAAGGGCACAGCAAAATGTGCATGATCATATTTTGAACATCCGCACAATCTACTGTGAGTTGCATCTCGTTTCTACTTCAAGTGGGTGGAGCATAGTTTATGCGTAGAGATTGGCGGAGTACTGCTATTTCTTTTCTTCTAATGCAAGTCCTGTGTGTGGCAGAATCTGGCCCTGGGAGACAGTATACATGGAAGCCCATGGTCCCATTTTTACAGAGTCACTTTTATGCATAGAACTGCAATCTAATCACGCTAACAAGATGCTAAGCGATGTACTCCACTTTTTTGAGCCAAATTGTGTTTAGCTTCTGCACATCTGTGCAAGGCATGGGGGAAAGGTCTGAAAGATCCTTCAGGAGACAGCCACAATTATAGTCCCTATGTTTTCCTTAGTACATGAAGCTTCCACTGATGTCTTCTCCTGGCATGCACTTTTTGAAGTATAATTCCTTCCGTGGAGTACACGGTTCCATACTACTGCCCTCAACACTGGCCTATCCTTTAAAGGCACAATCTGGTTTTATACCACACTCCTACTTCTGGGGATGAGTAAATTAACAAACATGCATCAGGTTGGGTTCCCTGTCTTACTCACAACACTCAGCACCTCTGCTATGGAGGATCACGCCTTCAGAGCCCCAGCTCCATCCCCTCACATATCTTTCCATTCTCATGTATGATCATACCTTCATATCTAGATTTCTGCTCTGTTTGGAACCAAAGTGTAGCTTTTTAGGCCATCATTTTAATGCATTTCCATTTTTCCATAGGGAATTAGAATAATCAAGTCTGAAGGTTACACATATGTGGATCAGTCTGGCTAAGTCTGACTCTGTCACGGTGGCACAGTCTGCTTTAGATTTAGATGTGTTTTCTGAAATATTTGCTTTTATATATGGAAGATACTAAACAATTTTCATTATGTACATTTAGCATCAACTTTGAGCAACTATTGTATAACCAGACAAAGGAAACTGGTACTAGACACCATTAAATGCAGAGTAAAATAAAACAATAGCACATAGAAAGGATGAAAGTGACTTTTTGGTCATTCATACTTGTTTGGCCATTGATACATTGATACAGTTTCATGGTTCATTCCATAGCTCTAGAACATGATTAAGGCTTGTCAAAAATTACTGTTTATTTGAATTAATAAAGCTCTGTTACAGTAGGAAAACTTAGGTCATACTGAGCCAAATACTGATCCATGTTATGTTACCACAATTCCCAATGAAGTTAATGGGAGCTGTGGGTGCTGAGGGCCTCTGAAAATCAGGGTTCAACATGGATTGACATGTCTAACTTTAGGCACCCACTAAGGATCTGCCCCTTTGGCCTTGTCTAGTCTAGGATAAGAGGTTTTTTTTAAAAGTGTACTAGCAAACACATTATAATTAAGTGCTGTTAAAGGGTCTAAAACTTCTCTATATTAGGTGCTAATGTTTTTAAAGATGTGTTATATGGTGGTGGTAGCATATGGTGATCCCCAGAACTTAATGTATTTTTAAATAGGACATAGTTAAAAGTATTAGCCTACACTTTTTAAAGCAACACCCCCCTCCCCCATCTAAACAAGCGTTTCTTTCTACCCTTTTGTCATAAATATAAAGGGAAGGGTAACCACCTTTCTGTATACAGAACTATAAAATCCCTCCTGGCCAGAGGCAAAACCCTTTCACCTGTAAAGGGTTAAGAAGCTAAGATAACCTCATTGGCACCTGACTAAAATGACCAATGAGGAGACAAGATACTTTCAAAGCTGGCGGGGGAGAACAAAGGGTCTGTCTGTGTGCGTGATGTTTTTCCAGGATCAGAACAGGAATGCAGGTCAGAACTCCTGTAAAGAGTTAGTAAGCAATCTAGTTAGATCTGCGTTAGATTCTGTTTTGTTTAAATGGTTGATAAAATAAGTTGTGCTGAATGGGATGTATATTCCTGTTTTTGTGTCTTTTTGTAACTTAAAGGTTTTGCCTAGAGGAATTCTCTATGTTTTGAATCTGACTACTGTGTAAGGTATTTCCCTTCCTGATTTTACAGAGGTTCCTTTAGAGCAACATTTACCTAGAGATCATATTTTGGGCACCCCTGCTTGAAATGCTAATTGCATTTTGGATGAAAAATCATAAAAGAAGAACTCTAAAGAAGAGCTTGTGCATTTTAAAAGTAATAGCAAAGAGCTTTAATTAAGAATAACATAAGCTTTATAACCTAGAGAACATTTTTTTCTGTTTTTTTTTAATAAAAATCAGAATTCTTGATTGCACCTTGCACCCTGAAGAGCCATTTACCACCAGTGCAAAGTGAATACAAAGAGGATGTGAGGCAGTATCAAATCACAATAGTAGAGTTCACACCCACTTTGCCAGATTGAGCAGACTGCACACAGTGCAAGGCAAACTGTGGGGATTCAAGCTTTGCAGAGTATGTGGGGGGTTCTTGTCTCACTAGCAACTCTAGTTTGTTTATTCGGGTTTTACACTTGTAAAAAAGTCCTCAGCTTATTACATGCTATTAATGTAAAATAACAATGATAAAAAGACAATAACAATAATAAAAAGACAACACCTTCCTTTGTTTAAGCTGCCCTGCAGTCAATGAGACACATGAAGTGAGTATACAATGTCAAAGTGTTGTAAAAATAAGTCAGCTAGAATATAATTGGCTTGGATCACAGGTCTATGGGGCTAACACACCAGAGCCACTGGTAAATTACAAAGCCATTTTTACTTAGTTACCTTTTTGTCAGCTCGACAGTGATAATTCTGTTGAAGAGGATAAAAACTGTTGAGGAGATTTTATTTAATACAGATGGACATCTTAATGCAGAGTGATCTACCCATCCCTCCAATTAGCCTACTAGGTGCAGCTTGATATAAAGCAGAGACTGGAGCCCTGAGGACACAAAGCAAGACAGGGAGAGCAACACAGCTCAGCATGTTTTCAGGAAATCCAATTATTTGTCTGAAGCTTTGAATTCAAAAGTGGATTCAGAAAGTCCTAAAGCAATTATGATTTGCAGTGAAAGAGACTGAATAAAGCCAGCAGCTAAACGTTTGTATTGTTTTTGGCTTGCATGCTCCATTTATACAGTAAGACCCTTTAGCACAATCCCTTCAGCATGTAACTGAAATACGTTTAATTTTCAATAGCATTTCGATTTCAAATAAATTGATTTAAAAAACCTACATGTATTTTCTTATTTTTACTATGGACAGAAGAACTCAGATGCATTCTGAGTTTCACAAATTATTTTAAATCTTTAAAAACTTTAGAAATAATGTTTGCTTTTTAGACAAATTTACACAGAACAACAATACTACATCAGTCATCTATATCCCCCAAAACACACCAGAAATTGCATGGGTAACAAACCAACACAGGTACACCATAACTGAAGGCAGCAACAGAAAGAGAGAAGATACCCTAACTAGGTATATAAATAGTCCTCCTCTGACTGGTATACTTTAATAGTTTTACCGAAGCTTACCAGTTCACTTCAGGGCAAAACCAAATATACACATTATATTCCTCAGCATATTTGCATACTAATATTATTTAGATCAGAAGTTGCTGCTGGGTGCTCAACATTTTTGAAAATCCCTCCACTTGGATGCCTAAATATGGATGTAAGAGCCTAACCTTGGGCCCATTTATCAGAGTCACTTTGAGATATATGAAATCATTCTAAAGGAATTAAGATATTAATATATGTGTTTTGACAGAGGTCTCCTGATTAGATGTCTGAACATGGACAAATTCAAATTTAATTCCTTTATCTATGTTTATATATATGTATGCTTTTTAATATTTTGGTAATGAAGGCCATCCCTAATATTTGTCTTAAAAGTCATTTGCACATTATGGGGAATAAAGAGCTGTAAGGCATGGGTACCATGAACTTTATGGATTTGGTTAATATTCATTGTGCATAGTCCTAAAAAGTCACTGAATGCTCTTTTAAAACATTTATCTGAACATTTTCCAGACTAACTAGAGATCAGTGTGTATTTTCCATTGGTCTTTTTTAACTTGAATTATTTTATATTGCTCTTTTTGACAATAAAAATCCATTCTAGAAAAAACACGCTCTTGACCTGCAATTGTTAATATTTACTAAGTTTTTTTTTTTTTTTAAATAGTAGTAAAAGCAACGAGGGTAGGTCAGAAAACTTTTCCAGTTCATGAAAACATTTTGCGGTTTCAGAATTTGTTTTTGTTCTGATGCAGAATGAAACTAAGGCCTTTTGAATTTTTCATGAAAGACCATATTAACAAGAGATACTCTATAGTGTAATGATTAGTGTAGAAGTCTCTCCTCCAAAGCAGGCACAGCAAAGACTTGAAGCTCTCATATCACAGGTGAGAACCCCAACCACTGTGGTACAATCAGTTTCTCTCATGTGCTTCTGTAAGTCCATAAATCATTAAATGTTTATTGGACCAGAAAGAAAGACTAACTCTGAGCCCGGTCATTAAAGAATGTAGGTCAGACCCGCTCAATTCTGTGCTCCGAAGCAGGGACTTAAACATGGGTCTCCCACACCCTAGTTCTGGCTACTAGCCTCATCATAGTTTATGAATGGATTTATCTAGCTCTGTTTGGCCTGGTATTTAAAAAGAAACATTATCAACCCCCTCCCTATTAGCCCAA
This sequence comes from Lepidochelys kempii, assembly GCF_965140285.1. NCBI lineage: Eukaryota > Metazoa > Chordata > Testudines > Cheloniidae > Lepidochelys > Lepidochelys kempii. The sequence goes on from NC_136381.1 coordinate 150,750,658, forward strand.
GTAATCTACATAGGATATAAGAACATAAGAACAGCCATACTGAATCAGACCAAAGGTCCATCTAGCCCAGTGTCCTGTCTTCCGAAGGTGGCTAATGCCAGGTGCTTTAGAGGGAATGAACAGAACAGGTAGTCATCAAGTGATCCATCCATACATCCAACAGAGCATGTTAAAGTGCTATGGATGGCCTCGTGGCTAAAGCCCAAGTCTAGTAGTTCAAAGAACTGAATTCTGTGCAACTCTGCCACAAACATTCAGGGCTAGATTCTCAAAGGAACCCATTCATGGTCATGCCCAGCATCTTCACACCTACCATTTATGTGTTTAGACAATCACTGGCATTCACAAACCCTGAGTTTGGCACCTAGGCTACCTGTCCAATGAATGAAAGAAAGGCCCCTTAGAATGGGATTCACAAAAGGTAGGTGATTCCTCACTTAAGCTAGCCAATGAGATGCCAAGCCGAGGGATGTGTGCTAAGCTCCACTCCTCTCTCAGACACAGGCACTTAAGTCCAGGCTGCAGAAAGGCACCTTTCTCTGCTTGGGATTCTCAGCTGTGAATCCTCTGTTGGTGTTAGATACCTACACTGTTTTTGCAAGGAAGGTGCGGGGGTGGGGCAAAAAAAGAGAGATGACATCCCTTATAACTTTTAGCCTTGTGGTTTCTTTTCTCTCTCTCTCCCCTAACAACTGTTTTAAATTATTTAGCCACAGTGGAACAGCTTCAACAGGAGATAGAGGGCATCCCATCTCAAAATATCCCATGGCCCAGTGGTTAGAGCACTCACCCAAGAGGTAGCAGAGTCCTATTCAAATCTCTTACCTCTTAGTTGGGGCTTGAAATCAGGGTCTCTCACAATCCCTCACCACAGGGCTAAAAGTTATGAGGGAGAGCTTCCTCCTACTTCCCCCTTCCCAGGTTGTTTTATGTGAGTTCACTTATGGGGGTCTGCTCCAGTAGGCAATGTCTGAGCCTTATCAGGCCTCTCAGGTGAGTTAGGTGGAGGAGTGCCAATCTTCCTCTGGTTTATGCATCACATGGGGGCTTAGGCATCCAGAGGCCTCATGCAAGGCTGCAGTGTGCATGCACACAGGCAGAAATTATGGGCATATAAGGAACTTTTAATGCAAAAGCTGAGGTGCCAAGTGAATTTAGCTGCCTACAGGGTTTGGGGACAGCTGGGGGTTTTGTGAATCCCAGTAGGGCCTGATTCTGGGATTTAGGTTCCTAAAGTGGTTGTTAGGCACCTAGGTCCTTTTATGAATCTAGACTTCAGTGTATGACCTTTATCTGGTTACTTAATCTCTCTGGCCTTCACTTTCTCATCTATAAAACTGGGATAATATTTATCTAACTCAGAGAGGTGCTATGAATAGAACTGAGGGAATAATTCATAAATAATTTATTCAGCCAAATTTGCTTATTTTTATGACTACCAATTCTTATTTGAGTTTGTAGCTCATTTGCAAGAAGTGGGTTTTTTTTAATATCTGAAGTTTAATTACATATATATACACATGGTATATTTGTAACCTGGTTGGATGTATGTAAAGCTTAGAATCAGATTTCCAGTGTGAAGAATTCCGTGAAGATTTTGGAATATTCACATAAAGTTTGCTGTTTTGTTCAACATTCCTGCCAGTGAATTTGTTCACTCAAATATTTGCAGGGTGAAAACATATATAAAAAGAGTTATATGTATATATATAAAGAAAGAGAATATAAAATATTTCTAATGGATATAAGGTACTCTAAAAGCACTGTATGCTTATATCCAAGATATAATATTAACTGTCTATTACTTTTACTGTGAGAATCTCAAAGCAGTTTACAAACATTAATGAGATAAGCCTCAGAGCTAGAGCTGGGCAAAATTGCAAAAATATGTCTTCAAATATTCATTCAGTATTTTTTAAAAACATTACTTTACATGTGTTTGTATGCTTTATGTGATGTGATCAGCTAGCAGAGGGGGGCTCTTTGTCTCCCTCTAGTGGTCACTGATAGACATTTATGTATCTGTTATTGCCACTGTGTTAACAAACACTTAACTCAAGCACTAGTAGCTCAAGTATTTAGATCTAGGAGTCCCATGTTCAATCCCAGTAGGTGACCAATCAAAAGGCACAGTTACAAATACATTTGTGAAGTCAGAGGTCTTTGCTACCCTGAGTCTCACTATATGGGCTCAAATGAAAAAATGAAAATCTACAAAAATAAAAAAGACGTACAACAGTTTTTGCGTATCTCAAAATGTAACTGCTTTAAAGTCCATTATTCCAGCTCCTTCCAGGGCTAGAAACAAGTGTTGTGTCGCCCATTGGAAAACTGTGAACCCTAAAGTGTTGTTTGCAGTGTTGTAGCTATATTGGTCCCAGGATATGAGAAAATCAAGGCAGGGTGAGGTAATAATATTTTATTGGACCAATTTTTGTTAGTGGAAGGGAAAAGCGTTTGAGCTTCACAGAGCTCTTCTTTAGGTCTAGAGATGGAAACTAGAGTGTCCAAGCTAAATGCATGGTGACATAGATTGTTAAGCATAAACAGTTCACACATCTTGTAAGAGACCACTTACAATGAAGTTGGCAATTATATCTCTGCAGTTGTAGGAAAATGGAAAAACAGTAGCCAGCTGGATGTGTTAGAAATTGTTGTAATGGGCTGTAAAACCAATCACTCTCTTAAGTCCATGATTTTTGGTGTCCAGTAGAGTTATGAATTTAAGTTCCCAGGCTTGTCTCTTGGGGGTATTGTGTAGGTTTACTTTGAGGACGAGGACTGAGAGGTCAGATTTGGAGCGATCCCTTTGTGAAAAGTGTAATAGTCTCATTTCTAGCACAGCAGAGTTGCAAAATAATGATTTTCAACTTGTGACATTTGAAGGTATAGAAAAGGTGTCAGTGGTGTAGGAATGAATATCCATCCTTTTGGGGCCTTGGACAGAGGTAATCTTGGGAACTTATGTCTATTATCCATGCTCTACTCACCTTTTTTCTTAGCTTTATGGGGCTGCACCTTAAAACTATTTTGCTTGAACAGATTGCAGCTGCCTGCTGTGGAAGAAATACTTCACACACGTATTACAGAGATCAGTACTGGCTGTTGGTTAGTTTCCCAGTAGATTTTAAGATGCTGTTAGTTCTGACCTCTAAAGTCCTCAGTGGTTTGGACACGGTCTATTTAAGAGTGTTTCTCTCTTCATGTTATATCATGGCAGTTGTCATCTTTGGACGTATTTAAATTAGTATGTTTTTGATATAAGAATAGATTGGTGCCAGCAGTGTATTCTCCATGAAAAGACCTCAACTCTAAGATTCACTTCCCTTTCTACTATGACAGAAACTGGAGATGTTGACCGTCTGGGCATGCTACAAGGCTAAACCTTTCCCCATGCCTTTATAGGAAAGAAGTCATTGGGGGCATTAGTTATTTTTGCCAATGTCCTTAGCAGCGAGAGGGCAAACAAATTTTTGGCTGTATGGCACTTTAGCAACAATGTTAATTTGTTGTGGAAAGTCATTTTGGCTGCACATTTTGGGTTGTTAGCCATCTTGGGTCAATATAAACACTTTTAAAAAACTAACTCAATAAAAATATATGCAAATCTTCAGTGTTCTAAGGTTTAAAGTAAATGTTATCTTGAAGATTTCTTACTGTACGTTTTATTATTCTGAACATTTAAGTGAACAAGTATGCTAAGAATTTAATTAAAGTTTGTGTGCATTTATTATGAATAAACCTTTGATGGAAGATTCATTTGCTTGAAGGTGATAGGATTGATTTGCTTGTGTCCAACTGGACACACCAGGATTTGTAATTATTCACCACTATATATTACAAACCCTCTATTTGTATCTAACCAGAATTCAAACCTTCACAAACCAGGTGGTAACATTTGGCTTTGTAGCGAGGCGGTGTGGCTCCCCACCACCCCGGAGAGGGTCGAGCTCCTCCAGATACCAAAGTGTGCGGAGCCAGGAAGCTCTGAGCCTGACCCTCAGAGGGACAGACGGCGACCCAGAAGTAGAAAGGCGGGTCCTCAGAGCTCACTAGAGGACCAGCTGCTGGGGAGGCCAGACGTAGCCAGCAACTGGGAAAACCCCACGGCCCCAGGTCCACACCAAGTCTGGTTGGATCTGCCCTGCCCTGGGCCAGCTATCCAGAGGAGTTACCAGGCCTGCCGCTGGTCCACTGCCCCGAGGAGCCCATGGTGCTGGACCCCACCAGCGAACACCGCCATGACCCAGGTACCAGAAGGAGGGGAGTTAGGAAGTAGCCCCGGGGCAGCCGACCCTCGTCTGGCTGTAACTCTGCCAGAACCCATGTCAGTATTGCGGTCAGGATCCCCACGGACCCAACAGCAGGTCATTTGCCACTGCTAGGGCCCCGGGCTAGGACGCAGTGAAGTGGGAGGGCCTGCCACCCAACTCGTGGGTGGCAGTCTCCCCCTCTTCCAAGTCCTTGGAGGCCTCAGCTAATTCACACATGCTGTGTTGCTCAACCCTTGCCTGAGGGACTGAGCTATTGACTGTTTGTTGCCCCGCCCTGACCCAGGGCCTGGCCTGCTAAATTGGGCTATTTGCTCAGCCCCTGCCTGAGGGCCTGAGCTACTGACTCTTTGGTGCCCCGTCCTGACTCAGGGTCCGGGCTTACGGTGCTCATTCCAGTTTCCGCAAGGACTGCCAACGGAGACTCCGGTGGCCGGACAAATTCCCCCAAAGTCAACTGTGTGTAGCGAGCCGGTGTGGCTCCCCACAGCCCCGGAGAGGGTCAAGTCCCGGCCTAGCCCCTTTACAGGCTTACATAAGATTTTCAAAACTAGTAAGCTCTACATTTCATGCACTGCCATTATGTGCACAAATAGAAATAGTGCCAAGAAGTTGGATTTCTATACCTCCTAATGACAGGTTTCAGAGTAACAGCCGTGTTAGTCTGTATTCGCAAAAAGAAAAGGAGTACTTGTGGCACCTTAGAGACTAACCAATTTATTTGAGCATGAGCTTTCGTGAGCTACAGCTCACTTCATCGGATGCATACCGTGGAAACTGCAGCAGACTTTATATACACACAGAGATCATGAAACAATACCTCCTCCCGCCCCCCCAGTGCCACAAAATTCACCTTGAGTTTTAATTTGAGAGTCTTTTTTTTACCCCAAAATAGCTGGTCCCCACCCCCCCAAAGGCCCGATTGTTGCTCCTCTTTGTCAGTACAGGAATTATTGTTAACTAAGAAGAATTAACAGCAGGAAAACACTCCCAGGAAGCAGTTGTGTGCATTAAAAGGACAAACACTCGTGTTGTACCTATCCTACTTTTCTGCTCTAGGGGTCAATTGTGTATGACAGGCATGGCTCTGAGCAGGCAGTTATTCAAAAGAAGAGTGGGAGGCATGCTGCCCCCTGGAGTTAATTGGCATATAGTGGACAGAAGGCACCTACTAGAGTCAAGCAAATAATTAATTTGGTGGCCAAACTGAAAAGCTGTGGGGTGGGGAAGGTTCATTTCAAACCAAAGCTGAATTTTTATTTTTTTTCTTGCTGAAATGAAAAATGGAGAAAAAAGAATCATTTGGGTCAGACAAAATGTTTCAAAAGTTGATTTCAAATGACATTTCATTTCAAAAATGTTTTGAAACAAAACATCAAAACAGTTGTTGGGGGGGGGGGGGAGAGGCAGGAGCTTCCTTGACCCATCTCCAGACCCTACGATCCATCATACCCCCAGTTTATAGCACATGAGGGGTTTTCTGAGTCAAACACTTGGGCAAAAGAAAGGCTTCTCCCCTCACCTTCATTTGTAAGGGTGGAGAATCTGGGTGAAAATGAATAAAGGTAAAGGTGGCCTGTCTCTCAGGAAGTCTTTTGGGATTCAGCTCTATGAGCTTGCTCTATCAGAGTCTATTGCCTGTTACTGCGGCCTACCTTCTGCCTCATCCTCTTGGGACATATTGCTTTACCACCAGCCAATGCAGCTTCAGTAGCTCTGCAGCCTGTGACTGTCTCCTCAGCTGACCTGCCTCTGACATGACGCAGCATTCTTCCTATTCACCACCCCTGGCTGTGGCAGGTTTGCTTTTTAAAGCTCCTCCCCCTCCAGACTGAACAAGCCTTGCGGGTGCACCTCATTAGTACTGAATAGGCCCAGAAGAGCTCCTTAAATTCCTCCATGCCAGCATGTGGGTGTGTCCCTTCACAATGGCTCATTTTGACAAAGTTGAAAATAGACATGTCAACATTATCTAATTTTGTTGTGTTTTAGCCAAAACTATTCACCAATTCAAACTGAAATCATGAACAGCTTCTGTGCCCTGAACAATGCATTGAAAAAAATAAATCACCCAATTCTAGTTTCTGCTGCATTATTCTTTAGTTAAAGCAACTCTGCTGGCTGGCGTGCAGGAAGGAACAAGGGCCACAAATCCACTTCCTCCCTCAGGCTTACCCTCCCAAAATGAGCAGCAAGGTTGATTTTAATCATAATTTAAACCAGCAAGCAGCAAACTTTGATTTAAATCATCAATTTTAATCTTGCTTTGAATTTTTACTTTCTAGTTATTTTGCTAAAGATACAAAATGGTCATTTAACCATTAAAACCTGTTGATTTGCAACCAAATATAGCCTTTATACTAAATTCGATACTTATTTTTGTTAACCAGGAGGATACACAATATCAATATACCTTTATTTAAGCAGTTATATAGCTTAACATATATTTATTCAAATTCTTAATTTGTTTACATTTACTATGTTAGAAAATGGTGAATGATACATTTCTCATTTCTCATAGACAATATTTTTTTTATTTGGGATTTGTGTCAAGTTGCATTTGGATGAAAACTGGAATTTAATATATGCGTACAAAAACAGCATTTTAAAATTTGTTTTATTCATTAAATAATATGACCTTAAATGTGTTGCCTATATTTTAAAAAAAGTATATCAAATATTCTCTTGAACCTGCTACTTAACTGAAACCAAAACTAATTAAGACAAAACATTTTCTGCATAACAGAAACAAAGTACTTCCATTTGGAAAAATGTAAATACCATGGTAAAGACTAAAAATAACATCAATACTTAGTTAATGCAGTACATGACATTGTGATATACTTATAAAGATTGAGTTGACCTCAAAAGTTAAAGATGCTTCCCCATGATTCTTAAAATAAATTAAAAGGAAGCACTCTTTGAGTAATTAACATTTGAGGAGGGCTCACTGATGTAGGATAAATATTATTATATAATTTATTAAATTATTAGAATTACAGTAAGTCTATAAGCCTTAACATAGATTGTGATCATTTCAAATTTAATTTTAGAAAGGTTTAATTTTTAAAATAAAAGCATATTTAATTTAAATATAAACAATTAAATGAAAAAAATCTAATTTAAATTAATTTTTAAAAAACAGATTGTATTTATTTATTTTACATCATAGATTGTTATCCACTCTTCTAGGATAGCAGTCCCTCTTTTGCATACCCACACCAGAGCCAATCACAATTTGGTTCTGAAATCAACTTTTTTACAGAATGTACATTGGAGACTTTGGCCAATATTTGACTTCCCCTTTCACTGGTTCATCAACCCAGCTCTCAGATTTCCATTGCTTACCTTATGATAATTTCTGTCCTCTATACTTCTCTTTCCACATTTTGTCACCTATGATTTCTTTCTCCCTTTCCCTCTAATTAAAAAAAAAACATACGCAGTTCTATTACCATGCACTAATATAGCAAGAAAAAAAGTATAAGATTCAAAATTAGAGAAGCTGCCCATTTAAATGTGATCTTGACAAGTATATTCTATGGATTTCTCGTGTATCATAACTTCCCTCTACTGAGCTTTCCTACATGGGTGCACAAAGGCAGGTTAGGAGCTGGCCACAATGCAAGTCCTTGCTCACAGGGAATGCAAGGATTCCACATAGACTAGCTTGGTGAAGACAGCCAGCTTCTGAACAGAATAGATATTATTCCCTTTCCGGTGATACAGCAACTACACTTCCAGGAGCTCTGACAGGTATGTTTCCCTAAGCAAAACCCTCCAGTCAGGGTCCTACAGCTACACATTTCCCAAACACAGAAATTTGGCTTAATGCCACGATTTAGCTCTTAATGTTACTGCCTGGTACCAATATTATCTTGCAAAACTGAGATTTCTCCAGGCTGTAGGAACAAAATTTTCAGACTGGTCCAATGGAGCCGTTATAAAATGTCTCATATTTTAGTGGCATTTGGCTATATTCAAACATTCTATAAGCACATGCAAGGTCAGTGAAATCACATGCAAAAATGGCACCCTTTTACACCAGGATTGAATTCATACTCCTATTCAACTGTGAATCCTCAATTACAATAATATAAACAACAAGAAGCAGGACTTTCAAAGTAAAGCATTTTGGCTGTTCTACATGATTTTATTTCAAAATACTAGTAGGTACCCATCCACTCTAAGCACAAATGATAAAGTAAGAATTATCTTAATCACTTCTATGACTAATCAGATAATATTTGAAACTATTAAATGTATCTTTGTTTGGTGCCTAACAACAACTGTTTGGTAATAAATTTAAAATGTAAACTTGCATGAAGTTTCTACATTAAACCATCAGGTTTATATTTGTTGAAAAAGCTGTATTTTAGTTAGAGCTACATGAAATAATTTAAATTTGAGGTAAACTAAAAATTCCACCTGGTTTAACATAAGCACTATTGGATTTTCATCTCTCTCTCCCTACACCATACTTATCACTATTATATCTGAGTCAAGTGTTATGATGCCCAGATTTTGCATCATGGCTTGCATGTCTAACTTATATTATAAATTTATAGTAGACAATTATGTTTTACAGCATCTGAGCCAAGTTGATGTCCAACACAGTTTAAAAAAACCCACAATTTTATCCTATAAATATGCAGCATGTCCTGTACTTTAGCTCGATAATTTATGTCACATTAGAAAAGCCATGCTTGGACTCTACACTGCAATAGATCTTTTCTCTATCTAGCTCTTGAGACTCTAAGGTGTCCTTAATTTCTGACAAAATCGTAAATCCTTATTTGAGATCTCTTATAAATGACAGTACTTCCAAAAGAGCTGAGCATCATACAGCTCCCATTAAAATCAATGGGACTATTTGATCAGTGAAATTGTACTCCATTACATAAGAGTATGATAATCCGGACATAAATTAACAGAGTATATTTTGTGATGCAGTATCCTTGCTTTCTGCTGATTTTTAGAGGGTCAGTTCACATCTTACTATTCCGCAACATTTTGTCGGCTTACGAGTTATCTGAGTGAAATACCAAGCTTCAACTGCAATCACCAGTAGAAGTGCTGGCCATGATGCAAAACAGGCATCCTAAAATTTGACTTACAGATACTCTCCCCACTCTACAACAAATAATAAGATAGGCTCTTATATGCCATAGATTATATGGTCTAGTCAATAAAGCACTGTACCTGGAACTCAGGAGATCTCTGTTGGGTGACCTTGGTGGTGGGGGGGGAGAGTTGCTATGCCTCAGTTTCCCCATCTGTAAAATGGGGATAAATATCCTGACTTCCTTTGTATAGTCCTTTGAAATCTACTCACGATAAGCCCTATATATGAACTAGGTGATATATCATATTATTGAAACCCAAGCTCATATTAAACCAAGTGAACTTGGCCCATTTCCAACAATACTATATTACCAAAATTTCCACCAAACAGAGGACCTGCAGTTGAGAGCTTAGAGCTGGGGCGCTCATCCCCCCCCCCCCCATCCTTCACCACACCACAAATGGTGACACCATTGAAATGAAATAATGATTCTGTAGATTTTTATGAATTAAATTACCCTTCCCTTCCCTTTCTATCAGTAACTTGCCCACGCAATGAGATTTTATTACATTATGTTTCCAGACTATTACAGCATAACCACAGCTGCATGGACACTAGTCATTGTTCGTCTGTAGGAGGAGATCATTGACTAAAGAACAAAGGCATCATCTGTACAAAACCCAAGTCTATATGCAGACTGACAAGGGTCAAGGAGATCTGAGGCAGCTAGATACTGTTATGTTCTCTTCTACTTCTTCTGGGATAGAACAACATTTTCCGTCAACTATACTATAGTTGTCATGGGATAAGAGGGAAGATCTCTCATGGATTGAGAACTGGTTAAAAGACAGGGAACAAAGGATAGGAATAAATAGTAAATTTTCAGAATGGAGAGGGGTAACTAGTGATGTTCCCCAAGGGTCAGTCCTAGGACCAATCCTTTTCAACTTATTCATAAATGATCTGGAGAAAGGGGTAAACAGTGAGGTGGCAAAGTTTGCAGATGATACTAAACTGCTCAAGATAGTTAAGACCAAAGCAGACTGTGAAGTACTTCCAAAAGATCTCACAAAACTAAGTGATTGGGCAACAAAATGGCAAATGTAAAGTAATGCACATTGGAAAAAATAACCCCAACTATACATACAATATGATGGAGGCTAATTTAGCTACAACTGATCAGGAGAAAGATCTTGGAGTCATCATAGATAGTTCTCTGAAGACAGCCACGCAGTGTGCAGTGGCAATCAAAAAAGTAAACAGGATGTTAGGAGTCATTAAAAAGGGGATACAGAATAAGACGGAGAATATCTTATTGACCTTATATAAATCTATGGTACGCCCACATCTTAAATACCCTCGTCTCAAAAAAGATATTTGAAAAGGTTCAGAAAAGGGCAACTAAAATGATTAGTGGTTTGGAATGGGTCCCATATGAGGAGAGATTAAAGAGGCTAGGACTTTTCAGCTTGGAAAAGAAGAGACTAAGGGGGCATATGATAGAGGTATATAAAATCATGAGTGGTGTGGAGAAAGTGAAAAAGGACAAGTTATTTACTTGTTCCCATAATATAAGGACTTGGGCCCACCAAATGAAATTAATGGGCAGCAGGTTTAAAACAAATAAAAGGAAGTTCTTCTTCACTCAGCACACAGTCAACCAGTGGAATTCCTTGCCTGAGGAGGTTGTGAAGGCTAGGACTATAACAGGGTTTAAAAGAGATCTGGATAAATTCATGGAGGTTAAGTCCATTAATGGCTATTAGCCAGGATGGGTACGGAATGGTGTCTCTAGCCTCTGTTTGTCAGAGGGTGGAGATGGATGGCAGGAGAGAGATCACTTGATCCTTACCTGTTAGGTTCACTCCCTCTGGGGCACCTGGCATTGGCCACTGTCAGTAGACGGGATATTGGGCTAGATGGACCTTTGGTCTGACCCAGTATGGCCATTCTTATGTTCTTGTGTTCTTATTTAATCCTTATGACAGGTATAATCTTCTTGTTATGTGTTTGTGCAGCACCTACCATAGTGGGGACTTGGTTCATTATTGGGGCTCCTACATGCTATGGTAATATAAATAATAATATTGTTCAATAAAAATTATAACAAATGAATGAAGCTAAAAATGGAAATATTTCATATTGGAACTATTTCATTAATACTAAATTCAAATTATTCTGTTCTTGCTCTTCTGCTGCTTGGAAGGTATTCTTATTCATTCTTATTAGTATATTCTCAATCACGGTGAGAATTTAGTTCAATGAGACTACTTATAGAATAAGGTGTTATCTTCAGAGTGAGTAAGGGTGCCAGAATTTGGCTGAAGATATACTGTACTCTTTAGGTTTTGTACCTCTGTATAACCTTACACTTCACCATTTATCCACTCTTCTTATTATTTTAGTAGAATGAATTCAGATTACTTCAATTGCATTATTTTAATTGCAAAAATTCATGGGTTGATTAATAAATATTTAACAGAATTAAATCTCCTTCCCCCCCATCCGTTCTTCATTTACACATCGAGCTAGTTCTTTGGATTGTGAATTGTTCTTTCCTTCTTCCACTTAATTCTAGCCTTTTTCTCCTCTTCACATGCAATGGGCACACATTCAAGATGTGGCAGATTAACAATAATATTCTGTTTGCTGGTCTGGGAGAAAGTTTTCTGCTTCTTCCTTCAGTTTTTCCCAATACCAAGCTCAGTTACCTGGGGTACAGGGTGGGGAATGGATCTGTGACTGTATGAATATTGTTACTGCAATGAGGACCTTATTGTCCAGTATAATAGTTCTGCACATGTTGGTGTCATTCTTTCAAATGATCTGATATCAATAGAGTTAGATTGTGACATAACACAAGCCATACTGAGAATGCATCTGATGAAGTGATCTGTAGCTCACGAAAGCTTATGCTCAAATAAATTGGTTAGTCTCTAAGGTGCCACAAGTACTCCTTTTCTTTATACTGAGAAAGGTAACTCAATAGAACATCGATAATGGATCTGGTAGGCTTTTTCCTCCTAGTCAGGTACTTGGTACCTCTTGAAATAGAAAAGATACAGCTCAAGATTTTGTGAGTAAAGAGAGGCAAACCAACATATAAAAGAGGCAGATATTTCTTAAAGACTGGTAAAAACAGTGAATAGTGATGAATTTTCAGCACATTGTTTTATATTATAATGCAATGTGCAGTGACAAATCTGCAAAGGTTAATGTGTAAAATTGTGTGATAAAATTTGTGGTTCCATATAGGCTGTGTGGTCTGTGACATACAAATATAATCTAGAGAAGGACAGAAGCTGTCCAGGGTTCACTGCAGAAAATCCTATGAGGAGAATGTCATTAGTAGAAGGATGTTTGTAATTAATCCACCAAGCCATTATTGTGAACTATTACTGTGTCATGTTGCTGAATCTTGAGGCAAGTTTCCCTTGCTAAGTCGGAGTCACATTCCATTTAGATAAAATCTCAGAAACACCTGGGCAAAACCATGCAAAGTCTTTGTTCACTCTAATTTATTTCCTATCTGCCATAGTAACTAATAGTTCATCAGGCAAATCTGTGAGATAAATGTTTTTTAAAAAAATATTTGAACACACTTCTTAGCAATGCAACTAGGAAACCTTTACATATTTTGTTTGAAGTATTTCTTCTAATTTTTATGCATATATTTCAAAGAAAAACTTAGAATATTCTAGATTCTGCTTTCAACAATTTAAAGCACCCTTTCCATTTTGAATGCTAATATTTGTTCTTAAAATGTTCTGGTTTAATATTTGTTTTCAATGCAAAACTTCACACCTTAGTTTGACATTTCTAAACTATCATACAAATGCCCCCTCTGTACATGCCAGCTAAAAAGCACACATATTTGTCTATTAAAGACTTTTTCATGGTTCTTAGGAGCACTTTACTCACATCTAAATAAATGAATTCAGTAATAACCCAGGAATGATACAGAATATCCTGCTAGAGAGCACAAGTAGCATTTACAGAATTCATTTAACCATTACTTAAACCCAGCTACAATTTAGCACACTGTAATTCATACTGAATAATTTAAATACATAAAGTGTGTTTTTTATCTTTATATCTTTTTTTAGATGGAAAGTGGAGCGCAAACAGGCTGTGTGATTTTGAAAAAAACAAAACAAAAACAGTGATGTTGAAGAAAATATTCTTGTCAGTCAGAGGAGATTTGCTGATTTTGGACTTTCACTATGAAATTATGTAACACCCCGGGGAAGCAGTCTTTGAAGATCAATTCAATCTCCAAGTGAAGACTATTGGAGTTTGATTTGGCCTTGAACCAAATAAAAAGATTAATCATACAGCTAGTCAGATCACACTATTACCCATGTTTATCATGGAAATGAATACAGTTTATGCTTCAATTTATAATACTGTTGAACTTTAAAGGAAACTTGGTGCTTTTCTGGGCTTAGTGCAACTTGAAGGTCTTTTTTTAGTTTTCAGTTTTCCAAAACTTTTGAGTTTCATATTATGCGTATCCATTTCATTTAAGCCATAGCTTTTAGAAAAGTGTTACTTTAAAAAACTTGTATTTCTATATAATTAAAAGCATATTAGGATGACCTCTGCCTTTTGGTCTGAGGTTCAGACTTTGGAGTGATCTAGCAGGCTGTCATGATGACCTTCAGAATCTCAGAACTTTTGGCACTGAGACAGTAAAAGAGAGAGGAAATAGAAAATCCACTATAATCTAGATCACAATTCTGACCTACCATTTTATAAAATCACATAAGATAGGGGGTATATTTTCTAATAATAAAAACAGTTTTGAGAATATTTTATGTCCAACTTTTTTTTCAAATTGCTGAGAGAAGCTGTGGGATATTTGTGTTGTGGTACAGGCAGAATAGGGAGCACAAAGAGGCCCATGTTGGAACAGAGATAAGTACTTTATTAGTGATATGCCAGGAATACAGCACTAATACCAGGTGTAGTAACACTATAGTTTTATCTAGTCTCTTTTAGCTTCCAAAATGTTTATTAATATTGAAAAGCCTAATTATAAATCTTAGTGGTGGAGAAGGAAGACTACCTAAATGTCGATGTCTGCTGAGAAGATTATTATTTTCTTTCTTAATCTAGGATATTAGATTTGCCCATTTTACTTCCCTTTAGCTGCTGCTTCTCTTCAACTCTAAGGGTTGCTTCCCAAAGCTTAACTTTACATTTGGTCTTTCTTTCCTTCTTATACTTAACTTTTGGCTTGGAGTCTTCCTCCTCCTTGACTTGAGGTTTGGCCTTTTTTGTTCTTTTTGAGTTTTTACCCTTAGCTTTATGCTTGGCCTTTTCCTTCTTTTTGACTTTAGCCTAGCCATTTTAGTTCTCTTCCACAGCTTATTGTGTTTATCTTTCTGACTTACTTTCCACTTTTTTTTTTTTACCTGAGGACTCAACTGAGGAGCTGACTATTCAGAATTCAGAAGTGATCACTCAGACCCTCTATTCTTCACATCAACCAGTTCATCACAAAGATTGCCAATGGCAGCTGTAAACATCTTTTTAGACAGCTGACCTTATATCCTATGAGGGTTAGGTCTGGCAGAAAGGAAGCTATTTTTTTCCTGAATTCTGTAACAGTAATCTACAATCTCTCCAGGGATTTAAAAAACCCAGGGTAGAACCAACATATTTGCTGGAAATTTACAAATTGTGTCCAGCCAATGAACTAATTTTACTTTAATCTGCTAAAACTCCATGCTCTTTGATGTTCTCAGATTTTTTATATTTCCTCCTGCATCCAGTTCTAATTACAGCATTCAGTGAGATGTCTCTCATAAGCACATAGCAGAATGACTAAGGCATATCTTCTAGAAAGGCATCCAATCTTCATTTAAACACATCAAGAGATAGAGAATCCAGCACCTACCTGGATAGCTTTTCTCAATGGTTGACCACCCACACTGTTAACAAATTGTGCCATATTTCTAATTTCAGTTTGTCTGGCTTCAGTTTCCAGTTATTCATTTTTACTATGCCTTTTTTCATGGGATTAAAGAGCTCTTTAGTATCTTGTATTTTCTCTCCATTAAGGTACTTAGACACTGTAATGAAATCACCTCTTCATAAACTAAACAGATTGAACTCTTTAAATCTCTCACTGTAAGATATTTCTTCAACCTTAGAATCATGTTTGTGGCTCTTTTCTCAACTGCCAATTTTTAAATATCTGGGTCTGAAATATGGACACATGATGGGGTTTACAGCCCCCTCACTATACCAGACCAAGACATAGCTGTAGGGCATGCTCCAGGTAGAGGGACAGTTTATAATGGGCACCGGTAGCCCAGTGAGAGGGGAAAGGAGTTACAGGTTGCACCAGGAAGTGCAGCTGATGCCTGGAGTTATGAGAAGAGAAACTGCAGCCTTGGTAAGGCCACTCTGGAATCAGTGATCCATATTCCCCAATCCTCTTTGGAGCAGAGAACCCATGAGAGGCACTGAAGAATGGGATGTTGTTCACTGGGAGACACTACTAAGACTGTAACCATGTCCCAAATGGGGACGCCATCGCCTGGTAGGAAGTGACCAGGGGGGATGTAACTGGGGTGGACCACTGAGTGGTCTGGACATTGCAACACCCCTTTTAGGCCCTGGGTCAGGACCTGGTGGACTGGGAGGCTCTGGGTTCCCCTATCCTGCTTATCCTCCCTCTGTTGTGACAGAGGATACATGGGGGAGAATGAAGCCTTCTGTATATGACCTGACAGGGCCCACTCCAGGATGGACAAACTGAAAAGAACTGTGAAGCCACTGCCTGACCACCAGGCCAGCTGGCTATATGACGTTATAGTTGTAGGTATTATTCCAATATCAGCCTCACCAATGCCGTATACAGACGGAAAAATCACATCCCTACTCCTACTCACTGGTCCCCTCTTTATATATCAAAGGATCACGTTAGCCCTTTTTGCCATATAAGCAAACTAGGAACTCTGAGTTGCTTGTCCACTGTGTCCCTAAATCCTTTTCAGAGTCACTGCTTTCCAGAATACAGTCTGCCATTCTCTAGGTATGGCCTGCATTTTTAGTTCCTAGATGTATTATTTTGCATCTGGCTACATTAAAACACATTTTATTTGAATGGGCCCAATTTGCCAGGTAAATCAGAATACGTTGTATGTCTGCTCTTATGATATCTAGTTTCTTGGCTGAGGCATACTTTCTATGAATGCTTTGGTGTTTCCCGGTGTCTCCCACACATAGGTTTCCTTTCCTTGTAACCAAATTGTTCTATGAGAGTTGCTTAGTTTTCTGCACTGTTTCATTTTGAGCTGTTTTCGTGCACTACAGCACATTACATTTAAACTTACAAGCTCATTTTCCCATTTATTATTTTGTTGAGAGAGCTAAAGTCCTGCTTCTCCTTCATTTACACAGACCAGGCTGAGTTTGTTGGAGACTGAACCTAAGAATGAAATGGGCCTGAATGTAACCTGTAAACATGGTAGCTACTCACTATGCTAACTCACTTCATTGTTGATCTCACTTCATTATTCTGATTATTATTCTGTTCTACATTATATCTACATTAACTGTAGTTAAATTAAAAGGCATTATTGGGTGACTGGATTTTTTTTGCTAGCCAAGGTACTATATAAGTTACCACTGCAGCAGAGGTTCTGTGACTACTTTTTGAGTAAAATTTAATATGTGCATTGTTCATGTTAGATCTATCCCTCCCATCCTTCTTATTAAACACAACACACTTATTTTCCATCCAGAGGCTTATAAATTTGTTGAATGAATTGCAGAAGAGTATACTATATAAGAAACAACAGAGATGTTCATTTACATTTTACTGAGGAATTATTCTGAAAACACATAGAAATGTCATTTCCTGAATCAAATTCATAAACCCTGACAGCTTAAATTATACAGGAAGTCAGTGTCAGAGTAGCAGCCGATGAAGTGAGCTGTATCACACGAAAGCTTATGCTCAAATAAGTCTCTAAGGTGCCACATGTACTGCTTTTCTTTTTGAGGAAGTCAGTGGGAACTGTTGTTTCTGCTGAATGTTTGAAAATCAGAACACTTAACTGCATGCCTAGATAAGGATTTAAGATTGTATCTTTAGGGCCCCACTTTTGAAAATGTTAATATAGGTGTCTAAATAGGAGATTTTAGGTAAACAGTTATGAAAGTTTCAACAAATGATGGGAGCCTCATATTTTTAGTGCCCAGCATGACCCAGGAGCTGTTTTTGAGAGGTGCTGAGCACCCACAATTCCAGTTGGAGTCCTTGTGAGCTATGGGTGTCTGAAAAGCTGGCTTTAGGTACCATAACTGTGGCACCCAAAAATTGAGTCACCAACAATTAGTGAACACTCTTGAAAATTTGGACTTAAATAAACAGCCTTAGGCACCCACATTTGAAAATTGGCTTCATTAGCAGTAGTGTAAATCTTCTATTCTGGAATTATACTGCTGTAACAGAGAAGAACTAGGTTGCCTCTCTTAAAACCAAGGATAAATACTCTACATAAAATTATGATTTCAGAACAGTTTGTCAGAATTGTACCACAAATGCATATATTTAAAAGTTTGTGCTCAAAACAAGAAGTACAAAACTTTTAGTGGTTGCACGTAAGTCTAGATTGCAAGTGCATGCGCTCCCTTTTGACCAGTATTTGAAAAATATGGGGCCAGTGGTTCACTCAGTAGAAATAATACATCTTGCCAAATCTTTGCGTCCTCTTTGGTCTCAATTTTTTAAAAGTTCTAATGAATTTTAAATGGTTAAAATTTATCTCAAAAGTAGATAACTGTGTCCCAATTAGTATTAAAGTTGGCACTTTGACATCTCTTGCAAGAAACACAGTTGTAACTGTAAAACCTTGTCGGGCTGTAATTTAATACTATCTTGCATGTAAATTATGTAATCAGTGAAGAAACTATTGTTCTTAAAGCTTTTTTTTTTTTCATTTAAACAAAACAATGTCAGGCAATCTAGTTTTGATTAGTGCTACGGTATGAAAAGCCACTTTGTGAAAAGCTTTCTGGCAAACATAAGCCACTCTGAAAGAGGGTGCTAGTATCTCCCTTCTGAAACTTTTCTTCTTATTTTTTCCCTCTTTCCCTGAGTTAAGTCACCATATTTCAGGTCATAGCAAAGGCAGCAGCAGGCCAGAGTGAAGGCTGCTCATGCTGTTGCACATTGAAGAGAGAGTGTTGACCGCTGTGAGAATCATAAACCTCTCAGTTTGATGATCAACTGAGCAGTAAATTAATTAATCATCATTTTATGCCTCATCAAGCACTTTGCTGAGACTCTCAACAGGGGCCATCTCAATTAGCCAATGGGAAGCAGACTGTTTTGTTTAGCTGGGTGAGTCTTCCATAAACAGGGGAGGCTTTGACAAGCTAATAAATATGTCATCTGTCTGTGTCACTGGCTGCAATGTGGCTCCACCTGTAAAGTTGTGGGATTCTGCCCGGCATAGTGAATAGGAACTTGAAAGAGAGGTGTATCCTAACTATTTCATTAACAAAGCACTTCTCAAAGTTTATCATGATCCTTAGTCAATGTATCAGTACTTTGTTAGTGAAGGAATCTGAAGCTTTTCTATCCAAATATCTGATATTGTATTTTTAGTGTTTGTCTGGACCCATTAAAAAGGTTTCCTTACCAGAGGAAGTTAAAAACAGTTTAATGTGCTAATTTGTATTTTGATGTGGCTTTCTCAAAAATTCTCCTTCTCATTTTCTGCTTAACAAGAGAAAAACTACTACCCTTCACCATAAGTGCTTATTGTAACAATCCAGGATAAGAGCTTTTCATTAGGTTCAACAGTGCTACTGACTGCTGCTATCCAGCTTCTGTTGGAAACAGAGTTCTGAGAAATCCTAGTACCAAACTGCTCTTACATATGTTACTGGAACTCCACTGAAATGGTTGGGATTGCACTAGAATAACTGAAAACAGAATTGGCCTGTTTTACATGAGATATTATTCCATTCACAACAACAGCCTGAGATGTTCATTCTAAATTATAAACATTCAACTAAATTCTCAGTTGTTGTAAATTTACACAGCTCCAGAAAGTACCAGTACGATAATTTAATCTGACTTTCTACATAACACAGGCCACAACTTCTAATTGAACTAGATAATCCCTTTTAGGAACACACTCAATCTCAATTAAAAAACTTCAGGTGATGAGGAATTCATCACATCCCTTAGTAAGTTGCTTCCAGTAATTAGTTACCCTTGTTAAAAATGTGTACCTTATTTCCAGTTTGAATGTATCTGTCTTCAACTTCCAGTCATTTAATCTTGGTATGTCTTTGTCTGGTAAATGTAAGAGCCTTTCACCATCAGAAATCTCCCTATGCAGATACTTATAGACCATGATGAAGTCACCTTTTAACCTTTCCTTGGATGAACTAAATCGAATAAGCTTCCTTAATTTCTAACTGGAAGGCAAGTTTTCCAAATCTTAAATCATTCTTGTAACTCTTCTGAATCCTTTTCAATTTTTCAAAATACTTTTAGAAATGAACTGGATAAAATATTCCAGTAATGGCGTCACTACTGCTGTATGCAATGGTAATATTACCTCCCTACTCTGACTTGATATTCTCTTGCTTGTGCTTCAGAAATTGCATTAGTCCTCTTACCCACAGCAGCACTAGGAGCTTATGTTCAAATTAATTATCCACCATGAGGCTGAAGTCTTTTTCAGAATCACTGCTTTCCTGAAGACAGTTCCCCATCCTGTAAGTATGAGCTGTGGTCTTTGTTCCTAAATGCATGACTTTGTGTTTGGTCACATTAAAGTGCATGTTGTTTGATTGCACCCAGCTGATTAATTATTATTTGTATGATCATAGTGCCTAAGCACCTGAACCATGGAACAGGACCTCATTGTACTAGATTCTGTACAAACACAAAACAAAAAGACCAACATGATCAACATGATAGGCAGTGGTATCAGCACACCAGCATTGTAAACGTTTTTCTAGGCCTCATGGCAAAGGAGAATTTAAGGTGCGTTTTGAAGAAGGATAACAAGGTGGTTTTGTGGATGCTTACAGGGCACTTCTCCCAAGTATGAGGGGCAGCATGGGAGAAAGCACAAAGGTTTTTGTCTGACAATTTAACAAGTGGGCAATTGAGGCAGTAGTTGACCTTTTGATACTGCAGAGGAAATGATAGGTAAGGCGCATGAGAAATGATAGGATAGGTCAAAGAGCCTTGAAAGTGAAGACAAGCAGCTTATGTTTAATATGATAGAGAAGAGGGAGACAGTGAAGGGATGCAGAGAGGGATGACATGGTCAAACCGACAGGCTAGGAAAATGATTATCATCTAGATTGTTCTGTTTAAGAGACATGTCCTCATCATTATTTACAACTCCACCAATCTTTGTCATTTGCAAACTTTACTAGCAAAGGTTTTACATTTTTTTTTCCAAATCATTGATAAGGATTAGTATTAGGCTGAAAACAGATTGCTGCAGGACCCCATTAAAAATATCCCTTGTGATGGGTTGCCCCCGTCCCCCTTCTCAGGTGCTACCTGAGGTACTGGGGAACCACTGAGCCAGCTTTCTCTACCTGCCTGGGCTCCCTTATATTGTCCTCCTGATCCAGGCGCTCAAGCCTCCTCCAGCACACATACTGGATACACCCAGCTGCAGAAAGACAGACACTGAAATCAGCTCTGCATGGGAAGACTCAGCTAAGGAATTGCCCAGCACTCAAATGCACGCCTCCTCTGGAGTGTAAACCAAAAATTGTATTGTCTTGCGCTTCACAGAAAACTGTACAGTGTAAGCTCATGAAATCCGTTCCCTTCCTCAATGTGGAGGAAAATATGCACAGCCTTTTGCCCACCCCCAGTTATGGATTCCACAAACTGGGTTTAGCGAAAACAAAAACAAGTTTATTAACTACACAAGATATATTTTAAGTGATTATAAGGAATAACAAACAGATTAAAGTAGATTACTGAGCAAATAAAACAAACTTGCAAACTAAGCTTAATAAACTAAAGAAACTGGTTACAAGTTGAAATTTTTCACCCTAAATCTTGTTTTAGGCAGATTGCAAGGTTCTTGAAAGTAAACTTCTCTTTCTTGCAGCTTAAAATTCCAAGTGTTTCTCTCACAGGCCAGACACCTTTTCCAGCCTAAGTTCAGTCCTTCCCAGCCCCTGCCCCCCCCGGCTTTGTCTTTTTGTTTCTTAAATGTTTTCAGCAGTCATCCTGGATGGGGATTCAGTGAAGAATGAACCACACTTGTGGAAGGAAGGAATCCTTTGTTTCTCAGTGTGATTCCCACCCCCCTCAGTGGAAAGATACTGGAAATCCAAGATGGAGTACAGTACTAGGTGACCTGATCACATGATCCTGGCTCTGTGGATATAGGGGAAGCAGTGATGTGATATATCTTGACTTTAGCAAAGCTTTTGATACAGTCTCCTACAGTATTCTTGCCAGCAAGTTAAAAAAGTATGGACTGGATGAATGGATTATAAGGTGAATACAGGTAGTGATCAGTGGCTCGATGTGTAATTGGGGCCGGTTTTGTTCAATATCTTTATTAATGATCTGGATGATGGCATGGATTACACCCTCAGCAAGTTTGGAGATGACACTAAATTGGGGGGAGAGGTAGATATGCTGGAGGGTAGGGATAGGGTCCAAAGGGACCTAGACAAATTGGAGGATTGGGCCAAAAGAAATCTGATGAGGTTCAACAAGGACAAGTGCAGAGTCCTGCACTTAGGACAGAAGAATCCCATGCACTGCTACAGGCTGGGGACCAACTGGCTAAGCAGCAGTTCTGCAGAAAAGGACCTGGGGATTACAGTGGATGAGAAGCTGGATATGAGTCAGCAGTGTGCCCTTGTTGCCAAGAAGGCTAACGGCATATTGGGCTACATTAGTAGGAGCATTGTCAGCAGATCGAGGGAAGTGATTATTCCCCTCTATTCAGCACTGGTGAGGCCACATCTGGAGTACTGCATCCAGTTTTGGGCCCCCCCACTACAGAAAGGATGTGGACAAATTCGAGAGAGTCCAGCAGAGGGAAACAAAAATGATCAGGGGGCTGAGGCATGTGACTTACAAGGAGAGGCTGAGGGAACTGGGCTTATTTAGTCTGCAGAAAAGAAGAGTGAGGGGGGATTTGATAGCAGCCTTCAACTACTTGAAGGGGGGTTCCAAAAAGGATGGAGCTTGGCTGTTCTCAGTGGTGGCAGATGACAGAACAAGAAGCAATGGTCTCAAATAGCACTGGGGAAGGTCTAGTTGGATTTTAGGAAACACTATTTAATTAGGAGGGTGTTGAAGCACTGGAATATGTTACCTAGGGAGATGGTGGAATCACCACCCTGAGAAGTTTTTAATGCCTGGTTTTATAAAACCCTGTCTGGGATGATTTAGTTGGAGTTGGTCCTGCTTTGAGCAGGGGTTGGACTAGATGACCTCCTTAGGTCTCTTCCAACCCCAATCTTCTATGATTCTATGACCCTGCACTGTCAAAGCAGCCATAAATCCTCAGGAAGGTGGGAGATTAGCATCTTCAAAGTCCTATTGTTCTTCCTAATGGCCCATCCAGACTGATTGCATTCTGTCTGGGCATTCCCCAGATGTAAACCCACTTGTAATTGTTACATAGTCAATACTCCTAACTTTAGATACAAAAATGATGCATGCATACAAATAGGATAATCATATTCAATAAATAATAACCTTTCCAATGATATCCCACAAGACCTATCTTGCATAAAACACATCTTAGTTATGCCATATTCATATAACAATATCTCTATAAAAATATGGGGCGTAGTGTCACATCCCCATTCTCCTTTTAACAGTTTCATTTTAAGATCTGTCAGTTAGACAGTTTTTAATCCATTTTCTGTCATCTACAGTGATTTTGTACAGCACTAATTTTTGTCTGAACGAAGCAAGGTCCTACACACAAGTAGATAGTATTTCTCTGTTGGTGTGTTTTTATGGGTGGCAGACATTAACACCTTTCAGCATAACAGTACCCTCTAGCTCAGCTCTGTCCATCCTTCTAATAGAGTTTAATGTGTCAATAACTTGAATGACTTTTCTACCTGACAGAAAGAAAGAAAAGAGAAGAAATAATAATGGTCGGGGTAATGGAGGGCAGGGTAGCCATAGAGCCCTTGGCCTAGGTGGAGTGGGAAGGCGAGAACAAAAAGGAGACCCACAGCCCCTGGCATGGGGGAAGACAATAGGGGACAGTGGTATGGATGGAGCGGGATATGGAGGACACACAGATCCCCTAGAATTGGGAGGAGGGGGTAGAGCCCTGCACGGATACAAAATTTGTATCTGCATCTGATCCACAATCTGCAAACACGGTCTGCAAATATCTGCAAGTGGATATCTGCAAATTTGCAGGGCTCTAGAAATGGGGAAGACACAGAGCCGCAGGCATGAGCAAAGGGGTGGGTGGGAGTTGTAGGGGTGCCCTGAAGTAGAGGGGAATGAGAGGTAGAATACAGGGAGCTTGTGGGGGGGCAATGGAGCCCTCTAGTGTGACCCTACACAAGCAACATAGAGTATGACCCATGAATCCATATTGACTTTAATGGAGGGTCACCAGTTTCCAGCACATCAACATCTGCCTTCTTATACTGAATTTTGAAAAATAGACCTGGGGCTCACACACAAAAATGTAACTGTTCCTACAGCTAAGCATGAAGGCTGGTATTTACATATTTGTATTCCCAATTGTTGTAATGTTATGTGAAAATACAGACCCACAATTGCACATAAATTTCATACCATATTTTTCAACAGTTTGCTCTTATTGCCTAGGAAAAATGAATATCAGTAGAATACCCTATTTCAAATAAAATAGTCTGCAATATTTTAATTAGTAGGGACTAGAAGTTGCCAAATAATAAAATAAATTTGCCAATATTTTCATAAATAAATCCAATAAATTTGCTTTGCTGATATTCATGTGGTCATAGGTTGTTTGGTTTTGTTTTTGTTTTTTTGGTTGTGAGTACTTGTATGGATGGTATTTGAGGGGAAAACTCAGCAATTTTCGCCTGCTAGGATTCTAGTGAATCTGCTCTTCTGTTAATTCAAAGCCCTTGAATTTCACTTTGAGTTTGTTAATCACTGAAGTTACTGAAATTCATTTGTCTTCAGTGCATAAATCAATCCAGGTTCACTGAAAAATGGGCCTAGATTTCTTTGGTACTTTGACAAGCGTAGGCTGAGCTTCATGTTTGTAATGAAACCCACAACCAGGCTAGTTTAAGTGGTTTTCAGTTTTATAATGAAAGCTTTGCATAGTTCTATTGATATTAATGCTTTGAAAACTACAAATATTGCTATTTAGTACTCCTTTAGCACACTTGTGATGTGACTTTATTGATTTTAAAGATACAAACTCGGCTCTTGTTGTATGAACATGGGGTCTGATCCAACTCCTGTTAGAGTCAGTTGAAAGACTTTCATTTACTTCAAGGGGAGTGGGACTTAACTCCTTATATAGCAGAAACATTGGCATGAGCATGTCCTTATATACCAAACAGGACATTACATAGGAGCTAATAATGTCAAAGAAAAACCTTGCCACAGTGTTATCTCTTTTTACTATTATTTCTTTATGTGAGTACCCCACTGTCACCAATTTGTAACCAATTTCTCTAAAGTTTAGGATTTTCTCGTGTTTCATATACATACTTCCTAGTGAAAGAAATTCTGGTCCATTTCAGCTCACTTTCCAACTCTATTTCACCAAAAAATTTCCCGTGGTCTCTATATGAGTCTCTCTCTACCTAGCTGTATAAAGAATTGCTCATTTTACAGCACTTTTCCTTAAAGATACAGTAAGCTGAACAACACATAAATCATACTAGAATGCAGACATGTGAACTTCCTCAAAAAAATTCTACTAACATGTCTCCACTTGGTACTACAACACCCCTATCACTGCAGTCCTCATCCTCTCATGTGTTTTTGTAAAGCACAAAAAATTTAAAGTAATTGGCAAACATCAACTCAGTTTCAGTTTGTTAGAACACTACAGAAAATGTACCCCCATTTGTTTTTAACCATAGTTAATTCTACAACATCTGTAAGTAATGTATATGATGTACCTTTCTACATAAAAAAAAAAGGTAATATCTAAGAAAGAAGCTTCACTTAGGAGTCTGGGGAAATATGAATATGCTAATCATAAACAACAATATCTAGTCTTGTTTCCAGACATTCAGTTGAAAATAGTCTTTAGGAAAAGTGCACCTGCCAAGGTTATTGTAAAATTAGCTGAGGCACAAAAGTGATGAATGGTTCCAGCATTTGCTGGGATATGGATGCCATCCCTATGGGGCTTCACCAAGCAGGATTTTTCATGTGGACAGACTCACGTGGACGACAGATGGGAAGAAAATAAAATGAGTTGATTTGTTCTAGAATTAAAATCAATCTTTCTTTTGCTATGTATATTGTGCAGTCATTTTTTACAGACACGGAAATGTGTTTAAAAGAGCATACTGTAACTATAAAACACTTATTTTTTCTTGCAGAGTTATATAAATTGTTTTATTCTGAAACGCAGGTTTAGTGTTTATCTGTATCCTTGGCTTTTAGCCAAGATGGTCAGTGATGCAACCCCATGCACTGGGTGTCCTAAAGCTCTGACTACCAGAAATTGGAACTGGATGACGGGTATGGATCACTCAGTAATTGCACTCTTCTGCTCATTCCCACTGAAGTATCTGGCACTGACCACAGCTGGAAGACAGAATACTGAGTTAGATGGACTATTGGTCTAGCCATATACTTTTGAACCATATACTTTTTTTCCTCAGCAACACAGTTATACCAACCTGATCTTACTAATGGCAAGCAGTTAGGCCAATGTCTAAACTAACTAGAAACATTAATTCTCTATTTGCATATGGTGTTGTGAGACAAAAGGGAAACAACAACAAATGCAAATTTGAAGTATCAAAATGTTCAAATAACAATTTCCAGTTTTGATGAAAAACTGGGAGAAAAAATTCAAAAAGCTTTTCATGAAAGTATCTGATTTTGAAAATAGTTTCAACTGAAAAACATGAACCAGCTCTAGTTTTGACAAGTACTATTAATCAGCTTGTTAAACAGTTAATTAATGCATTAGCTTTATCTATGAGATGAGCTGTATTCAAAGGCCCTGATCATACAAAGACTTATATACTGCTTAACTTCCTAAAGTTCCACTGTGAGCAATTCCATAGATTCATAAAGGTTAGCATGTGTGTTGGCCTTTGCAGGATCAGAATGCTCATGTGACATGTCTGAGTGAAATCTGTTGTGCTCTCAACCTATTATAAATGTTTGAAATTACAAAAAAAGTTTGTCTTAACACTTGTACAGTGATGTTAAAGTTTAATATTTGTACAGTGATGTTAAAGTGTGGCAGAGGAGCAGGGTAAAAGGTAAGGGATCTAATGATGAAATAATTAAAAGTGCTACAGCTCAAAACTGAGATAACAAAAAGTTTACTAGGACAGGTTTGTAAAGTAGATTCCTGTAGAGTAGATTCCTGGATTAGTTGTTATTAGACTGTTTAAGAATATTTTTAAAAGGACAATTTTAAAAGGACATTATCACATTTTCATTTAAGTATGTATTATATTATCTACTTTCTTGGAGAGTGGGAGGAATGGAACAACTATTAGATGTATATTTTCCATCCGCAGCTATCACTTAATCAGATATCTTAGGTTGAGAGGTTAAACTTGGAAAGCCAGAAGAGATGTTGGTTATATTGCATTTAAACCATTCTAACACCTTAAATACTGACTTGTCAATATGAATTCTGATCCAGAATAATATGAGTTTTCAAACTAAATGTGCTTGAGATAAACAGCCACTTTTAAAGAACTATAGTTCTTGTTCTAACCGTTTCCCCGAAACCCACCTCCAAGGCATTACATATAAACTAATAAAATCACAGACCAAGTGCTCCAACTCTTTTAAAGTAATAAATTCCAAACTGTCAGCAAAAATAAAAGGTTAAACAAGTTTGCAGAAGAAACTCTCTCCCTGGTGTTATTCTGAAGCATATGCTTAATTTATAGTTAGTTACAAGTGATAAAGACATGTAAATACTGTGTATTAGAAATAAGTTTTCCTTTTGTCATGCAGATAGTACTAATGACTGAACAGATTTATTTTTTCAGGCGATGACTACTTACTAATGTCAGAACTCCTTAAGTGTAACACTATAATCAGATTTTATTAAAGGGGTAAGAAACTGTCACACTGAAGGATGAAAAACAAAACAAATAAGAGTTGAACTACACAAAATGTTAGTTACATTCATGCTTTTCTAAGGACTAGTAGCATGAATATCTTTTTCAAATCACCTGCTTAGGAATACACCTTGAGTAAGTTTAGTGGGTGAGTCCATCCAGTGGAGTGGGAAATGGAAATTGTTAACATGTACATTACAGACTATGCTGCATTGTATTGAGAAATAGGGTTATAACAAAGGACACTTTTGTTTTCCTGTTTTTTGTGTGTGTTTTTAGTTCAACATGCATCATTATCAATTTTGCTACCTTGTATTTTATCATTAAAGTTCTATAGTAAGAAATCCCACAAAAAGCACAAAAAATGCAGAGAAGCTCTGAAAGATTAATCTTGACCAACCATGCATCAGGGAGTAAGTTGCATTTCTCAGCTGGCAGGAGGGCTGCTAACGCCAAACTGTGGCATTAAGGCAATAGCAGCAGCAACAGAATATCTCTGTGGAGTGGAATGAGCTGCTGCCACAAGCGTAAAGGCTGTCTAAGCCTTTACAATCAGTCACCTGGATGTGGAAAAATAATAGAGGGCCATGGTGGAGTGAGAGATACCTTTGACCTGTGGTTGAGATGAAGGTGCAGCTCCGGAAGACAGCCCAAATAGACAGAAACTTCTCATCCTGGGCCACTCTGGAGCACCCATCGAAAAATATTAGCAGGTGCTTAGTACCCACCGGCAGCCAAGCTCCCTCCTCCCCCCAATGCCTCCTGCTGGCGGCCCCGCTGATCAATTCCTCCCCCTCCCTCCCTGCACTTCCCAGCTGCCACGGTGAGCTGTTCTGCAGCGTGTAGGAGGCGCTGGGAGGAGCAGGGATGGGCACACTCTGGGGAGGGAGCAGAAAGAGGCAGGGAGCAGGCAGGATGGGGGTGAGATAATGGGGAAAAGGTAGAGTGGGGGCAGGGCTAGGGGCAGAGACAGGGCAGGAAGAACAGGGTGGGGGCTTGGAGGAAGGGGTGGAGTGGGGACTGGGGCTCAGTGGGGGTTGAGTCCCCCCCGGGATAGTTGGAAGGTGGTGCCTATGTCCATCCTTTATTTAATATGTGTGGCTGGTGAAATAATAATTTCTTCTGTGATTATGCTAAAAAACTGACTTTTCTGTTAGGGTTCTGTAAGATGAAGGGAGCAGGCTGAACTGTGAAGCCAGGAGCTGCAGCTGCAATGCAACTATCTAAGATCACCTTCTGCAGGTGCTAGGACAGGGTCAGAAATTAGGGATAGTACTGTGACTTGGGCAGGGGTGTGTATGTACTCCAGGGCCCCCGTCAGCACTGGATTCTACACATGTACATGTGTTGCATAGACCTAAGACTAGCCACAGACTCTAAAAATGAAACAAAGTGAGGGATGCTAATCCAGATATGAGGGTCTGTAATGGGGCTTACAAACCCCATACTGAGCATAGGAAGAGGAGAGAGGCAACCAGATGACCACACCCTCACACAGCTGCCAGAACTGTCAATCTTGTGGGCATGCACCCACAGCTGGGACCAATAAAGGAAAACAAGCTCAGCTACAAAGCAGGGAGAACAAAGAGGAAAAGGAAAGCAGAAAATGCCTGGGACAGGAGAGAGGCAATAGCTCCCTGCCTCTGAGACACTGACAAGGATACAAAACAAAACTGCAAGTTCTGGAGTTCAAGGACTGATAGACTCAATTTAGATTGATCTAATTGTAGGCAAACTGAAGGGGACCAGTTATGAGAAAGCTGGGCACCTAAACAGGCAGCACCAAGAACAGTCAACAACAGGGACCCAATAAGGAACACTTTTTTTTCACCCAGTAGATACTTCCATGGTCCTCCAAATGTCCCCCTTTTCTCCCTCCGCTGCTTCCATATATTTCCTTCTAGGTCTTGTTCCTTTCCTCCCTTTCCCCTTTCTGGTCCCATACATGTATAGTGGTTGCAATTAACTGTTTTATGGGTGGCTAATGTATTAATAAACCGTGGCCATCCCTGAGTACTATAGCTAATTCTTATACAATTAATTTCTATGATTATTCTCCTTAGATTCCCCAGATGAATTTACATATTCTACACCAAAACTGATCTCACACATGACATGTCTTTGTATCAAACTTGGAAAAAGTGAAAGTGAAAAATCCACCCTTAACTATGAATCCGGGAAGTTTCCTTGCACACTGTTACAGACTGTTCTAACACAATTTATTGCTCACAAAATGCTCCCATGATTATGTGTTGGGATTCTAGAAAGTATTTATACCAGCTTCCATCAAAGAACTGAAAATTACAGTAGGTCAGTGACTGTAACTGTAATGAGATTGCTTAATGTAGAAGTCAGTTTCTACGGCTAGAACCCAATTAAGTTGAAGCTTCTGTTGGTTACTCATAAGGTTGTAATACAAGTTTCACAGTGTATTTTATGGTAATGCTTTGTAAATGCTCTGACTGGTTTTGTGTTTCTGACCCTCGTATGTTATAATATGCAGTAATTACTCTTGAATGTGAAGCCTTTTACCAAAGCAAATTAATTATTTTAAATTAGTAATTTAATTTCTTATGAAAGTAAAAGAATCATTCTAAGTAATTTGTAATATTTAGGATTACATATTAAGTATCTGGTTTACTTAGTATTAACTTTGTGGGAAAATTTGAATTAATTAGTAATTTCTTGAAATTTAAAAGTAATTGACTACCTCAATAAAAATAATACTTTAGTCAAAATAATATTGCACAATTGTTACTTAATGTACAGATATTATAACTTACTATGAACTACTAAGTATTACTACAGATTCGTTACAAAATGAACAAATGCTTTGACAACTTCAAAAAAAACCCTGTGTTACTAATTATATGTAAATTTATTTCGTGTATTCGGGCATTTCATTTTTTCTGTTGTCTTCTATTTGATCCATAAATCATCTAATAGAATATTGGGTGCAGTAAAAATCATTTTACAATAGTAAATTGATTGTAATAGCTAACAAAAACAATAAACAATAACTCAAGACCCCCAACTCTAGGGTCAGAGCAAGCCTTCAGGCTTAGCCATGGTGAAGGGGTGACACTTAGCTTCAGCATCATCAAAGAACTGTAATTCAGAACTCTTCCCCCATCTCCTAACTTACTTTGGAGGAGAGAGTACGTTACTCCACCTCTTCAAGGTACAGCTGACTCACCACTCTTGCTTGGGCAGCTTTGCTGGCCTGTATGTGCAGGGAGACAGAACCATAGCAATATCCATTCTCTGCCCCTACTAACCTACTCCATACACATTTGCTTATGGAAGGGAGTATCAGGTACATACCCTTTGCTTTTCCCCTTAGTACTCCTCCCAGTATCCGGTGAGCCCTATATAAGACAAAGATCTCAAAACTCCTTACACAGG
The DNA here is from genome assembly GCF_965140285.1 of Lepidochelys kempii. NCBI lineage: Eukaryota > Metazoa > Chordata > Testudines > Cheloniidae > Lepidochelys > Lepidochelys kempii. The sequence continues at coordinate 150,781,678 of NC_136381.1, forward strand.
AAGTCAGTATCATTGTCCCCATTTTATAGGTGGGGGAACTGAGACATGGGAAATGACCTGCCTTAGGTCTCCCAACCAATCCGTGACAGAGCCTTGGTCTCCTGAGTCCAATGTCCCAGCTACTAGATCACACTGCAACATTCACCAACTGCAGAAAATCACAGGACCTGCAATGACTTCAATTGAGATTTTGGGCATGCAAATAATGCAGGATTGAATTCAAATAGTAATTTAATTTTCAATTGTTTGATTTCAGAAAACACTCAAGACAACACAGAAATATACAATAGGGTTTTGCTGGAGCAAAAAATTATCACATATGATAGAGCCATAAGTAAGTACTACAGTAATTGGGTTGTATAAATGCCAGAGACTCAGAAGGTGAGTACAGATTTTCTGGAGAAAAAAAAAAGGAAGGAAAGGAAACAATATACCAGGGGTGGCCAACCTGCGACTAAGAAGGAGCCAGATATTATCAATGTACATTGCCAAAGAGCCACAATAATACGTCATCAGCTCCCCCCTCCCACTCCCACTCCCAGCACCTCCCGCCCACTGGCAGCCCCGCCAATCAGCACCTCGCCCTCACTCCCCGTACCTCCCAATCAGCTGTTTCATGTCATGCAGGAGGCTCGGGGGCGGGGGAGAGCGAGGGCACAGCCGGCTCAGGGAGGGGGTGGGAAAGGGTGGAGTGGGGGCAGGGCCTGTGGCAGAGCCAGAGGTTGAGCAGTGAGCAGCCCCCGACACACTGGAAAGTTGGCGCCTGTAGCTCCAGCCCCGGAGTCGGTGCCTGTACAAGGAGCCGCATATTAACTTCTGAAGAGCCGCATGTGGCTCCGGAGCCACAGGTTGGCCATGCCTGGAATATACAAACTATTATCATTAGGAATCAATGCTGCTTGTGAAGACTAGCTAGTGACATGATAGTTTTAATGAAACAACTAATCAAATACAAATTGCATTGTTCAGCTTAGTCAGATTTACTGAGTCAATCAATCCAATCCACAATGATACAGCTATTTTCAAAATGTATATTACAAATGTTCACTTTTTGAAGAAGTTTCAGGACACTGAGTTATTGACACGCACTATTCCCAACCAACTGTTACTCATTATCACAGCTAAGTGCTATTAATTGATTATATCACAATGTTAATTACACCCAAGAAAACAAGAAATAAAATATTTAACAAAATTTGAGACAGAAATATTACATGAAAATCTTGTACAACTTGCGGTTTATGTTCAGTCAGAAAGTCTACCAGTTCTTGTCATTAGGGATGGGCCTGAATCAAGAAGTTTGGACCAGACCTGAGAGCATTCAAATCTGATTTTCGTGTTTGGATTCCTTTAATGAAGATTGGCCTCACTCAAGAATTTGTGGTGGGTTGGATCTGGTATTTTGATCTGAACCCATTTCTATTGCATTGATGAACAAAGTACAAGTCTTTATGGAAAAAATGTGTAGAATTTATTAGCCATGAAATCAATAGAGTTTGATAGAAATTTAATGAAGGTCTTTAAAAATTACTATAGAATTACTGATATAGAATGCTAAACATTGCAGGATTGGGGACTTAATCAAAAAGTACACAAATTACAGATACATTATTTTATATACACTAACAGAATTGATGGAAACGATTTTCACAGATGTCTTTTTATTGTCGAGAACACTCAAGTCATTTTGGCATGTTGGGAAATTTAAAAGTAATTAAAACTAATATATCTCAGAAACAATATTATTTGACTTTAGTTTGCTGTGGTGTTTTGGGGATTTTGGTTGTACTTTCAATTTAGAATGAGTTTCCTGATTGCCATTAGAACTATGAATTTTGGTACAGTTTATTTACTCAACAGAAGATTTGGGGAAGTTAAAACATCCACCTAAAACATTAACCTAAAATATGTAAAGATAGTTCATATTGCAAATAAACACCCAGGGTTAGTTTCACAAAAGGATTTAGGTGCCTGACTGCCACTCTAGGCATTTAAATCCTAGAATCAGACCCCACTAGGATTCACAAAACACCCACAGACTTGCCCCTGAACCCTGTAGGTGCCTGAACTCACTCAGTGCCTACATTTTTTCAGTAAACGTTCCCTAAGCATGTTTCTGCTTCTACACATGTGCACTGCAGTCCCACACGAGGCCTCCAGGCACACCCCAGAGCAATACACAAACTGTGGGAAGATAGGCATTCTTCCACCAACTCACCTGCAGAACCGGATCCAGTAGGCTTTATCAGATCTTGCCTACATCCGGCCCCTATAGCAAAGCTTACACAAAACTTAAGAGGTGGGAAAGGACCTGCCTCATAACTTTTAGCCCAGTGGTTATGGTACTCATATGGGATGCAGGAGGCCCCTAGTTCAGGTCTGCCCCTCCACCTGACGGGCAGAAAGAATTTAAACTGGGCACTGTTATTTCTCAGATGAATGCTCTAACAAAATAATTTAAAAAGGCATTGGAGTAGGGGAATTGGATCCCAGATCTCCCTTCCCTCCAGAAGACTGTTCTAACCACCAAGCTACAGAGAATCATTCTCATGCCTGGGTGCTCTCTTTCTGTATCATCCAATTATTTATCCACAAAGGAACATCTTTATCAGACGAGATTGAGGGCGTCACTACATCAGACTATCCTATAGCCCAGTGACTAGGGCACTTATCTGACAGGTTGCAGAGCCCAGTTCAAATCCCTTCTTCCCCCTCAGATGGGGGTGGCAGTCTCCCATGGCCCAGGTGAGTACTTTCCCTATGGGGCTGACAGTTATGGGATTGCTTCTCCCTGCCTTGGCTTCTTGCTAAAACAGCACAGGTGCCTAACACCAGGAAAGGGTTTGCAGCTATGGCTATATCTACTTGGAGCTAGGGGTGTGATTCCCAATTCAGGTAGACAAACTCATACTAACTGTCATCAAACTAGTGAGCTAAGAATAGTCATGATGCTGCTTACTCATAGATTTTAAGGCCAGAAGGGACCATCATTATCATCCCAGTTGGACCCTGAGCATTTCATCAAGAGCCAGCAGCCAGACAGCTGGGAAAGAATTCTCTGTAGTAACTCAGAGCCGTCCTCATTTAGTGAATAAATCTGTCAGCTATGGCATCCAGGAAAATCTAGGCCCTACCATTATTAGTAATACTTGTCCTCCAATCTATATCTGGGAAATTAAAGTCTCCCATAATCACACAATTCCCAGAAGTATTTTTTTCATTAAAAACATGAAAGAGGTCTCTACCCATATCCAAATTGGATCCTGGGGGTCTGTAGCATACCCCAAGCACTGTCTGAGGGGAGACTCTGGTAGCTTTCTTCCCCAAAGTGATATTGACCCAAACAGATTCTGTTTTATCCTTTCCATCACTTCTAATTTCTTTACAGTGTACCTTGTCATCAATATGTAAAGTTACTCCTCCATCTTTTGCTTTTATTTCTATCTTTTCTGAACAGCACATACCCTTCAATACCTGTACTCCAGTGATGACTACTACTCCATCAGGTTTCTGTTATTCCTAAAATACCTGGTTTCACTTCCTGCACCAGTAGTTCTATTTCCTCCATTTTGTTACTCAGACTCCTTGCATTGGTATACAAACATCCTAGTTGTTTCTGCTTGTCTTTGCTCAGATTCCCCACCCAACTGGGTGCAGTCATTCCGCTGTCAATATTGCCTACCTGACCGTTAGCTTAACTGGTTTTGGTGCTATCTTTCCTCTTAATGTCCATTTTCCTACCCACTGCTGTTCTTTTCTCCATTGCTGTATTCTCTGTTAGTTGATTTTCCTTCCGATCAGTATTAGAATCAGACGTGGAGATTATATGAGCATCTCCCAGCCATCTCCTCCAAATGCCTAGTTTAAAGCTCTTTTAATCAGTTGTGCAAACCTCCACCCCAGAAGTCTATTTCCCTTCCTACTCAGGTGGAGTCCATCCCAGGAGAACAGTCGTCTGCCCATGAATGCCTTCCAATGATCGAACATCCCCAAAGCACCACTGCCCATGTCATCCGTTGATCATCATAATCTTGTCTTGTCTTTATTCTCCTCCTCTAAGGACAGGTAGAATCCCACTGAAAATCACCTGAGTTCCCATTTCTGTAAGCATCTTTTCCAGCCTGGCATTGTCTCCCTTGATGCATTCCAGTGAGAATCTAGCAGTATCCTTTATTCCCCTGTGAAGGTCAATCAGTGGATTCTTTCCTGCTCCCATTAGGATCCTCTTCAGCCTCAGTTCCACATCCCATATCGTAGCTCCCAGCAGACACCACATCCTTGTGTTTTCTGTATCAGCTGTGGTGACAGGCCTGTCCATTCTTCTTAGTTGCAAGTCACCAATCACGTAGACCTGCCTCTTCCTGATGCTGATGTGATTCTCTGGCCTTCCTGCTGTTGTTTCTGGCTTCAAGTCCTCTCATCTTTCTTGTCTTTGGTAATCTTCTGTGAGTCATCCTGTATCCTCCTGGGATCTCCAAACTCTGGGTATCTCCATTGACTATCGATTCTTCGTCTTCCCTTCTTCTTGCAGGACGAGCTGCTCTTCTCTTCTTCCTTGCCCTCCACCTTCTGTTACTGCCTTCTGTGCCTCTTCTTCATTTTCCAATTCAACAAACCTGTTGTTGAGCTCTGTTTCTCCTTCACTAGTTGGTCTTTTCCTCTGCCTGTTTCTGGTAGTCTCATGCTTCCACTGGCCCCTCTACTCACCCAGGAGTCTATCCTCACAGTTCGGAAATCCAGCCTGACTCTGCACTTCTTGAGTTTCCCCTTCAGGCTCCTCTCACCTTCCCTCCCTTTTAGCACACTAGCTTAATGTAATGCTACTGCAAATTGGGAATCACAGCCCTAGCTCCAATTGTAGATGTAGTCTGAGAATCCTAAACAGAGGGAGGCTCCTGCCCGCAGCCTAGACTTAAGCCCCTATCTCCAAGAGAGGGAGTGGGGCTTAACACATACCCCTCACCTTGGCATTTCCCATCAGCTAACTTGGGTGAGAAGTCATCTAGCATGCTGGATTTTGTGAATCACATTGTAAGGCACCTATCTCTCCTATACATTTTGTAGGGAGCCTATGCCCTGGTCTACACTAGGACTTTAGTTTGAATTTAGCAGTGTTAAATCGATGTAAACTTGCACCCGGCCACATGATGAAGCCCTTTTTTTCGACTTAAAGGGCTCTTAAAATCAATTTCCTTACTCCACCCCTGACAAGTGGATTAGCGCTTAAATCAGCCTTGCCAGGTCGAATTTGGGGTACTGTGGACACAATTTGACAGTATTGGCCTCCGGGAGCTATCCCAGAGTGCTCCATTGTGACCGCTCTGGACAGCACTCTCAACTCAGATGCACTGGCCAGGTAGACAGGAAAAGAACCGCGAACTTTTGAATCTCATTTCCTGTTTGGCCAGCGTGGCAAGCTGCAGGTGACCATGCAGAGCTCATCAGCAGAGGTGACTATGATGGAGTCCCAGAATCGCAAAAGAGCTCCAGCATGGACTGAACGGGAGGTACAGGATCTGATCGCTCTATGGGGAGAGGAATCCGTGCTACCAGAACTCCATTCCAGTTTTCGAAATGCCAAAAGCTTTGTCAAAATCTCCCAGGGCATGAAGGACAGAGGCCATAACAGGGACCCGAAGCAGTGCCACGTGAAACTTAAGGAGCTGAGGCAAGCCTACCAGAAAACCAGAGAGGCAAACGGCCGCTCCGGGTCAGAGCCCCAAACATGCTGCTTCTATGATTAGCTGCATGCCATTTGAGGGGGTTCAGCCACCTCTACCCCAGCCGTGTTGTTTGACTCCTTCAATGGAGATGGAGGCAACACGGAAGCAGGTTTTGGGGACAAAGAAGATGATGATGATGATGATGATGAGATTGTAGATCGCTCACAGCAAGCAAGCGGAGAAACCAGTTTTCCCGACAGCCAGGAACTGTTTCTCACCCTGGACCTGGAGCCAGTACCCCCCGAACCCACCCAAGGCTGCCTCCTGGACCCGGCAGGCGGAGAAGAGACCTCCGGTGAGTGTACCTTTTAAAATACTATACATGGTTTAAAAACAAGCATGTGAAAGGATTAATTTGCCCTGGCATTCACGGCTCTCCTGGATGTACTCCCAAAGCCTTTGCAAAAGGTTTCTGGGGAGGGCAGCCTTATTGCATCCTCCATGGTAAGACACTTTACCACTCCAGGCCAGTAGCACGTATTCGGGAATCATTGTACAACAAAGCATTGTAGTGTATGTTTGTTGGCGTTCAAACAACATCCATTATTTATCTCTCTGTGTTATCCTCAGGAGAGTGATATCGTTCATGGTCACCTGCTTGAAATAGGGTGCTTTTCTTCAGGGGACACTCAGAGGTGCCCGTTCCTGCTGGGCTGTTTACCTGTGGCTCAACAGAAATGTTCCCCGCTGTTAGCCATGGGGAGGAGGGAGGGTTGAGGGGGTAGCCACGCGGTGGGGGGAGGCAAAATGTGACCTTGTAACGAAAGCACATGTGCTGTGTATGTAATGTTAACAGCAAGGTTTACCCTGAAAGAGTGTAGCCATTGTTTTATAAAATGTGTCTTTTTAAATACCACTGTCCTTTTTTTTTCTCCACCAGCTGCATGTGTTTCAATGATCACAGGATCTTCTCCTCCCAGAGGCTAGTGAAGATTAGAAAGAAAAAAAAACGCACTCGTGATGAAATGTTCTCTGAGCTCATGCTGTCCTCCCACACTGACAGAGCACAGACAAATGCATGGAGGCAAATAATGTCAGAGTGCAGGAAAGCACAAAATGACCGAGAGGAGAGGTGGCGGGCTGAAGAGAGTAAGTGGCGGGCTGAAGACAGGGCTGAAACTCAAATGTGGCGACAGCGTGATGAGAGGAGGCAGGATTCAATGTTGAGGCTGCTGGAGGATCAAACCAATATGCTCCAGTGTATGGCTGAGCTGCAGCAAAGGCAGCTGGAGCACAGACCACCGCTACAGCCCCTGTGTAACCAACCGCCCTCCTCCCCAAGTTCCAGAGCCTCCTCACCCAGACTCCCAAGAACGCGGTGGGGGGGCCTCCGGCCAACCAGCCACTCCACCCCAGAGGATTGCCCAAAAAACAGAAGGCTGGCATTCAATAAATTTTAAAGTTGTAAACTTTTAAAGTGCTGTGTGGCATTTTCCTTCCCTCCTCCACCACCCCTCCTGGGCTATCTTGGCAGTTATCCCCCTATTTGTGTGATGAATGAAAAAAGAATGCATGAATGTGAAGCAACAATGACTTTATTACCTCTGCAAGCGGTGATTGAAGGGAGGATGGGAGGGTGGTTAGCTTACAGGGAAGTAGAGTGAACCAAGGGGCGGGGGGTTTCATCAACGAGAAACAAACAGAACTTTCACGCTGTAGCCTGTCCAGTCATGAAACTGGTTTTCAAAGCTTCTCTGATGCGTACCGTGCTCTCCTGTGCTCTTCTAACTGCCCTGGTGTCTGGCTGCGCGTAACCAGCAGCCAGGCAATTTGCCTCAACCTCCCAGCCCGCCATAAACGTCTCCCCCTTACTCTCACAGATATTGTGGAGCACACAGCAATCAGTAATAACAGTGGGAATATTGGTTTCGCTGAGGTCTAAGCAAGTCAGTAAACTAGGCCAGCGCGCTTTTAAATGCCCAAATGCACATTCTACCACCATTCTGCACTTGCTCAGCCTGTAGTTGAATAGCTCCTGACTACTGACCAGGCTGTCTGTGTATGGCTTCATGAACCATGGCATTAAGGGGTAGGCTGGGTCCCCATATAGGCATTTCAACATCCCCAACAGTTATTTTCTGGTCTGGGAATAAAGTCCCTTCCTGCAGCTTTTGAAACAGACCAGAGTTCCTGAAGATGCGAGCGTCATGTACCTTTCATGGCCATCGAAACGTCCCTTGTGATCCACCAGAGCTTGCAGCACTATTGAAAAGTACCCCTTGCAGTTCATGTACTCGCCGGCTTGGTGCTCCAGTGCCAAGATAGGGATATGGGTTCCGTCTATGGCCCCACCACAGTTAGGGGATCCCATTGCAGCAAATGACCTGCACATTTCCCAGGGTCACTACCCTTGATATCAGCAGATCTTTGATTGCCTGGGCTACTTGCATCACAGCAGTCCCCTCTGTAGATTTGCCCACTCCAAATTGATTCCTGACTGACCGGTAGCTGTCTGGCGTTGCAAGCTTCCACAGGGCTATCGCCACTCGCTTCTCAACTGTGAGGGCTGCTCTCATCTTGGTATTCATGCGCTTCAGGGCAGGGGAAAGCAAGTCACAAAGTTCCATGAAAGTGCCCTTACGCATGCGAAAGTTTCGCAGCCACTGGGAATCATCCCAGCCAGACCTGCAACACTATGCGGTCCCACTAGTCTGTGCTTGTTTTCCGAGCCCAGAATCAGCGTTCCACCGCATGAACCTGCCCCATTAGCACCATGCTGCATGCATTGGCAGGGCCCATGCTTTCAGAGAAATCTGTGTCCATGTCCTGATCACTCACGTGACCACGCTGATGTCACCTCCTCGCCCGGTATCGCTCTGCCAGGTTCTGGTGCTGCATATACTGCTGGATAACGCATGTGGTATTTAATGTGCTCCTAATTGCCAAAGTGAGCTGAGCAGCCTCCATGCTTGCCTTGGTATGGCGTCCGCACAGAAAAAAGGCGCAGAACGATTGTCTGCCATTGCTCTGACGGAGGGAGGGGCAACTGACTACATGGCTTACAGGGCTGGCTTACAGGGAATTAAAATCAACAAAGGGGGTGGCTTTACATCAAGGAGTATTTCAGGCAGGACTTCATGGAGGGTTCCAATAAGAAATGGTGCACCTAAGTAATTGTTCTTATTGGAACAAGCAGGTTGGTCTGGCCTCTGATTGATACATGGCTAGATTTACCTCGCTGCACCTTCTCTGTGAGTGACTGCAGTGTGACCTAGAGGAATGAGTCCCCTAGACCGGGGAGGGGGGGGAAGCAAATGAGTACAGAACAAATCTGGTCTATTTCTTGTTTTGATCCACTCCATCTATCTTTTACAGCTTTGGCTGGCAGCAGACGGTGCAGAAGGACTGCAAGCCATCCACATCTCAGGGCTGCTCGGCAGAAGATGGTACAATAGGACTGCTAGCAATCAGTATCACCTGCCTGCTTACCATAAGACGGTTCAATAGGACTGATTGCAGGACTAAAGAGAATGACCTGGTCAAGTCACTACTAATGTAGTCCCTGCACCCAGGTCTGCCCAGGCGCTCCTGGCCAACGTGGCCAGGAGCACCTCGGACATGACAATGACGGCTACCAGTCCTATTGTACTGTCTGCTGCCACAAGGCAATGGGTTGCTGCTGCTGTGTAGCAATGCAGTACCACGTCTGCCAGCACCCAGGAGACAGACGGTGACGGTTACCTGAGTGGGCTCCATGCTTGCCGTGGTATGGCGTCTGCACAGGTAACTCAAGGAAAAAGGCGCAAAACGATTGTCTGCTGCTGCTTTCACGGAGGGAGGGAGGGAACGGGGGCCTGACGATATGTACCCAGAACCACCCGCGACAATGTTTTAGCCCCATCAGGCATTGGGATCTCAACCCAGAATTCCAATGGGCAGCGGAGACCGCGGGAACTGTGAGATAGCTATCCACAGTGCAACGCTCCGGAAGTTGACTCTAGCCTCGGTAGTGTGGAAGCACTCCGCTGAGTTAATGCACTTAATGCACTTAGAGCATTTTCTGTGGGGACACACACACTCGAATATATAAAACCGATTTCTAAAAAACCTACTTCTATAAATTCGACCTAATTTCGTAGACATACCCTGTGTGTCCAATTCAGGCTTCTTGAATCATTATCTAGTCATCTAAAAGTTAGGCGTGGTGACTCTCAGCCACGACTACATTTTTTTGTAAATCTAGCCCTCTGTTTTTTTTAATTGAAAAACAAGGTTGTTAGCCATTTTTAAACGTGACAAGTTATATGTAAAAATGCTACTGATGTTGGCAACTTCTAGACTGAGTTTTGAACACATGTAATGAGTTACTGTGTTCTTTTTACATACAGTCAGAAGAAACTACAGGATAGTTTGACACCAATATATATCTGGAAATATCCTTTTTTTGTCCAGAGATCACATCGCATAAATTATATGGATCCTTATTTCTGGGGCACACTCATGTTTGCTTACTCTGCACTCCTATCACAATATACTATGGATCTTCTTAACCTATCAGAGCTCACTACCTACAAAAATTTTTGCTGTGCATTTAAGAAAGCAGAATCAAAATGGTAGTAGAAAATTAAATTAAATCATGATTATTTAAAAAAAAAAACACTGTATCAACCTTTTGTAATACTTATCTTAAAGGAAAGTAAGTAGTATTAATGACCAAACAAAATGCTTGATTTTTAAGTGTTCTGAACCAGAAGAAAAGATATATCTGATGTGACAGTTACCCTGGAAACTACTCAGTTTTCAGTGCATACCAGAGTGAATAGTTGTGTAAAAGCAGTTGATGCATGAGACCTTACTCTGACAGCCTTACACTGCACATTCATATATAGTTGTTTTATTTCTTTTTTAAATGCAAAGAAATTCCAAGACAGCGCTGATTCAGAACACTTAGTTTTCATGTAACTCCATCATCTTTTCTGAGTGGTGGTAGAATTTTCAATAGCACTGTAAAAAGAACAGCCCCACAGAAAACCAGCAAGAAAGTCAAACATTCACTTCACTATATTTTTAGAGCTCATACCAAGAGTTCCTCGAGATTTTTGTCTGTCCAGGAAAACCTGAGCTGTGAAATGGATGACTCACTCCTGGCTCACTGCTGCTTGCAGACTTGCATGTTACTCAGGCACACTTTTGATCTGTATTTTCCACTTTGAGTGTACATAATAGTCTACCAGTTCCTGAAAACTATGGGTGCAAAGATTACTGCAGATAACTGGAAAAATACCAGTAGTCTGCCCAAATTTTCATTTAGCATACAGACCCTAGGATGCCGCAGCTAGTCAGTGTAAAGTGTTTCCTCTAGAGTGTTTTGTGCTAGCTGACAAGTAATTTGACTGACTAACAAATCTTTGACCCTAGACACTACAGACACCATGTCTTTAAAATTATTCAAAGCCAATACCTTCAGCACCAAATTAAAGCCCCTACCACATGATCTAAAGTAGCTACTCCACTAGCTGTGAATAAATAAGAGGCTCATCCTCTAAATGAAAGAAGCAACATCAGGACTAGTGCCAGGTGATTGTGAAAACCAGAAGGAAGCACGGGAGTCTCAAAAGATACCAAGGAAGCTGCAGAAATTCAGCCTGCAGGAAGGTAAGACATGAATTAGCTCTGTACACATTAATCTTTTGTTTTGGAAGGGACACCAGCCTCCAAAGATACAGTAGGTGGGACTAAGGAAGAAGTTTCAAAATAGGTGGTGAAATCCTGTTTTTATTGACATAGATGACAAAACTCTCATTGACTTCAATGAGGTCAGGATTTGGCTCAGGAACTATACCACTCACCATCCTGATAATTAAAGCTGAGAAGGCCAAACCAAAAAAAGGTCATTTGGGGTTGATTAAAAGTTTTTATTTTTAAAATTTCATTATGGGTCATTTTCAAATGTTTTTCACCCTTTTAATTTGTTTTGCTTTTTTCTTTATTATTTAAAAGTTCAATTTCTAAATTAAATGCCATTTTGAAACAAAAAGTTGAAATGTTTCATTTCAAAACATTGCAAGTTTCTCTAAAAAAAAATCCATTTTTCTTCCAGACAAAACTATTAGCTGAATTCAACTTGAATTTGCTAATAGTCTTGGTGAGCCAAAAAACATATTTTCCAGCAAGTTTACAGTCAGCTGAATTCATTCCTGCTGTAACTCTTTTCAGCTTAAGTGAAATCAAAGAGATTACATAGGTGGAAGTGGAGGCAGCGTTTCACACTGGTTTGGACCAATATCCAGTTTTAGACTTGGACTAGTACCATGTAATCCCCCTTCTGGAACGCCCGATCCTGAAGGGAGGTGCAGCACCTTATTCCTTTATTAATGATCTGGGTGATGGGATTAATTTCACCCTCAGCAACTTCGCAGATGACACTAAGCTGGGGGGAGAGATAGATACAATGGAGGGTAGGGATAGGGTCCAGAGTGACCTAGACAAATTGGAGGATTGGGCCAAAAGAAATCTGATGAGGTTCAACAAGAACAGTGCAGAGTTCTGCACTTAGAAAGGAAGAATCCCATGCACTGCAACAGGCTGGGGACCAACTGGCTAAGCAGCAGTTCTGCAGAAAAGGACCTGGGGAATTACAGTGGACGAGAAGCTGGATATGAGTCAGCAGTGTGTCCTTGTTGCTAATAAGGCCAGTGGTATATTGGGCTGTGTTAGTAGGAGAATTACCAGCAGATTGAAGGAAGTGATTATTCCCCTCTATTCGGCACTGGTGAGGCCACACCTGGTGTATTGCATCCAGTTTTGGACCCCACCACGACAGAAGGGATGTGGACAAATTGGAGAGAGTCTAGCAGAGGGTGACAAAAATGATTAGGGGACTGGGGCACATGACTTATGAGGAGAGGCTGAGGGAACTGGGGTTATTTAGTCTGCAGAAGAGAAGAGTGAGGGGGATTTGATAGCAGCCTTCAACTACCTGAAGGGGGGTTCCAGAGAGGATGGAGCTAGGCTGTTCTCAGTGGTGGCAGATGACAGAACAAGAAGCAATGGTATCAAGTTGCAGTGGGGGAGGTCTAGGTTGGATATTAGGAAACATTATTTCACTAGGAGGGTGGTGAAGCACTGGAATGGTTTACCTAGGGAGGTGGTGGGATCTCTATCCTTAGAGGTTTTTAAGGCCCGTCTTGACAAAGCCTTGGCTGGGATGATTCAGTTGGTGTTAGTCCTGCTTTTAGCAGGGGATTGGACTAGGTGACCTCCTGAGGTCTCTTCCAACCCTAATATTCTATGATTCTATGACTCCTCTCTCTCTCCTCAGGGATGTTCCCCCACACTTTGACTCAATGGGCCTTGGGTACTTAGTGCTCGGTGTCATCACCTAGTGGCTGGGTATATAAAGCAGCATAACCCTTGTGGAGCTTAGTGTAGTTCTTGTGTGTCTGTGCTAGGACCTCAGGGAGAGGCACACTGAACCTGAAAAAAGGGCGGCCAAGGGCAGACTCAGTCCTGGTTGCTAGGAAACCAAGAGGGAGAGAGGAGAGACACTATTTTGAGCATCAGGGGTCCCGTTGCCTCATGGGTATATAACAGGGTGCCTGGACAGCCACCAGCATGCAGGATCAGTGGAGGAGCAGTGTCTGTGAGAAGAGGGGTTACAGGAAAAAGCCCAGGAAAGCAGAGCTAGCCTACCAATAGGATGGTCCTCAGTGAGATACCTGCCCCAGGCATACTGTGCGTGGAGGAAAGCCATTTTGGAGGGCTCTGAAAGGGACTGATGATGTGGGTGAGCTCATGAGTCCCAGCCTTATAGGCAGGGTCCCCCTGAGAACAGGCTTCTACCTGGTAGTCTCTGCATAACTGTAAACAATGCCCCTAAGCTTGCTCCTTTTTCTCTTCAAAGGAACACCCAGTTTATAAGATTGATTTGGGAAAACTGCCCATCCAGTCAGGCTGAGTTAGTTCTTCAGCCCCCTAGATAAACCATTTACCATGTGGCAAGTACTGCTCTGCCTGCTAGTTCAGGATTGCCTACCTGCTGAGCTCTCAACAGGAGACTAATGGCTTGTCTACACTATCACTTTAGTCAATGTAAGTTACATTGCTCAGGAATCTGAAAAAGCCACCCCCACCCCCCCGAGCAACATAAGTTACATCAATTTAAAGCGGTGTCCACACTGCACTATGTCGGTGGGAGATGCTCTTCCGCCAACGTAGCTTCTGCCTCCCTTTGAGGTAGGGTAATTATAGCAACAGGAGCTGCATGGATGTAGTGCAGTAGTGTAGATTAGACCTAACAGTCAGGATTTTTAGTTATTATAGTTATTATAAGCAGCACCTGAGCCCTGTATCCCTTCATGGTGAGGGGAAATCTTGGGACCCAGAAGCAGCTTGATTCCTCTCTGAAGAGTGATTGTCAGCCCGTCTGCAGTTGCTGAGGAGTCTGGATTCTGCTTTGAACCTGAGGATCATTCACATAATTGTGAGTGAACCATTTTTTAGTTGGGGAAATTGTTTGGGAGACCCCCTAGTCTCTGACCTGTGTCCTCAACCCATGGGGTAAGACTTGGGGATTTTACTACCTACTGTCTATTAAACCTGTTGGAGGGACTTACCATCTTATCCTACGTGTGAATCTTTGGGGCTGTCCTGAACTAAGTGAATCAGATTGCTTAATGCTGTTACAGAAGGTAAAATTTTCATGGGTCATCAAGGGTCCCTACTGACCATGCCTATCAACAGGCCATTCAATTTTATTACTGCTATATCATGTCACATGACTGGGAGTTTGGGGAAATCTCATTGGTATTATTACTGTGTGAAGGGCACCAATGTCCCTGGGAGATTGATTTACTCTATGTCATGTCATATTAACTTCCTGTTTACTACCATTTCTCTTAATATATTGTGTGTGTTTGTGTTATGACTTGGGAATCTCCAATGATTTGACAAGTAATTCAGGGTTACCCTGTAACTGGAATTTTCCTTCCATGTTGCCCTGGTGATCTTGCCAAGAAGGAGAAGCGGGGATGGGGGTAGAGGCATTGCTGTTGACTGGATTTTTAACTTGACCAGAGGACCAGTCTCAGGTATGTCTTCCCTGTCCCGTATCTATCAACAGGGCCTTTCTTCCCCAAGGAAAACTAACAGAAGGATAAGGTGCAAAGCAAGAACAGGTTTATTCTCAGACAACATTTAACAAGGTAAAGGTGAACTCAGGTAAGTATAACAAAGTAAAGTATTAAACAAAACACAAGGATTCCCAAAATACAACCAAACAGGGGACCAAATACAAAAGGGGCACGGGCTATAACAGAGGAGGGCTCAAAGCCTTAACCCAAGGCTACCCCCCGATTAGACTAGGTAGAAGAGAGGGTGTTGGTTCTATACCATACCCTGCAGCTTCGTCCAATGGCACGGTCAAGACAGGACTAGCTCCGGTTCCAGGTCCTGATGACTCAGTAGGCAGGAAAACAGGACCCTCCAGGCACAGGCTGATGGATGCTCTGTTCTCGTTTGAATATTTGCTCTTCTTCCTTGCGTCATCATGAGTGGATGTGTGAGAAGGATCAGAGAGACAGATGACAGCTCGCTCTTGTATGCAGGTATGTACTCTCCTGACAACCCTTGAGTGTGGTCCTATGCCTACCCTCCAAGGTGAGCAGCAGCACTCAGCAGCACTTGCTACCTCCCAGATAAATGCTACCTCCCAGATAAACTGCTCTCCAGTTGTCTGACTAGAAAGCAGGTCTTACATACAATCCCAGTTGCTGGGCAGACTTCCAATTAGGTGACCTGCCGGTTTCCCGCCTTTGGACAAAAAGGGCGCCAAAGATAACAGGGGATGGGAAAGAAGGGTGCTAAACATGGATTCCTGGTTGTTGTTAAGGGAATCCAAGATGGTGTAAGAGGAGATAAAGGTAAAAATAAAATTTCCCCCACATTGCTGGATAAATTCATGTAGGTGACTGGGTACCTACAGTTAAGCATCTAAGTTTCTGCTTGGGGGACTTTTAGGGTGGAAGTGTACATGTAAAGGAATTTTGGGCACCTCCAGGGTCAGGAATCTGTTTAGCAGTAGTTTTGACGATCTCGGTGTGCCTTACTTTTGAATTTATGTGGCTAAAGTGGGAACTAAAAACCTCAGTCCTCCTGTTGGTCTGGGCCTTGGATTTTTGTTTTTGTGCCTTGCTCTGCAGCATGGGACTGGTTCACTTACTAAGATGGGGGAGGGATAGCTCAGTGGTTTGAGCATTGGCCTGCTAAACCCAGGGTTGTGAAGTCAATCCTTGAGGGGGCTCTTTAGGGATCTGGGGCAAAAATTGGGGATTGGCCCTGCTTTGAGCAGGGGGTTGGACTAGATGACCTCCTGAGGTCCCTTTCAACCCTGATATTCTATGATTCTATGATCATCTAGCCATATCTCACCTAATATGTTCCATGCCATAGCTGGAGCCTCAGGCATTGGTGGCTGTGACAATCAAGGTCCAGGCACCCCAATGAGGTAACAGGATTTTTAAACCCTAAAAATCAGCTGTTAAACCAACTGATTGTATAATATATTGTACTATAAAAGAATATTGAGCAATGTTTTATGAAAGTTTGTAATGTTCTGAACTTCATTGCCCACACAATTAATAGTTTCAAGTACCTTTTAATGAATAACAATTCAAATAGAAGTCATTACAGTATAACAGATACAATGCCCCCTACTAGGCTAACATAACTAGCTAGAGATTTGTTATTTTCCTTTAAAATGAAAAATGTACCACAGGACCCAAACCCTTATATATAATACTTTACAAAATAAATACAGTGTTTGGGAGATTTTCTGCTTTCATCCTGACTTACCCTTGGTATGATATTGACAATTAAATAAAACATTTAGTTCTACCACATACCTATGTTTTTTTGTTTTTTGTTTTGTTTTTTTTCCCCAAATTCACACTATTGAGCACATATACAACTTCCAGTGAAGGGAAAAAACTGACAATTACTATAGCTACTTGGATCAATGATGTTAGGAACATGGCCTCCAGTCTGTAATTCCTCCTGTATGGAATTTTTCCAGTTTCAATCCCACTGACTTCTGTAAATTTATAGGAAACTGCATTGAGATCCAATCCACAGATTTAGTTTGGGTTAACCTGACAGCTCTGTCTTGCCATTGAAGGGTTGGGCTGGATCTGACTGGCGCTCAACATGACTGCCAGTTTTGTACCCCTGACAGAACTCACTACTGATTGTGCAGGAGCTTCCAGAGTCTAAGTAAGGGTGTGTGTGCACATGCAGGAAAGTCCACCCTCAATGAAGCCTTCCACACCTGCTTCAAAACTGCTACTGAGTATGGTTAACAACTTCTTGCACTGCCCCTTGGTGTGTGGAAATAGCAGCTATTTCTTTGCAGTAACTCACGGCTCTATACAGCCATCTTGTCTGAGAATGTTTCCATATCAACTCAGAGCAAGTAGAAACAACAGCGATAATTAGGGCAATAAATGTTTTGGAGAGGTTTTTTTTGGCGGAGGGGGTGGGCTGAATACCATGCAATAAAAAAGTAAAGGGGGTTACATTATCCATAATCATTGCTGTAAAAACAACTGTCTGTTGCAAAATTTTGATCCAGATATAACAGATCTAAGGAGTTTTCAATATTTCTCCATGTGCATACATTGACTTTACATCTAATTAGATAGTAGACTTTTTTCAGTAAATGAACTTCCATGGAAGTGGTTGAAAAAGAAACAGATATAATGAATGGATTCCAATCTGGTAAAATTCTGGATTGTTTAGAAGAATTTCCTGGAAATAAGAGGTGCCTTAGATGAGAAAACTTTAAAGAGAAATTTTAGCAGTCCATTCTCTTTGCGTATTCCATAAAGACAAACTTGAATATGTCTTAAGGCTGGTAAAGTGTGAGCTCTTCCAATCAACCTTAAAGAGACAAAAAAAGTGCTAAGCTATGCTTCTTAATTGTACCCTACTGCCCACACAATATTTCCACTGCCAGCAACAGGAGCTGCCTTGTCACAAAGAACTTCTGTTTGCCTCCTACTGATTAACAAACACACAACATATTAGTCTCCCTCACAGTATATAACACAAACTTCAATTAAATCTAAGCAATATTAGCAACTATTCAGGGTTGATATATTTGCACAAATTAATTGTGTGGTGTGGTGTGTTTGTGGGGGGGGAGGCATGAGGTCATAATTAAGGCTTATCTTATTACAGAGCAAGACCTCACCCCCAGAGCAAGTACCATCCACACCATTTTGAAAATAAGTTTAATTTTATAGTTAAATTAGATCAAAGCTAGGACCTACGTCTCCAGTGTGGTAGATTAACCTATCATTTAGCTTGTCAGATAAAATCTGTCAAATCAACATGCTTGGCTTTGCTGGGGTGAGAGCCCATGAGGCCTGATTCCCAGTCCTCTTTCTCTTACAACTACACCACTCTCCTCTAAGAATCATGAAATAGAAACTAGGGTTCCTGACTCCTAATTGACCCACTAGACCACATTCCTTCTCACAGCTGGCAGTAGAACCCTGGAGTCCTGATTTGCAGCATTCTGTTGCTATCTACCTATAGTTGTGTAACCCAACAAAATGTGGATCACATATCATTCTACTTGCTGGCAACCAGGAAGCCAAACCAGTAGCTCAAGTGGTAGCATTCTAGACTATATCTTAGAAAGTTCACATTCTAGAATTCCAGTTTTCTTTTTAAACAAATCATTTTATGTTATTCACATAATGAGAAAATATCCTTTGAAGATAAAGTTTTGTAGTGAAAACCATGATAATCTGTTAATTATTGCCTGCTACACAAGAAAATATAGATGTTCCACATTTTGATCTCTTGTGCCATATGTTGACAGGTTTGAAGGGTCAGAGGTCTGATAGCAAATTTTACAATAATGGCAGCCATCTTCCCTTGGGGGAGCCTGTAGCTTTAGCGCTGTTGGAAAAAAATGGGTAATAATGGTCATCTTTACTACTGTGCCTCTAAATTCTTCATCCCCCTCCCCCCCCCGGCTTTTTTCATCTTTTTTCACTTCTTCGTGAATTTATAGAAAAACCAAAAAACAAACATGTAAAGTTGTATACCTGTTCTGGTGAGCTTTCACAATCATCATGTGGGTGTAAGATGTATGGCATCCAAGTTATTTTGACTTTTTGATGTTTTTTCAGTAGTAACGTACTGTATGCTTTCTCTTTTGTGTTTTGCACAGCAATGTGTGTGTATTTGAAAATCTTCATTACACGGATTATGATGGTACCGTTGTATTTGGCTTTTTGTCGGTTTCAGCAGAGAGGCCAAGGGTTGAACTGCCCTGCCTCTAGCCCTTGCTTCTTCTGGGTCAAGTATAAGACACATTATTAACACACTGGGAAAAAAAGACTCTCCTGTGACTCTACTTTCAGTATTAATTCTGTAACTAAACAGAGCACTTTAGTCTTCAGGATTATCTGTGTAATCCCTTTATTACAACTAAATTCAGTACAAACTAGAACTCTATGTACATATTTCCTACCCAATTCTTATGGGTCATTGTGATACCTTTGCTCATGTTGTGCAGTTCCTTATTAACTGCCTTTATTTCACTGATATTACTTGCAAAAAAGTACTACTTAGTATAAGTAAGGATGGCAGAATCTGGCCCAAAGTTTATAATCCAATATATTTTTATTTGAAGTGAAATTGAAGCATTTTCTTATATTAAAAATTAACTCTTTGAAAGTGTTGTTATTGTGAAAATAAAGTAAAAAAGACAACGTTTCAGTCAGGGTCCTTTTCAGAATTAAATGAATGGGAATTCTGTTTCTGATGGTTTGGTGAGCCTGAGGCTTATCCCAGGTGCTAGCAATATATAGTCACAGCCAAGCTAAGGCAAAGGTTCAAGAAAACACTTCTCTGGCTTTAAAAACCTGACGTGCCATCTATCCAGTTATTGTTTCTAATTAATTATTTACAGCAGTATTTCACAGGAATAGTTATAAGTCAAGAAGAAAAAAAGTACTTGTGGCACCTTAGAGACTAACCAATTTATTTGAGCATAAGCTTTCGTGAGCTACAGCTCACTTCGTCGGATGCATACCGTGAAGTGAGCTGTAGCTCACGAAAGCTCATGCTCAAATAAATTGGTTAGTCTCTAAGGTGCCACAAGTACTCCTTTTCTTTTTGCGAATAAAGACTAACACGGCTGTTACTCTGAAACTTATAAATCAAGGTTATTCTAATGAATGTTCACTTCTTAATTAACTGATTTTTTTCAGCTATCAGGTAGCTGCATAGTAGTGAAGTAAATCTTTTTCATACCTTTATCCATACATTGACAATGATGAACAAAAGGATGGAATGCACGCCATATGAGCAAAGGCTGAAGGGACTGGGTATGTTTACTATGGAAAAGAGGAGATTCAGGGGGGACATATTAGCAGTCTTCTTGAAAGGCTTGAAAAGCTGTCATAAAAAAGATGGAAAAAAGTTGTTCTCTTTTGCCACAGAGGGCAAGACAATAGGCAATGGGTTCAAACTATAGCATAACAGTTTTAGATTAAATCTCAGAAAACACTGCTTAATTGTAAGAACAGTAAGACAATGGAACAGACTCCCTCGGGAGGTCATAGAAGCTCCTTCACTTGAGGTCTTCAAAAGAAAGCTGGGTCACCACCTGTCCTGGATGGTTTAGACACAACAAATCCTGTATTTTGACAAGAGTTAGACTAGATGACCCTTGCAGTCCCTTCTAACTCTATGGTTCTATGATTTCCGGAGTATCTTTGCATTATCTCAATCTCCTACTAAAATAGTCACTATACCTAAGTTATTCAACAAAAGTGTCTATTTAGGGGACCGAAAGTGATATTTATTTATAGTTCAGAACTCTTCCATTTTAGTCCAGCAAGAATTCAGACAATGCTAAAACAGCCAGGCTTTCAACACCTATAGTTTTATTATTGTTGGGGGTCCCATTCTTTTAATGTGTTTGTTGCAGAATCAACTGTTTGCAAGCAGGTCAGTAGATCGACCATTTTAATTTTTCTACTGTATAGGAAAGGAGATTGGTTTTACTGATAGATACTGAGTGTCTGGTTCTTAATTATACCGAGGCCCATTTACACCTGTCTAGCAGTTGTGATAGACCCAGGCCAATTGGGTACAACAGAGTATCTTTTTGAAGCAGATATACTGGCCACTGGATTAACAGTTTTCTGTTACCTGACTGACCAGAACAGGGGCTGCTCCAGGCTAGTGAGAACACCTGACTCCAATTAACCTGCAAAGAGTCAGGTGAGGCCATTAAGCTAATGTGACCACCTGACTCTAATTAAGGGCCCTCTGATAATATAAAAGGGCTCACTCCAGTCAGGCAGAGAGAGGCTGGGGAGCTAGAGGAGAGGAAGTGTGGCTGGTTAATGAAGACACCTTCAAGTCATTGGTAAGAGAGAAGCAGGAGAGCTGTGGGGAAGTAGCCCAGGGACATGTAGCAACTCTGGCTGTAAAAGGTTGACTGCCAACAGCTGCTACCATTAGGGTCCCTGGACTGGAACCCGGAGTAGAGGGCGGGTCCGGGTTCCCCCCAACCCACCACTACAGAAACACCTCCTGGGAGGGGAAAACAGGCCCCTGTCAGGACAGGAGGCTAAACTGTTTTGGCATGAGGCTGTAGGAGCAACAGACTGTGGGCACTCTCTCACCAACCTCCATTGCTGGCTTTGATGAAAAGGGCTCAGTAGACTGTATCCCTGGCCCTAGAGAGAGAAGGGCTATGTGGAGGGTTGCAGTGAGCCTCTGAAGCTAGCATAAACTGCCTGGAAGTGCAGGACCCACGGGGACAAGGTCGGAGCTCTGCCACACAGTGTATGCCCATTGTAAGGCCCCTTTACAGTTTTGTAAAACTGTATTAAAGGACCCTCATAAAACTGAGACTTTAAACTGGACGATGAGATTTTTCATATCTAGTGTATGCCTAAAGGCTGATCTACTCTATTCCAACTACCAAAGGTCATATCAACATTCTAGAGGAGTTGAAAGATCACTCTTATGCTAAACTAAATAAAAAGGTGACACTTCATAAAATTAATTTAGTAAACTGCTGCATGTTCTCTTTAATGTTTAGAGACCATATGTCTAGCAACTTTACTCCCCAGGGCTCCCAAGTTGTTTCGCACATATGGTTCCCCCTCCATTAAAATACAGCCAGTAACACTACATTAGCAATTCTATGTAGTGCTTTAAGGGGATAGTAAAGAATAACTTAAAATACCTCCAGTAGGTTCAGGTAAACAACATTTAATTTTTAAAATTTATATAATGTAACTTGGATTTTGGTAACAGTATTGAGATTATCACCTCAACTTCTGAGACAGGAATATGGGATTTTCAAATGCCAAAAGTCATTAAGGAGGACTTTGAAGGGGATCAACTCACCTCTGGCACCTCTTTGTGGCCAGATCTGGCATAGTAGCTCTCTCACCGTGGCTCTCTCTTGCCAATGGCTGTTTCACCTCTGCAGTGGCCCACCTTTTCCTGTGACTTGATCCTCTAGCCAGCTAACTTTAAAATCTCTCCCCTTCCAGGGTAGTCCATGAACAAAACACAAGGCGAATCATTGCAAATGAACTGACTTAGTAAGAGATAGAGGAGAATGATTCCCTTTCAGGTGCATCAGGATTTGGCCCTCCTTTCCCTCAGGGTGGGTCCTTTAGACAATGATTGTCTGGTGTGCTGCCTTCAGTCAACCCTTTCTTCAGGGTCTGAAGGTCTTTTCTCATCCCTAGTCTGCCAACAAGTGATTTGGTCTGCTTTGCCTTTTGAACTCCTCCTCCAGCCTGTGCATACCTTGCAGTTGTGGCGGGGCAGAGTTATCTGAGCCCAAAGCAGCACCTTAATTAACCCCTTGTCATCCAGCATGGTGTTTGTATACCCCATCACAAGATGCTATTTCACATTTAGTCTAAAAGACAACATAATGGTCATCAGTACAAATAGCTCTTCAGCATCTTAGTTAGTCAATATTAATTCTGGGAGAGGCATTAACTATTTAATCACCAACATTAATTTTGGAAGTACTTCTGTTGTTATCCTTCCAAGTCTGAGTAAGAGACATTCTTGGTGACAGTTATGCAGGGTGACTACAATGGCTGTTTAAAAAAAAAAAAGAGTATACTAACAAAACACATCTGTGATGGAATTTGGAATTTTAGCCATGCGCTCATGAACAAGCAGCTGTATTGCACCAGCTTCTAAAAACCAGGCATGCAAATTCCAAATAATTTCTTTATGATCTTGTTTAACTCAGGATTCAGCTGGAAGTTGATATGTAATGGTGGGTTTTCTTTTGGAAGAACTTGAACTGGCTACTAAGCCTCTAGGAAAGGAGATGTGCAATCCTGGGACCCTGAGCAGAGACCCAGTTTTCATTCATAGAAGTATCCTAGAATATCAGGGTTGGAAGGGACCTCAGGAGGTCATCTAGTCCAACCCCCTGCTCAAAGCAGGACCAATCCCCAATTTTTGCCCTAGATCCCTAAAGGGCCCCCTCAAGGATTGAACTTACAACCCTGGCTTTAGCAGGCCAATGCTCAAACCACTGAGCTATCTCTTGCTCCCTCCCCCCCCATAAGCTATGTGTCTTTAAGGGAATAACAATTCATTGTGGGTTGATTCAGCCATCAGCAGCAGGATCTGGAAGGGTATGTGTACACTGCAGTTAGCAAGGGTAATTGGCATCCAAGTTTGAGCTTAGCCCAGGGATGAGCATTCCCACAACAAAGCACTACCAATGTTACTGTGTCTTCACTGGTGCTAAACTTGCAAATGTTTATCTGAGGAGATATGCCATGGTTCTTTGTGCTGAATTCTTTCCCACTCAACTGTGTCAATTGTAATCTCAACCTGGGATGAGATTAAAAAGGAAATGGAGGTAGTGTTAGGGGACCCAGAAGGATGGGGGGGTGGCTGAGGAGCCCACCCACCTTTGGTATATGGGTAGTGGAAGAAGGTCTCTGCCCATTGGGACTGAATGCCTTCCAGGGAAAGGAGACCCTTCAGTCCACTTGTGAGAGGTTTGAAGTAAGGGCAGCATTATGGGAAGCTGCCAGTAATCTTTCAAGTTTGGTGCTGCTTCAGCAAGGGCTACTGAAGGATTGTAAATTAGTTAGGGATGATTTGGCACAACAGGGTTTAGAGTCAAAAACAGAGTTAACAGATTACCTTTAGAGACAGGAGCTGGGACTTGGTCCTGGGGGAGTGGGGGAAAAAATGGTTTCAAAGTGAAAAATGGCAGGGTTTTCAGGAGCAGGTAACAACCCCCACTCTTCTCCCAGAGCCAAGATGAGAACCTGGGGATGAGGGTTCCCAACTGTTGCAACCCAGGGAGCCTACTCTTGGCTCAGAGCTAACTATATCCTTTTCTTCTTTTCCTTCTTCTTTTTCTCAGTTTACTTAATTTGCTGCTGGTAGCCTGTACTTTAAACTGACCTGACAGGCTTAATTGGTTTCTTTCCACCTCTTCCCTTTTGCAAAAATTGATAATACAGGGTTTGAAGGAAAGTAAACGTTTGGGAGTTGTGGAAATGGTAAAAAGTAACAGTTGTGGTGTTAAAAGAAGGAAGTTTTTGGTTTAATAATAAAACCCAGTTATATAAATGTAACTATGTGCAACTCTGTGCAGTCACATTGGATGGAAGCTTGGTCATTAAATTATACAACGGGGTCAGGTAGAGTGACTACTAGTACCACTATGCTTCTGTCCCCAAAAGCCTTTACAGCTATTCTGAGGGAAAATGGGCCCTTTTCCTACAGAAATGGTCTATAAGGGACTTCTGCAGGCAGCAGGCGGAGAGATAATCTGATTAAAATTATTTAATTATTGGGTAATGTAATCACTAAAGGGGTTTCTATTGGAATTTAACTTGGCTGCCCCTGGATGTCTCTAGTTGTACAAGATGGGAGTGTAATCGGGGTACAGTTGTGTAAAAACAAGTAATTGCAGTGCAAGGGATGTTAGGTAAAAGAGAATTTTGTGTGTGCGCACAGGAAAAAGAAAAGGAAAAGGGGAACAATGATGAGAACACTGAGCCTTAGGGTGGCTCTGCAGGATCAGACTGTCGCTTTGGTGGGGGTGCATGAAAACTCTGTGGGCACAGAGGAGGCAGTTACACCTTGTGTAAAATTAATATGGCTAATATAATGTTGTAGAGGTTAAACTATGGAAGGAATGTGCATTTTCCCAGGACGTGTGCAGTGTATATTGGAGAAGGGGTAAAAGAAAAGCAGACAAAACATGCTACTTAATTAAAATCCTATTAGACTCCAAAAGGAGCCAAAAGAGGTTGTGCTTTCTTTTTCAGATCTGTGTTTTGGAGCAGGAGATGGAAAGTAATCAGAACTCTGGTGGAAATGAAATGTGTCCCTTTTAAGACAGTCTGAGCTGCTAATAGCTTTAAATCCAAAAGCAAGCCAGAAAGCCTCTGTGTGGATGCAAAATACCTAGCTAATGGGGGAAGAAGAGAACTGCCCGTAAGTGCCAGCACAAAGGAGCTGCAAATAATGAATACATTTGGTCAGTAAACAAGCTACTAGAAGACTCAGATTATGGCCCTCCAGGAAAGGGAGGTGAAAAAACAAGTCAAGCCTAAAAATAAGGGGAAAAGGTTAACCCTAAGGTGTGTGTGTGTACAGTGCAGAAATCTGAAGCTGTCTCTCAGCTATTACCTAAGAATAAACATAAAGCTTTGTACAGCAGAGAAACTACTGCAAACCTGGTCTGTTGTACAAGAGGGGAAACTGAGGTACACCACCTCATGAATTTCATAAATGACCAGTAAGTGGGGTAATTTACTAGCCTGACTATAGAACAAAATAAAAACAGCCTGGAGGTAATTCTTCTATTTTTCCTGCAATTAACAAGGAGATTTGTAAAATTAAGTGGTATTAATATTAAGTAATCTGTCCCCATCAGGGGAGTGGAAATTGTTTCATTTGTTTTTCAGACAGTCTACAAGCAAGCTGGCGCCAGCAGAAGAATAACTCAAAATACCCAAAATTTATGTTTTGTGTTGTTTGACTGTGTTGTTTGTCTTTTTGCTAGCATTGTTGTGTTTCAATCAACAAAAAAACCTCATGACGTACGTGGGCGATGGCTTCAAAAGGCTAACCTGGGGGGGAACACGGCTATGGGAATGCAAATGCTCAACTAGAAGGCCAGCACCTGTGTAATAGCTACCATGGTACTTGAAAATGGAATGGCAACTAAGGTGGCCTCCACAAGCCCTATGGAAATAATGAGAAGGGGAGGAGCTCACTGGGAATCAATGGAGGGGTGTGTGAAATGGTGTAAATCCAGAGAAGATGTTTGGATGTGCCCCTCCCTGATGGCCATGGAGGAGCACACCCAATGGCCTATGGCAAGGGGTGGACAATTGGGTGTACTGAGTATGAAGTATTTTTCTGGGAATGTACATATTACTAGGGATACAATTACACCATCCCATCACCAAACTACGCACATCTACATGCTGCTATCTGGACTCTGTTGCACAAATGGATCTGTGAATCTTATTGTTGTAAATAATCAAACCAGGGCATACTGCCTGATTCCATACCAAGTGTCAAGGTTCCTCCCCCACTCTGAACTCTAGGGTACAGATGTGGGGACCTGCATGAAAAACCTCCTAAGCTTATCTTTACCAGCTTAGGTCAAAACTTCCCCAAGGTACAAAGTATTCCACCCGTTGTCCTTGGACTGGCCCCTACCACCACCAAACTAATACTGGTTACTGGGTAAGAGCTGTTTGGACGCGTCTTTCCCCCCCAAAATACTTCCCAAAACCTTGCACCCCACTTCCTGGACAAGGTTTGGTAAAAGCCTCACCAATTTGCCTAGGTGACTACAGACCCAGACCCTTGGATCTTAAGAACAATGAACAATCCTCCCAACACTTGCACCCCCCCTTTCCTGGGAAATGTTGGATAAAAAGCCTCACCAATTTGCATAGGTGACCACAGACCCAAACCCTTGGATCTGAGAACAATGAAAAAGCATTCAGTTTTCTTACAAGAAGACTTTTAATAAAAATAGAAGTAAATAGAAATAAAGAAATCCCCCCTGTAAAATCAGGATGGTAGATATCTTACAGGGTAATTAGATTCAAAAACATAGAGAACCCCTCTAGGCAAAACCTTAAGTTACAAAAAAGATACACAGACAGAAATAGTTATTCTATTCAGCACAATTCTTTTCTCAGCCATTTAAAGAAATCATAATCTAACACATACCTAGCTAGATTACTTACTAAAAGTTCTAAGACTCCATTCCTGGTCTATCCCTGGCAGAAACCAGCATATACACAGACACACAGACCCTTTGTTTCTCTCCCTCCTCCCAGCTTTTGAAAGTATCTTGTCTCCTCATTGGTCATTTTGGTCAGGTGCCAGTGAGGTTACCTTTAGCTTCTTAACCCTTTACAGGTGAGAGGAGCTTTCCCCTGGCCAGGAAGGATTTCAAAGGGGTTTACCCTTCCCTTTATATTTATGACACCAAGTGTTTAAATTGGTTTAAACAATAACCCATTTCTCTGTAAACATTCAATGGACTTACAATAAACAAAAGCATGCAAAACCTGCAGGGGCAGCTTGTTGCAACTGCCAGCAACTGGACACGTTAAAATCTTTACCCTGTTGAAGGAGGAGAGGCAGTGTTTTGCTGGTGACCAGGATGTTGGACCATATTGCAGTGGTCAGGACTCTCGGTGTTGCTGTGATTTGTCATAGCAGCTGGTGTATTGTTAACTGTACTTGTGTTACGTTGCATATGGAAACAATCAAGGGGGGGGGGGCACAACCTCCTAAAGAACAGCCACTAATTATATCCTATAAGTAAAGTAGAAAGCCCTTCTCACACCGCAGAGTACTAGACAACCTGGATCCAACCTTCTTGGGCCCACTCTAATGGGAAGTCTGGAACACTAATTGGAATAGGTGTGGTATGCCCATATGAGAGAAGGTGCAGGGCACTATACTACACAAGGGGCAGTGGAACAAATGGAATATCAACACCTTCCACCTTGATGCCTGGCCCTATCAGGAAATGTGTCACCATATGTCCTATGCTTTTCCAGGGATACCTGGGAAGGAAGATTCCAAAAGAAAAAAAAAAGGGGGGGGGGGGTGAGTGTTAGGATTTAGATATTCAGGCCTGTCTGTAAAGGCCTATACTTTAAGAATTTAGATATATGTTTATCATTTAGCTAGTTACAGAGGTATAAAAGAAAGAATCAAAATCACAGTCTGCCTGTTTATAGGCCTTCTCTCACTGTGATCATCTTAAGGCCATGTTCTTAGGCTAAGATCTTTGGTTAAGCAGCAGAGGCAGCCATAAACTGGGAAGCGAAGGGTCACATCCTCACCAGTCACACTTAAATAAGGAAATCTAGGGCTGTTAGAAGGTGATCTGATCTATCACTTACAGAGAAAAGGAAAAGCCTAAAAGATTTAAAGAAAACTTAGTTTGATAGCATCCTGTCTGGCAAGAACTCATAATAGCTGGGGTGTAAAATCCTCATTTCTGTGTTTTCCTCTTCCCTATTGTTTGTCTGTATAATCTCTGTCTGGTTCTGTGATTGTTTCTGGCTGCTGTATAATTAATTTTGTTTGGGGTAAACCAATTACGGTGGTGGGATATAACCAGTTAAATAATCATGGTACAATATGTTAGGACTGGTTAGTTAAATTTCAGTAAAATGATTGGTTAAGGTATAGCTAAGCAGAACTCAAGTTTTACTATTTCGTCTGCAGTCAGCCAGGAAGTAAGGGGGGGAATGGGAACAGGGAGTGGGAACAGGGACACAGGCAAGGCTCTGTGGCATCAGAGCTGGGAAGGGGGACACTGAGGAAGGAAATTGGAATCATTGCTTGCTGGAAGTTCACCCCAATAAACATCGAATTGATTGCACCTTTGGACTTTGGGTATTGTTGCTCTCTGTTCATGCGAGAAGGACCAGGGCAGTGAGCGGGTGAAGGAATAAGCCCCCTAACAGACCTTGTCCTAACAGATAAAGAGAAACTGATGGCAGAACTAAAAAATAATGGCTGTTTAGATACATGACTCGATTGCATGTATCATGTGCAAGCAGAATAAAGTCCAGACCAGTAAATATATATTTAGTGTTTTAACAGGGCCAGTTTCACAAAGCTGAAAACAATTAGGAGCCAAATCATCTGGGAAGAAAAAATTAATCAGAAAATGTGAATGATAATTTGGAATCATTTAAAAAACACTTTACTAGATGCTTAACAAAAAACAACCCACAATTGAAGAAGGCAGCCATACGGGTTAAAAAGCAACCTGTTTAAATTCAGGCAACTGTAAAAATATAATACATATAAAACAAATGAAAGAAATGGAAAGTTGATAATAATGAATATAAATCAGAAATTATGAATTGTAGAAAATTGATATGGAGGGATACAAGGAGAACTCTATGGCCAGCAGAGTTAAGGACAATAAGAAGGAGTTTTTAAAATATATTAGAAACCAAAAGAATCCTGACAGTAGTTTTGGTCCATTACTGGATGAAAATGGTAGAATTATCAATAATAGTGCTGACAAGACAAAATAATTCAATAAATATTTCTGTTCTGTATTTGGGGAAAAACAGATGAGATAGTTCACTAGTATCTCTAGGCGATGTTAAAGAGAAGCTACTAAAGTTAGACATTTTTAAATCAGCAGGTCCAGATAACTCCCGTTCAAAAGTTTTAAAAGAGCTGGCTGAGGAGCTCACTGGACCATTAATGTTGATTTTCCATACATTTTGGAGCACTGGGGATGTTTCAGAAGACTGGAAGAAAGCTAATGTTGTAACAATTTTTTAAAGGGATAAATGGGATGACTCAGGTTATTACAGGCTGTCAGCCTGACATTGATCCTGGGCAAAATAATGGAGAGGCTGATAGGAGACTCAATTAATAAAATAATTGAAGGAAGAACATGTAATTTATGCTTATGAAAAATAGATCCTGTCAAACTAACACAGTTTTACTGCAATTACAAGTTTAGTTGACATAATATACTTAGACTTCTGTGGAGCGTTTGACTCAGTACTGCACATTTTGATTAAAAAGCTAGAGTGATGTAAAATTAACACAGCACTCATTAAATAGATTCAAAACTGGCTAGCTGATAGGTATCAAAATAGAATATAAATGGAGAATCATCAGTGAGCTGGTGTGGTTCTAGTGGAGTTCCACAGGAATCAGTTCTTGGCCCTTTGTTATTGAACATTTTTATCAATGACCTGGAAGAAAATATAAAATCATCACTGATAAAATTTGCAGATGACACAAAAACTGGGGGGAGTGGTAAATAATGAAGAGGACAAATCACTGACTCAGAGTGAACTGGATTACTTGATAAACTGGATACTGTCAGGAATCAAGGCCTGCAGCAGAGCTAACGTCCAGGTGGCAGCCTCATCAGTTCAGCTGGTCTGCAGCAGTCTGCCTGAGTGGCCATGCCACCTGATTGGCTGCAGGGAGCAGTGGGCTGGCTCTTAAGCCAGCAGCAGCTTGCTGGCTTCTTAATGATCATGACTACCACTGTGCCTCCTCCTGTGTTACCTTGTTCCTGCTGTTTCTGTCTTGCACCCAGCATTGCTTCTCTCCTGACCCTGCCTTGAATCCCTCCTTCTATTGTGCTTGCTCCAGTTCCTGCTCTCCAGTTTGATCTGTGGCTTTGGGTCCTAACTACTGACTCTATGTCTGACCCTAGTCGTTGGGTCCTCATGCCCACTCCAACTACTAGGCTACACTGCCCTCATTCTGGTCAGCGGACAGACACAAACATTATGCATTTTAGTAAAATTAAATTTATACATCTGGGAACAAAGAACGTAGATCATACTCACAGAAATGGGTCTCTATTGTGGGAAGCAGCAATCCTGGAAAAGATTTGGGGGTCATGGTGGATAATTAGCTGAACTTAAGCTTCCAGTGAATGCTGTGGCCAAAAGAGCAAATGTGATCCTAGGAAGCATAAACAGCAAGATCTCAAGTAGGAGTAGGGGAGATTATTTTATTTCTGTATTTGGCACTGGTGCAATGATTGCTGGTGCCCACAATTCGAGAAGGATATTGATGAATTGGAGAGGGTTTGTAGAACACCCACAAGAATGATTAAAGGATTAGAAAACATGCCTTATAGTGATAGACTCAATCTGTTTATCTTAACAAAGAGAAGACTTACTTACAGTCTACAAGTACCTACTGGGGAACAAATATGTAATAATGGGCTCGTCAATCTAGCATAAGAAGATATAGCATGATCCAATGGCTGGAAGTTGAAACTAGACAAATTCAGACTAGAAATAAGCTCTAAATTTTTAATGGTGAGAGTAATTAACTATTCAAACAATTTACCAAGAGTTGTGGTGGATTCTCCATCTCTGACCATTTTAAAATCAATATTGGATGTTTTTCTAAGAGCTATGCTCTCGGAATTATTTAGGAAAGTTCTGTGGCCTGTGTTATACAGGAGGTCAGACTAGACTATCAAAATGATACCTTCTAGCCTTGGAATCTATGAATCTCATTCCCATTTTTCCACACTTAGGTGATCCCTCCTAAGCAAACATATCCAAAGCAAACAAAAAAAATTGTGGTATTAACATGCTGTTTGCTGCCATCATATAGTTTACCCCTCTTGTGTGTTGTATCCCTTCCACCATCTTGAGTCTTTCTTGTCTATTTAGACTGTAAACTCTTTGAGGCAAGGACTATCTGCTACTTTCTATCTGTACAGTACCTCACACAATGGGACCCTATTCCTGGTTGGCCCTTAGGCACTACCACAATAAAAAATTGTAAGCAGGGTCTCAATGAGCTCTCCGTTGACATCTAGTGATGCACTGGGAAGGGAATTCTTCAGGAGCACGCTGTGTTTGCATAGACATGCCGACTCAGCCTATATGTGCAGTATAATGGAGCTGCTTTGTCAAAATGATCAATTTTGGCTGGTTTGGGTTCTAAATCATGTGAGTATTTGAATGCAGGGATAATTAAATGTTTTATCCTTTTAGTATTAGTAAAGGGCAGCAGAATTGTGCCAAGCCTGCCCTGATTGAGGGAGTCAACCCTAAATGAACCTCATTTCCTAAGCAGGGGATAGGAATGTGGACTGTGCTTAAAGAGTCCTAAATACTGTTTGACCTGCCCCCCTCCAGAGTTTAATGACAGAGCTGATTAACCTCAATGAAGAGTCCTTGTTTCCAGTTGGTGATTTCTAGAACTGTCCTCACTGCTGAGCAAGTCTTGGGGCTTAGCCTGAGACTTTGTGTGCGAACAATGAAAGGCAACACAGAGATTGAACTAGCAGTGAAGTTCCCTACTACCTGCTGAAATCACGGAGAGATGGGTTAAGGGGCAGAACCTCAGAATGTGATATTGTGGCAGCGGCCAGTGACAGCAACAGAGAGATGGTAAGCAATAGCCGAAAGACAACAGCAGCTATGAACCACTTGCAGAGGCAGCAGAAGCTGAGGTATTGCCTCAGTGCCCCACCAAGGGTTGGGAAGTGATCCCCCACCACCATGAATGAACCTCTGAATTCTGGGTCTTCACTAACCCAGGACTGCCAGCTGTGAGTGGAGTGCTGTGGAGGGGAAGCTGAGTGATGTGTTAAGGGACATTTGTTTGTGGCACTTTCACACTGCAAGGTGAGAAACTGAGGCAAATAACACTACTCAATGCATTTCCCACTGTGTTTTCCCAGTGATCACATGCTTTTGAATTATGGTTGTGGTGTTTTCCTAAATTAATGTTGGATCCCCTTTCCCTTTTAATTCAAATTTTACTGTGTTGTTTGCAGACTCAGAGCTTGTGAGAGGGGAAGGAACCCAGGTGTGGTTTCTAAAATGTAGACCAAAATCAAAAAATAGAAATGGTTTTGTTTACAAATATTGTTTCCTACATTGTTATATTTCTTTGGAAAACAAAAGTTCTACATCTCAGTTAATTGGGAATGAGAGGAGAGGCACAATGGTAAAATATTGCTCATGAGACTAAATCAAATTGCTGCTTAATGTTGGTGTGTAATTACACTAATATGCCTTAAAACCATGTTGTTGGGGTTTTGTTTTTGTTTTTTCCTCAGTTCTTAAGTTTTGCAAAGACCATTTCACTAGAAGAAACTACATACCTTGAAATACTTTCCAAAAGGGCTTGACTATACTAAGACAAAAAACTTCTTAAGAAATTTTGCTACAGGGCTAATGCATTTTCCAATAGGTGCTTGTCTTGAGACTTCATGAAAACAGTCATTTAACTAAAGAAAGCAACTTCCTTTAAAATTGCACATTTATCCATAGGCAAAATAAATGATTTCAACAAAGAATTGTTCCTGAAATCTTGGAGTCGTTCCCATTTTAGGTGACAAGTCTTTTGCTCTTCGATGCCAGGGATATTTCTCTAGGTCTGGATAAAGTACTGAAATTACACATTAAGGCACACAAAGGTAAACATTTAACTCAGAGCTGCTGATATTGAATGACCTTTATCCTACAGAAGTTTGAGAGAAGATATTTCTTAGTGAAAATGAGAATCAGGTCCTGATTGTTGCCAAGGCCCCTTTACACCACTCCAGCAGTGGAAAGAAGCATTAAAATGGGTAAGGCCCCTTAGTCTATGAGAATCATGCCCACAAACTCCAAAATGGGAAATATTTTAATAACTTACAGCACAATAAAAAATATATACTTCCAGTTCTAACCATGAAAAAAGTTACTATAAATATAATTATTACGGCTGTCAAGAGACTAAAAAAATTAATTGTGATTAATAGCATGATTTAAACATTTTATCACGATTAATCACACTGTTAAACAATAATAAAATACCATTTATTTAAATTTTTGGATGTTTCCTACATTTTCAAATATACTGATTTCAATTACAACACAGAATACAAAGTGTACATTGCTCACTTTATATTTATTTCTGATGACAAGAATTTGCACTGTAAAAAACAAAAGAAATAGTATTTTTCAATTCACCTTATACAAGTACTGTAGTGCAATTTCTTTATCATGAAAGTTGAACTTACAAATGTAGAATTATGTACAAAAATAACTGCATTCAAAATCAAAACAATGTAAAATTGTAGGGCCTACAAGTCCGATCAGTCCTACTTCTTGTTCAGTCAGTCGCTCAGACAAACAAGTTTGTTTACATTTGCAGGAGATAATTCTGTCTGCTTCTTGTTTACACTGTCACCTGAAAGTGAGAACAGGCATTCTCATGGCACTGTTGTAACTGGCATGCCATATGCGCTAAAGATTCATATATCCCTTCATACTTCAACCACCATTCCAGGGGACATGCATCCATGCTGATGACAGGTTCTTCTGGATAACAATCCAAAGCAGTGCAGACCGACGTATGTTCATTTTCATTATCTGAGTCAGATACCACAAGCAGAAGGTTGATTTTAATTTTTGGTGGTTCAGGTTCTGTAGTTTCCGCATCGGAGTGTTGCTTTTTAAAGATTTCTGAAAGCATGCTCCACACCTCGTCCAGCTCAGATTTTGGAAGTCACTTCATATTCTTAAAGCTTGGGTCGAGTGCTGTAGCTATCTTAAGAAATCTCACATTGGTACCTTCTTTGTGTTTCGTCAAACCTGCAGTGAAAGTGTTCTTAAAATGAACAACATGTGCTGGGTCATCACCTGAGACTGCTATAACATGAAATATATGGCATAATGCAGGTAAAACACAGCAGGGGTCATACAATTCTCCCTCAAGGAGTTCAGTCACAAAGTTAATTAATGCATTATATTTTTAACGAGCGTCATCAGCATGGAAGCAAGTCCTCCGGAATGGTGGCTAAAGCATGAAGGGGCATACAAATGTTTAGAATATCTGGCACATAAATACCTTGCAGTGCTGGCTTCAGAAGTGCCATGTGAATGCCTGTTCTCACTTTGTGGTGACATTGTAAATAAGAAGCAGGCAGCATTATTTCCAGTAAATGTAAACAACCTTGTTTGTCTTAGCTGAATAAGAAATAGGACTGAGTGGACTTGTAGGCTCTAAAGTTTTACATTGTTTTGTTTTTGAGTAAAATTATGTAACAAAAAAAATCTACATTTGTAAATTGCACTTTCACGACAAAGGGATTGCACTACAGAACTTGTATGAGGTGAATTGAAAATATATCATTTCTTTTCTTTATCATTTTTACAGTGCAAATATTTGTAAACAAAAACAAAAATAATAAAATTTGTATACCCTTTGATTTCAATTACAACACAGAATACAGTATATATGAAAATGTAGAAAAACATCCAAAATATTTAATAAATTTCAATTGGTATTCTATTGTTTAACAGTGCAATTAAAACTGTGATTAAGCGCTATTAATTTTTTGAGTTATTCACATGATTTAACTGTGATTAATCGACAGTCCTAATCATTATGTGAAATTAACTGTACAGTGTTTGCTTTGCCTGAGAGTAACATAAACTCCGTTTTTTTCCTGAACAGACTAAATAAAACCTTAGGTTAAACAAAAGTGCTCCTTTATTCTCTAACCAGATACATTTTCCCCAGCAGATCATCGTCTAAACAACTACATGAGTAATGAATTGAACCTAATAAATTAATCCTGGGTGCAACCTTTCCTCCCTCATGTTCTCTTTAATGAAAATTTGTAGATGGCATGTCTGAGTGAGCACAGAGATGCAGTAAACTAAATTCTTGCCATTGGGTTTCTATTTTAGTGCAATGAATCTCACGAAACAGTGATCTAGTGGTCAAAATTCCCCCAGTAAGCGATCCTTGTGAATATAATCCCTAATGGTTCACTGGAGCCATTTTTTCTTGATTTTCCTGTAGCTCCAATCCACAGTCAGTGAACCATCTTCCCACACATGTACCAAGCAAAAGATATCCATTCATGCTGAGTAGCTGGATTATACTATTAGAACCACATTAATGTCTGATGCTTGGGGTTCAGTTTTATCCCCTTGTGAACTGAATTTAGGGCTAACAACCACTATTTGTTTATTCTATAAAAACTTAAAATAAAGAGCTATAAACTAGGGCTGTCGATTAATCAGTTAACTCACATGATTTTAAAAAATTAATCGCTATAAATCGCAGCTTTAATCACACTGTTAAACAATAGAATACTAATTGAAATTCATTAAATATTTTGAATGATTTTCTACATTTTCAAATATATTGATTTCAGTTACAACATAGATCAAAGTATACAGTGCTCACTTTATGTTATTATTATTATTACAAATTTTTGCCCTGTAAAAATGATAAAATAGTATTTTCCAATTCACCTCATACAAGTACTGTAGTGCATTCTCTTTATCATTAAAGTGTAACTTACAAATGTATATTTCTTGTTACATAACTGCATTCAAAACCAAAACAATGTAAAACTTTAGAGCCTACAAGTCCACTTAGTCCTACTTCTTGTTCAGCCAATCACTAAAACAAACAAGTTTGTTTACATTTATGGGAGATAATGCTGCCCGCTTCTTACTTACAATGTCACCTGAAAGTGAGAACAGGCATTTGCATGGCACTTTTGTAGCTGGCGTTACAAGGTATTTATATGCCAGATATGCTAAACATTTGTATGCCCCTTCATGCTTCAGCCACCATTCCAGAGGACATGATGATGATGCTTGTTAAAAAATAATGTGTTAATTAAATTTGTGACTGAATTCTTTGGAGAAGAATTGTATTTCTCCTTCTCTGTTTTACCCACATTCTGTTTTACTCACATACCCACATGTGCCATATATTTCATGTTATAGCAATCTCCGATGATGACCCAGCACAAGTTGTTCATTTTAAGAACACTTTCATTTCAGATTTGACAAAACACAAAGAAGTTACTAATGTGAAATGTCTAAAGATAGCTACGTCACTCAACCCAAGGTTTTCATTATCTGACTCAGACAATGAAAATGAACATGTATCGGTCCACACTTCTTTCGATTGTTATTGAACAGAATCCGTCATCAGTATGGACACATCCTCTAGAATGGTGTTTGAAGCATGAAGGGACATATGAATCTATAAACTTTATCCTATCCCTCCATGCCTCTAAATTCCCTCCCCTCAGAGGGAGACAAAGACAATATTTTAACAACATTTATTTGTAAAGATATGAAATGTGTGCATGAAAGTAATAGGTATATGTTTTTTTTCCTTACAGGGGATATGCATTTCTATATGAACTTGACAACAAATATAAATATATCCACCATTATGGAATGTGAAAAAGCTGCAAAAGATATTTTCTCTCATGGAGTCAAACAGAACAAAACTATTGTGAACTTTCTTGATAAAGGTATTTTTGAAATACAGTGAGTCAAAAAAGGCTAGAAAGATGTTCAAAAAATTAATCCACACATGTTTGTGCTCAGATAGCTGAGAAATATCTTTTCTGGTGAACCTAACATTTTATCAAAAATTATATATCAGAGCAAGATGGGACATGAGTGATTTCAAGAGTTTCAATTTTCGCTAAATTGAGTATTTGGGTTTTATAATGAGAAACTTATTTCTCTATTTACCTATTAAAATGAATAAATGTACTACTTACCTCTTTTCTGATAAAGTTCAGAGCAGGTTTTTTTCTTTTGCTTCCTCGATAAGTTCTCTCTATTTTTCACTTTGGTGAGTGTAGAAAAGGGACTTGCCAACTGTTTGAAATTTTGGGCCTTCATCCTGCAAATCCTTATGCTTGTGAGCAACTTTATGAACCTCAGTTGTCCCAATAGCTAGGAGGAGTGATTCCCAGATTGTCTAGACATACTTATGCTAGTTCTGCTCGTGCTAGTTTACTAAATATAGCAGCGTGGTTGCAACGCAGATGGCAGATCAAATTAGTTGCCTGAATACAAACCTTCCTGGCCCCCTGGGTATGTTCTCAAGGAACTAGCCCATTCTGCCACAACCACACCGCTATTTTTAGGCACTAACTTGAGCAGATCTTACATGTGTATGTCTATGTCTACCCAAGCT
The DNA here is from genome assembly GCF_965140285.1 of Lepidochelys kempii. NCBI lineage: Eukaryota > Metazoa > Chordata > Testudines > Cheloniidae > Lepidochelys > Lepidochelys kempii. Next base: position 150,819,399 of record NC_136381.1, read on the forward strand.
GAGAATTACAACCTCCCAGCTGCTGTGTACTGTATGTGTACTGTTTTGTACTCCCAGTATGTACTCCCAGTATGTGTACTGTTTTGTTTTTTTTAATCTGTAGCAGGAAGCCAGGCAGGTGTGGGGTCTGGGGAAGATTCTAGGCAGATGCTCTGCAGTAAGGCAGAGACTGAGAGAGAATCTTTCGGGATAATTGTTTTCCTTATAGTTTTGCAAGTGCCAAGCAGTCAGAAATCATGAGTCAGGTCTGAAAAATCGTGAGATTGGCTTAAAAATACACATACACAACACTTAAAAATCAATTATTTTTATTTGTCTTCTAGTTCTGAGATTTTAGAGTGCACTTGGGTCACAATTTCAAAATTTTCTCCGATAGGATCACAGCATCTTCCCCCTGACACTCCCCTACTTTTTTTCTGAATAAACAATCTTTAACAAGAACTAATATTCAGCTACAAACTACAGATCCAGCGGAGTCACTGGCTAGCTCATTTGTCTAGTCTTCTGACCTGAGGAAAGTTTTATCCAGATGATTCACTTGTATTATAAATCCAGTGGTGTAGACTACTGCTCAGTAGGTATTCTTAACAGAACTATTTCCCATCTACAAATTTGTGGTATGAGAACCATTACTGCTAGGGACACATGGCAATACATCCTGGTTTCAAACCAGATGAAAATGCTGTCTACTTCTGCACTGAGTACTTTAGTCAGTTTCAGTGATATTGGATCCCAGGGAGCAGCTCCACTGTAACAAGTACTGGTGTTCACCTCTTTTTTTTTTCCTCATCCAGTTTTATCAAGTTTTGGTAAAGCTGAATTTCAGTAGTTCAAGAAGAAAGCCATAGCATTAGCCTTACATCCTTCACACAGGCCACTTTTGTTATAGAAATATCTTAGTAATCTATATTACTTTGTCTGTCAGTCAATTCCCTTGTGCACAATGGAGGCAGAGAGTAAAAAGTCTGAAATCATATTGTACCCAAAAAACTTGGAATTCAGATCTGGCAAGTGGAGTCTCTTGTCAGCCACTACTGATGTGGGAATGCCAAAAGGAGAAAAGATGCCTTTTAACTTTTCTATGATCTATTGACTTGCACAGACAGAAAGAGGCTACATTTCAGTGTGAACAATATCTATTTTTACTGACCACAAGTCATTTTTCGTAACCACATACCACCATATCATTGATATAATTCTGGTGATTTCCAGGCTCTGAACTGGAAAGTGGGAATCATTTTCTTTCTATGTTAAGTTCTTGTTTCACAATGATGGTTTCATTATTTTTAATACCATATTTGTGAAAGATTCCAGAATGGTAGCATTGAAAAACACAGTATTTATCCAAAGAATGGGAACTGCAGAGGAATAGCAATGCTTATTTCCCCATAGCACCTCAACCATTTCTGGAAGGATCACTCTACGGAGACAAAGTAGTATAATAGTATCTGTCATATGCATACTTCTCCACTAAGAAATGGATTAAAACTAGCTTATCTCATATAGTCCACTGAGCAGTTCTAGAGTAGCAGCCGTGTTAATCTGTATTCACAAAAAGAAAAGGAGGACTTGTGGCACCTTAGAGACTAACCAATTTATTTGAGCATAAGCGTTCGTGAGCTACAGCTCACTTCATCGGATGCATTCAGTGGAAAATACAGTGGGGAGATTTATATACACAGAGAACATGAAACAATGGGTGTTACCATACACACTGTATGTATGTAAATCTCCCCACTGTATTTTCCACTGAATGCATCCAATGAAGTGAGCTGTAGCTCATGAAAGCTCATGCTCAAATAAATTGGTTAGTCTCTAAGGTGCCACAAGTCCTCCTTTTCTTTGAGCAGTTCTAATAACTCAGGAAATGATGGTTTGGATGGAATCAGAAATAGTGACCTAGAAGGGAAAGACTCTCTGTCCTATTACCTATCCCCTGAGCTATCCAATGCCCAGATAATGGCATGTGAACAAAATTGATGGCCTTCAAGTTGGTGAACACAAAGTTCTGCCTTGTAGTGGGGCACCCAAGTCTCCATGCAAGGCAGGAAGGAGTTAATGGGCTATTGACTCCCCAATTTTAGCCCAAATTAAGACCCCTGGAGCAGAAAGGAGGCCTCCAGGGAGGTAAAAAAAGAAAAGCCCTGAGTAGTTGGAGAGGGCAGACAAAGAGAAAGAGCAGGTGTGCGCTCTCACTGTGGGAGAGAAGGCTGGCAAGGGCCAGGGGGAAACTGGTGACTAGCCGGTCTCTTGGAAAAATGGGAAGAGATTATATTGGTTTATACTGGTTTTGGACTTTGAATGCAGAGAAGGAGTAGAACTGTAAGAGACCTAGCTGGAGGACTTAGACTTCGCAGCCAAGAAGGTGTTGGAGGCTGGGCAGAATAGTAGAAAGCCACCTGGGAAACTGAGCAAGAGTGGCTGCTGCACTGCACAATGCCACAAGGGAGTGCTCTGGTAAGGATATGCAGTAACATGCCCCTTCTTCCAATTCAGTGTTACCACTCTGCCAAGGAATAACAGGTGTCTGGGGCCTTTGGGGTCAGCTTCCATGTGGAGAAGTCAGTGATACAGTGGCTGAGTATACTTTATGTGTAATGTAACTATTGGGATTATTCTGTATCCCAAACCCCTAGTGTGCCAGTAGTGTGTATTGGAGTATTGGAGGCAAGCACTGCACATGCTTCACTAGCTAGAACTTTTAGGCACTAGCCCTGGTGGATCCCAATAACCTCTCAGACACACCATTAAGGAAAAAGGCTTTACTATAGCTGCCAGGTTAGGGAAAGGTAGCAAATACCCTAGGTACAGGTGCTTATACAGTTCCAGTTCCAAGTTAGCAATAGCATTTCCTGTCCATAGGATATCAGGGTTGGAAGGGACTTCAGGAGTCTCTGTGGCGCAATCAGTTAGCGCATCTGGCTTTTAATCGAAAGGGTTGGTGGTTTGAGCCCACCCAGGGACACAGTTGCTTCTTGGTGGGAGGGACAGCTCAGTGGTTTGAACATCAGTCTGCTAAACCCAGGGTTGTGAGTTCAATCCTTGAGGGGGCCATTTGGGATCAGGGCAAACATTGGGAATTGGTCCTGCTCTGAGCAGGGGGTTGGACTAGATGACCTCCTGAGATCCCTTCCCAGGCCCAAAGAAGCACCAATCCCCACTTTTTGCCCCAGATTCCTAAATGATTGAACTCACAAGCCTGGTTTAGCAGGCCAATGCTCAAACCACTGAGCTATCCCTCCCCCAGAGACAAGCCAATGAAAAGTCAGGGATCTTCAGACTGAGGTGCCCTTTCCACTCCAGTCTCTATTTAAGTCAATATGCATTTGTAGGTTTCCAAGCAAGGCTCAGTTAGTATCTGGAGGCCCCTCTGCCTGGGGTCCTTACCCAGCCACTGTTGCTTCTTCATATGCCTCATACAACTCTGCACCAACAGTGATATCCAGCAGTCACAGTCAGTTCCATATGTGGCTTTGCACGTGGTTCCTGGGGCTTATCTCCAGCTCCCTGCTACCATGCAGCTGCCTCTCCCAAACTGAACACTTCTCCCAAATCAGACACTTGTTTTTCTTTTTTGTGGGGTGGAGTTTTAGAGAGGTAACAAGTAGTATACAGGACAATGGCCAGAAATACATTGGTGAAGAGATGGCTAAACAGTTTTGCAAGCTGCATGCTACCATATGCCTTAGTAAATCTTGTTTCTGATCAGATTAAAAATATGAATTTTATTAATGTATTATGAAGGCAGCATGGACTAATGGTTAGAAAAAATAATGTCTTGAAAAGATCTAAATTCTAATCACACTGCAGACACTGATTAACTATGTGACACCCTTCCCCCCCCTCCCCAGTCAAGATATTCAGGCCTGCATTTTCAAATTTGGCTGCCTACATTCTGTCACGTTAATCTATATTTAGGAATGTAAATAAGTGACCTGATTATCAGAGGTGCTGAGTACCTGCTTTTCCCATTGACTTCACTATGGATTTACCACTTACTTTTGAAAATGTTGACCTCAGTGTTCCCATCACTAAAACAGCAATAATGATAGATTTGTCCAGCTTTGGCAGCACTTTGAGATCTATCTAGATGCTTAATTATCTCCATCACGGTAGTATCTAAGAAGAGGTACAAAAAAAGTGCAAAATGGGTGCAAAATATTGTTTCTCCAGTTGAGAAAGTACTGAGAAGAAACAAGAAGCCAAATCCTGTCTTTATACAATCCTATCTCAGTATTGAATTTGCACTCTGCCAGCTCTCCCAGGGTCCTCTGTGTATTGAGCCATTGAGGAAAATTCTGGAATGTGGTGTAAGGTTCAGAGATGGTGTTAGTCCATACATTTTAGTGTGTACTATCTTGAACTATATGTGGCTCCTCTATTCACATTACTTGTGCTATTAGTATGAGTATTCTGCATAGCAGCAAACATATCAGGACTAGACATGCACCCTCAGGCCAGCTAGAATATGACCGCAAATTGATACTGCTTTAAAAGTATTAATGTGTACCCATTACGGTGAGGGGAGCAAATAAGAAGACAGCCAGAATTTGCCCCAATAACCATCCACAAATGTGTTCTGCTCCACTGTAAATCTCAAGAGTTGGGATAAAGACAGTATATGATTGATAATTACATCTGTTCTTTTTCCCCATCCGCCTGTTCAGCAGAAAGTTACTTGGCTGTGTTTGAAGAGAGAGAGAGCTTACTTTTACATGCAGCCACACGTGTTTTCAAAGGTATCATTTCTCCTACTGGAAGGGTATAACTTTCTGATGAAGTCATTGAAATACAGCTTGAAATATGATACCGTATAGAACCTGTACTTTATATTTCACACACTTGTCACGAGAATGACTTGTGACTTTTTATTAACTTGTATTTTCAGACATGTCAGGGTTAAAATAAAATACACTTTCTTCTTTACAGATCAATGGGAACACCACTCCTAGCTGATTTAAATGCCTTAATCCTGCCTAGTCTGACATACCCATTAGAAATATAAAATGAAAGGTGACAATGCTTGGTCAATTATGTTCAGGTCTTTTTGCTGTTAGTAAAGATCATTGACCTGCTACTGCAGACTGATGGGTGTTTATCCCATGTACATAAAAGATTCCCTTTCAAATCATATTGAACAATCAGGGCCGGCTCTAGGATTTTTGCCAGCCCAAGCAAAAAAAATTTTGGCCGCCCCCGCTTTTTTTGTGCCCCCCGGCCCCCGGCTCCACCCCAACTCCGCCCCTTCCCAACCCCTTCCCCAGATCCTCCCCCCCCATTGCTTCCTGCAGCTCCCCCCCCCCCCCTAACTACCCACCCTAGCTCACCTCCGCTCCGCCGGCTCCCCTGAACAAGCCGCTGCTCCGCTTCTCCCCACTCCCTCTCAGGCGAGGGAGAGGCAGCGCATTCAGGGGAGCAGGCAGAGTGGAGGTGAGCAAGGGTGGGGGGGAGCGCAGGAAGTAACGGGAGGGGTAGAGGAACTGCTCCCCGCCCCAGCTCACCTCCGCTCCACCCCGCCGCCTCCCCGGCCCACGCTGCCGCTTGGCTTCTCCTCCCTCCCTCTCAGGCTTGCCGTGTGAAACACCTGTTTCAGGCACGGCAAGCCTGGGAGGGAGGGGGGAGAAGCGGAGAGGTGGTAACACACTCAGGGAAGCAGGTGGAGGCAGAGCAGAGGCGAGGTGGGGTGGCGGGGACACATTTCTAGGGACTGCATGGCCAGCACCGGAATGCCACCCCTAGAAATGTGCAGCCCCAAGCACCTGCTTATTTTGCTGGTGCCTAGAGCCGGCCCTGTGAACAATGTAACAACCCATGTAGTTCATCATGTAGACAAATAAGGATTAAGAATTATCAAATTCAACAAAGCAAAATTACTTTTGACATGGGCCTTCTTTCTATCCTTTTATAAATTAAAAGAGGAAGGCCTTCTCTTTTTCAATAATGTATATTTTAGCATTGTAAACAATAGTATGAAGCAGCCATTAACACTTTATACAAACTTCTGCAACAGGTGTGTGGCAATGAAAACAGATAGGGTGGAATCCACAAAAATACTTAGGTGCCTAACCCCCATATTTCGATGCAGTGCACAAAACTTCTGCTTGCCTGCTGCCTAAACCTGTAGGTATCTAAAATTGCTTGGTGCCTACATTTTTTTCAATAAAAGTTCCCTAGGAATGACACTTTTTAATATGGATTAAAAACTGGCTAACTGATAGGTCTGAAAATGTAATTATAAATGGGGAATCATTATTAAGCTGGTGTGTCTTCAGTGTGGTCCCACAGGGATTGTTTTTTGGTCCTACATTATGTAACATTTTTGTCAGTGACTTAAAAAAAACATAAAATCATCACTGATAAAGTTTGCAGATGGCTCAAAAATTGGATGAATGGTAAATAATAAAGGGGGCTGGTCACTGATTCAGAGCAACTTAGATCAATTGGTAAATTGGTGCAAGCAAACAATATGCATTTTAATATGGCTAAATGTAAATGCATACATCTGGGAACAAAGAATGTAGACCATACTTACAGAATGGGGGACTGTATCCTGAGAAGCAGGGACTCTGAAAAAGATGTGTGGGTCATGATGGCTAATCAGCTGAACATGAGCTCCCAGTGTGACACTGGGAACAAAAGAGTGAGTGCAATTCTGGGATGCATAAACAAGACAATCCTGAGTAGGAGTAGAGAGGTTATTTCAGCTCTGTATTTGGCACTGGTGCACTGGCACTGGTGTTGGAATACTGTGTCCAGTTCTGGTGCCCAAAATTCAAGAAGGATGTTGATAAATTGGAGAGGGTTCAGAGAAGAGCCATGGAAATGATTAAAGGATTAGAAACCAAGCCTTATAGCGATAAACTCAACCTATTTAGCTTAACAAAGAGAAAGTTAAGGGATGACTTGATTATAAATCTATAATATTATAAATCAATAAGTAACTACATGGGGAACAAAATTATTAATGAGCTTTTTAATCTAGCAAAAGAAGATAAAACATGATCCAATGGTTGGAAGTTGAAGCTAGATAAATTCAGACTAGAAATAAGAAATACATTTTTCATGGTGAGAGGGTTGTGGTGGATTCTCCATCATAGACAATTTTTAAATTAAGACTGAATATTTTTCTAAGAGTTATGCTCTAGGAATTATTTTATGGAAGTTCTATGGCCTGTGTTATACAGGAGGCCAGACTAGTTGAGTACAGTAGTCCCTTCTGGCTTTGGAATCTATGAATCTACGTTTCTGCCTCTGAGCATGCACACTGCTCCCTCAGTCTCGGCTCCTAGCTGCCTATCTTCTGTGTAAGCCCCAGAGTGATCCACAAATCAAGAGAAAGATAAATGTTCTGCCACCTAAATTGAATGCGGGGCCTAATCCAGTATGTGTTCAGTAGCCACCTAACTCCACAAAACAGCTGGCGGAAGAAGAGGACTTTCCTCACAACCTTTAGCCCAGTGTAGGAAAATCCCCCCATTCAAATCCTCCTTTTGCCTGAAGAGAAGAAATTTTAACAGGGATCTGCCACCTCTCAGGTGACTGTCCCAACCACTGGCATATGGATATTCTCACTTTGGTCTTCCTCATTATCGCCTAACATAGTTGTACTGTATTAAATAACTGAATAATTAAATATTAATTGGATCAGATAATGAGTTAGAATGACTCTATAGTTTAGAGGGGAGGGCACTCACATGAGAGGTGGCAGATCCATATTCAAATCCCTTCTCCTCATCAGGCAGACTTGAACTACAGGGTCTCCCACATCCTGTGTGAGTACCCTAAACACTGGGCTAAAGTTTGTAAGGAAGGTCATCTGTCCACTTCCACTCTCCAACTGTTTTGTGTGGAATTAGGCAGCCTCTGAGAATGCCTATCAGACTGGGCCCTGCATGAACTTAGGCACTGAAAAGCTATCTTTTCCTAGAGTGTTAATCACTCACAGAGATGGGCATCTCCTGGTAGCCTGGTCTTAGTCTCTGAATTGCAAGACAGGGACGGGGCATCATTTAGGTTGCCAATTTTGGTTGGAGATATTCCTGGAGGTTTCATCACATGACAATCTTTAATTATAGATTAATCTTTAATTCCTGGAGACTCCAGGGGAATCCTGGAAGGCTGGCAACCCTGGTCTTAGTATATACCCCTCTCATTGACAGCTTCTATTGACTAATTTAGGTGGCTCTCTGGCCAATGTGCTGGCTTTGAGGATCACATTTGGAAGCACCTATGTCTCCCCTTTCATTGTATAGGGAACTTGGGCTCCTAACTCAAGTTTTGTGGATCGCAGTAGTGTTCCTGTGATTTTCTAGGCACCTAACAGGTAGGCACCACAATGTTCAACATTCCAATGCCTAGGTCCCTTTTGTGGATCCAGGCCCTAGTGTCTACAACCTCACATAACTGATATCATTTTTAAATCTCTGTCTCATGCTTCAGGATATAGGCTGAATGGATACAGGGGTCAGGAAGAAATATTTCCCCCTTTTCCCATTTATAGCACTGGAGCCCTTATTCACACAAGTAGGCCCATTGCCTTCAGTAGTAGAATCTGTGGGAGTAAGTGCTCATTTATCTGAGTAAGGATAGCACATTGTATTTCTAAGTGACTTGTTCAAGGTAACACAGGAAGACTGAACCAGAGCTAGGAATTGAATACATAATTTCCGAGACTCAGCCCAGTGCTTTACCAGACGTAGAATTTATTAAAAAGACAAAGGTTCATTCATATTCCTGTATCTTTGCAGAACAGAAATATATCAAATTGGCTGGGTGACATCATTACATACACAAACCTGATTGTGCTCTATATAAATTAGGGTGAAATATAATAATAGAGAAAAAACTAAACAGTCATGAAAATACCAACATTTTCAAACACTTTAACAGTGGGTTTTAAATTTTTTAGCATGTTTCCATGTGAAATTAATGCTTGAAAAAGATGCCGACAGCTCTGGAGACTGAAGTTCTCTACTTGTCCAAGTACATCATGCTTTCTCATACTGTTCCACCAACATACACTGGCCTCCAGGGACCTCTTCTGGAGAGAAAGTGAATACTAAAGTCTCGATGGCCCATTCTGTCCTTGGCCTCTCTGACGAGCATGGCAGTTGTGGTAGTTTTTGGCATGAGAATGCCTGGCTACTGGGAACTGGACAGATACCACCAAACAATAAGCAATTAGCATGTTCTTTTCTCCCAACTTTCTCTGTCCTTGCACTGTAGATTTACTACTGGTTGGCTGCAAAGTTTGTTTTTTCTGAAGCTCCAGCTCTTGAATAATGATGTAAGAGTATGTGACTGGAAAGAATGAAGTAATGACGACATTCTCCAAGCCAAAACAAATATAAACACATGAAAGAGTTTCCATTTGAAATGCTCTGTGTTGCATGACGCAGCACTGTGAGTAAATTCTGCTTTTCATTTTAGCAAATTCCAAAGTGAATGGATTCCTCAGCTGATTCAACAAAAGAGAATTAAGGAAAGCCAGGAGAAATATGAGCTAAATGCTGTGAATCATATCTAATATTTCATTTCATGCATAGGCATTCAAAATCTATTGCAAGTGTAAAAACTGCAATTTAAGATTTTTACATCTTTAAAATGTCAAGGCCACAACTGTGCTCAAAAGTAAGTTACCTTTGCTTGATTATTTATTTATTTTAGTTTCTTAAAAGTCCCTGTCTTCACACTACAGGCCAGTCAGCCTCGCCTCAGTCCCTGGAAAAATCATGGAGCAGGTCCTCAAGGAATCAATTCTGAAGCACTTAGAGGAGTGGAAAGTGTTCAGGAACAGTCAACATGGATTCACCAAGGGCAAGTCATGCCTGACTAATCTAATTGCCTTGAGATAACTGGCTCTGTGGATAAGGGGAAAGCAGTGGATGTGTTATTCCTTGACTTTAGCAAAGCTTTTGACACGTTCTCCCACAGTATTCTTGAAAGAAAGTTAAAGAAGTATGGGCTGGATGAATGGACTATAGGGTGGATAGAAAGCTGGTTAGATCGTCGGGCTCAACGGGTAGTGATCAATGGCTCCATGCCTAGTTGGCAGCTGGTATCAAGTGGAGTGCCCCAAGAGTCAGTCCTGGGGCCGGTTTTGTTTAATATCTTCATTAATGATTTGGAGGATGGCGTGGACTGCACCCTCAGCAAGTTTGCTGATGACACTAAACTGGGAGGAGAGGTAGATACGCTGGAGGGTAGGGATAGGATACAGAGGGATCTAGACAAATGAGAGGATTGGGCCAAAAGAAATCTGATGAGGTTCAACAAAGACAAGTCAATGGAAATGCTCCCATAGCCCTGGTCTACACTACAAGTTTAGGTCGAATTTAGCAGCATTAGATCAATTTAATCCTGCACCCATCCACACAACAAAGCCATTTTTGTTGACTTAAAGGGCTCTTAAAATCGATTTCTGTACTCCTCCCCCCAGTGCAGGGATTCGTGCTGAAATCAACATTGCCAGGTCAAATTTGTGGTAGTGTGGACACAATTTGATGGTACTGGCCTCCAGGAGCTATCCCAGAGTGCTCCATTGTGACCATTCTGGACAGCACTTTCAACTCAGATGCACTAGCCAGGTACACAGGAAAAGCCCCGGGAATTTTTGAATTTCATTTCCTGTTTGGCCAACATGGCGAGCTCATCAGCACAGATGACCATGCAGTCCCAGAATCGCAAAAGAGCTTCAGCATGGACTAAATGGGAGGTACTGGATCTGATCACTGTATGGGGAGACGAATCCGTGTTATCAGAACTCTGTTCCAAAAGACAAAATGCCAAAATATTTGCCAAAATCTCCAAGAACATGATGGACAGAGGCTACAACAGGGACCTGCAGCAGTGCCATGTGAAAATTAAGGTGCTCAGGCAAGCCTACCGAAAAACCAAAGAGGCAAACGGCCGCTCTGGGTCAGAGCCCCAGACATGCCACTTCTATGATGAGCTGCACACAATTCAGACAGCCATCCCACCTTGATGTTGGTGAAACATCCCTTGTGATCCACCAGTGCTTGCAGCAATATTGAAAAGTACCCCTTGCGGTTTATGTACTGGCTGCCAAGGTGGTCCAGTCCCAGGACAGGGATATGCGTTCCATCTATCACCCCACCAAAGTTAGGGAATCCCGTTGCAGCAACGCCATCCACTATTACCTGCACATTTCCCAGAGTCATTACCCTTGATAGCAGCAGCTCAGTGGTTGCGCTGGCTACTTGGATCACAGCAGCCCCCACAGTAGGTTTGCCCACTCCAAACTGATTCCCAACTGACCGGTAGCTTTCTGGCATTGCAAGCTTTCAGAGGGCTATCGTCACTTGCTTCTGAACTGTGAGGGCTGCTCTGTTTCCCGGGCCCAGAATCAGCATTCCACAGCATGAGCCTGCCCCATTGCCACCAGGATGTCCAAATTGCCGGGGCCTGTGCTTTGAGAGAAGTCTTTGTCCATGTCCTCATCACTCTCGTCACCACGCTGCCGTCACCTCCTCGCCTGCTTTTGCAGGTTATGGTTCTGCACATACTGCAGGATAATGCGCGAGGTGTTTACAATGCTCATAACTGCCACGGTGATCTGAGCGGACTCCATGCTTGCTGTGTTATGGTGTCTGTAGGAGAGCAGGAGAGCAGAGTTGCAGCGGAAGCGGTGGCTAAAGATGGATGCCATGATGTCATAAATATAAAGGGAAGGGTAAACACCTTTAAATCCCTCCTGGCCAGAGGAAAAACCCTTTCACCTATAAAGGGTTAAGAAGCTAAGATAACCTCACTGGCACCTGACCAAAACGACCAATGAGGAGACAAGATACTTTCAAAGCTGGAGGGGGGGAAACAAAGGGTCCTCTCTGTCTGTGTGATGCTTTTGCCGGGACCACAGCAGGAATGCAGGTCAGAACTCCTGTAAAGAGTTAGAGTCTGAATGCATCCGATGAAGTGAACTGTAGCTCACGAAAGCTTAAGCTCAAATAAATTTGTTAGTCTCTAAGGTGCCACAAGTACTCCTTTTCTTTTTGTGAATACAGATTAACACGGCTGCTACTCTGAAACCTGTAAAGAGTTAGTAAGCAATCTAGTTAGATATGCATTAGATTCTGTTTTGTTTAAATGGCTGATAAAATAAGTTGTGCTGAATGGGATGTATATTCCTGTTTTTGTATCTTTTTGTAACTTAAGGTTTTGCCTAGAGGGTTTCTCTATGTTTTGAATCTGATTACCCTGTAAGGTATTTACCATACTGATTTTACAGAGGTGATTCTTTTACTTTTTCTTTAATTAAAATTCTTCTTTTAAGAACCTGATTGATTTTTCATTGGTCTTAAGATCCAAGGGTTTGGGTCTGTGTTCACCTATGCAAATTGGTGAGGATTTTTATCAAGCCTTCCCCAGGAAAGGGGGTATAGGGCTTGGGGGGAATATTTTGGGGAAGAGACTTTCCAGGTGGGTACTTCCCCTGTTATTTTTGTTGGACACTTTGGTGATGGCAGCATAAATGTTCAAGGACAAAAGGTAAAACAGTTTGTACCTTGGGGAAGCTTTTAACCTAAGCTGGTAAGAATAAGCTTAGGGGGTCTTTCATGCAGGTCCCCACATCTGACCCTAGAGTTCAGAGTGGGGAAGGAACCTTGACACACGAGAATAGATATTTATAGAGAACGACGAGAGGACCTGCGAGGTGGATTCATGACAGTCGGAGAGCAGAGTTGCAGCGGAAGCGGTGGAGGACGACAGTTAGCACTGTGCACATTTCCTGAGGAAGAACACATGTACCTGGGAGCCCATGACAAACAACATGGAGACAATAGCAGCAGAGCAGAGTTGCAGCGGAAGCGGTGTATGATGACCGTTAGCAGTCCTACTGCACTGACTGCTGCCAGCAGCACCCAGGACACAACAGCAGCGGTGTCGGTGAGCTGAGCTGAGTGCACGCTTGCCGTGGTATGGCATCTGTGCAGAAAAAAGATGCAAAATGTTTGTCTGCCGTTGCTTTCACGGAGGGAGGGGCGACTGGTGACATGTACCCAAAACCACCCGCGACAATGTTTTTGCTCCATCAGGCTTAACCCAGGACGCACGCCACCGACTTAATGCACTTAGTGGGGACATACGCAATGGACTGTATAAAATCGATTTCTAAAAATCGACTTCTATAATATCGACCTAATTTCATAGTGTACACATACCTGTAGACTTTACTGGTTTTGGATCAGGCTCAGCTAATTCCCATTAAAGTCAATGGAACAACTCATGCTGTTTCTAGTGGGAGTTGGATCAGGCCATAAAAGAACTAATAATTATTTAACTAGACAAAATAACTAGTAGAAATTAGTCTCCATTATTACAAATTATTTGGTTAATGGTCAAGGTTATGCTATTAATAATTTCCAGTGATAGTTAGAAGTAAGTAATTTTTCTTTGTGTGTATTTCTAATTATGACTTTGAGACGCAATTCTGGCTCTCCTGCTTTCACTGAGTAGTAGCATTCTCTGCTAATAGTCACACTGAAATTGATGTGACTACTCATGGTACTACTCAGCATGAGTAAGGGATGGGGCAGAATCAAATCCCTAGTGATTATTCTTTACTAATCAAAGACTACATGTCCTTGTACTAGTGATGGCTCCAAAGCAAACTCCTATTTGAATAGTCCCAGCGTGGAGGTTTAAAACCCACGTCTGAATGTCACTCCCCTAATTTTTTGGGGTGGTTGGCTCTGGTATTCATATTTGGCCCATGTTAGAGAGTGGTTCAGGTTGTGAACTTCTGGGTTTGTAGTTTTGGTTCAAGCCCATCTCTCCCAGTTATCAATATTTGGACATGTATTCTATTTCAGAATGTATACTTTTCACAGAATATTCTAACGACTTGCACAGAATGTCAAGGAAATACATAACCAAGAGTGAATCATACAATCTGAGCTACCAAAAACTGGTTGTCACTCTCCTCCCACAAAGAAGAGGGAGAGTATGAGCCTTCTACAGCAGCTAATTAGAAAATTAGAACACCACAAATGGATTGTATTTTACTGGCAGCAGAGCTTCTTCCCCCAGTGTTTTAAAGTATTTTTGAATTGTTTGCTGTCAGCAAAACAAGCACGCTACCTGCAATCCTACAGACAACAAAGCCCAGCAGCAGGATTTCAGTCAGGTGATGTCACCCAGGTAACATTGTACTGACAAGCTTTTAATTAAAGTTTTCCCACACATCTTTCTGCTGGTCCCCAGGAGCTATTATTCATTATGTGCCGACTGTCAGCCAATTGTGAGTCGGGATGGAAGTGTTTTATTTTCAAAGCCCTTGCTGACAGCTAGAGAACACTTTGTTATACAATCTGTTTACTTTTTTCACACACACAGTCTTGCTAAAGGGGAAATGGCTATGCAGTAGTGTTTACAGTTTATGGCAATAATTAAATGCATCTGGTAGTGCAGTAACTGAAGGAAAGGTGAGTGTGGGTGTGGGGGGAACCATAAAATTATTTCTATAAACAGTTACTCTCACCTTCCAGAGCCCCTAGCTTTTCAAGATGAAGCTTCTTTGGGAAAGGGCAGGTCCTAACAGGTGCACAGAGAGTGAAATCAGAGCATTTGGATCTAATTGTGCCATAACTTGAAGTATAGAAATATTGGCCAAAAATAACAATAATACTCCATTTTGATATGGGAATAGAACACTGTAAAGTGATTTAAAAAAAAAGTCACTCCATACTGTTACATTTCAGAGTACATGCCTCCAGAGGAAGAAATATAAAATGTAAGTACACATATTTCCATACTGGAACAGACCTCTTATTTGGTATCCTATTTCTGGCACTATCTACAGGAGCAATATTTAATGCTTAACGCTCACAGGGAACAAAATTTTCCTTTAATAGGCCCGGTCTACATGGGGGAGAGGAGGAGGATCGATCTAAGTTATGCAACTTCAGCTACGTGAATAACATAGCTGAAGTCGACGTACTTAGATCTACTTTCCCTGTTGTCTTCACTATGGTAGGTCGACTGCTGACACTCCCCTGTCGACTCCACCTATGCTTCTTGCTCCGGTGGAGTACCGGAGTCGATGAGAGAGCACTAGGCGGTTAATTTATTGCATTTTCACTAAGCACGATAAATCAACCCCCGCTGGACTGATCGCTCCGGAGGTAAGTGTAGACATGCCCTTAATTAGTTAACACAAATTAAGTAATTTCTTCTCTTTCCTAGTGATTACCAAACTCTATCTACTGAGAATTATCACATTGTTGTAGAAAGCTATGGATAAATAATTATTTATGTCTGTTTACTAAGAATAACATAAAATCAATAAATATTTCTCAGGAAGTATTAAATAACTTAAAACTTATTCAAATACTTATACATAAAGAGGAGTCATTTTAGCCCAGATCAGGGGTCTCTGCCCTCACAGCTGAATTAGTCTTCCAACTTGGAACCTTGTAAAGGCCCATCCAAGACTGAACCAGAGGAATCAGGCTCCACAGGATATTGGGGGTGGGGTGGGGAGTAGGAAGAAGTGAAGAGAGATACCAGCTGAATTGTCCCAGGCTGATCCTGTAGTCACCCATAGCTAGCACAACAGAAGTAATTGCTGTTTCAAACAGCACTATCTTATAAGGAGTCTCTGCAGTGGCTGCTACTCCATAGGACACTGCTAATGGCAGCACAGATCCAGGGGAGAGGATAGCACTAGGGCAATATGGGAGACCGTCCTCTATGTGGCTGCCTCCTTGACTCCATCAATACTGGACTGTCCTTTCCTTTAGAAGGGTTTGTCCTGTGAGGCTGGGAGGCCAAACCCTGGCTACATAAACTCCTTCCACATCTGGAGAATTCAATAAGGTTCTTTTTTATGAATATGCCCAGCAACTATATCCCCTCCTTTTATTTTTTTTTTAATTCCAGGGTGTTTAATTCCATATTATTTTAAATTACAGATAAACCTCATAGATCAAATGCTGGCTGATAGTTGAGCCCCCACCAATAAAAAATGAAAACAAAAAACAAAGCTCTAAGAAGCATCACAGGTTGGAAAATTTCCTCCCCAACTCTATCTCTCCTCTAAACCCATGGACAGCCCACTTTATAGTCTTTGGAGTTGTGGAGACCCTGGAATGCTGACTCTGGAGTCCTGGGAGGGCATTCAGTCAGTGGCAAGGGACAATATGTATAAATATTGGAACTTGTGTTTCAATACTCTGGCCCCATGAGACAGAAATGCACGTTATGTACATGGGCAGACACTTAGCCTATTGGGCTATACACAATCAGAATACAGACATGCATTAATGCTGCTATTTCAAAGGTAACATGCACCCATATGGGCAGCCAGCACTTTGCATTCCATTTCTAAGTAAAACAATGCTAAGTTACTCTATCACTCAGTATTTAATTACTAAATATTACTGCAAGAATCACAGAATGGATAAATATTTTTACTTCTAAGAAATTAAATGAGTGATTTTAAGTAATTGTAAGTGACTGAGATTCTAGGAAAATATTGCCTTAGGTGAAAGGAATGAAGGAACATTATGTTTGACTTTTCAACGAGACAGTTCGTGAGGCTCTTTAAAACTATTATAGAATAGACCTGAATGCCTGAGGATAAATAAGATATATGCTGTACTGGTGACTACTGCATTCTCTAGAGGCAGTTAATTATACAAATATTTTTAGGGTTCCCCTCTTCAGATGACATAAATCTTCAGCCAGTCAACATATGAACTCACCAATTGGTGACGCTGCTGGTATTGAAACATTAACAATTTCTCTGTGCAAACTTCATTTGGGAAAATGAATGCTGGGAATTACCTTGTACGTCATTATAGATTAGAAATTTTTTCACTACTACATATGCTTTTATCTCTTCTCAACCACAAGATTCATGGTCCTCTTGTAGATATTAGTTTGGCTGGGCTAGATGAGTTAGGGTAATATGTTAATAAGAACACAGTTTATATGTCTTAGAGGTTAAGAGTGAATGGATTCTGAGACTAGACAGTCAATATTCAGATAAATTATTCTGTGATCATAAGGTTTTGGTATTCCCATATTTTACTCAGACAAAATACCATGAACCAATGTAAGCATTTTATTGTGTTAATTCTCAAATGAAGCATAAAAAGTCTGAATTTTTATTTTATTATCAATATTGTTAATACTAAATTACAGCAAGATCTACCAGAGAACTGAGCTGAGATTTGAGAAACCAAAGTACAGAGATTTGGTGAGTTATCTAATATCTCAGAGTGAGTCAGTGGCACAGCTAGGAATACTGCCTAGATATCCTGCATCCCAGTTCTGTGCTTTCACCAACTCTGTAAGTGTCTAGCTTTATTTATTGCATTAATATAATAATTTTTAATTTTTCTGATAAACAGTTGAAAATGTATTGCTATATTCTGTATATCTTATTCTAGTTTCTCTTTTTCTTTCTTCTTAAAATATGAAATCTGAACCCATATAGCAAGAGATAGATACTGCATGTATATACGAGATTATATGAAAAATATAGTTTTCTGACATTATCTACAATATCCAGTTGTTTTTGCTGTGAACACAGTGGAAGAAACACATACACTGAAAAATTGGCTAGGGCTCCTACATCTTTATTAGGGCTCTCAAGAGATTAAAAAAATTAATCACGATTAATCGCACGATTAAAAAAAATGTGATTAATCATACTGTTAATAATAGAGTACCATTTATTTAAATATTTTGGGATGTTTTCTAGATTTTCAAATATATTGATTTCAATTACAACACAGAATACAAAGTGTACAGTGCTCACTATATTTATTTTTATTACAAATATTTGCACTGTAAAAAAACAAAAGAAACAGTATGTTTCAATTCACCTAATACAAATACTATCATGCAATCTCTTTATAATGAAAGTCAAACTTACAAATGTGGAATTATGTACAAAAAATAACTGCATTCAAAAATAAAACAATGTAAAACTTTAGAATCTACAAGTCCACTCAGTCCTACTTCAGCCAATGGCTCACACAAAAAAAGTTTGGTTACAATTTGCAGGAGATAATGGTGTCCACGTCTTGTTTACAATGTCATCTGAAAGTGAGAACAGGCATTCACATGGCACTGTTGTAGCTGGCATCGCAAGATATTTACATGCCACACGTGCTAAAGATTCATATGTCCCTTCATACTTCAACTGCCATTCCAGAAGAAATGCATCCATGCTGATGATGGGTTCTGCTCGATAACTATCCAAAGCAGAGCAGACTGAAGCATGTTCATTTTCATCATCTGAGTCAGATGCAACCAGTAGAGGTTGATTTTATTTTTTGGTGGTTCAGGTTCTGGAGTTTCAGCATCTGAGTGTTTGTGATGTTCCTCTGGTGCTATCTGGACCAGTGGTCTCCTAGGTCACTCTAATCCTCGACTCTGGAAGCCAGCCTTACCCTGCCCTCCTGTGAGAATCCCCACTCCCAGGCTGTTCACGCACAGCCTCTGGCATGTAAGCTGCTCCCAGCTATGTCAGTGAGCATTTTTGGCCAGCCGCTGTTGGGATTGTGCAGCCGAATGACACTAGCCAATATCTCTGGTTCCAGACACAACCCTAGGAACCTCCATCTTGCAGCGTCCAGTTATGCCCACTGGACGCTGCAAGCTTCTATGAGTTCATCAATTTAACAAAAAAAATTGATATGTACCAGGCTTGTTATCCCAAGGCGAGTCTCTGACACATTTCAAACCAAACACACAGCTTCAGGTAGAATAAACAAACACACTTATTAACTACAAAAGATAGATTATAAATGATTATAAGTCAAAGCACAACAAGTCAGATTTGGTCAAATGAAATAAAAGCAAAACGCATTCTAAGCTGATCTTAACACTTTCAGAGCCCTTACAAATTTATATGCTTCTCACCACAGGTTGGCTGGTTGCCCTTCAGCCAGACTCTCCCCTTTAATCAGCGCTTCAGTCTCTTGGTGGTGGTGTCCGTAGATGGAGGTGGAAAAGAGAGACCATGGCAAACATCTCTCCCTTTTATCATGTTCTTTCTTCCCACTTGGATTCCCCCAGCCCCCCTTCAGAGTCAGGTGAGCATCACCTCATCATAGTCCCAAACTGACCAAGGGAAGGGGAGTGACTGCCTAGGCCAGTGTCCTTTGTTCTTGTGAGGCTGGGCTGGGTTTGTCCCATACGTGCCATGATGAGGTGTGAACTGCCCCTCTGCTCCTGGAGAGTTTTGCCTGGGCTTGTTTTAAGCCACAAGGACACATTTTCAGACTCATAATTATATACATGAAATTACAACCCATAACATTACTATAACAACAATGCTCAGTGCATCATTAGTCTTCCAAAGACACCCAACATGACAAACTTTGCATTGGATACCACACAATCATATTATAAGGATGAACATAGGGGCGCAGGGTGTTCCCCCAAGGTACAGAGTGTCACAGTATTGCTCTTTTAAGACATCTGAAAGCATGCTGCACACCTCATGCCTCTCAGATTTCGGAAGGCACTTCAGATTCTTAAACCTTGGGTCAAGTTCTTTATCTATCCTTAGAAATCTCACATTGGTACCTTCTTTGCATTTTGTCAAAACTGCTGGGAAAGTGTCCTTAAAATGAACAAGTGCTGGGTTATCATCTGAGATTGCTATAACATGAAATATATGGCAGAATGTGGGTAAAACGGAACAGGAGACATACAATTCTCCCCCAAAAAGTTCAGTCACAAATTTAATTAATGCATTATTTTTTAATGACCATCATCAGCATGGAAGCATGTCCTCTGGAATGGTGGCCGAAGCATGAAGGGGCGTTTGAATGTTTAGCATATCTGTCACATAAATACCTTGCAATTCTGGCTACAGAAGTGCCATGTGAATGCCTGTTCTCACTTTGTGGTGACATTGTAAATAAGAAGTGGACACCATTATTTCCAGTGAATGTAAACAAGCTTGTTTGTCTTAGCTGAATAAGAAATAGGACTGAATGGACTTGTAGGCTCTCAAGTTTTACATTGTTTTGTTTTTGAGTGCAGTTATGTAACAAAAAAAATTCTACATTTGTAAGTTACACTTTCACGGTAAAGATATTGCACTACAGTACTTCTATGAGGTGAATTTTGTTGATCATTTTTGCAAATATTTGTAATAAAAAATAATAATATAAAGTGAGCACTGTACACTTTGTATTCTGTGTTGTAACGTAACAGAAATCAATATATTTGAAAATGTAGAAAAACATCCAAAAATATTTAATAAATTTCAATTGACATTCTATTGTTTAACAGTTTGATTAATCACAATTAATTTTTTTAATCACAGTTAAATTTTTTGAGTTAATCTCATGAGTTAACTGCGATTAATCAACAGCCGTAATCTTTATTAATAGCTAATAGCTTTGCAAGCTAAATATTATGGCAATTCTAATCCCTTCCCACCCTCCAGTCTCCAAATTATAAAAGAGGAAACCCACAGCCAAATTTGATAACAAACAATTGGTATATTGGAAACTACTTAAAAATTACTTGCTATCACTTTAAATGTGATCAATTTCCTGGTCTTGCTTGCAGGATAGGGGCCTCTGAGGGAAACGATTTCATCTGGGTCATCTGATTCAGTCAGCCGACAACCAGTCTGGAAAGAGCCATCTTAAAGAAATATGGGATGAGTTGTGTGTCACTACCTTAGTGAATAGCCTGTTTGGTTTTCTCTCTCTCTCTCTGATTTTCTTGTGTGTTATTGTTCTGAATTCTAAGAAATAAAAGTAGTTATTTTACAATCTTCCCACAAGAGTATTAATGTTTTTATCTAACTTCTGTGTGCGTGCTGTGAACATAATACTTGATATTGTTTTTTTATGAGATTACAATTTTGGTTAAAGGTAACTGGGTTGACATAATAGGGCAGTTCCTCAGCTACTGTAAAGTGTTGTAATTCCATTACTACCAGTGGAGTTATGATCATTTACACCAGCTGAGGATCTGCTGCACTGTACTTTGGCTTCTATAAGGCACTTGACATAGGCTCATACAACATTCTGATTAAAATACTAGCACTAAACAAAATCAATGCAGTACATAAGTAAATGAATTAAAAATTGGCTAACTGACAGATCACAATAAGTAATTGTAAATGGGGAATCATCACCCAAGAGAGTTGTTTCTAGTGAGGTTCCTCTAGAATCATAGAATATCAGGGTTGGAAGGGACCACAGGAGGTCATCTAGTCCAACCCCTTGCTCAAAGCAGGACCAATCCCCAACTAAATCATCCCAGCCAGGGCTTTGTCAAGCCTGACCTTAAAAACCTCAAAGGAAGGACATTCCGCCACCTCCCTAGGTAACGCATTCCAGTGCTTCACCACCCTCCTAGTGAAAAAGTTTTTCCTAATATCCAATCTAAACCTCCCCCACTGCAACTTGAGACCATTACTCCTTGTTCTGTCATCTGCTACCACTGAGAACAGTCTAGATCCATCCTCTTTGGAACTCCCTTTCAGGTAGTTGAAAGCAGCTATCAAATCCCTCCTTACTCTTCTCTTCTGTAGACTAAACAATCCCATTTCTCTCAGCCTCTCCTTATAAGTCATGTGTTCCAGTCCCCTCATAATTTTTGTTGCCCTCCTCTGGACGCTTTCCAGTTTTTCCACATCCTTCTTGTAGTGTGGGGCCCAAAACTGGACACAGTACTCCAGATGAGGCCTCACCAATGTCAAATAGAGGGGAACGATCACGTCCCTCGATCCGCTGGCAATGCCCCTACTTATACAGCCCCAAGTGCCTTTAGCCTTCTTGGCAACAAGGGCACACTGTTGACTCGTATCCACCTTCTCGTCCACCGTAATCCCTAGTTTCTTTTCTGCAAACTGATGCCTAGCCATTCAGTCCCTACTCTGTAGCAATGCATGTGATTCTTCCGTCTTAAGTGCAGGACTCTGCACTTGTCCTTGTTGAACCTCATCAGATTTCTTTTGGCCCAAACCTCTAATTTGTCTAGGTCTCTCTGTATTCTATCCCTACCCTCCAGCGTATCTACCACTCCTCCCAGTTTAGTGTCATCTGCAAACTTGCTGAGGGTGCAGTCCACGCCATCCTCCAGATCATTAATGAAGATATTGAACAAAATCGGCCCCAGGACCGACCCTTGGGGCACTCTGTTTGATACCAGCTGCCAACTAGACATGGAGCCATTGATCACTATCCGTTGAGCCCGATGATCTAACCAGCTTTCTATCCATCTTATATCCATTCATCCAGCCCATACTTCTTTAACTTGCTGGCAAGTGAGGGCTCTGTTCTTGGCCAAATGCTTTTCAATATCTTTTTCAAAGGTTGAGCCTATTTTTTATTTTTTTTGAAGAAAATATAACATTATTGCTGGTAAGCTTGCAAATGACATGAAAATTGGTGGAGTGGTAAATAATAATAGTAGGTCAATTCTGCAGAGCCATTTGGATTGCTTGGTATGATGGGCTCACTTAAACAACATGCATTTTAATACAGTAACTCCCTGCTTAACGTTGTAGTTATGTTCCTGAAAAATGCGAATTTAAGTGAAACGATGTTAAGCATATCCAATTTCCCCATAAGAATTAATGTAAATAGTGGGGAGTTAGGTTCCAGGGAAATTTTTTTCACCAGACAAAAAACTATATTTTTATATATATTATATATACACATGCACACAGTATAAGTTTTAAACAAAGTTTTAAACAATTTAATACTGTACACAGCAATGATGATTGTGAAGCTTGATTGAGGTGGTGAAGTTAGAGGATGGAAGAGGGTGGGATATTTCCCAGGGAATGCCTTACTGCTAAATGATCAACTAGCATTCGGCTGAGTCCTCAAGGGTTAACACTTTGTTGTTAATGTAGCCTCACACTCTACAAGGCAGCACGAATGGAGGGAGGGGAGACAGCATGGCAGACAGAGACAGAGACACACACCCTGTGTGTGGGAGAGAGAGAGAGAGATGTGCATTGCCCCTTTAAGTATGATGACCCAATTCTAAGTACATTGCCTTTAAAAAAATCAGGAAGTTGAGACAGCAGCTGCAGCCAGCAAGCTCTCTCTGTCCTGAGCCCTGTCCTGTCCTCACCCTGCTCCATATAGAGAAGGGGTAAGCGGTGGGCAGGAGTAGGGGGGAGGGGGACACCCTGACATTAGCATCCCTCTTCCCCCCTCCCCTGCACAGCAAGCAGGAGGCTCCCAGGAGCAGCTCCAAGGCAGAAGGTAGGAGCAGCACATGGCAGTGCGGGGAGGGACAGCTGAATGGGCTGCTGGGCGGCTCTTGCACAGGGAACTTAGGGGAGCGGGGAGCTGATAGCGGGGCTTCCAGTCCACCCTAGTTCCAAGCCCCCACCAGCTAGCTGCAACGGGCTGCTCTTTCTGCAAGCAATGGACAAAGCAGGCGGCTGCCAAACGACGTTAGAAGGGAGCATTGTACAACTTTAAACGAGCATGTTCTCTAATTGATCAACAATGTAACACTGTTAACCGGGACAACTTTAAGTGAGGAGTTACTGTACTGCCAATGCAAAGTAATACATCTAGGAACAAATGATATATGTCACATAGGATGGGGCACTGTATTTTGAAAAGTTGTGACTCAGAAAGGGAGGGAGAATCAGCTGAACAAGAGCCCCCCTTGAGATGTGGTGGCTAAAAGAGTAAATGCCATCCTTGGATTAATAGGCAGGGGAATACTGAATAAAAGAAGAGAAGGGGCTATTGTCACTGTGATGACACCAGTACTGGAATATTGTGTCCAGTCTGGTTTCTGCACTTTTAAAAGGATATTAATGTACTGGCAAGTGTAAAGAAGCTCAGTGTATTTGGTTTATCCAAGAGAAAGTTAGAGATGACTTAATCAGAGTTTATAAGTACTTACATGGGAAGAAGATTTTTGATAATGAAGGGCTCTAATCTAGCAGACAAAAGCATAATAAGATCCAATGCCTGGAAGCTGAAGCTAGACAAGTTCATACGAGATGTAAGATTCAAATATTTTAACAGTGAGTGTAATTAGCCATTAGAACAACTTACCTAGTGATGTGATAGATTCTCTGTCATTTTAAATAAGATTGGATATCTTTTTAAAAGCTATGTCCTAGCTCATCCAAAAGTTATGGGCTTCATGCAAGTGTTACTGGATGAAACTCTATGGGCTATGTTATGAAGGAGGTCTGATACATGATCATAATGGTCCCTTCTGGCCTCAAAATTACGAATCTGTTATTCTGAAGACCTGATTCAGAGCCCATTGAAGTCAATTGAAAGATTCCCATTGACTTCAGTGGGTTTTGGATCAGGCCTTAAATGTGTAAAGCAGGGGTGGGCAAACTTTTTGGCCTGAGGGCCACATCGGGGTGCAAAACTGTATGGAGGGCCGGGTAGGGAAGGCTGTGCCTCCCCAAACAGCCTGGCCTCCACCCCCTATCCACCCCCTCCCACTTCCCGTCCCCTGACTGCACCCCTCAGAAACCCTGACCCATCGAACCCCCCCTGTTCCTTGTCCCCTGATCGCCCCCTCCCAGGACTTCCAGATGTGGCCCGCGGGCTGTAGTTTGCCCACCTCTGGTGTAAAGGAACAAGTGGGGAATGAAGAATAGGAAGTAGGTGGAACCTCACAACCACCACCATTCCCCCTGTCCCCTGACCCCACCCCCACCCCCGCACATAACATCTTCTGTAGCCCAGATAAGAACTCCAGATCCACCCTGCTATATCCCATCAGTCAACTCCCCTCATCAGTTCCAACTAAGAATAACCTGGGAATTCAGATAGACCTTGGAGTCTCTCCTGAAGGTCACCAAATCTATTGAAGCAAATTCCAAAAACAAGGATCTTTCACCAAAAATGCTTTGTCATTAGCTTCCTCTCATTTGTAGCAGAGAGCGAGAGGGGTGTGATAGCTTAAGCACTTCTGATGATCTCATGGTGACATACAAGGGGATAAGGTGATATCTCAGATAGCAGTCAAACCATTTATTGCATGTCAAACCAATGTCAAACCAATACCTTACATCCCACTCAAAAATCAACTGGTGGCCAGTTTAGGTCATGCCTCTTGGACCAACTTCTGCAATGGTGGGCCTCTGCACCATCTCTAGATCTTTATGTATCGTTTATAGATGTTTTGCAATTGGGTATTAATATTGTATGATCATTTATGCATGTCTCTATACTATGTTTTAACCTTTATAAATATTTTTAAGAGTCTGATCCTGCAAACACTTACTGTCAGGCACAGTGCTGTCAGAAGTCCACTGACTCAGCCAAGAAAAGAAACTTGTGGGTCCAGCAAAGCCCATAAAAAGTGATTGGGGTGTGGTGCATCTGTAGTACACCTGGAAAGTGCTTCCACCCTAAAGGCCAGATGATTGTTGAATGAGGTGCACTAAGCCTTGCTCTCCCAGTTACTCACCAAACCCTTCCCATAAATACAAATTCTTTGTATGGTACAACAGGAACAAAAGAGTTCAGACCCATAAGACAAAGTAATTTAAAGTAGGGAAACAGGTGCTATAGGATGTAATCTATTAGGTATTAAAAGATAGCAGCACAATTAATACCAATCAAGATTTCAAGTTTGGTTGCTAAAGGTAACTGTGTTGCTTTAATATAGTTAGATTTCTGTAAGGGACTTGACTTAGTCCTGCAGGATATCCTGATTAAAATCTTAGCATTATATAAAATCAATGTAGTACATGCTGAATGGATTAAAAACTGCTTAACTGATAGATAGGGAGCAAGTCTACTGCCTTCATGTGATGCTCCTCCCCTAGACAGTAGCAAAAAGTGAAGTTAAAGTAGCCAAAATGCACAATCAGACCTCCAGTTCACACTGAAAAAAGTGAAAGACAAATACAGTCTGAAGGTGTCCTTTAGTGGGGTCCCTCTCAGGGCCAACATCACAAACCCTAATGATGGGGTCAGTTCTCAAGGTGTTGCTGTGGGGAGGGAATTTCAGCTGCCAAGAGGGATATCCTCCTTCAGCTGTTTATAGAACACGAAGGACACATCATCTTGCTTCAGAAAACACACTCTGACATTTGACTATCAATTCTGGTTTTGCTGTTGTATCTCATCTCTATCATAGGCAACACGGGATAGCATCCTACATCAGGGAAGGTATTCCAGCAACTCCAGTCTCATCATACAGTTCAAATGATGTCATCAAATGTCAGGCTACAAAAGCAAAGGACCTAACTCTAATTAATATCTATAAACGTCCATTTGCCAAACAGTCAAATCCTGTCTTATCTACTTTTTCAGGACTTTCAAAATATTGTAGCCATTTTAATTCACACCATGCCCACTGAGGCAATAGTCTGGATGGAGTAATGGTAGAGGAGTGGGTATTGATAGTTGACCTGCCTTCTCTATGATCCTAAGCAGCCACTCACTTTCCATTGCAAAAAAAAAAATGGATCTGGATTCTTCTGCTGACCTTGCCTTTTTTAAACTGGACAATATTCTCTGGTGGTCATAGAATGTAAAGTGCTTGGTACATTTCCTTGGCCATGCCTGATTACAATGGGGACACAAATTCTAATAAGAAACTCAGTGGAAATTCTAGAAAGCAAGATGGGATCTGTCCCAATCAGAGTTATAGTCTCTTGTGGATAAATTAGATTGTTGGAACAACATCAGTGCCGTCTACCAAGCTATCTGTGATAAAATTCTGGCTCCTACAAAGAAATATGTACCTCTGGGAATTCATCAACAATTCATTACTGAAAGATCTCTGATGCAACTATATCAGGAATTTAAACCGCCAAGAATGGAAAGGTGTTTTTTGAAAAAAATAGAGATCTTTTTCACCTTCTAGATCAACGAAGGCAAGAGTGATTAAAAGAAACCTTTTCCAAATTGAATTGCATGCATTTTACTCACAAAGCTTGGCAAACCATTAAGAGACTTAGCTGAGAGTCCAGTCACAGCAAATGCCATTGCACCCCAGCTTGTGGCCAATGCCATAACTCCTAATTGAGAAAAACCTTTCAGCTGTACTGTTTTAATGGTGGCTGCTGAGAAATGGCAGAATCTTATCATAGAATATCATGGTTTGAAGGGACCTTAGGAGGTCATCTAGTCCAACCCCCTGCTCAAAGCAGGACCAAGCCTCAATTTTTCCCCCAGATCCCTAAATGGCCCCCTCAAGGATTGAACTCACAACTCTGGGTTTAGCAAGCCAATGCTCAAACCACTGAGTTCTTACTTCAATCTTACTGTGGACATGAACCTGATGGCTCCTTTTTACTGATCAAGAGTTCGCCCTAGCTATACCTCAACTGCAGCCTAACAAGGCTCCTAGGCTAGATAACATCCACAATGAGTTTGCCTCTCACTTTGGACCAAATCACCAAAAGCTGGCTGCTTCAGTTTTTGAATTGTTGTACCCAGGATTGCAGCATCCCAAAAGTCTGGCATAGTGCAAAGGTGATAGCTGTTCCCAAACCAGAGAAATCATTGACACACCCTAACATCTACTGATCAATTTCTCTGTTGTGTGATCTGTATAAACTGATAGAGAGACTAATCCTGATGCAGATTAAAGACTGGATTCAGGAGGGGACAATGCACCAAAGATCAGGTACTCTGTTTTACTGAAAACAGAAAACACGTTTGAGTCAGGACAGAAAGTTGGTGCATCCTTATTGATCTGATTGCAGCCTATGACACCAGGTTTCACACTGGGCTGACTGTCAAGCTGCTGTAAGTTATTCCTTGTGGGCCAATGATTCGGTTCATTCAAGAAATGATTAGCAAGTGAAGCCTCATCCTGCAAGTTGGGGAGAAAATCAGTTGCCTTAAATGTCTCCGCAATGGCCTTCTGCAAAGGTCAGTCTTGGTTCTACTTTTATTCAATATATATACAAACAGCTTTCCTGAAATGAAAACCAAGAAGTATGTGTACGCTGATTACATCTGTTTTGCTGACACAAGAAATAACGTCCATAGAAATGAAGGAAATCTCAGCAAAGACATGGATACTTTGACCTCTTACTTCCTGCAATTGAGACTATTTCTGAATGAAACAAAGGCAGTGGCAACTATTTTCCATCTAAACAATCATTTTGCCAATCGTCCCATCTCTATCTGTGTCCAAGGACCGCTACTGCTATTCCACACAGTTGTCACATAATTGGGAATAAAACTGTACTGCGGCCTGACTGACCAGCCTCACTTAGAACACCTGAAAATTAAAATTTCTTCCAATACAGCCCTAATATTAAAACTACCAGGAACCTCCTGGGGAGCAGACTCTTCGGTCCTTCATACATCTATATTGGCCCTGGAGTTTGCTCCCGCTGAACGCTGCTCAACAGTTTGGGATGCAGCCGCTACACTCAGTTTGTCAACATGGAAGTGAATCAGCCACTTGTATTTATTAGTGGCTGCTTGAATTATACACCTATCTCCAGTCTGTATATGCTAGTGCACACAGCTCCAACAGACCCTCAGTGAGATGACTGTGAAATCTGCCTGGAGTGCCGTGACAGATGAAACCAACCTAGTTGAGTGATGCTCCATTCTCAAACAGAAAACAACAGGCTGTGCCAACTCAAAGGTTTGCTTATATTCAGGGAAGAAATCCTACTCCTGAGGACCAGAGTGCGACACCATGGCTGATCTCTCAATATCCTTTGGACAAGAGTGCTACTGGCCCTTTCCAATGTATATGCAATCAGCACCATCTGGGAGCTGAAAAGCCCAACAGAGTTGAAGCCTCAGTGGAAAAGAGACTCTAATACACTGAATAAATTCAGGAGTCCTTCAATGCACCTGTCTCCTTGTCTGCTTGATCATAGTTCCTGGACCATACTCCACAGGCTATTTTTGGCCTATCTAGAGTTGCTGCAACTATGCATTGGCTTGGCTTGGTTTCCTCCCCACACTGTGACTGCAGGAGTGTGTTGCAACCAGTTGTGAACCAAGTGAGCGACAGAGGAGAGGCAAACAGAGGATGTTTTCCTGGGAACCATCCAAGAGCTCTGTATTTGTGGGGCTGTGTTGTGTGCTGGTGGGGTGAATATCCAAGTGTCTGTCTGCTGTGACCATTTGTTTGACTGGTGCTAGTTGCAGGGACTGTTTTACCATGTGTTTCTTTGTTTGAAAAGTGTCACTGTTTGACTGTGTGATTGTTTGAAAAGTGTGAATTGGGAGTGCTTTGTTCCAAGTGGGCCTTGAGTGGTTGATTGGAGGGAAGGCTTTGAGCTGGGGCAACTGCTTCGAGCCAGCAGTCTTATAAAAAAGCAGCCAGTTGCAAAACGAGTGGCGAACAGAGGGAGATTGCCAGGGAGTTCACCTGGGGGGAGTTCCCACAGAGTTTTTTGCCTTTCAGGCTTCAGTGAATACAACATCTGAAGATGCTCTTAGAAGGAAGACAATATGGATGTGATCAGCTGTTGTGACCTGCACAAGATGTGCCATGTATGTCTTTCTCCCAGAGGATAGAAGTGACTTTGTCTGTATGAAGTGCAAGCTGGCCTCCATATTGGAAGAGAAGGTTAAAGGACTAGAGACCCAAGTATCAACCCTGCGCTGCATCAGAGAAAATGAAGACTTTCTGGATAGAAGTCAGCATTTGGTACTGCAGGCACAGTATGCTGAAGAATCAGAGAGGGCAGTGCAGAATGGGAAGAAAATTGGCAGCATCTGACCTCCAGAAAAAGAAAGAGGAGAACTCATGTACGTCCAATACAGATAGAGGTAAGAAACAGTTTTCATGCTCTCTGCACAGGTACTATGGCAGAGAATGGTTTGGAAGGGTCATCTGAAGGAAGGAATCAGAAGGAGACCCCATAGACCAGCAGGCACGGGATGCATTGTACTAGGGATGGGGGTTCCACAACTACTGCTCCTAAGAGAAGAAGAAGATCGGTGATGGTGGTTGGGGACTCCCTCCTAAGGGGGCAGAGTCATCCATCTGCCATCCAGACCAGGAAACTCGAGAAGTGTGCTCCTTGCCTAGAATTCAGCTATGTGACCGAGCTAGAATTCAGGATGTGATGGAGTGTCTGTCGAGACTGATCAAGCCCTCGGGCCACTACCCCTTCCTACCTCTCCGCGTGGGCACCAATGATACTGCCAAGAATGACCTTGAACGGATCATTGCAGACTACATGGTTCTGCGAAGAAGGATAAAGGAATTTGAAGTGCAAGTAATGTTCTTGTCCATCCTCCCTGTTGAAGGAAAAGGCCCAGATAGGGACCATTGAATTTAGAAGTAAATGCGTGGTTGCACAGGTGGTGTCAGAGAGAGGGCTTTGAATTCTTCTACTATGGGATGTTGTTCCAGGAGGAAGGATTGCTAAGAAGAGATAGGATCCACCTAATGAAGAGATGAAGAGCATCTTCACAGACAGGCTTGCTAACCCAGTGAGGAGGGCTTTAAACTAGGTTCACTGGGGGATGGAGATCTAAGCCCTGAGGTAAGTGGTGAAGTGTGATACCGGGAGGAAACACAAGAAGGAGGGTGCAACAGGGGAGGCCTCCTGATTCATACTGAGAAAATAGGACAATCAGCTAGTTATCTTAGGTGCTTGTACAGGAACAAAAGAAGCCTCGGACACAAGCAGGAAGAATTGGTAGTCCTGGCACAGTCAAGGAACTATGATGTGATTGGAATATCAGAGACTTGGTGAGGTAACTCACATAACTGAAGCACTGTCATGGATGGACATAAACTGTTCAGGAAGGACAGGCAGGGGAGAAAAGGTGGAGGAGTTGCACTGTATGTAAGAAAGCAGTATGATTGCTCAGAGCTCCAGTATGAAACTGGAGAAAAGCCTGTCCTTGGGTTAAGTTCAGAGGTGAGAGCAATAAGTATGATGTTGTGGTGGGCGTCTCCTATAGACCACCAGACCAGGAGGATGAGGTAGACGAGGCTTTCTTCAGACAACTAACAGAAGTTTCCAGATCACAGGTTCTGGTTCTCATGGGGGACTTCAATCATCCTGACATCTGCTGGGAGAGCAATATAGCAGTGCACAGACAATCCAGGACATTTTTGGAGAGTGTTGGGGACAGCTTCCTGGTGCAAGTGCTTGAGGAACCAACTAGGGGCCGTGCTTCTCTTGACATGCTGCTCACAAATGGGGAAGAATTGGTAGGGGAAGTAGAAGTGGGTGGCAACCTGGCAGCAGTGACCATGAGATGATTGAGTTCAGGATCCTGATAAAAGGAAGAAAGGAGAGCAGCAGAATACAGACACTAGACTTCAGAAAAGCAGACTTTGAGTCCCTCAGGGAACAGATGGGCAGGACCCCCTGGGAAGCTAATATGAGGGGGAAAGGAGTCCAGGAGAGCTGGCTGTATTTTAAAGAAGCCTTATTGAGGGTGCAGAAACAAACCATCCCGATGTTCAGAAAGAATAGCCAATATGTCAGGTGACCATCTTGGCTTAACAGAGAAATCTTTGGTGAGCTTAAACACAAAAAAGAAGCTTACAAGAAGTGGAAACTTGGACAGATGACTAGGGAGGAGTATAAAAATATTGCTCGAGCATTCAGTGGTGCAATCAGGAAGGCCAAAGCACAACTGGAGTTGCAGCTAGCAAGGGATGTGAAGGGTAACAAGAAGCATTTCTACAGGTATGTTAGCAACAAGAAGAAGGTCGGGACCCTTACTAAATGAGGGGGGCAACCTAGTGACAGATGATGTGGACAAAGCTGAAGTACTCAATGCTTTTTTTGCCTCGGTCTTCACAGACTGCTGCACTGGGCAGTACAGTATTTGGAGAAGGTGAGCAGCCCTCAATGGTGAAGGAACAGGTTAAGGACTATTTAGAAAAGCTGGACATGCACAAGTCCCGGGGGCTGGATGCAATGCATCTGAGGGTGCTGAGAGAGTTGGCTGATGTGATTGCAGATCCATTGGCCATTATCTTTGAAAACTCATGGTGATCGGGGGGAGGTCCCGGATGACTGGAAAAAGGCAAATATATTGCCCATCTTTAAAAAGGGAAGAAGGAGAATCTGGGGAATTATAGCCTCACCTCAGACCCTGGAAAAATCATGGAGCAGGTCCTCAAGGAATCCATTTTGAAGCACTTGGAGGAGAGGAAGGGGATCAGGAACAGTAAACATGCCTTCACCAAGGGCAAGTTATGCCTGACCAACCTGACTGCCTTCCATGATGAGATAAATGGCTCTGTGGATACAGGGGAAGTAGTGGAAATGACATACCTTGACTTTAGCAAAGCTTTTGATATGGTCTCACAAGTATACTTTCCAGTAAGTTAAAGAAGTACGAATTGGATGAATAGACTATAAGGTGGATAGAAAGTTGGCTAGATTGTTGGGCTCAATGGGTAGTGATCAATGGCTCGATATCTAGTTGGCATCTGGTAACGAGTGGAGTTCCCCAGGCATCGGTCCTGGGACCGGTTTTGTTCAATATCTTCATTAATGATCTGGAGAATGGAATGAATTGCACCCTCAGCAAGTTCACAGATGACACTCAGCTGGGCGGGGGGAGAGGCAGATATGCTGGAGGGTAGGGATAGGGTCCAGAGTGACCTCGATAAATTGGAGGATTGGGCCAAAAGAAATCCGATGAGGTTCAACAAGGACAAGTGCAGAGTCCTGCACTGAGGATGGAAAAATCCCATGCACTACTACAGGCTGGGGACCGACTGGCTAAGCATCAGTTCTGCAGAAAAGGGCCTTGGGATTATAATAGACAAGAAGCTGGATATGAGTCAACAGTGTGCCCTTGTTACCAAGAAGGCTAATGACATATTGGGCTCCATTAGTAGGAGTATTGCCACTAATGGAGACCAATTAGTGATTGGGGGAAGTGATTATTCTCCTCTATTCAGCACTGGTGAGACCACATCTAGAGTACTGTGTCCAGTTTTGCGCCCCCCACTACAGAAAGGATGTGGACAAATTGGAGAGAGTCCAGTGGAGGTCATCAAAAATGATTAGGGGGCTGCAGCACATGACTTATGAGGAGAGGCTGAGGGAACTGGGCTTATTTAGTCTACAGAAGAGAAGAGTGAGGGGGGATTTGATAGCAGCCTTCAACTACCTGAACCAGGGTTTCCAAAGAGGATGGAGCTAGGCTCTTCTCAGTGGCAGCAGATGACAGAATAAGGAGCAATGGTCTCAAGTTGCAGTGGGGGAGGTTTCAGTTGGATATTAGGAAAAAACTATTTCACTAGGAGGGTGGTGAAGCACTGGAATGGGTTACATAGGGAGGTGGTGGTGCAATCTCCTTCCTTCAAGGTTTTTAAGGTAAGGCTTGACAAAGCCCTGTCTGGGATGATTTAGTTGGGGATAAGTCCTGCTTTGAGCAGGGGATTAGACTAGATGACCCCCTGAGTTCTCTTCCAACCCTAATCTTCTATGATTCATCTGGAAGAGTGCCCAGCCTGACAACGGGAATGCAGTTTACAGTGCCTGGTGTTCCTTGGTACAGAGGTTGTTCTCTGGTTATTGAACCTGGACATCTAGCTTTGATGTCTTCATATATGAGAAGAAGACTGATAGATCACAAAAATGAATTGTACAGTGAGAATCATCATACACCTGAGATGTTTTGTAAGGGGGATCCCTTAGGGAAGTGTTCTTTATCCAATCTTATTCAATATCAGCGTTCTGTAAGAAATAATGAAATAATTGTTCGTAAATTGGAAGATAGCACAAAAATTGGTGGTGTGGCAAATAATGATAGTGAAAGGTCAGTTATACAAGTTGATCCATCTAGGATCAAAGAAGCAAGCTCACGTATGGGGAGCTGTATCCTGGATAAGCAGCTGAGTATTTTCTCCCAGTGCAATACACTGGCTAAGAGAGTCCTTGGATGTATAACCTGGAGAATTTCAGGGAAGTAATATTATCCCTGTACAGCAGGGGTGATACCACTACTGTGTTCAGTTCTAGTGTCCACAAGTTGATGCCGTTATGGAACCTCAGGGCCCCACCGTCATTCCCTCCCCCACCAGCTCAGCTTATATGCAGCCCCTGGCCCATCCTCACAGCCCAGCTGAGACAGCCATGTCTCACATTGCCCAAGACATCATGCACACTGTATGTGGTAGCTTTATGGTCCCAGTCAAAGAAGGCCCCCACACTGTCATACGTGTTCCCTACCCCCCATAAATCCCCAGGATTATATAAATGATTCTCTCAGCTCCCCAGCCAACCAGCCAGCCCTTTGCCATCTCCTCCTTCAAAGATATAGAATCACAGAATATCAGGGACCTCAGATCCTCTCTTAGGTCACATCTCTAGGCAGAGTTCCTCTGGGCCACGTCCACTGTCTCTCTGGATGCCTTTGAGGAGCAGTGGGCACTGTCTGGGGTTCTCTGTGCAGTGTCCCCATCTGGATTCCTGCTTTTGATCCTATGACTCTCACGCCCATCCCTATTTTCTCATTTGTTTTCCCCCATACATGCTTGGGATCTGGCTCTGGTGGCTCCTCCCCTTAGGCTGGAGGGAGGGGGCCTTTAGATGTGAGTGGGATTGCGCACACCCATCTCCAGATTCTCAATATGTGCCAGGACTCACCCCTCCTGCAGAACCTGCAGTGATTCCTCACTCAGGCATACTTCAGCAGTCTAGCCCTGAATTGGCCCTGGGTCACATGACCCCAGGCACAGGTATTTCACTTACCCCACCACAGTGCAAGTTAGCCTGTGCAACCTCCTGTTGCCTTGTAGTGTCAGAGACTCCCTAGACTTCCAGACTGCCCTTGATCTGGTTTCTATTCCTGCCCCAGCCTTGCCTGAGCCCTGTTCCAGCCTGCTCTAACCTCGTCCATGCCCTACCCAGACACTACTTCAGCCCTGTTCCTACTCTAGCTTTGCATGTGCCTCCTGCCCCCCAGACCTTGGACTGACTCCCATCAGGCTTCAACCTTTGGCCTCCCTCCTAACTCTGACTACAACCCTGATTTGACTAGTCCATAAACTGTGACCCCAGTTCTGACCTACGGCCGATCCTCAGACCCTGGTTTCAGTCCCGTCCTTGGCCCAGTCTCGACCCTATACCCAGCTTTGACCATCACTCCAGCCACCATGCCTGATTGTCTAGAACCCAGAGACTGATACTTTCACCCCCTGGTCTCCCCACTTTCCCACCAGACTGCAACACATCTGTTATTTCCTTAGCTTGCTGCTTATTCCTGCACTGCTTCCTAAATTGTGATATGCTTTAAGAAGAAAAAATAAAGCACTGCTTTTCAAACCTTTTTACTGTGTCTTTTAAAAATATTATAGGCACTAACAAATGGCTACCACCCCAGATCCCTACCTGGGGCGGTCCATCTAAGATTTGAGGCAGATAATTTTCTGAAAAATTATGCACGGATTCTTTTTTTGCCTTCCCTGCCCATTCCAACCTTCCACCTTGTCTTCCATATTCAGGTACAGCTATGAATGGCTTCCAGGGAAATCTATCATGTTCTGTTGTCCAATGAGGCACTCACTATGGCTAAATGCCATATCTGTTGGCAAATAAGGTCGAGATCTATTTGTGTGCTCCCTCCTGGCTTAGATCTGTCCAAGTGAAGTGTTTTGGAATGTGACACTGTCCATGAATAACAGTATCTGTGAGCAGAGTGGCTTTTACCAAAGTTGGCAGCTGGATTGATTGCTGGCATTCCAGATGAAGGGGCCTCTTAGCAGATCACTGATGTCATGGCATTCTGTAGCATGACTGTGGACTGGATCTTGAATGTCTGTCCTCGCATGGATCCATGCCTATGTTTACTGCCTGAGAAATTTATTTATAGTTCACTGGATTTTAGGGCTGCTGGAACAATTTGTATAGTGAAGGTGCTAAGAGCCATTGAACCAAACTATAAACCCTGTATATGATGGAAACCATTTCAAGCTAGGTAGTGCAGCAGCACCTCTAATTCCAGCACCTATGCTGGATTTTGGTCTTCCTTAGGAATGAAGTACTCCTGAAACCACGTCTTAATCAGTTCCTTCAAGTTGTCCATAAGGGGTAGAAACATCTTTTTCTCTCATAGCTGCAATGCCTTCTGTATGGTGATATAACTGTAGTCAGTAATTGCACAGAATATTTGGCTGTGCAGTGATTGGATTTATCAAAAAGGTAATTTCTAAACTCTGGAGTGAGATTCAGAAATGGCCCTCTTGGAATTTGACAATCGCTAGCATGGTTCTTGACCCAGACAGCCTAGAAAACACATGAAAAAATCTATGTGCTGCTGCTTGGGCAACCTTTCCTCTACCACCCGGATGGTACACATCTGTACCACATCTGGATGGTTTCCCATAGTAAGTCCCATGAACACATTACTTTCCAAAGTGTTCTGATGAAATGGGCCAAAGATTAACAACACTTTAATCTCCTCCCTGAAACAGTCTTGCAATGGCTGATTATCGGTTTTGTGGGAATTTTATACCTTAATAATGTCTCCATTTCATCCATGAAAATGCCATCTTCAAGACTTATCTGCATTTTCTAATTAGAGTTCTGTTATTGGGAGAAAAAACACATACAATATTGTCCTAGCCAGACTCCCCTACCTGTCTCCCCTTCTTCAGCATACAGTGTATGGGTATATGTCTATAGGACCATATGCAAGGAAGAATAATCTCATACCACTCATCTGTGTAGTCACTCACAAAACTAATGTGTTCCTAAACATTCTGGACACTTTTCACACTGGTGGACTCCCATGAACCACCTGCACAGTAGCTTCTACTCGAGGAAGGAAGTGATTGTAATTGTAGCCTCTCCAAAGACAATATCTCCTTCATTATTCTACATCACTATTTAACTGCAAGTGTCTCATATCCCATTATTTGCTAGGGGACATCAAAATGCAGACAACATACTATCAACATAGGAACAACATAGGGAAAGATCCACATGGCATGTGGCATAGCAAAGACAGTGTGGCTCAATGACAAAGATTCCGTCTTTCTCTTTGCACCCACTCCACCACCATTGTCCCATCGTGAATAAAACAGGATGCAGAGGTAGAAGGCAAAGTGCATGGGGAAGCCTACACAGGTAGCACAGAATCCATGATGTAGATGGATCATGTGCAATTCAACTAAGAGCCTATTCAGTCTTTGCACATGTGTGCTTGAGCTATGGACCTGCACATAGTTTGTGCTTGAGCAATAAAATCAGAACTTGGGTCAGACATAGTCCTATGAACTTCCCTTCCATGGCTCATTGATGTATGTCTGTGACCAGCAATGAGTCTTCCTGTTCTCAGCTCCCTCATACACCAGACAGTGCTTTGGAGCCTGGGGCTAGAGACTCCTCATACATTCTTCCTTTCTCTTCTCCTCTTCTCCCAGCCCACCTTGCAGCCTTACGAACCTCCTGTGCACCACATTTCCAACCACTGTCCACAGATTTCCAAGAAATGTACAGTATGCTCTTCAGGTGCCCAAAAGGACAACACATACTAAAGATGAGGAAATGTAAGGCCCAGCCTAGGCAACTTGCTGAGTTGACATGGGGAGGCTGCATAACAATTCAGGTCTCAGTCCATTCCTTTTAGCATAGAATCATTCTTTCTGTATCTGCAGCCCTGGCCTTAGTCACCACACAACAGTTGTGACTTGGCAATTCCATCCAGTGTGAGCTGCATTTAGTCACATGCATTTCAACAGGCAGTGTGGCTATGGGTGGATCAAACTTTGGTCTACTACATTAGAGAGCTATGTCCCATTTCCGACCTGCTGGAAGTTACATTGTGTAAACCCTAATGGTGTGAATCCAAGAGATGAGAAATGCACAAACATCTTAAAAGGAGTGACCTGAAAAACAGATCTTTGGTTTCTTGCTCCTTTATGTAGTCTGTGGCCAAACACAGTGCTGGTGATTCACAGTTTGCTTTCAGCAGCACAGTACACTATCCCACAGAGACAAAATTAAAATCCAGTAACTTCTGAAATATTTGGCTTCAGAGATGGATCTTGATGGCACTAGATTAGATCAGTAGAAGTCCAATGATATCAGTGGTCTTGGAAGGATTAGATTTGTTGGTAAATGTTGGTGAAACATACATAAAATTTCAATCTATAATAATTGCAGTTTACCGATAGGCAAAGTAAGAAAAATGCTGCTTGAAAACTAATTAGTTTGATTTAAGGATATTTACTTTATATATTTTTGACATGTAATGTTGACAATTTGTGTTTTGATGGTTATAAAGCTTTAACTTTTGAATATCAAATGTCTGCTATAATTAAATAATTATCATCTTCCCTCCTCATAATTTCCCACAAGCGCGAAAATTTAAATTTATGAAAATAAAAAGAGCATAATTTTGTGCAACTGTGAAAATATAAATTGATAAAAATGGAAAAAATACTTTAAAATAAACATTGATATTATACATCAACATTAAAAAAATAAAAATTGAATTCTGCCAAACCTCAATATAAGTGTTATGTTAATATTAGCCATTTTTTTCTCTAGTTCTGTGCAAAATATGCTTGATAAGAAAATAAATAATTGACAAGCAGATTATTGGGGACAGGGTGACTATCTTGGGAACTCCTTGGACAAAAGCTTTATACTAGTGTTGCAATTTTTCAGACCAAATCTGACTATGCGTGTGGATTTTAGAACACTTTGAAAAACTGGGCTTTCAACAGAAACTGAAAGACACCCTTAATTACGGTGCTGCCCCCTGACTATGTACCAACAAACACATGGGTACAGAACCCACTAGCACAACTGATTCTGAGAGGGAATATCAGCCTTTTAAACTCTAAACTAAATTAAAGATGGTTAGAGGTTTCACTATTTATTTCTTACTGCTGAATCTTAACAGCAGAACCTTGAATTATGTTTAGCACTTCAACACTGTTTGCCTTCCAAAACTCAGAATTAAACATATATTAACTTCATATTTTCAATGAAATTGTTTCTTCCAACCAACACTAAGATTTCCTGTATATAATTAATGTTAAATCCACGTACGTCCAAAGGAGCACAGTGAACAATTACACGGCCTTTAAATCTGTAAAACTCAGTTTGGTTACCTGCTTCTTCCCTACATAGAACATATAAGATAATATATTGAAGTAGCAATTGTAATGGTCAGTGAAATGCTTTACAGAGAATCCAAATATAAGTACTTTGTTTCATTGGAGAACTGCCATAACTGTATGACAGTTATGCTATAAGTTATGGCTAAGGAGACAGGACAGTGCATAAGATTAATACTTTGTCTTTTTAATCTATTAATCTACCACCTTTGGGACATGATTTTAAATCCACTCCAGACCAAAGTGACTGAAAATCATTCCATTCTGACAGCTTTAAAAGATCACAAGTGAAATGTGTTAAGAAGGTCTCAACCCAGCTGATAGTGAACAGGAACAATCATATCAAGAGGTACCCAGCAATGGGGCTGTCCTAGCA
The DNA here is from genome assembly GCF_965140285.1 of Lepidochelys kempii. Lineage (NCBI taxonomy): Eukaryota > Metazoa > Chordata > Testudines > Cheloniidae > Lepidochelys > Lepidochelys kempii. The sequence continues at coordinate 150,858,769 of NC_136381.1, forward strand.
TTCTCACCACTGAAAAGACCAAAAATGGACAGTTTTATTCCAGCAAGGGATATTTCTGCCTAGACTGGGGTTAAAAGGATTGAGATGCATTTTAAAACAGTTCTGGGCAGTACTCTGTATATTCATTACTGATAGACTGAATATTAATGAGTTGTATATTAGAGTTAGGAAAATATTTTTCTCTTGATACTGGTGATGAAGAGGTATTTGGATACAATGTACTTACAATGTGTTTGGCTGTTATATTTTCACTATCTGAAAGGGATCAGAAGAAAGGCAAAACATTTAAAAGTACTCTATCCTGCAATATTAATTCATTATTTTAAATGTTAACAAAAACCTCTTGTAATTATATTACATTTTATTTTAAAAGAGTTGTTTAAACTTGCAAAAAAACAGTGTCTTTTCCTAACAAATAGATGTGTGGGTAAAGACAAATAGTATTCTTGCTGCTGGCATATTCCTAATTAAGTAGCTTTCTTTATTAGTGGCAATCTTGCCTTCATTTAAGGAGGTTTTCCAGATGTTTTATATGAGGACAAAAGCACAAAAGGAAAGCAGCTGGACATTAAAGTGCAACAAAATTAGTTATGGCCAACACGGAAAACAAGACTGCATTCTCATGTTACCATTATGGTAGTAACAGATACAATATTTTCTCTGGAACCTGTCAACTAGTGGTGACTTACACCAGGCAGAAAATCCTATTACTATACTTTAATTACTCTCTGCATTATTTTGTTGTGCTTGCCACATTCCTTCTTGTTAGCATTAGCCTCTCTTCCCAACGCTGACTTACAGCTGTCGCTAACATTTAAAAGGTCTGACTTGCATTTTTCTGCCCTATAGATAACCTTTGCTGTTACCATGATTAAGTTTCTTCTCCTACAAATTGTTCACTGTACACACTACAGTTAAACTATCTGTAGTATACATATTTCTCTTCTCTTTTCAGGATAGATAGATTAGATAATTACATGAAATATTTCTTGAAATACTTCTATTTTTGTTCGATGGCAATGACAATTTAGAAAAACATTCTGGTATTTCCTAAGGGATATGAAATAAGTTACTATTATTATACTCAAGTATAAAATGGTCTAAATTTAATCCAGCACTCTCCACAGCTGAATGAAAAGAAGCATTTGAACAGCAATATATGTTTTTTTCACTAAACACCAGAAAAATTATTGTGAAAATAACAAGATGACACAAAATTGCATGTGCTATTGCCCTCAAACACAGACACAACTGGGAAATGCCCTAAGTTGATGATTTCTGACATGGGTGACAGGACACAATTCATGATGGAAAACAAACACAAAAATCAGTGAGTGAAGTTCTAGACCCATTGAAAATTCACCCAATGTCTCCTTCAACTGTGGAGCAGAGCACCCGAGGAAGTCCTTGCAGCTCTCCAGCATGGGGAACAAAGTTATCCCTGCAAGCATCTACTGCTGAGTTGCTCCCTCCTCCACCACTACATATATGTAAAGTGTGTTTGTCATGTGGGAAGAGGAAAGACCTGGAAAACCTCAATTTTTCTCCAATGAAAAATTTTGAATGAAGCCCCCCATTTTTTGTTCTCTATTTTTTCCTTTTTCCACTTCATAATTTTTCAAAAATTCTTCAACTTTGTTAAAGTTACAGACCAGCAAGTTTACACAGTTCCATTTTTCCTTTGCTACTCTGTAATTTTTCTAAAGTTGGAGAAGTTCTGAAAACTTAGAAGGAAGAGAAGAAATTGATTTATTGATTTAAGTGGCAAAAAGGAGCGGGGAAGGAGGAGAAAAGAGGATAAAATAAAAATTAAAAATTAAAAGTTATTTAAAAAATAAAACATTGAAAAAAAAGAAATGTTTAATTTCAATTCAATGCAAATTTCCCATCAAAAATTGTAAAATGTCATCAAAATGATATTTTCCCATGAAAAGTTATTTTAAAGTAAATCTAATTTTAGTGGAAATTTTTTCGTTCAAAAAGGCTGACAACTCTATAAAGATCCCAGTAATCTCCTCATAAGACTGAATATTTTATTGTACTCATCCTCAAGGTCAATCTATATGGCCTATTTGTTTAGGCTTTTAGATTGTCAGAATTTCTGTAAGTCACAAAGATTACTTGAATGGACACCCACTGTGAAAGAATGAACTTTCTGAATTGGTTAATAAGTAAACAAACACAACCAAAAAGCAAGTCTCTGTGTCTCTCATTCTCTCTCCTTCCCTCCCTAGTGCACCATACCATAGTTAGTTAGGTACCAATACAAGAATGTAAAAAAAAACTATAATAATCATTCATTCCTATGGGATTTCTCACGCACTTGGTGAGGTTTTTCAGGGGCAGATTCAGTGGTTTGCGCATTGGCCTGTTAAACTGAGGGTTGTGAGCTCAATCCTTGAGGTGGCCATTTGGGGATCTGGGGCAAAAATTGGGGCTTTGTCCTGCTTTGAGCAGGTGGTTGGACTAGATGACCCCCTGAGGTTCCTTCCAACACTGATATTCTATGAAACTTGATGGCTAATATATAGATTCCTGTGCTGAGGGAAAACCTTTATAAAAATGTATGTTCTAAAAAGGCAAGATATAACTCACCCAGATCCTCCTGCAGTAGGAAGTTCAGAAAGTGGTCATATTGTTAAAGTGCTGCTCCATCCCCATGTACATCAACTCTGCCTTACTTCAGCTAAGATAGAACCAGCTGTTTTTCATCCAGGTATTTATTTCTTCCAGGGAAGCTGGATGATAATGTTTTCTGCTCCAGATGAGAATACATATAGTTGTATGCCTTCAAGATAATGTTGACATATGAAACCAGAGTGTCCCCAGTGCCCCCTATTGGTTTAATGTAAACACTGAGAAAGACTGAATAAAAAGTTCAGCTTCTTGGGACTCCACAGGACAGCTCTCAGTGAGGAAGCGTGGCTACCTATTGCAATCCTAAAAGGAATAAGCAAAGGCATCACAGAGTATTTTAGTCAAACCTGCTAGCTTACGTACAGGGATTTAACAGTTCCTTATGCTCTAGTGTACAGCTGGTTGAACTATTCATTGCAAATAATGTATTCAATGAAGTTAGCCCTTTTTTCTCTTTATGAATTGGCCATGAAGAGATCATGATTACTAATTGACTTGTCATTCAGAGTTCTTCAACGAATAGTTTTTATTGACATATTTGAGCTATGAGTTGTTCACAGACTGTTTGCAGTGACTACTCAGTCGATTGTTCATTATTCAGGGTTTGCTATTCAAGTTTTGTGACTGGCCACCTAAACCAGTCTTGATCTTCTTTCTGCTTCCTGTTTGGATGACCTAACCTTGATAAACTAATTCTGTTTCCATCAGAATTAAATTACTGTCACCACAAAACAATTTTTGTTTCCTGATTAAATGAATCTTGGATACACATCTGAAATTTACTTTCAGTTAACATTTGTAAGAACAAAATTTTGCTTGTATGAATGTTCATACAAAGTGAATAAGATAGGGTACGAATATGCCAAATTTAAAATGCAATTCAGAATTCTCCGAAATATTTGAGAGTACTTTTTCCCACTGGTCACCTAGCTGTATTCAAGTGTGTCAAATGGAGCTGATAAATCTAGCTGATTCCACTAAATCTGTCCAGTTTGTCTCCTATCCAGCCATAAAGACATAATCCATTAGTATGATCAGCACTGTCTCTGTGTCCAAATACAGTATTAAACCTAATTGGGGGAGGGAGGGAGTCCAGAATACCAACAGAAGTTTGACATTATCTGAGTTGGTTTGTCACTATTTACCTGATAACTTTGCCCAGGAAGGGAAGATTTGAAAAAGGGCAGTAGCAGACCAGATTGCTGGGGACCATCAATAGTTTTCTGAAGAAACATGCTCCAGACCCATTAGTAAATTACCCTCAATCATATATCAATCAAAGATATCAGTAAGTAGTAAGCCCAAGGATTCCTCGCTTGTTTTCATGAGCTATAAGGGGCAGGAATGTTTCTCAAGTAGGGTATGAACATCTCTTAGTGTTTTACCTGTTTGTGCATGAATAGGCTAAAGCAGGGATTGGCAACGTTTGGCACACAGCCCATCAGGGAAATCTGCTGGCAGGCTGGGATGGTTTGTTTACTTGAAGAGTCCACAAGTTCGGCCGATTGCAACTCCTACTGGCCACGGTTCACTGTTGCAGGTCAATGGGGGCTGCAGGAAGCGACGCGGGCCGAGGGATGGTAAAGTTTGTCAAAGAAGGTGCTGGGGTGCAACATTCATTTTTGGTATTGTGTATTCCACTCTGATGAAACCATCCTAGATATTTTGGATCTTTCAGGAAAAGCATGATAACAAATCTTTGTAGACGATGACGGATCTGAGTTTGGACAAAGGCAGTCTGAATTTGTTAAATATTTCACTATCTGGAGCTGTTATTCTGTTTGTGATTTTCCTGTTCTGGTAGATTTTCTTTTGTTTTCTGTATGAAATATGGAATACAATGTTATCAACTCCATGTGTCATAGGCAGTCTAGTTCCAAACAAGTCTGTTGCCACTTTTGCTCTAGACACCTGCCCTTGCACTTCAACTACTCCAGGTGATAAGTGAATTATGGATCTCTATGAATAAGGAGAGGGGCAGGGGATACTTTCGGATTAGTGTGCTGATGATGGTGCTTTAAATGACCAGGAAATGTGTTCCAGACAATGTGTTCCAATGAAGTGCTTATAGCCTCCCTAGATACATGACTCTTCAGGAGCTGACCACGCTATTAGTTGTATTTCCAGCCCTCGGGGTGGGCTGGCCTTGAAGGAGGTGATGTTTGAACCAAAAAGGATATTGTTTATCACATTCACATTGTCAGGTCTGTGGACAAAGAAAACCATTGATGGACCCCAGCAATCTGGCCTGCTATTGCCTTTTTCAAATCTTCCCTTCCTGGGCAAAGTTACAGTTTGTGATTTTCTGTATAAGCACGTGTGGAGACTATGTAGGAGAAACGCATTATTGTCACAATGTTTGTTAGGTCCTGGTCCAACATCTCAGGAACTTCATCTACATATGGGTTGAAATCTCTCAAAACCAGTATGCCAACCAGAAAAAAAATCAGTTATACTCTTTGTTATGTTAATGAACTTTAAGAAATATAAATAATGGAAGGAAGCTACACTATCTTCTACTACAGTTGAATCTTGCTTCCCCTGTTAAATCCAAATTTGATATCACCTCTCAACTTTGCCAAAACTTATTCACCTAAAATGTAACACGCCAGTTCATAGCTAAAATATAGTGCTTAGATACTATTGTGATTAACCGAAATAAATATCTGAAAGAGACAGAGAGAGAGAGAGCGAGAGAGAGAGGAAGGCAGGTAGGAAGGCCCCTCTGAAATAGCAGAAGATTGGGAGTAGAATAGAGTACCAGGATTTTCCCCTTAACTTGTAAAACTATGTTTTAGTTTAATCGATGTTTATAGAGCATTAACATCAGACCAGTCAAATATATGAAATTAAATATGAAATACCAATATAAACTTTCAATACTGTTTTAGAATGTAAGAGAAACATTTTAAATCAATATATTATAGTTGCCTAATATCTATATATACAGGCTGTCTGCATGAAGGCTACTCAAAATCAAAATTGCTGTATTTAGCATATAATAAAAGAAATTAAATTAATAAAACCAGAGTTGATGATAATCTAGAATTATTCAGTACATAAAGTATAGATGCCCTTAAATTTGTATTAAATTCAATTTAAATGCCATCAAACCAGGGTTGACGAAGTACCGTGTGATGAATATTTTCGTTTAAATCAATAGCGGTAAACTTTATTTTCTTACCTTGAGGCAAGGGGCAAGGTGATAGTTTATATATGTATATATAATTATTATATATATATATTAAAAATATGTTGCACTAATGTTTCTAATTATAGCCTATAAAATTTCCATGAAATAAAAATTTTTGCTTTTAAGTTCTATATTAAAGCCTCTTACATGTTAAAAGAGTCTTTAAAGAACTCTGAAATTAGTATCTTCAGGGCCCTTTACTTCTAGATTGTTCATATTCTGGAATTCAATTACATGTTCATTTCGTCTCCATGGAAGGTTTTGTTATTTAACATATAGCAAGTGATCAATAGAAAACTAAAGCGTTTGGATCATTTACCAGTGTATTCACCAAATGTTGTAGGTCAGATTTTCTGAATTACATCCCAAAGGATCAGATTCTGAGCTGACTTACATTCTATGAAGCCCATTGACTTCCCTAGGGTTTGCACAAAATGAAAGACATTGAAGAATTTGGCCTATGTCTTTGTACCTAATTTATTTGTACATTATTATTATTTTATTTGATATTTTGGCAGTCTGAGAATATATTGAAGTGGCTGTTACTCTCTTCTGTAGTTTTTATATATATACATGCACACATATTCAACAACTTTTTGTTACACAATAGCCAATGTTTGTAAACGTGGGTGCCTAAAGTTTGGCTTCTAAATCCACATTTAGGCACATAATTATTAATGGCCTGATATTTAGAAGACCAAACCATCCACAAATCCTACTGCGGTTAATAAGAGCTGCAGATAATCCACTGAAAATTAGGCCTCTTTTATTATTGTGCCTAAATACGGATTGGGGGGGGGTGCTAGCTTTAGGAATCCAGCTTTGGCCAAAGCTCTTGACTTTGTTCTCCCTAATCAAATAAATATGACTCTTGCAATATGGAACTTCAACAGACACTAATATTCCTCCTTTCAATTCATATCAGAGATTAAATTATTTGGGCTAGTTTCAAACTTTTCATTGAGCATCTAAACCTCTTCAAGGAATGTCTCCGAACTGTAGAAGTGATAGGAAAAGATGGCTTCTCTACTTCCCCTTCCTTAAGTCAGTGAGGGAGAAGACTATGTTTTAGAACTATACAACCTCTGACTCATTCATTTTCTCTGACTGGGTAGTTATTATACAGTACTGCAGGCTACAAATTTTTAATGACATGCTGTTAAAGTCTGCAGAGTCTATGCAAAGATTTCACCGATGAGGAAATTCTGATGGCATTATTTTATATCTTTTCAGTGGCCAAGCTGGCATACTTTTAATGGAAAGATACAGGAGAAATGTCTCCTGTTTTCTGTAATTACCTTTTCTAATTTGAAGTTTCTTTTCTTCATGATGCCAACAGTGCTAAGAATTCTGTCAAGTGTCTTGGTATCCAAGAACCTTAGTCCTTCAAGAAAACCCTGGGACTCCTATTGGGAGACAGTATTTACTTATGCCAAACCTTCAGTTAGAAGTTTGTTTATAACATGGTGTATCTTGTCAATCATCTAAAACAAATGAGGCCAAGCCAACTCTTTTCTATTCCTTTGTCATTACAAGCTTTCTGACTATTTTGCTGATAAGGCAATGCATGTGAAGGGTTATATCAGCTATTCCTTGACACACATTATCTGAAGCCCTTTCCACAGAATTGAGAAGACTATGAACTACTAAGCCTGAATACTTTACAAACTTGTATTAATATGAAAGAGCAAATAAGATTTAAACCTACAAGCCCTGATCCACCAATCCATTACTTCACCCTAGTATAACTCCATTAGTTACACCATTGTGAAAATGGATAAATGTGGTGATCAATCAGGCCCTCAGAGAATACATCTTGAAAAAATAGCTTTAATTTTTCCTGAGGTCCTAGGGACAAATTTCACTTTTATTTATTGATTGATTCATTATTATTTAACTTAATGGGGTTGCACAGGTGTAACAGAATGCAGAATTTAGTTCCTAATTTGAGAAATTCATTCAGACAGTAATCATGCACTTATTGTCTAACTGACATGTCATTCCATTTTCTAATTGTCCTTTCTGTCAAAAAAAAATGAATGTACAATTTCAATATTTCCTTTAATGGGGATACAATAAGTAAGACTGGGAGAATACATGTTTTTTATTTATTCTTAGGCATTGCTATTTTTTGTTTCAAGCCATTTTTCAGCGATTGTGTCCTGGACCACTGGAAATAAGTTTTCCCCATCTTTAATTGTTAGCTTTCAAATACTAGTAGATATTCATCACATTCCCTTATTGTCTATGCTTCTCCAGAATGTCAGCTCCTTAAATTCCACTTAGAAGGGGGCTGAATATTGCTGATCTACCATTTTGTTTTTTGTGGCATATTCCCACCCTTTCATTTGACAGTTGGACACTGATGATGTAATTACGCTGCTTTCTAAAGTTTGCAGTCAGGACATCCTCTCCTTTGTGCTGACTATTTGCTGCAACCCCCTCCCACCTCCTCCCTCACAGTCTCTTCATCTCAGTCTCACTCCAACTGCCCCCCACGCTCCTCTCCTTCTTACCTTCCCTTTTCCTTCAATGTCCCCTCTCCTTCCCAATATTTCCTGATCCCCTCCATGCTAAACCCCACCCAAAATATTTACAAAACAAAAAGTATTAACTAACTAACTAACTAAATAAATAGAGCCCCCAAAATTGTGGTATTAATATGATCTTTGCAAACTATCACTCTGCTCACTCTGTTAATATGCTATATCCCTTTTCTCTACCTTTGTCTTTCTTGTCTGTTTAGATTGTAAGCTCTTCAGGGCAGGGACTGTCTCTTATTCTATGTTTGTACATTGCCTTGCCAATGGAGTTCTGGTCTCAGTTGCTCCCTAGACGTTACTGTAATAAAAATAATAAATAATAACAAATAATAATTAGATTGTCTGGAACATGTCAAAAATATTTGGGGAAGTTTTTCACTTTAAAACAAGATTCCTTTTTCTTGCTGTTGACAAATTCAGGTAAACTGTCAGGTTGGATAAAAAGCAGGACTATTTGGCTCAAGGAGGACTGATCATGCAGTGTGAAGCATTTCACCTATAGGTTGTGGGTTCTTTTCTTCATGCTGAGACTTCTGTTTGACTTCCGCCATCCCACTCTCTTTCTTGACATCAAATCAGATCCAAAACCACTACCATGATGGATGTAAAATGGCCTATGTAAAATGAGTCAATTCTTATGGAATGATGACCACATCTCAAAAAGCACTACAACAATTGTTCCAGGTAGCAATTTTAGCAAAGATCAAGGATTGAATAAGAATGGAGGCCATACTACCTCTCACTAGTGAAGATCCCTTTAGTTCAGAATTGAGGCACATTGGTGGAAGCTTGCACTGCCTTGCCTGTGATATAGCAGTTCTGTGGATAAGATTAAGACTGTCAGTCTGTCTCGTTTCATGATCACTAAAATTCACTTTGGGCCAAAGCCTCCCCTTTGCACAATGAAAGGCTCAGAAGAAAAGGATGCACCTATAACTCCTGGCCTTCTGCCACTCTGTTGCATTTTCCTTTCTGGGAAGTGGACCCATTTGATTGTCAAAGGAATCCTTAGCAAATGAAGCTGGGAAGGAGTTGGCTATGCAGTGGTGAAATGCCATGATATGGTTGCATTTCCCTTCTATGTTGCTCTTCATTCCAAATTTCCATACATTTACTAAGATACAGCTCCCCTTTGCACCACCTAGGAAAGGAGAGTGTGTAGCCTTTCACATTTTAATATCAATTAATTATTTTTAATTGTATGAGAAAATCAAATCAGCCCTCATATTTTGTACAGGAAAAAGAAAAAGAAAGAGAGAAATCAGGTCTCTCACTCAGTTGTAGTCCATAACAGCTCCCAATTCAGGAAAGCCTCTCTATTCAAGAAGAGCACTTAAATATGTGCTTAATTGGTAAGCATATATTTAAGTTCTACTGAAATTAATGGGACTCAAACACATACTTATAATTTAAATACTTACTCAAGTATTTTCCTGAATAAAGAGAGACTTAAGCAAAAGCTACTCTTGTGCTTTTGTAGCATGTAGTGGCCAGATAGTTAGCTGGCGTAAATCAGCACAGCTCATCTGAAGTCAGGGGAGCTACACTGATTTACACCATCTGAGGATCTGGCTTCTGAATAGGCATTTGTGATTTGATATTTTATCAGTTAATTTCACAGGCTGTAGGCTTCCAGTTCTTGCAATCAAAAATAATTTTAATCCATTCTGTGGTTATAATCAAAAAATTTTAATTTTTAGTGCAATGAGATTGCTAGCACCATCGAAGAAAGTAGAACAACACACCATGGAAAACTTAATCTTTGACAAAGAGCTCTTAATTTTCAAAAAATATTGTATTTGAACAGAATTGCAAACAGTTTCCCAGGTATGAAGCATATATCTAATCCACCAATTGTATATTTAATTAGCATTTTAATTATGCCTCCTCTTCAATCCATTTGACTGCTACAGTTTAAAATGTTTTTTAAGAAAAAGACCCACACAAGAAAGCACAGTTGACAAAACAAAGAATTAGTTTGAAACGATTACTGAAATCTCTGGAAATTTCAGCGTGTATAATATGAATTAAAACATGTCAAAATTTAAGCCCATAAATCACAGAACCTATCTTGGATTCAGATTCCAGTTTAGGAATAAAATGATGAAAGTATAATTATGTGGCAGAATTATGTTGAACACAAGTGAGAGTTACTGAGGATTGAATTGCTTGTCTTTCTCCACTTTGTCCTCAGCCAAGTGGCAGGAAACAGCTGGTCAGAATTTTTGAGTGCCTTTAATGAAGTGAATACTTAGTTGTTAGGATGTGGTGATTAAATGAAATAAGACGAATATTCCTGTGTGGATTTGCTGAAAGATGATTGCGCTGAAAGGAAGGCAACTCTAAGTGAGTCACATGACCTACTTTGGAAAAAAACATATTCAATTTATGGAGAATATTCTTTAGGGATTCTTTTTTTTATTGTTGTTATTATAGGATTCTTTAAAGACATCAAATTCAGGGACACAAGCTAGTTCATTTATTTTGGCTTTTGTGCCTCATCAGAATCCATACAAATAAATTGCAGGCTAAATGAACTCATTCTGCTGTCACAATCTTCCTAGAGTTCTAACATAATGAACAGAGTCCAGAGTCACTCCAGAGCAGCACCAGGTTAAAGGAAAAATTCAAAACAGTATACAGTAATGGGTAAGGTTGCCACAAAGCCATATTCAGTTCAATGTGTGTAAAGACCTATTTTGGTGTTGACAACTTCCTTGTAACAACATGACATCACAAAATGATCAGCAACATGACACTGGACATTTTGTATCTGTTTGTGCCTTACAAGAAGGAAAAAAACTTTGCTTCAATCTCATTTTCACCATGTTTGATGGTACTATTTGACTTATTTCCCAGACATTCTTAATGAGAAATGTCAACTTTTTGAAAATTCTTATTTCCAATTAGAGATAATCCTAATTAATTCAGATCATATTTATATTGTAGATGGTTGTACTCCATGAAGTTAATATTTCTGACCAAATGAGAAAACTGCATGGGTCTTTTTCTGCAGAAGGAAGGAAAAAACAGATTGACCGGAGTCAGTTAATTGTGAGGGACTACTTTCTATGAATGTCCTGTATTACAGAGATGATATTTGTGAGGGAATGTTATCTATTAGTTAAAGCAGGGAATTGAGAAACAGGACTCCTGAGTTCTATCCTCAGCTCTGTCTTAACTGCCCCCTCCCCGAGCTCCACACCACCCGGGGCTGGGAATGACTCCCTCCCCCAACCCCATGCCAACTAGCCCTGGGCTGATCACCTGTGCCCCGTGCAGCCCTTGGCTGGGGCTGACCCCCTATAGCTTGGTGCCCCATGCCACCCGCAGCTGGGGCTGGAGCTGATCCCTCCTGAGCTCTATGCCTCCTGTGGCTGGGGCTGAGCCCTGTGCTGTCTGGGGTTGGGTCTGACCCTTGAGCTCCACTGCCCTGCACCTCACATTCCCACACCCCAACAACGTTCTTCCGCGTCCCCCTAACCCAACTTTTTTGGTAAGCTGTGCACTTGTTTGTTTGCTCTTGCCAACTGATCAGTTTGGAAGAGAAAACAGGACAAATGCCTTTTTTTTGTCAAAAAAGTTGGAACTGCCAGGACAGAGCTTAAAAAACGGGACTGTTCAGCCAAAATGGGACGTATGGACACCCTACTTATATTGTGACTTTAGGCAAGTTATTTAATGGCTCTGTACTTGAATTTACTGATCTGCAAGCTAGTTATAACAAAACTTACCTCACACTGTGCTGTAAAAGCCTAATTACTTAAAGTGTAAGTGTTTTGAGAACCTAGGATTAAAGCCACAGTAAAAATGTATACTATTATTCTTCACTAAGCCAAGGCACATCACTTCCTTTTTCTGAGCAGTGAAATGTTTTGTGAGGATGTGGGATGAGGTACTTTGGACAGAAATATTTTACAAGTTAAGTCATCCAGCAGAAACACTGCCATGTGACTTAGATGATCAGTCAAATGGCTCATAAAACAAATTCATAGTATCAAATAATCTATTATTGAAAGCTCACTTCAAATGGTTTACATACAATCTATAGATGAAATGGGATCAAAAACTATTCACCAAATAATTTCAAATAATTAACAAAATCATAAAAATTGTTATCTGTTGTTGGACAATTTATGAAAAGACAAAAGAGCTAAACAGGTTGAATAAATTGTTCATAATGAATAGGTAAAAGAGTTGTAGGTAGTAAAGCATTAGCTGACTGGCCTTCTATGAAAATCAACAGTAGACAGACCTCATTTCAAATATTTCTAAGTAGAGGCCAAATTCTGCTTTCACTTAGGACTTGATCCAAAAGTCTATTGAAGTCAAATGGAAGCTTTCCATTTACTACAATGGACTTTTGATGAGTCCCTTAAATCTGGGCAACCCAATTGACTTTAATCAGAATACAGAAGTCTAAGTGAGGATAGAATATGAGCCTATATAATAAATAATTTCTCAAAGCTGAAATTTCACATTATGCTCTTAGCCTTGGTGTGGCTTTGCTTGATTGGTTTATTGGTTTGAGGTGGAAAGAAAGCGTCCAATTCTGCCATTAAATGGACAGATATAAATAACTGTCATCAACATATTGGCACAAAGCACTTAATTTAATTCAACTTCTTATTTTTCCTATTAGTTGGGTTCTGGTTCATGACCAGGACTCCTAATCATCAAAAACAAATAATAATAATAACATTTAAAAGGTGAGTGTTTACTCTAATTTTTTACATTGAAACATCCACAAATACCATGGTTCCAGAGTTGGCAATAGTGCATCCAAAGAATTTGGGGGGAGATTTAAAATGACACAAAAAAGTGAGTCATTCACCCAGCTCCCATTCACTTTCATTTCTGACTTTGAAAATCTCTCCTTTGTATTTTGTAAAGATGCATTTCTATGGATCCACAATATTCAATTCTAACAGTTAAGCCATTGTAGTGCATGCTGTTAATTCACATTAAAAAGCCTGTGTAAAATCTAAACAATAGATTATAATGACTCCAAATGATCACACATTAGATATATCACTTCAATAATTTACTCTTTTAGAATTCTTAATAACACTTACAAGGGTTCTGAAGAAATCAGTATAGTCTCTAGTGTGAATTTCCATCCTTAGTTTTCTTTTTTGTTGTTTTTTAATGAAATAAAATAAAAACACTATTAGCATGGCTTACATGCAGGTGCTATGTAAGTCCAGGGTCCAGCCACAGCTGCCCAGTCTAACATGCCTCTTCACCTGCAGCTGCTGCGGCTTCAATCCTGAGGAGGGAAGAAACCCTCAAAGGTCTGTGGCCATAGAGCTGCACCATAGCTAGCCAGCTTCACCCTCTTGTCTAGAAGCAAAATCCCAGACTCTTGCCTCTTACTGTCCCTGCCCCCTGTGCTTCTGTTCACTTATGTGGTGTTGGGCAGCCAAGAAGTAACATAAGGCCCATGCCAGCTGATTTGGATTCATGGGGCTCAGGCTAAGGGCTCCTAGAGCCCAGGCTGCAGCCCAAGCCTGAACATTTACACCATAATTAAACACCCCTTAGCATGAGCTCCATGAGCCTGAGTCAACTGGCATGGGCCAGCCATGTTTTTTTAATTGCAGGGTAGACATACCCACAGTGTTCCTATATCTGGGTCACAGTGTTTCCATTTGAGTGAAAGCCATAGCCACAGTGAACGGCTGAGTACACCACCCCTCCCTGCAACGTAGCCAGCTGACAGCCAGATCAGAACTGTCAGTCAGGTAGGGCAGAAGGACTAGTAAAGCCTCTAAATGACCCTCATTGCCTTTGTCAACTATTAAAGTGCAGTCTCTCTGAGCCCACAATACTTGGCCTTCTCGGGATCAATCAGGCCAGCACAGGGCACTTCCAAGGAGCAAGAGCCCTACAAGGAACTCTTGATTTGGCCCATAATGTTATAGGAAAAGTTAAGTTTTTAAGTCCTAAATTTGACTTACCCTATTTTCTCATTTGTTTCCTATTTCCATATGAACACATTAACATTTTTAAAAACCATTTTAAAGCTTAGTCTAATAAACTAAAAAGTCCAAGGCACATGGCACATGACAAGTGGAAGAGATACCCATTTTAAAACAAGGAAAATGTGATTGTAAAGCCACAAAAGTTGGCAGGGTCAGGTGCATACCTCAAACGACTTTTAACCCATTTTATGAAAATGACTAAATGTCTAGTTGATGGTGTCCTTTTGGTATAAATAAAAGTACAGGCTTTAGTTCTGTGCCTGAACTGTGCAAGTTTCACAGTTGTTATACCGCACACTGCAAATTGTTGGGCAGTGTTGACTGACAATTGCAAAACATTTCTGCAATAGATGTTTAACATGATATGCATCACTTGCAGGCCATTAATCCTTTTGGAATAAAGTGTGTGAGGCTAATTGTTCCTGCAGGAGTGTGTGAGCAATTCCCATTTACTTCAGTGGGAAGGGTGTGGCGGTGTGTATATCTGCAGGGACAACTGAGCTCTATTTGTATAGATAGACCAGCAATTTTATGTTATGTTTATCAAAATGCACAGCTCTAAAGTAAAAAACCCTTAAAATTTCCTAAATAAGATTTGTTACAAATAGTTTTTGTTACATTCCATTCATTTGTGGATGGAATCATATGCCAATATTTGTTACTTTATATATGTTGTATCATCTCTCATCTCTCCTGTAACTTAGACCTGTGTAATAATGGAAAGGTAATATATGAAACAGGAAGATATTTAATGTATTGTTTACCTTCCTATTTTTAATTTTTGTGAAACAACCATTGATTGACTGACCAACTGGCTCAGGGAAAAGGCATTACAGATGCCTTTGGCAGGTTTACTACATCATGCAGTTTCACTCTAATTTGCTCATGCTCATGTATAACAATCCGTTCTATTTTCCACTTAGGAAGGTGTGATGGGGCAGTGGCCCCTCACTGGCTGGCAAAGGGTTAATAGCAGCCCTTGGAGTGGCTGCGGAGAACCCAGCCAATCAGGAGAAGGCTTAGAAGCAGCCAATCAGGGCCAGACTGGGCCCTATAAGAAGGGCTGAAAGGCAGCAAAGAGCTCAGGTTCTCCCTGGAACTTGAGGGAGAAGGACTGGCTGCCTGTAGAGAGAAGTATCTGGGACAGAGCAATACTTGCTCAGAGGAGCAAGTGGAGATCAAGCCTGGTTGGCTCCCAGACTGAGGCCTTGATACAGGGGCTGTGTAGCCTATGGGGAAGTGGCCCAGGGAAAGCAGGTAGTGGCAGAGGGGAAGGAAAGGCAGTGAGTGGCTGCCAGCTATAGGGTCCCTGGGTTGGGGCCCAGAGTAGTGGGTGGGCCTGGCCCCCGACCTTTGCCCCACTAGCCACTGAGGGAAGTGGCCAGCCAAAGGACTGCAGTTTGCCCCTGAGTGATGTGCTGGACTAGGGGCTGCAGTTGGCCACTGCTGCAAAAGGCAAGGTAAAGGACTGCTGGTTCCCCCCAGAAGGGAGGAGAGAATGGAGTTTGGGGCACAGCCAGAGGGCCATGCCCTGAAGAGGACACAGTGGCCTGGGAGTGATGAGGGTTCCCACAGGCAACAGAGATGGTGGAGAAGCAGTGATGGAGACACCACCAGAGGGATGGGTGCCCTGCTGATGGATGGAGTTAATTTCTGGAGCAACCAGCATGGTGGTGAGCACCACCCATTACAAAAGGCAACAAAATAACAAAGTTACAATCCTACCAATGCTTACACAAGTAAGTAGCTTATAAGTTGTTCAACTGACTTCACTTGGACTATTCATCTGTATAAATTTAAATACAGGCACAGGAGTTCTCTGTGTGGTCTTGCATAGAATTATAGAAGTGTAGGACTGGAAGCAACCTTGAGAGGTCATCTAGACCAGTACCCTGTACTCAAGGCAGGACTATATAATAATTAGAACATTCCTGTAAGGTGTTTGTATTTGTATCTGTATTACGGTGGCACCTAGTGCATACATGGAGCCCAAATGAAGTCAATTAGTTATATTGCAACAGCACCAACACTATTCTAGACACTGTTCAAACACCCAGAAAGTGTGCCCAAGTGTCCCAAAGTGGTTACAACATAAGGACCTAATTGTCCAAACAGTTATGCATGAGATTAACTTTACCAACCCAGACTTCAACGGGTAATACTCATATGTGAAGACCTATGCCTGTAATTGTTCATAGGATTGCCCCCCCCCCCAAAAGATAATGAAGAACTACACTATAAAAACAAAGTCAGGAGGTTGGCTGGCGAACACTTTGTTAGTTCTTTGTTCTTTCATTTCTTTGTTTGTATTGTATGTTAAAAGAACATTAAAGTTGCAAAATCAAGCACTCAAAAGTTAGGAAATGCCATATTTATAGTTGCCTGTGCAAATATTGAACAGCTATATCATTCTCTGACCAACGACCATCCTGTACACTGCATGAGGTACAAGTCCTGTGGCAAAATTAGTATGTGATTTTAGTTAATTATAAGGAATTAATGCACAAGGGAACCAAATTAGGGTTGTACTAGCAACCTAAATACTGGCATCTCCTTAAATTTATGAGTCCTTGACTTTACACCCATACCATTCTTCTAGTGTATGTTTTTTGTATATAATTTCCTAAAGTGGTTTTGGGTTTTTTTTTGTTTTGTTTAAAGCAGGGGTTCTCAAACTTCATTGCACTGACAACCCCCTTCTGACAACAAAAATTACTATGTGACCCCAGGAGGGGTGACCAAAACCTGAGTCCCACAACACTAGGCGGGAGAGCCAAAACCAAAGCCCGAGCCCCACAGACCCAGGCAGGGGGACCAAAGCCGAAGCCTGTAACATGAGCCCCGCCACCCACAGCTTAAGCCCTCAGGCTTTGGTTTTAGCTCCGGGTGGTGGGGCTTTGGCTTCATCCCCAGGACCCAGCAAGTCTAATTAAAATGGGGTCACAACCCATTTTCAGGTCCTGACCCACAGTTTGAGAACTGTTGGTTTAAAACAAACTTTAAAAAGAAAAATGCTATCATGAGGAACCATACTGATTCCCACATGGGTCATCTGTAAGGATAGAACCTTTATATCTACAGTATAAACATCCTGCCCTGGGCTAATGGAGTAATTGGCTGCAGTAATAGGCTGTTATCCTCCATGTAGCCAAGCCACTAGAGGGGAATGAAACCCCCACTTTGCCAGTGGGTTTCATAGCAATTTACTAGATAGCAGAGGAATGTTTGGAATCAGAAATCCTGAGTTTTGTTCAAGGGTCTGGAAGGGAGTGTTCTAGTATTAGCCTTATTTTAATTGTATAATTCGTAAACAGTTGATATTTTTGTCCATTTCTTTTACAAAATTCAGTTTAATTATTTCCCCCCTCCCTGTTACTTGCTTCATGGATCTTTCTACATACATATCTTATTTTTACCTATTTACAGGTTTAAAAAAGCTGTTTTGTCCCATTTCAAAGATTTCCTATCCTCTATTTTTAACTCCACCTGTATGTAAATCACAGTAGATATATATAATATATGTAGAGACCCTGTGCAAATGCCAGTAAGCTCCATGGGCAAAATTAACATTTGTGAACCCCCAGACTTCTTTTGGGTTACACCAGTGATTAATTTGATACCATATGAGTTGTGTGTGTGTGTGTATGTATATATATATATATATATATAAAACTGAGTGTGGAATTGGCCCATGGATATCAAACATATCTTTGATACTTATTTTGAAATTTAAATTTGCTTATATTCCTGAGGTAAAAAGTGAATTGAACAGAATCTGCCGTTCTCTCTGTTCCTTCACAGGGTCATCACCTTGGATTTTAAAAGGTCATTTTCATTGCTTCTGTTGAAGTCCCAGTATATGTAGTTATTCCCCACAGCAGAGTTTGACTTAATGATAATTTAAGCGAGAGAACTGATTTAAGAAGGTATTTTGCTTAAATTATCAGGAAACCCACCCCTTCCCCTAATACATGGTAATAAATTCGGAATATTTGGATGCAGAATATACTCTATTGTGTTAACTTTTTAACATATTGGAGTTTGGTCTCCCATCAAGGGATTAAGTTTGGGCAACTCCTACTAATTATAATGAAAGCTACATCCATAATCTTCTGCACATTGATGGAAAACTAGTCCAGTCCCTATCCCACCCCCATTTTTAATCTATTCTATCTTTAAGATTTATCTGCATAGTTAAATAGATGAAGTAATTTATCTTTGATCATTGATCTGCATGTGTATGATGTGTGAATAATATATAAATATTAGAAATATTAATCCCTTATACTAAAAAGCTGTATTTTATTCTCTGGTTATGTCTATTCTTTGCACCTCTTGCGGTGGCACATTGGTATGCGTAGCTACACGGCCCAGTGAAAAGCAAGGTATGCCCACACTCTGGTGAGTAGTTACATGTGTCAGTGAAAGGCTCTGGCAAAGGGAAGGCAATAAGGAAATGCTCAGCAGTGGGGACCTGCCATAGCCTTTCCCACTCCCTCCCCCTGCCACAACCTTTCCCCTGCTGGAGCCTTTCCCTGTGGCAGGGAAAGTCTCTCTGGCAGGTCCCTGTGGTGGGGAAAGGCCCCAGAAGTGGGGATCTGCCAGAGTCTTTCCTCACTGCCTCCCTGCTGCTGGAGTCCTTCCCTGCCACTGAAGCCTTTCCCTGTGGTAGGGAAAGATTCATGTGGGGAGGCAGCTGGAGGACACTACACTGCTAAAAGCAGCAGTGTAGATGGAGGATGCATTGTTTAGGTGACTATAGAACTATGTAGAGCACAGACATGGGTACATACCCACAGGGTTCAAACGTGCCTTTATTCTACTTGCCTAAGCAATGCCTCATTGTTCATACTGCTATTTATACTTGTGGTAGGGGTGAAGTAGTGTACGTACTCTATATGCTGCCGAAAGGAGTGAATAGTGTAGATGTACCCGTAATATGATGTCACATCTTTGAGTTACAACTTTTTAACTGTACAAATTTTCAGTTCTCCCTGAATTTAGGCATTGTCAGCATTATAGCATTTTGAAGCACTTCTCTCATCCCTTTTCTGCTTTTTGCTTTCATTTTAGTTCACTCCTCCTTCCCCTCCTTTATTGTCTTCTCTAACTCGATTTGGTCACTATATGTTTCTTACACATGTACATTTAAAGCCTGATTCTGGAAAGAAGTTATGCATATATTACTTCTGAGTGTAGTCTCACAAACTCAGAGAAAAGATAGGTAAGGTTGCCATATTGTCTGATACAGCATCATCCACCTCCATTTCATTAAAGACTTGCCTGGTTTTTCCAGCCAGCCAATTTGCTTAAGAGGATAGGCATCCATTTATCCTCTGGAATCTTATGGATATCATACAGTCTCTCAAAGATGGACAGGAATTCCTCAATGCAGTCAGACTCATGATAAATCGGACAGGCTTTCTCCCATTCCCTACTGTTGAGAAGGGATGTACTCACGGGCTGAGGCTGCTCCTTTGGCTTCTGTAGGATTTCCAGATGCAGTGTGTGAGCTTCTTTCTCAGCTTCCAAATGCTGCATGCATCTCCGGTAGGCTCCTTCCTCGACTTTCTTGATTTCTTTCTTGTCCTTGATACAGAGTTCCACCATCATTTTTTTTTTTCATGCTCACATGTTTTCTCATCTTCCAGGTATCTCAGCCACACCATTTCTGCTGCAGTAGCATCTGGGGCATTGAGGGGACCAGGTGGGAGGGGCGGGGCGAGAAGGGGACTGAGACCCTGTTTTTGGTCAAAATCTATGACCAAAGCTCTCAGTTCCTGATCTGAGTTTTTCTTCTTAAAGGATAACCCCCTTTGTGAGCACGAATGCTCAAGGTCTTTTCTGACAAGACCCTCATGATTGTGATTCACCCATTGTGTCTAATCTTTAACCCTTAAAACTCTCAATATCAAATTTAATCTTTAAATAGCATTGTTCTGATCTTTAAGCTCAATTGACCTGTGGCAGGTGAATCCTGCACCGACTATGTCAATCATCATGCTGTATGGAAAGACTCAGAACTGTGAGTGCCAATCTCAGGTCAGACTGTCAGAAAATAGGGTAGACACCACAAACTGGTGGTATATTTCTATAATTAGATTTCACCAAGCTACCCACACAAACTGAACTTAGTGATAAAAGGTGATTAAAATCAAAAATCACACCCCTTCAGGTTATTCTCAACTCCAAAGGGTCAGACACTTACCCTAGGTCATACATTCATAGACTTTTAGGTCAAAGGGACCACTGTGATCATCTAGTCTGACCTCCTGTACATTGCAGGCAACAGAACCTCATCCACCCACTCCTGCAACAGAACCATAACATCTGGCTGAGGTACCGAAGTCCTCAAATCGTGATTTAAAGACTTCAAGTTACAGAGAATCCACCATTTACACTAGTTTAAACCTGCAAGTGACTCATGCTCCATGCTGCAGAGGAAAGTGAAAATCCCCCAGGATCTCTGCCAATCTGACCCAGGGAGAAGTTCCTTCCCGATCCCAAATATGGCGATCAGATAGACCCTGAGCATGTGGGCAAGACCTACCAGCCAAACACCTGGGAAAGAATTCTCCGTAGTAACTCAAAGCCCTCCTCATCTAGTGTCCCATCACCAGCTGTTGGAGATATTGCTGCTAGCAGTCACAGATCAGCTATGTGCCATTGTAGGCAGTCATAGAATCATAGAATATCAGGGTTGGAAGGGACCTCAGGAGCTCATCTAGTCCAACCCCCTGCTCAAAGCAGGACCGATCCCCAACTAAATCATCCCAGCCAGGGCTTTGTCAAGCCTGACCTTAAAAACTTCTAAGGAAGGAGATTCTACCACCTCCCTAGGTAACGCATTCCAGTGTTTCACCACCCTCCTAGTGAAAAAGTTTTTCCTAATATCCAACCTAAATCTCCCCCATTGCAACTTGAGACCATTACTCCTTGTCCTGTCATCCGCTACCACTGAGAACAGTCTAGATCCATCCTCTTTGGAAACCCCTTTCAGGTAGTTGAAAGCAGCTATCAAATCCCCCCTCATTCTTCTCTTCTGTAGACTAAACAATCCCAGTTCCCTCAGCCTCTATCCATAAGTCATGTGTTCCAGTCGCCTAATAACTTTGGTTGCCCTCTGCTGGACATTTTCCAGTTTTTCCACATCCTTCTTGTCGTATGGGGCACAAAATTGGACACAGTACTCCAGATGAGGCCTCACCAATGTCCAATAGAGGGGAACGATCATGTCCCTCGATCTGCTGGCAATGCCCCTACTTATACATCCCAAAATGCCATTGGCCTTCCTGGCAACAAGGGCACACTGACTCATATCCAGCTTCTCGTCCATTGTAACCCCTAGGTCCTTTTCTGCAGAGCTGCTGCGGAGCCATTCGGTCCCTAGTCTGTAGCGGTGCATTGGATTCTTCCGTCCTAAGTCCAGGACTCTACACTTGTCCTTGTTGAATCTCATCAGATTTCTTTTGGCCCAATCCTCCAATTTGTCTAGGTCCCTCTGTATCCTATCCCTACCCTCCAGTGTATCTACCTCTCCTCCCAGTTTACTGTCGTCTGCAAACTTGCTGAGGGTGCAATCCACACCATCCTCCAGATCATTTGTGAAGATATTGAACAAAACCGGCCGAGGACCGACCCTTGGGGCACTCCTCTTAATACTGGCTGCCAACTAGACATGGAGCCATTGATCACTACCCCTTGAGCCCGACAATCTAGCCAACTTTCTACCCATCTTATACTCCATTCATCCAGCCCATACTTCTTTAACTTGCTGGAAGAATACTGTGGGAGACCAGGTCAAAAGCTTTGCTAAAGTCAAGGAACAACACATCCACTGCTTTCCCTTCATCCACAGAACCAGTTAGCTCGTTATAGAAGGCAATTAGATTAGTCAGCCTGACCTTCCCTTGGTGAATCCATGCTGACTGTTCCTGATCACTTTCCTCTCCTCTAAGTGCTTCAGAATTGATTCCTTGAGGACCTGCTCCATGATTTTTCTGGGGACTGAGGTGAGGCTGACTGGCCTGTAGTTACCAGGATCCTCCTTCTTCCCTTTTTTAAAGATTGGCACTACATTAGCCTTTTTCCAGTCGTCCGGGACTTCCCCAGATCGCCATGAGTTTTCAAAGATAATGGACAATGGCTCCGCAATCACATCCGCCAACTCCTTTAGCACGCTTGGATGCAACACATCTGGCCCCATGGACTTGTGCTCATCCAGCTTTTCTAAATAGTCCCGAACCACTTCTTTCTCCACAGAGGGCTGGTCACCTCCTCCCCATGCTGTGCTGCCCAGTGCAGTAGTCTGGGAGCTGACCTTGTTCGTGAAGACAGAAGCAAAAAAAGCATTGAGTACATTAGCTTTTTCCACATCCTCTGTCACTAGGTTGCCTCCCTCATTCGGTAAGAGGCCCACACTTTCTTTGACTTTCTTCTTGTTGCCAACATACCTGAAGAAACCCTTCTTGTTGCTCTTAACATCTCTTGCTAGCTGCAACTCCAGATGTGATTTGGCCTTCCTGATTTCACTCCTGCATGGCCGAGCAATATTTTTATACTCATCCCTGGTCATTTGTCCAATCTTCCACTTCTTGTAAGCTTCTTTTTTGTGTTTAAGATCAGCAAGGATGTCAAGGTTCCTTCCCCACTCTGAACGCTAGGGTACAGATGTGGGGACCTGCATGAAAAACCTCCTAAGCTTATCTTTACCAGCTTAGGTCAAAACTTCCCCAAGGTACAAAATATTCCACCCTTTGTCCTTGGATTGGCCGCTACCACCACCAAACAAATACTGGTTACGGGGGAAGAGCTGTTTGGAAACGTCTTTCCCCCCCAAAATATTTCCCAAAACCTTGCACCCCACTTCCTGGACAAGGTTTGGTAAAAAGCCTCATCAATTTGCCTAGGTGACGACAGACCCAGACCTTTGGATCTTAAGAACAATGAATAATCCTCCCAACACTTGCACCCCCCCCTTTCCTGGGAAATGTTGGATAAAAAGCCTCACCAATTTGCATAGGTGACCACAGACCCAAACCCTTGGATCTGAGAACAATGAAAAAACATTGAGTTTTCTTACAAGAAGACTTTTAATAGAAATAGAAGTAAAGAAATCACATCTGTAAAATCAGGATGGTAGATACCTTACAGGGTAATCAGATTCAAAACATAGAGAAACCCTCTAGGCAAAACCTTAAATTACAAAAAAGGTACACAGGCAGGAATAGTCATTCTATTCAGCACAATTCTTTTCTCAGCCATTTAAAGAAATCATAATCTAACACGTACCTAGCTAGATTACTTACTAAAAGTTCTAAGACTCCATTCCTGGTCTATCCCCGGCAAAGACAGCATATAGACAGACAGAGACCCTTTGTTTCTCTCCCTCCTCCCAGCTTTTGAAAGTATCTTGTCTCCTCATTGGTCATTTTGGTCAGGTGCCAGCGAGGTTACCTTTAGCTTCTTAACCCTTTACAGGTGAGAGGAGCTTTCCCCTGGCCAGGAGGGATTTCAAAGGGGTTTACCCTTCCCTTTATATTTATGACAAAGGATTTCACTGTTAAGCCAAGCTGGTCGCCTGCCATATTTACTATTCTTTCTACACATCGGGACGGTTTGTCCCTGTAACCTCAATAAGGATTCTTTAAAATAAAGCCAGCTCTCCTGGACTCTTTTACCCCTCATGTTATTCTCCCAGGGGATCTTCCCCATCAGTTCCCTGAGGGAGTCAAAGTCCCATTATACCAGCCCCTCCATAAACTTATCAAGCTCAGTCTTGAAACCAGTTAGGTTTTTTTGCCCCCACTGTTCCTCTTGGAAGGCTGTTCTAGAAAGTCAATGGATACTCTTGATCTCACACCAAAGACAATATAGGCAGCCAATTTTTCTAGTAAACTCATTAAAGGTCTATTACCTAAGAAAAAGAAATTGGTGGTGTTGAGAAGTTAAAGCAGGTAAAATACATTACAAAGTGAGTCAAAGTTTGTGAGTTCAAAATGATATGGAAAACTAGCAGATTATTATATTTACACTAAGTCTGTCAGGGTTACCCGAAGTAACTTTGGGGATCTGTCTTGCATCTCTGTGGGTGTCCAAAAAGTTTGGAGATACAGGATCGAACCCTGGATCCATTCTTATACCATGTTCCCATGTCAGCATCACAAAGGTCACATAGGAAGGCAATTTAAGTGAAAAAGAAGCTCAGGGGAGCTGGCAGTTTCTCAAGGAGACAATATTAAACACATACCTGTCAGCTATCCTGATATGAAGGAAAGACAGGAAGACCACTAAGAGGTCAATATGGCTCCATCACGAGTTTTTTCTTGGCCTCAAAATCTAAAATGAATCCTACTGAAAGTAGAAATATGGACAAATTGCTAAGGGGGAGTACAAAAGAGTAGCACAAGCATGCAGGAACAAAATCAGAAAGCTTAAGGCACAAAATGAGTTATACCATCAAGGGACATAAACGGCAATAAGAGGTTCTTTAATACATTAGGATCAAGAGAAAGACGAAGGAAAGTGTAGGTCCTCTACTTATTGGGAAAGGAGAGCTACTCACTAACCAAAAAGCTGAGGGATTTAATTCTTATTTTGATTCAGTCTTCACTAAAAAGGTTAATGGTGACCAGATACTCAACACAATTAATGTTAACTACCATGGGGAAGGAATGCAAGTTGAAATAGGGAAATAACAGGTTAAACAATATTTAGAAAACTTAGATGTATTCAAGTTATCAGGGCCTGATTAAATTAATCCTAGGGTACTTAAGAAACTAACTGAAGCAATCTCAGAACTGTTATCAATTATCTTTGAGAACTCCTGAGTACAGGTGAGGTCCAAGAAGACTGGAGCAGGGCAAACATAGTATCTAACTTTAAAAAGAACAAAGAGGACTTGGGGAATTATATACCATTCAGCCTAACTTCAATACCTGAAAAGATACTGGAACGAATGATTAAACAATCAATTTGTAAGCACACAGAGAATAATAGTTATAACGAATAGACAGCATGAATTTGTCAAAAACAAATCATCCCAAACAACTTAATTTCCTTCTTAGAGTGACTGGTCTACTGAATAGCAGGGAAGCAGTAGATGTGATATATCTTTATTTTATTAAGGCCTTTGACACAATCCCATATGACATTCTCGTAAGCTAAGGAAATGCAGTCTAGATGAAATTACTATGAGGTGAGTGCACAACTCGTTGAGAAACCATACTCAAAGAATAGTTATCAATGATTCACAGTCAAACTGGGAGGGCATATCTAGTAGGATCCCACAAGGGTCAGTCCTGGGTCTGGTATTATCAATATTTTCATTAATGACTTGGATAATGGAGTAGAGAGAATGCTCATAAAATATGTGGAGGGCACCAAACTGAGAGGGGTTGCACTTGGGAGGAAAGGATTAGAATTCAAAACAACCTTAACGAATCGGAGAATGGGTCTGAATTAAACAAGAAAGGCAAGTGCAAAGTACTTCACTTAGGATGGAAAAATCAAATACATAAGTAAATATTAAGAATAACTGGGTAGATGGTGAAAAGGATCTGGGGGTTACAGTAGCTCACAGATCGAATATGAGTCAAAAATGTGTTGCAGCTGCAAAAAAGTCTAATATTTTGGAGTGTATTAACAGGAGTCTTGTATGTAAGACGCAGGAAGTAATTATCCCACTCTACTCAGCACTGCTGAGGCCTCAGCTGGATATTGTGTCCAATTCTAGGTGCCACACTTTAGGAAAGATGTGGACAAATTGGGGAGAGTCCAGAGGAGAGCAACAGAAATGATAAAAGGTTAAGAGAACCAGACATGTGAGTAAAGGTTTAAAACAATGGCATCTTTTGTCTTTAGAAAAGACTGATGGGGGGACCTGAGAACAGTCTTCAAATATGTTAAGGCCTATTATCAGGAGGACACTGATTATTCCTCATATCCACTAAACATAGGACAAGAACTAATGGGTTTAATGTGTAGCAAGGGAGATTTAGATTAGAATTAGGAAAAAAAACTTTCTAATTAGAAGGGTAGGTAAGATCTGGAAAAGGCTTCCAAGGGGGGTTGAAGAATCTGTATCACTGGAGGTTTTTAAAAAGAAGGTTGGACAAACATCTGTTAGGTTCACTTTTTTCTGCCACAGCACAGGGGGCTGTACTTGATGACGTCTCAAAATCCTTTCCAGCCCTATATTTCAATGATTCTGTGATTGATTCTCTAGGTCAGTAGTTCCCAAACTTGTTCTGCCGCTTGTGCGGGGAAAGCCCCTGGTGGGCCGCGCCAGTTTGTTTACCTGCCACATCCGTAGGTTCGGCCGATCACAGCTCCCACTGGCCGCGGTTCGCTGCTCCAGGCCAATGGGAGCTGCTGGAAGCGACAGCCAGTACGTCCCTCAGCCCGCGCTGCTTCCAGCTGTGCCCATTGGCCTGGAGCAGTGAACTGTGGCAATGGGAGCTGCGATTGGCCGAACCTGCGGACGTGGCCGGTAAACAAACCGGCCCGGCCCGCCAGGGGCTTTCCCCGCACAAGCGGCAGAACAAGTTTGGGAACTACTGACCTAGAGAATCAATCACAGAATCATTGAAATATAGGGCTGGAAAGGATTTTGAGACGTCATCAAGTACAGCCCCCTGTGCTGTGGCAGAAAAAAGTGAACCTAACAGATGTTTGTCCAACCTTCTTTTTAAAAACCTCCAGTGATACAGATTCTTCAACCCCCCTTGGAAGCCTTTTCCAGATCTTACCTACCCTTCTAATTAGAAAGTTTTTTTTCCTAATTCTAATCTAAATCTCCCTTGCTACACATTAAACCCATTAGTTCTTGTCCTATGTTTAGTGGATATGAGGAATAATCAGTGTCCTCCTGATAATAGGCCTTAACATATTTGAAGACTGTTCTCAGGTCCCCCCATCAGTCTTTTCTAAAGACAAAAGATGCCATTGTTTTAAACCTTTACTCACATGTCTGGTTCTCTTAACCTTTTATCATTTCTGTTGCTCTCCTCTGGACTCTCCCCAATTTGTCCTCATCTTTCCTAAAGTGTGGCACCTAGAATTGGACACAATACTCCAGCTGAGGCCTCAGCAGTGCTGAGTAGAGTGGGATAAGTGAGCGAATATAACTCGGAAGCACATCTCTGAGGGCTTATCTACATTACCCACAGGATTGACGGGCAGAGATCGATCCAGCAGGGGTCGATTTATCGTGTCTAGTCTAGACATGATAGATCAACCGCCGAGCACTCTCCCGTTGACTCCGGTACTCCACCGAGGTGAGAGGCGCAGGTGGAGTCAGTGGGGGAGCGTCAGCTGTCGACTCACCGCAGTGAAAACACCACAGTGAGTAGATCTAAGTATGTCGACTTCAGCTACGTTATTCACATAGCTGAAGTTGAGTAACTTAGATTGATTCCCCACCACCACCACCCCAGTGTAGACCAGGCCTTAAGTGTATCTGTGGAGAAAATGAGACCCTAATAGTCACTTTTCTTACTATAACAGCATTTTAAGGTCAAGTGCCTTTCACCATGTTGCCAGGTCTCACAATTTTATTGAAAGTCTCTTAATACTTGATATTTTTCTTAAACCCCAGTTCCTGGAGTCAAGTGATTATGCAAGAATCTCAGCTCTTTTTTTAAAGTAAATTTCTAGTCCTCATATTTATGGAGAAATGCTTGAAATTGTGATCTGAGTGCACCTTATGAAAACCCAATATTTTTTGGATTTTTTTAAAAATTATTATTTCTAAATTGATTTTGGGGGGCCCTGAGTCATAATATTTGAATGTTTGGAGTTGGCAATACTACTTTCAATTGTGTTTTAAACAAGCAGTGTATTTTCTCTATAAGACTCTTCCTAGCAAAGAGACCTTCCCCTCTCATGGAATAGCACACAGGAAGGAACAAAGGAGGAATAAAATTCAATGAGGATCCCCTTATACTTTGTTTCCCACAGATTATTCAGGGAGAATGGGCCACAGATTTACCCCAAGACGTGTGGATTCCCAGTATCTGCAGGAGGTAAGAGCCATCCACAAAGAATGTCCTTGGGTGGGATCCATAAAGGGACTTAGGTGTTGCAACACTGAGCACCACTGTGCCTAACTTTTAGGCACCTAGAAAAGCACAAGAACAACACCGTGATCCACAAATCTTAAATTAGGCACCTACACTCCAATGTTCCCTCTAATATTTTCCATCCATGTGTGGAATAAATTTTGTTATGTGCACCAGTAGAAACAAAAAACCTAGATATAATATTTTTTAAAAGTTACCATAGCAATAATTACAGGACAGGTTAGGCATTTTAGAACTCACCACAAACTGTGCTGGCTGCTGGGGAAATCTCAGAGACCGTGCACTGGGAAGAGAACACTCCTTCAGACCTCAGACCGCAGCAGCTCTCTTCTGCTCAGAGTCCTGAGCCAGGCTGTCCCCTCTCCCTTGATCTGTGGAGATGGGGTGCAGGGGAAGGGAGACACCCTGACATCAGCACCCTCCTCTTCCTCATCCCCGCTCTGCACAGCCAGCAGGAAGGTCCTGGGAGCAGCTGCAGAAGCAACGTGGCTGCAAAGCACTGTGGGGTTGGGCACCTGAACACACACTGCTGGATGTGCAATGCACTTGAATCACTCCTGGGTGGTTGCCCAAGCGCTCAGTTTAGAGCGAACATAGCTACACACTCTATATAATGAATGGGGAGAGAGAGGATCTACATGTGAATGGGATCTACAAAAGCCACCATGCTAGGCAGGGGGGCACCTAAGCTACCCAATGGAGATGCCAACAAGAAAGGTGTAGTCTAAGACTCACCCCTCACACGGAGACAGGCACCTATCTAAATCTGGGCTGCAGGTAGGCACCTATTGCTGCTTAGTGAGCCACAAACAGGAGCCCATCGCCTTCAGTCAGGTATTTTAGATGTGTCAGGTCTGTCTTGGGGCAACGGTGCTTGCCTCACTTGACAAGCAGAGTGTTTTCAAGGTTGTAGCATCATGTCTGGTCACGGAAAAAGGTGGTAAGAGTTTGGGAAAGGGGGGTGCTAAGTGCCATCGCAAGGTACTCCGTAATAACATTTAAGGTATCATGAAGCCGGCTATTCGTTGTTTGGCACGCCATGGTGGCGTAAAGCGTATTTCCGGATTGATCTATGAAGAAACCCGAGGAGCGCTGAAAGTATTTTTAGAGAACGTCATCCGTGATGCTGTTACTTACACTGAACATGCCAAGCGAAAGACTGTGATTGCCATGGACTTGGCCTAGGCTCTAAAATGCCAGGGAAGCTCTCTGCAGATTCGGGGACTAAGTTTCCATCCCGCTTTAAAGTTGACATTAAAGAGCTGGGGGAGGAGGAGTGGTGGTGCCCACCTTATAACGTTTAGCCCAGTGGTTAGAATATTTGGCTGGCATGTGGGAGACCCAGATTCAATTCCCCCTTCTCTACTAGATGTGGGATTTGAACAGGGTACCTCTCACCTCACAGGAGGATGCTCTAACCACTGGATAACAGAGGCATTCTCATAAACAGTAATTGGGCCAGAAAGAAAGAGAGAATGACTCTATAGGAGGTGGAAGACCCTGAGTCTAGTCCGGCTGCTCTAATCAATCTATTACTATTTATCCACAAGTGGAACAGCTTCAGCAGGAGAGATTGAGAAGCCGCATAACAGAATATCCCAGTTCTTTGGTCAGCGCATCCTCCTGACAAATGGAAGAGGTTCAAATGCTTTCTTTGTTCTGGCAGAGAGATGGGAATTGGATCTGGATCTCCTGCATCCTAGGTGAGTGGTCTAACCACTGGGCTAAACGTTATAATGTGGAGAACACCTTGTACTCCAGCTGGATTTTGACTGGGGCCCAATCTGGCAGGCCTGCTCAGAGGCTGCCTACCAGATCAGGCCCTGCATGTGACTTAAGCAGATGAATGCCAATCTTCCCCTAGTTTGTGAATAGCTCTGGAGTTTAGTCAGGAGATAACAATATAGATGGAGACAGCAATGCACATGCCCAGAGGCAGAATTTAGGAAACTAGGAAACTTTTACCCTGAAAATTTAGGTGCAGAATGAGTTTAGGCACCTACCAGGTTGGTGGGGGCTTTATTGATCACAGCGAACACAAAACTGGCATGCAGTTTAAGTGCCTTTGTGGATCTGGACTCTTGCCTCTCTGGGCTGGGTTTGGGGCCTGCCACCTCCCTAGCAGAATGGCTTTTCATCTCCAAGTGCTGATGGAAGGACTATATGCCCAGGCCTCATGCCAGCCAGCTTGTCAAATGCCAGGCCCCAGCGTCCCATGCAGTTCCTGAGTACATGGAAAGCCCTCTGCAAGGTCTCAGAACCTCAGGAGGAAGGGATGATGTGCTAGAAGCAGCTCAGTGCTTACCCAGCTCCATGCACAGATAAGGGGGGAAACAATTTGAGCCCAAAATACCATAATTTTGTCCCAGCTCTGCTGAGGTGAGCTCTCATTCTTAAAGGAATACATCTCATTACAGCCAGCAGCAAATATTTAGCTTGCGAGAACAGCCCTATGGGAGGATACTGTAATTTGAAATATCTGTTTCTACCTTAACAGGTCTGAAAATCCCCCTCTCCAGTAATCAAAATGCCTGGGATAGAAATGATACAACATTTTGTTTCCTCTTTGCTGACACCATTAAACTCAACTTACATTTTCCTACATCAGTTTGGAAGCAGAACTCCTCATTGAAATCAGTGGGGAATCTGGTTTCAGAATCCATGGTAGGAGAGGGCCTACATTCAGCCCCAGTCCCAGCCCCATGTGAGTCACCTATTACTTTAGGCTGAAAATGCTAGAGACCTGTGGAAAGTTGAATCCCATCCATAGATAGCTAATGCATTCCTTTTCCCGACTCAGATATCTCACTGATAAAGGCTCCCAGCTGCTCTTAACTACCTCCCTTACAAAAGCGGCAAAGATCCAGACTAACACTGCTACCCCTCTGATCCCTTACAAAAGTAACTCCGCTCAGTACACCTACCTCTTTAATAGTTTTTAGACACTCTTCAGCCGCACAAGAAAATCCATTCATCAATTATAGATCAATTAAGGAAGAGAAATCTGCAGCTCATTCGATTGCCCTGTTGTCCCTGCAACTCACAGACGCAGCAGCCGCAAAACTTTGCAGACTGTCAGGCCTGTTATTTATGTTATTAGCCAGCGCGGCTCATTCCTTCCTTTCAGGAAAGGCACTCTGCAGCATTAGCTAGTCCGCAAAGCGGGGGGTGGGTTGCACTCAAAACAAGCACCAGGGCCGAGCCAGTAAGATGCTGCAGTTTCGTAAAACCAGACAAAGCGAAAACAAACACAAAAAGAAAAACATGGCGGGTCACATGCAACTCCAGTCTCAAGCAACCTACTGCCCTGACTGACGAGTGTCTTTTAACAGGTGATATTCTCCAAGCACCAACTCTGCCGTATTGTTTATATTGTGAATCTGCGGCTCTCTCATCACGCACAGATTTTCATTTTAACAGGTTGTTTTAACAGGTAAAATGGTGGGAAACGTTTATTTTGGAAAGATGGAATTGTCTGGATAAGAAGGGTCAAAACGGGGATAGAAATGTAGAAGCACTGGTAAGGACTTCTAGAAGTATATTTTTATTGTCTCTCCGGGTTATAGACCTTGCATTATGCTAATTACTCTTACAAATACCAATACCTAGTACACAGCAACGAGGATTTAGTGAATAATGCACACTGCCTCTTCTAAGACAAACCTGGAAAACTTGGCGATATCTCTCTCCTTCTATATTAGGTTAATCGCCGAGATATATTACACAGTACATAGGATTTCTGTAGCTTAATGAGTAGCAGGACAACTGGATTTATTTATTTATTTTAATTGGTGTTGAGTGTTCCGAGGTGACTAAATTTGCCTTGTTGAGCCTTGTAAAATCCTGACTTAATCATGTAAACTTCTGTGTAAGCAAAATAGACGAAACTTCAAAGGGTCAAAAAGCCTTTAGGGATTTGTGCTGAGACGCCAGCAATAGATCCTAATCTGCCTTCAGAATTCTGGCTATATTTGTCCAAGGAGCTGGTACCAGCAAACTTTCTAAGGTGGAGATCGTGGGTTGATTCAGCCTTTATCCCCTTAGAGAGTATTGGCTTTGTGAGGCTCTACGCAGCGCTTCAACGCCAAGGGATCTATGCTTGCCCAAAACCCTCTAAAAATGAAGTACAGGAGTAATTTGAGATAATGACTTTGTAACAGGCTTGGGCAGACCTTGGACAGAAGAAGTGAGAGATGTTATCACCCCAGCATTCCTCTTAAAATGCAGGTTTTTTTCCCCCCTGCTTATTCCCAGTTAGTCAAAGCTGCATTAACATTCCATCCAGGGCTGCTAAACAGAATCTTAATTAGTTCTGATACTCTTGTGCAAGGGGTTTATTCATTGCACTCTTAACTAATGGTTGCTGTCAGGGTAGGGTTTTTTTCCCCTCTTTGGGGATATCGTGTTCTGCTGCAAAGCATGACAGAAATGTAATGTGCATGCAAAAAAAGCTTGCAGATCTCAAATCTTAGGGCTGAGGCTGACTCCAGCCCTGTCTAATGGTGAGAAAATGTTAGGACTAATGAGAATAACTTCCACAACAGATATTGCCCTGCCTGTTATTTATCTTAAAATTTAATGGTGCGCTTTCTTTTTTCCTTGTCAGAAAACACTGCGAACTTGCTAGTGTTTTAAAACGGTTCACACAACTTTCACTAAATTTGCATCTTTGTATTGTTATTGGTCGCCCATAATGTGGTATGAAGAGAGATCCATACGTGATGAAACATTAGCAAGTTACTCAACAGGGATTTGCTCTTGCAGGACCTTTCTCTTTTCATTATATGTCACTTACACCCACATTTTACAGATCTTTTCCCCCAGAGTATCCTTTATATTTATACTACGATTCTATACCCATAACGGCGAACATTTGGACTGCTTATGATATTAACAGTGAAATTTACGTGATCTGAGCAGATAAGTATTATATGTAGTCACACACATAATTTGATGTAAACATCCCTCAAAGTTATTTGTAGTTCGCGCCTGAGTCGTGACAATAAACATCATAGGCACTCGGCACTAAAAAGAGAGAAATATAATAGGGACGACTCGCATTTGACGTTAAAGTAAAGTGACTGTTTCATTTATCAGCAACGGCCAATAATAGTTGTTTGCCTATAAATCTACGTTTTGCTACACTTATTTCGGAAACAGATTTATAAGACTATAAATTACTGTTTATTTCATTCTGGAAAAAACAGATTTGCTTTCTGGAAATATGAGGCCCATGTCACTTAGCATGTTCACGTCTTGCTCTCCAATGGTAACGGCTCAGTCCAGTGAACTTGCGTAACATTGATTACTCACAAAGAGTTCAGGATAACTATCGTGTAGCTAAACTAATTGAGACAATCATGCTAAGTTATAGTCAGTCTAAAAGGTACCATTGATGTGGTAATGCCTATTGAAAATCAGACATGCGACTCACTACCATTTAATTGCTCTTTAAACCTGTTATTACAATGTTAACTGGCTTACGTATATATTGCTGCCTTTATTGCCTTGATGTGACAAATTAAAACATACACTCTGGAAACTGCATTCATTTGTGGACAGTTACAGAAAGGGGAGCTGGGTGATATCAAAGCTGTCAAGCTGAATTAATTTGAAAACTTTCATTTTGACTGCAATCCCCATTGCATTTTTGTTGCAGTGTGGAAACACTCTAGCGGCATACCGTTTTCCATTGTACTATTTGTAATGCATTAATCTTCAACGTTAAACTAACAATGTATTACATAAAATTTAGTTCAAGGAGCGGATCTGGGCAAAATAGATTTTTAGATTTTTCAAACGTTGAACAAAAGGGTTCAAAGGTTAAATGTTAAACTTGTATTATTATTATTATTATTATTATTATTATTTCAAATATCAGGCCTGATAGATTTAACCAGACCCCCTGAAATCGTTGGGAGATGGCAAATCAGTGATTATGCCTGTCTTTGTCCATATTGTGCCTCCCAGCTGATTAGCAGCCTTAAAGGCTCTTCCACATTAAGATATATTACTAGAAGCAGTTTTCTGAGGAAAGTCTTAATTATCACAAAGCATTGCATGCTTCTCCGTGCTAGATTTTTTTTTTAAAATTCGTCACCCTCTCTTCCAAGTTTTACTCAAACTTGTGCCTTTAAGACAGTTAACGTTATTGTATAACTTCCAGATGTGATTCACTTTTCAGATGCCCCACGAGACAACCGTTGCAATGTACTTTTTTTTCTCCTGCAACCTACCAAGTTCCAGAGCAGATTGCTTCCCATCTTAATCTACTAACGCTAAATTATCTTGCAGATTTTAAGGGTGGCCGAAAATCAAGCCCATTTATTTTTTCTCCCACGAGAAGATGGCAGGGGTTAAAATGTCCTGTTTGCCCTTTCTCTTAATCAAGCAGAGAAAAGCAAGAACTGCTGGCACCTTATGGGACTCAGACCTACTGCTGCTTTGAGCAGCCCGCACCCAACCAACTTTGATTAGCCTTTTTCCAGTTGCTGTTTATTTGGTTGTCATTTCTCCCTTTTCCTCCAGAATTGTTATTTATGCCCTGAAACGTGAACGTTGCGAGTTTTGCTATTAAATGGCGTCTTCTACATCGGGGTGCTTCTCTCCCCCGAGAGCTGGGCAGAAGGGGCTGCCAAAAGAGCAGGGGGAAACTGTCTAAATCATAATCAAATCAGCTTCGAATTCATTACACCAGAGCATTAACTAATTACCAGATCAGAGAGAAGAAAAATAAATATTCCTTTAAATAACTGAAGGTAATTATAACCCTGTTGTTGACATTAACGATTAATAATTGATCAGAAGTT